>NC_141906.1:9322500-9970000 GCF_057802395.1 Ceratotherium simum simum | reverse complement strand
TCTAAGAGCAGTGAGTCTATTATTGCTGCTCCAGGGGCTTCATGAGGGTTCTGCTACTAAAATTGAACAATATCGATCTTTTTCTAATTTGCATAAAAGTACATTAATACGCAGAATGTGCTTATTTGAAAGACTTGCTTCCATGCTTTTTCTTAACTTTGGCACCTCCTATTTCTTATCTCACATAGAGCCTGGTATGTGCTGAGCATACACAGTTCAGCACAGTATGATTTGAGTCTAATATCTCAGTAGTCCGTGAGGAGTTGCAAAGAGTCCCATGGCATCAATATTTGCGTCTGAAGAAATCTGAGAATCATTGTCCAAGATCTGAGCCTGAAGATGCCTTGAACAGCATCTTTAAGTAGGAGAGATTTTTAGCCAAGTCAACTCTCCCACTTGCCAGATGGATAATATCAGGCAATTTTTTCCCCCTCTCTCATTCTGACAACTGGAAACCCTAGTTATCCTGCATGCTTAAAAACTGACAAATATGTCTCCATTATAAAGGCACCACGTACTCTAAGAGTTAACCTTGTTTTCAGCCCTCCCACATTTTATAGTCTAGGTTTACCTCAGAATCTCAGAACATCAGTGTAGTTAAGAGCCTGGCTTTGGAATCAGGGTGCCTTGGTTTTAAATCCGGCCCCATCACTTATTCACTATGTAATCCTGGACAAGTTTTGAGCCTCAGTTTCATCATTTGCAAAATATAAATAATAGTACCTATCTAGTAAGTTTGTTGTGAAGATTAAGTAAATAAATTAATAAATCAGAAGGTATGCTCTCTCTGAGGAAGGGATGGAGTCTGATTTGAACATTGCTATAACCCCAGTGCCCATAGCGGATACTCAATAAATATTACTTAAGGGGGGGGGGCCAGCCCCGTGGCTTGGCGGTTGGGTGTGCGCACTCCACTGCTGGTGGCCCGGGTTTGGTTCCTGGGCGCGCGCCGGCCCACCGCTTGTTGGGCTATGCTGAGGCAGCATCCCACATACAGCAACTAGCAGGATGTGCAACTATAACATACAACTATCTACTGGGGCTTAGGGGAGAAAAAGGGAAAAGAAAAGGAGGAGGATTGGCAATAGATGTTGGCTCAGGGCTGGTCTTCCTCAGCAAAAAGAGGAGGATTGGCATGAATGTTAGCTCAGGGCTGATCTTCCTCACACACACAAAAAAAATTACTTAAGGGATTTAATACTTTAACATAATGTATGTTAAGCATTTAGCAATATATCTGGCTTGTATTGGTCTCTCAATATATGGTAAGGATGGTAGTAATAATAGTAGTTGCTACATCATTAGCATTAAGTTACTGCATCTGCTGAAATAAAAAACTACGTAGAACATTTTGTAGCAGGAAGGAGGACTGGATACCTTTAAAATGACATCTTACACAGCAGCCTCCTATCATATCATTCCTTTCACATCATCAGTGTGGCTTTGGACAGGTCTCTGGCCAACTGTTATTTCATCAGACTGAAGCTTGAGTATGACCTGACTTCTAATCTCTGTCTCTTTAGCGTTTTTCCAGACTGTTGAGGGAGGGCTCTTGGAAGCAGCAGGTGGCTCATGGACTCAGACATCTGGACTCAAAGCTTGACTGTAAGAGGCGAGAAGATGGAAAGGTCTTGGAGTCCTTTAGCTCAATAGATAACTTAATGAGATGATCGCTCCGGAAAGCTTTCCATTTCCTTCCTTAAAGAATCAGTATCTTTGAAAGAAAGTAGCCCTCTTTCAGGCCTGGCATCTTTGACGTCTCTGTAGGGTTTCTTTTATCTCAGATGGCTCAGTTTTTCTCACCACAATGATCAGGTCTTCGTTATGCTGCCCCATTGGATAGCTAGCAGAAGCCCATGAGAAGCAAAGAAAATTGGAAGCCACAATTTTTTCAATATCAGAGGAACAGGATTGCCTTGTCACCAATATATGCAGAAGAGAATGAATTTAAACTAGCAACTATGGTATCATTTCAAGGCTTGCTCTATTAACTTGTTTAGCTTTGTACTGGAAGCCATTAGGGCCTCTGACTTGGCAGGTGAACTTCTGAATAGCTGATGCGGCTAATAGCCAAATGGCATATGATAATCAAATCAATAAATGTGAGAATTTTTCAACACAAGTGTAATGGTCTGGAATAGAAACGCTGAGTGCTTGTAAATTACTCCATTGTTATTTGAAAGAAAGAACAATACGTGTTGAAATATTGAAACTTCATACATCCTAGTTCTCTCACTATTATTGTCCCGTATAGGGTGATCTCTGGATTTTATTTATAATTCTCAGCTAGGTTGTTTGTTTCCCCCCAGCTGTAGAACTCTGACTTGAATTCTATTTTCATTTTAAACATCAATATTTCATCACGTAAGAGCATTCTTCGGCCTGAAACTTCCTGGCGTTTTCTATGAGGAATATAGCACAGTAACAATTCTTTATACGGATGGGAGATATAAAAAATGACAGACTAAAGATAGGTGGTTAAGTTGTAACAAAACCCAGCACATAAAACTTGGCAGAGATTTATACAGAGAAACAGAACTGCTGCTCATGCCAGAGAAGTCAGTGAAAGGAACCAAAGGAGGAGTGAAGAAGGGATGCTTCTAAGCTGTAATGAGACGTGGCCGCCTCAGGCAACATCAGTAAGGAATAACATGCCCTAATTTTGTTGTCTTAGAAGCAAAACATTTCTTTTTCTGTTGATTATTCAGAATATGTGCCATTAGCCATATGTGTACCTCTTTAGTCAGCAGTACGGCTGTAGCCGCATTTCATTAACATGTGTTCTACTTCCTGCTCAAATACACAACACCCAGAAATGTGCCCCTGACCTTTCAATCCAGCGTGCTCTTTCTTCCTTCATTTCTCCATCGTTTGCAACACCAAAGCTCCCTGGACCCTCTCTTCCTAGGTGATCTCCCTCCCTTTTTCTCTCTACCATTGACACTGTAGGCTGCCTATTGCCAGTTTGGTAGGAGATGACTTGCAGCAGAGCCTCCCAAGACCTGGTAGTTATGTTGAATGTCTGTCTGGTCTCATCACCTTGGAGGCAGATAACAAACCTTAATCAGCTCTAGCATTTTGCGAATAATCTTTGGTAGTCATCGTGGGCCACCTTTGAACAGATTACTAAGAAGTGATCTGGAGTCTCAATGCCTAGAGATTTTAAAGAATCAGAGGGTGTAATTTCCAGGATGGCTTGTGTCTGTTTCCTGAGTGAAAGTGAGAAAAGTACAGATATAAACCAATTTTCGATCCATTGCAGTCTGACAATTTCGAGAATCTGTGGTTGGATATACATGGATGTGAGTCAGTACAATCTATCTTATGAATGAGTTGATGATTTTCAAATTGAGTCCTTGTGTAATTGTTCAATGTTGAGCTAAAGGAGATGCCAGCCCCTCAGCTCTGCAAGTCTTAGTCAATAGGGTAAGACTTTGATGCATAAAGCCAGTGCATGACGTCATAGTCGTATATTACCAAGAGCTACCTGTTGGGGTCTGAAGGTAACACACCAGCTCACAGAAGCAAAGGTTATTATGAGCAAGTACAGTCAGGGAAGGCTTTCTGGAGGAAGTAGCATTTTATCTGAGATTTGAAGGAAGTAAAGTGAAAACAGTAAAAATAATTGTTGTTTTATTACTTCGCATTTTAGTAATATATTTCTAAAGATTGTTTCTGTAGTTGGGTTCAACCAATTAACTCAAGTGCTGTAAATAAGGAATAAGTAATCTTTTCCATTATCTCTTGAGAAATATAAAAAGAGAGTAGAGGTAATTTTAAAGAGGCTTCTTTTAGGCAAAACACAATCAAGTTTAAGCTTGAGAGAAATGAGGAACTACTTCCTTCCAATAGCTGTTGGATATGAATTAGTCAGGGATTAAAGAAAACAAACCTTTGGAATCATATAGAAGAGAACTAGAACAAGGCTGGGAAAGCCAATCTTTGATCCTTAGTAGCTGAGGATGAGTTTTTGAGGTAAATGGCATTTCTAGGAGATCGAGGACCTTGCTACTCTAAGTGTGGTCTAGGGCTAGTAGCATCAGCATCATCTGGGAGTTTATTAGAAATGCAGAATCTTAGGACCTTCCAAAACCTACTGAATCAGCTTCTGCATAGTAACAAGACTCCCAGGTCATATGTAGGCACTTCAATGTTTGAAAAGCATTGCTGTAGGAGGGAGCAGTTTTCTTGGGAGGGCAGCCTGTAGTAATGCAGTGATACCCAACCAACAATCGTCAGAGTCAGAGTCACCTGTGTAGCATTTTTTTTCTTAAAGCAGTAACTCAGATCTAATGAATTAGAAGTTGGGGGCAGAGGTGCGGGGAGGTTGTAAGATTGTGTACAGGTCTCTGCATTTCAGAAAGCTCCCCCAGACATTTTGATAATCCAGGTTGGGAAGCTACTGATGTGTGAGTCCACAGCAGTGATTCTTTTTTTTTTTTTTAAATTTTTATTTATTTATTTTTTCCCCCAAAGCCCCAGTAGATAGTTGTATGTCATAGTTGCACAACCTTCTAGTTGCTGTATGTGGGACACGGCCTCAGCATGGCCGGAGAAGTGGTGTGTCGGTGCGCGCCCGGGATCCGAACCCGGGCCGCCAGTAGCAGAGTGCACGCACTTAACCGCTAAGCCATGGGGCCGGCCCTATGTGATTCTTAACCCTGACTGCTCACTAGAATCACTTATATGTTTTAAAAACATCCCAATGCTAGGACCAGACCTCCAGAGCTACTGATTTAATTGGTGTGGGATGGAGTTCATATATGAATGTTTTTGTAACAGCCTTATTGAGATATAATTTACATACCACAAAGTTCATCCATACATGAGTATTTTTTTTTAAAGCTTGCAGATGATTCTAATGTGCAGACAAGCTTGAGAATGCCTGGAAGAAGACTAGCAGAAGATTATTTTACTTTCTAGTTAGAAGACACAAGAAGATTTGAATTTGGGTAGTGTCAATGAATGAAGGTGTGTGTGGATGTAATGAGGCAGTGATGTAGGAAGGAATTCAGAGAATTCTCTGAGGTTGAATTAACAGGATTTAATGATTAATTTTGCATGGGGTAGAGAAGTAATTCATGAGTCTAGCACTATGTCAGTTTCATTTGACAGCCTTGGCGGATAGTGACACCTGTGGACTCCTCTACCTTTTTCCTATGTGGAGTTTCTTTTCATACAGAAATTAGGAAGGCAACATAATGTAGGAAATATTGAGACCTTCATGTTATCTACAGTATGACCAAATTCCACAGGAGCCACAACAGTTATACCATACCCAAGAAATTCCTGAACATATAAGCTTATAACTTTAAAATCTGCAATTAAAGATAATCTCCTTTTCTATCTTTCCATTGTCTGTCGCACAAAACCTTCCAAGTACCTCCCTGTAACTTCCTTAAAGGTGAGTTAAGATAACTAGGATGTGTGTTGCTCCACTTCAAATACTCTTCATTTACACATACCTGTTTTCATTATTATGTCATAAGCAAGAAGAGGGTGCTTCATGCTTGTAGGAACCACAATGGTACATGCTCAGAAGAGTCTTTGCCAAGATCTCAGCTCTGCAGTGTTTTTGGGTCACTTCATTCTTAAATTCTAAGAATGTAAATTTCCTGCAGGGTTCTCCTTATCTTTCCCTGTTTCTGTAATGGGTCATGTGACACAGAGTTCAGAAGGCATATGGTTATTGAGAACAATAAGGAGAGAAGCCTGGTCCTAGAACAAGTTGAAATCTATTAGAATCTCTGATTTTGTCTCTCTTTGGTTCTTATTGATTCTGGACAAATTTTTATGAATATATAAACAACTAAAGTTGACTGAAAATGACTAAACAGTTTTCCAGAGTCTGGAGAAAATTTTACTGACTCGAATGCCTATGAGTTGGATTGAGAAACACAGCTGTGGAAATGGTCTTTTACTCTCTGTATATGATCAGCAAAGCTAATAGGAAAAAGTTGGGAAGCCGTCTCAACCCATCTCCACCATCAGTGTCTAACGTGGATGTAGAGTCTGCTTCAATCAGATATGGAGCTGACCCTGTATGACATAGATATCATGTTCTGAACTGGACAGAGTTGAGTTTTTTCCTTAGCTGCCCTTCGTTGGCTCCTCAGTTTCCTCCACTAGAATCTATAACTCTACCCATAAACAAGGTTTGGGACGTTGCTGGCATCTGTGGTTATTTCACATACCCTGCTGTAGGCAGGGGCTGATGCAGATAATGACCTGGAAATAGTATATTTGCTGGGAATTATGGTTTTTCATGGGCTGAATTATGTTAACAAAAGCCTACAAACCATCTCAGCTTGCTAGGACAAATATCTTTTTCAGAATCACAGAGGCAGGCAGGAAAGGTAAGAGAAAACACTGCCTCAGGCCAGCAAAGCTTTGTTTGTGAGTGTTCGCAGAAGCTGGACTAGCTTTTGTCCATGTCAACCCACCTCCTAGTTTTAAATATGGAAGGATAAATAACAAATACCCAAGAGAGTAAAAGTGGTGATGGAAAGGGTCATTAGCACCCAATAATCACTAGTTCTGAGTTGCTCTCTCTTCATTTGAAGATGTATAAAAAGGAAAGTAAATGAGCATATTTGAAAATTCACCAGAATAACCTAAGATAGCATTATTCTAAAGATTTAGAAGAAATCCACACCCTTGTAAATGACGCTTCACAGGAAACAAAAGGCAATTTTAGATGATGTTTCATTAAGATAGGAAATAAAGGTATGGAACCAAAAGGAGATATCAGAATACTATAAAAAGCCAATAAGCTGAAATGCAATCCATGATAGATAGACATATTGGCTGAGAGGGAAAACCACTGCAAGAATATTGAAAATTTAAGAGCAAAATTAAAATTCCCCTACTGTAAAATAAATAACATGGCGGAACATAGAATCAATAACAGATATTTCAGATTTGAGAAGTTGACTTAGAAAGCAAAGGTAAAGAACAAAGAATAAGATGTGTCAGAAGGCAGTAGATAGGCTGCAACCATAGTAGGGCTTCTTAAATGAAAAATTGAAAATAGTATCGATTAGTAAATTATATAATAAAAATTTTAAAAACCAAAATGTATATTCATCTATAGAACAAAAGACTCCAGGAGACAATAACAGAAAGAGTCCTACATCTAAATATATTCTGATGATTTTTTTCAAAGATAAAAAATTTAAAAATTTTGCAAAATCCCATAGAAGAGGACACAAAAATGAAAATAAAAGTATAACCTCAAAGAAACAAAAATCAGGCGGGTCCCAGACTTTTCCTCTGTAAAACAACGTATCAAAAGATAAAAGAAAAATTATGTTAAGTTTGATGGAGAAAATTATGTGATCCAAGAAATACCTATCCAGCCAAATTGTTCCCTATATATGATGACACCGGGAAGTCTAAGAAATCAAAATTCATACACTGGAAGAAGCACTTTGATAACCCGGAAGTGGTTTAAAGTAAAGAGCTCAAGAATGGAGTAATCATTTTATAAAAGAATGCAGAAATGAATATCAAAGCCGACTGCTCTTACAATGAAACTTAGATCATTTTTAATGTAAATTAATTTCCAGGAAAAAAACATATTGAAAAGAAAATATAAACTTAGAAAAATGTTCCATAGAAAATGGAATTGAAAGCATGCTAAATTTCATTTTGCACACGTGACTCAAGAGATACATTGTTCCATCTCTCTCTCTCTCTCTCCACGCACACATAGACACACACAAACACACACAGACACATATATGTTAGAGAAGATGAGAGGTTGAGAGGGATATGACTCTGGTTATGAAAATCTTAAAGGTAGTAGAATTAAAGATTGAGCGTCATTCTTCCAAATCACCACAGAAGGTACAAACAAACTAATCACAGTCCTTTTAATAAAATGAATAAATTTAGGCCAGGAAGCCTAAAATATAGAAAGTCAAATATAAGATAACAAAAGATTAAGCATATGGTATAAATTAAACAAAAATGGTTAAGGCAAAAATCTTCACTTGTGTTTAAAAAATCAACTATATTCAGGTTGTAAGAGCTATAACTAAAAAATAAAATTCCAGATTTGGGCCAAGGATTAACAAGCAAATCTGAACAGAAAGAATGCAGGGGAGGCGATGTTAATATCTATCAGAGTAAAATTGAAGGCAAAAGTGTTAAGAGAAATGAGAATAGTCACTTAATATTGATGCATGGTAAATTCTATAATAAAAACATCATAAATATGAATCTGTTTACTAATAAAACATCAAAACACATAAAGCAAAATATGTTAGACAAGCAATGAGGAATTGACATAATTACATAATTACAGTGGTAGATTTTCACATACTGCTCTCAGTCTGTGACAAATAAAACAGAAAATGAGCATAACGATTAAACAATTAATAAAAATTAATTAAAAGATATAATTATTTGTATCAAAATTTGTACCCCATAGAGAATATACCTATTTTTCAGATGTTCACAGAACATTACCAACGATGATAATAGAAAAACACCGGTAAAGTCCCTAAACCAGAAATTAGTCAGGCTGTACTTTTTTTTTTTTTTAATTTTTTGTTTATTGCAGTAACATTGGTTTATAACATTGTAAAAATTTCAGGTGTACATCATTATACTTCTATTTCTGCATAGATTACATCATGTTCACCACCAAAATAGTAATTACAACCCATCACCACACACATGTACCGAATTATCCCTTTCACCCTCCTCCCTCCTCCCTTCCCCTCTGGTAACCACCAATCCAATCTCTGTCCCTATGTGTTTGTTTATTGTTGTTATTATCTACTACTTAATGAAGGAAATCATACAGTATTTGACCTTCTCCCTCTGACTTATTTCACTTTGCATTATACCCTCAATGTCCATCCATGTTGTCACAAATGGCTGGATTTCATCATTTCTTATGGCTGAGTAGTATTCCATTGTGTATATATACCACATCTTCTTTATCCATTCGTCCCTTGATGGGCACTTAGGTTGCTTCCAAGTCTTGGCTATTGTAAATAACGCTGCAATGAACACAAGGGTGCATGTACCTTTACAAATTGGTGTTTTTAAGTTCTTTGGATAAATACCCAACAGTGGAATAGCTAGATCATATGGTAGTTCTATCGTTGATTTTTTGAGGAATCTCCATACTGTTTTCCATAGTGGCTGCACCAGTTTGCACTCCCACCAGCAGTGTATGAGAGTTCCCTTCTCTCCACATCCTCTCCAACACATGTTGTTTCCTGTCTTGTTAATTATAGCCATTCTGACGGGCGTGAGGTGATATCTCATTGCAGTTTTGATTTGCAGTTCCCTGATAGTTAGTGATTTTGAACATCTTTTCATGTGTCTGTTGGCCATCTGTATATCTTCTTTGGAGAAATGTCTGTTCAGGTCTTTTGCCCATTTTTTAATTGGGTTGGTAGTTTTTTTGTTGTTGAGATGCATGAGTTCTTTATATATTTTGGAGATTAAGCCCTTATCAGATGTATGGTTTGCAAATATCTTCTCCCAATTGTTAGGTTGTCTTTTCATTTTGTTGATGGTTTCCTTTGCTGTACAGAAGCTTTTTAGTTTGATGTAGTCCCATTTGTTTAATTTTTCTATTGTTTCTCTTGCCCGGTCAGACATGGTGTTTGAAAAGATGTTGCTAAGACCGATGTCGAAGAGCGTACTGCCTATGTTTTCTTCTAGAAGTTTCACAGTTTCAGGTCTTACATTCAAGTCTTTAATCCATTTGGAGTTAATTTTTTGTGTATGGTGTAAGGTAAGGGTCTACTTTCATTTTTTTGCATGTGGCTGTCCAGTTTTCCCAACACCATTTGTTGAAGAGACTTCCTTTTCCCCATTGTATGTTCTTGGCTCCTTTGTCAAAGATTAGCTGTCCATAGATGTGTGGGTTTATTTCTGGGCTTTCGATTCTATTCCATTCATCTGTGTGTCTGTTTTTGTGCCAGTACCACGCTGTTTTGGTTACTATAGCTTTGTAGTATATTTTGAAATCAGGTAGTGTGATACCTCCAGCTTTGTTCTTTTTTCTCAGGATTCCTTTAGCTATTCGGGGAACTTGGATAGGGATTGCATTGAATCTATAGATGGCTTTAGGAAGTATGGACATCTTAACTATGTTAATTCTTCCAATCCAAGAGCACGGAATATCTTTCCATTTCTTTGTGTCTTCTTCAATTTCTTTCAGAAATGTTTTATTGTTTTCAGTGTACAGATCTTTCACCTCTTTGGTTAAGTTTATTCCTAGGTATTTTATTCTTTTTGTTGCAATTGTAAATGGGATGGTATTCTTAATTTCTCTTTCTGCTACTTCGTTGTTAGTGTACAGAAATGCAACTGATTTTTGTATGTTGATTTTGTATCCTGCAACTTTACCATATTCGTTTATTACTTCTAAAAGTTTTCTGGTGGATTCTTTAGGGTTTTCTATATATAAAATCATGTCATCTGCAAATAGTGACAGTTTCACTTCTTCCTTTCCAATTTGGATCCCTTTTCTTTCTTTCTCTTGCCTGATTGCTCTGGCTAGGACTTCCAGTACTATGTTAAATAGGAGTGGTGACAGTGGGCATCCTTGTCTGGTTCCTGTTCTTAGAGGGATAGCTTTCAGTTTTTCACCATTGAGGATGATATTAGCTGTGGGTTTGTCATATATGCTCTTTATTATGTTGAGGTACTTTCCTTCTATACCCATTTTATTCAGAGATTTTATCATAAATGGATGCTGTATCTTGTCAAATGCTTTCTCTGCATCTATTGAGATGATCATGTGATTTTTATTCTTCATTTTATTAATGTGATGTATTACGTTGATTGATCAGGCTGTACTTTTTGATATTTGGCACAGTAAAACTAAAAGAATAATAATTTCATAACACTTAAAAACCTCAACTGTTCAGAAATGTGTATTAAAAATAATCTAAATAACTTTGTGTTCAAAGAGGAATGAAAACATAGCAACAAATTGTTTAGAATTGTTAAAATATGTAGAATAAACACAACACTGCATGCCAGATTTATGCTATGTGGCTGAACCTGTATTTTGAAGTAAATTTGCGCTTCACATACTATGTTATTCTATGAAAGGTAGCCTATGGGACTGATTAGAGCAGAACGTACGCTATGGGCAGTAAAAATAAGGAAAATTGAATGGGAGGATTGTCAATTGCTAAAAAGCTATGAATGCAGGTTAAAGAAGGCGGGTATTAAAGGCTCTTGAATAGTGGGGTTGGCACCTTTTGAAAGTGATTTCTGGATGAAGAAAGGTAAAGAGGATTGGTGGAGAAAATGATGACCTTGGTTTTGGACATGTTGGCTTCTAATTTATCACTACTAAGTAAAGGGAAATAATAATAACAACAATAATAGCAGTAAATATTTTTATTGCAAGCTCGGAATGTGCTAGGAACTGTACTAAATGATTTACTAATATTACCTCTCTCAATCCTCATCATATTCCTACAACTAAAAAGTGAGTAATTGTCTTGATCTTATTTTTTCTTTTTAATGTAATGATTTTATTTTAAAAAAGGAATACATCACTAAAAATTCAACCTTTATAAGAAATTTGTGAGTGAAATGCACATCTCCCTCTTGCCTCTCTTAGACCCCCAACAGCCCTCCTTAGAAATAACCACTTTTCCTATTTCTCAGGTGTTCTTTTAGTGATATGATATGTACATTTAGGAAAATATGTACATATACGTTTGTGCATATGTCCCTTTTTATTTATACAAATAGAAGCATATTATACATATTATGTGCCTCTTTTTCCACTTTATTATATATGTTGGATATAGTCCCATGTTAGCAACGTACAGAATCATCTTATTCTTCTATATGACTGCATTGTCTTCCTTTGTGCAGCTCTGGCATGATTTATTTAACCAGACCACTATTGGTGAATATTTCAGTTGTTTCCAGATTTGCTGCTACAAAAAATGTTTCACTGAATATCCTTGAACTTATTTCTATGTGCAAATGGTACATAGTTATGTTCATCTGTAGAAACAAATATAAGTGGATTACTATATCAAAGGTATGTGCATTTCAAATTTTGGTGGATATTGCCAACTTGCCTTCCAAAGTGTTTGTAGGAAAAATCTCTCTCATTGTTGGAATCCACACCATCTGATTATACCAACCTCTCCCTGCTCTTGCTGCTATCCTCTGATATCATTTCCCTTTGTCATGAGCTTCTGAGTCACTGTCTTTCTCTTCATGCCAATTGCTGTCACTATTCTTGGTTACTTCAACATCTATGTGGATGAACCTATCCGGCATGCTGATATCTCAGTTTCATGAACTTCTTATCTCCACTTGACCATAGCCATCCATCCCCCCCTTTTCATGTTTAAATGATATTTTTATGCTCTTGACATCCACAGTCATGCCCAAGGATTTGTCATTATCAGAAATTGCAACACTTCTGAAATCTAATCAAACACTCCATTCTTTAGGCAGAAAATTCCCTCCCTCCACCATACTTGCTCAGCTACTCCCATTACCAAAAATTATTTTACCTCATTGAAGTGTTTAATCCATTGCTTCCACCCCTTTTTCAGGATTCTTAGGTCCTCTCTTGTTTTTTCTTTCCTTCTTGGTACAGGTTAAATTCCATGGCCCATCATTATAATCACTTTCTTGAAAATATGTCTCAATGCCCATGCCCTTCTCTTCAACATTGTACTTACCTTAACCTTGGATGAACCCAATTATCCAGCTTCTCCACATTGTTCACAAGTAGCTAACATTACCAGAGATAGTAATGCAACCAGGTGACCTGATTGCATTTTACACTTAGACTCACAAAATTTTACCTAGAAATTCAACATTACCCAGCAATCATCTAATGTTTTACTAGTGAGCTTGCTCTTACTAGTGCTTTGTCTTACTGCTCAAACTCTCAAGCTGCCCTCCTTCTGCTGTCACTCCCACCCTTAGTTTGTGACCTTATGTCATGTGTCACCGAGAAAAATAGAAATCTCCAGAAGAGAAGTACCGCATCATCCAACCCCCACATCCACCCATGTCAGCACCCAAATACCCCCCTTTCCTGCTTCAACGAGTGTCTCTTAGCTGATCAAAAGCTAGTCCTTTCCTATGCTCTGTATTGCCTGCACTCTCAGCTTTCCAGGACCTTGCTCCTTTGGTTGTCACCTTTTTCTTCTGCATCATCAATTTATTGAATTGATTTCCTCTCTCCTGAATTATCTCCATCAGTGTACTATCATTATCTTTTACCCTACAAAAAATTCCTTCTTTGTCCACATCATCTAACAGCCCCTGCTCCTATGCATATGTCCTCTCAAGGCCATTTCCCAGAATTGTCTCTATAAGTTGTTTCCAATTCTTTACTCACATCCACTCTAAAACCCATTCCAATCCCGTTTCCAGCCCTGCCATTCTGCTCTGAGTGCCAGATCCAGGGGACGGCTCCCTGTCATCACCTTATTTGATCTCTCAGCAGCATTTGACCTTGGCTAATCCCCACTCCTCTTCTTAGGACACTTTCTTCTCTGTTCCTCTGTGATAACGCGTTCTCCTTCTATCTGGTCACTCTTTTTTAGTCAACTTTGCAGGCTCTTCTTCTCACCAAACTCAAATTTTGATATTTTCCAAGAGACCTGGTATCTTTTTTTTTTCCTTCTTTTTCCCCTATAAATTCACATTAGGTGATTCAAATTAATATCTTCAGCCCAAATCTTTTCTGAGCTCCGAGTTTGTACCCAACTGCTCAATTACTGTTTCGACTCATAATATAGTGTATCCTAAGCTAAACTCCTGACTTTCTACTCCAAACGTGTCCCTGACAGTCTTTTCTATATTAATATATTATACTTCTTCCCATCCAATTCTAATTCTAGAAGCATGAGTCATTCTTGACTTCATCAAGCAAGTCTCCATCAGCAAGTTCTATCCAGTTTACCCAGAAAATGTATCTCAGATCCATCTACTTCTCCCCATGTTCAGGCTGCCATGATCTCTTTTGTGGACTAGTGAAATACTTTCTTTCTGCTCTCTACATTTCCCCTCTCTCCCCATCCAATCTAGTCTACACCCAGCAGAGTGATCTTTGTAAAAAATAGAAATGAAGTCATATGGGCACCAACTATGTGTTAAGTGATTTACGTGTATTATCTCATTTATTCTTCAAATGATCATGTGAGGTAGGTACTATCATTGCCCTTAGAGAGGTTAAGTAATTTACTAAAGGTCACGGATAGCAGGTGAGGGGACTGAGATGTAAACCCAGGCTGCTTGACTCTTTAGCCCACCATCTGAAGCACCAGGCAATGAATACTCTTTCACAGAAATGTGCCGTTTTTCTCCTAACAGCAACTTGAACTCTTGGAGCTTAATACTTCACCTGTACTGCCTCTGGGGACCTTGAAAATTACAGCTGAATTCTTTACAATGGTGATCATTTGTTTTTCTGGCACTCAACGTCAAAGGGAGCCTTGTGTTAGGCAGCTGAATTAGGACAAACTTATTGGGGCTTCATCCTGAACTAGACTACTCCTTTTAGGTGAACAGGGTTTTTTACACTCTGTATTATGAGGCTATTGATGTGGACTCAGTATGGCAAAAAAGTTTTTTCTCTGAAAGTACAGATTAATTTAGAAAAGCTCCAAGGTGACTGTATAGAAATAACATATTTACATACTCTTTCTCTGCAACTGCAGAGTACCCACTGGTCTCTTATCAGTTAATCATAGTAATCAAAGATGCAGAGCCAGACAGCTGTCATTATAGGACAGTTTCCCCATGTAGGTCTGCATAAAAACAAGCACCGTTAGTTCTTTCCCTCCAACCCATCCTCCCTGTGCTGCCAAATTCATCTTTCTAAAATACAGCCCAGATTCAGCAAGTTCATGGTTTAAACTTCAACGGTTTCCCACTGTCTGTTGGACAAAGGCCAGGCTGTCTTACTTTGGCCTTCAAGACCCTCTGGGATCTGGTTCCAGTGCTGTTTTTCCCCAGACTTATCTCTGCCTATTCCCTTAACGGATATTATGCTCTCAACCATGAGCTAATTGCTTTTCCCTACACAAACTCCTATTTTCTCACTTTGTTTCTCTGTTCTCTTAGTTTCTGCAACCTAAAATGCTTAGAACTCCCTGTTGTCTGCATTTAAAAATCCTTATTTAAGGTGTGAAAGCATATGGCATAGTGTTAGGTAGATATTAGATTATTGTCACTATTTGACACTCTTTGTTTTTCTTACAGCATGACTTTTACTGGAAGAGAAGCTCAGAAAAGTGGAGAGCAAGGCACAGAGGGAGAATTTAGGAGTCCTTGGTTCAGTCTGGGTAGTGGGGATGTAGAGAGCAGGGCTGGGCTGTGTTGGGCAGCTAGAGCCTCAGGCTTGGAGAATGGAGGTTCAGGTGGGGGTCGTTGAATCAGCAGACTGGCCAACGAGAGTGGGCAGGTGAGGGAGAGAGAAAAGAGAGAAAAGAGCAAGTTTGTAGATGAGAATTAAGTCAGTACATTTTTTTATGGGGCCAGTGGGAAGGTCAAAAATCTCAGAGGTGAGGACCATGGGCGTGTTAGAAGAAGATGGTTAAGAGCGTGGTGGACAAATGGTAGCAGACAGCAGCTTGCTGGGAGAGTGTTACTGTGTGAGGCAGCAGATGGCCTGAGGTCAGAAGCTATAGGACTAGTTTTGCCCAGGCAAGGTTCACTCTCCCCAAGCTTTGCTACTAAATCTCCTTTTATAAGAGACTTCTGGAAGAAAAAGTGGCTTAGAGACAATAATAACTTGCTCAGGTCACACTGCTAGTTGTATCTCTTACGGTGCCAGTGTTACCAAGGCATATGCTACTCCTCAGAACACCTCTTATTGGCAGTTATGTTAGGAATTGTGATAGGAGTCAGGGCCTATCACAAGCAGAGTGGAAGGCCCATCCATGCAGGGGCTCCAATTTAGACTGTAGACATCTCCCTGTAAGGTTGTACCTGCAGGGACAGAGACATTCTGACCGTGTTGGAATTATGCACTTATCATTCAACCTTAAACCTGACTCTTACTACCAGCCCTCACTGCTATGTAGTATACTATACATTAATATACATTAAAAATTTTAAAATAATTATCTTGCCAATGACACAATGAAAACGCACTATTACATTAAAAGCATTATTTTGTATAAGGTAATCATTATTATAGCTTTTATAATCCTATTTTGGAGTTTTATTTTTAAAAAATATACAAAGAACCTTAAAAAACAGAAATGGCTTGGCAGGAGCATTGCTCAAGATAGTGTGGCTGCACTTTGCACAACTCCAGGGAATGCTGTTCTTGTCATATTTACTGTAGATGTGTATTGTTATTATGACAATTTTCAGGCAGACGGCATTGAAGTGTCTTGAGCAAGGGGTACCGTTGTCTCCCTTTTTTGTACTGGATTGTGGCTGTAGCTAACAATGGGGCTGTGTCCTGAACTTCTCTTGAGCTCTGGGGTCCTGGGCATATGTGTGCCAAGGTTAGAGTCAAGGATAATTATTTATCCATCACCTCTATTTCCTAGTCCTTCTGGCTGTTTCATTGGTGTTAAATGGATCAGTGTGCCATTCAACCAACAATTTCCTTATCTACTGATGAAGTGATTAGAATAGTCCCTATTGCATATAAATGTTGGGAGGATAAAACAAGATGATGAATACATTCTAAACATGGTATTTGGTTCAACATATGTTGGCTGTTGTATTGATTGATTGATTGATTAACAAGATTGGCTCTGGGCTGAGTAGTCCAGAGATGAGAATCTGGCTCTCCATATTAGGATCAAGGACTTCTCCAGCCCAAGATGGAATGGTAGTTTGCTGGGATATCAAGTGGCCACAGACACTATGGTCATTTCAAGATGGATACGATTTGTTAGCCAGTGATTTATAAGTACAAGAGACTGCCCATCATCTTGCTGTGTTTGGTTCCCTTTGTCCTGATGGCACAAGCACAGTGCCTTTGTGTCTCATGTCTCTAATCCTGCTCATAATACTATGGTTGGGAGGGCTTGATGGCAGTACATGTATAGACCCAGGGAGGTTAGACAACACACCATCCAGGATTTTTTTCTCAGTGTGGTGATGGTTAAGAGCACACACTCCAAAGTTAGACTATCTGGTATTGAATCCTAGCTTTGCCCTTTGTTGGTTGTGTGATCTTGGACTAGAACTTGAGTTTCCTCACCTATACAATGGGTATAAGAAGTACTTACCTTTTATGGTGTGGAGATTAAAGGAGATCATTCACATAATATGCTTATAACAGTGGCCCATAAAATTAAATAAATGTCAGCAATTATTCTTACATGTATATATACATTCATTTGTTAATTAAAATATTTTAGTGCCTATTATGTTAGATATTATTCTAAGTATTGAAAGTGCAGTGGTGAACAGGACAGACAAGATCCCAACTCTCGTAACCTACGTGCTGTAGGAGAGAGAGGCAGCAAACAGGAAAACAAATAAATGAACCTGCATTGCAGGATGATGGAAAGGATGGCGAGTGACTGGGAGAGGTGCTAGTTTATCCACGTCTTCAGAGAGGCCAAGTTTCAGGAGGTGACCTTTGAGTCTAGACCTGAAGGATGAGAAGGGACCAGCTTTGGGCAAAGATTATTCTAGATAAATCATTTTATTCAGAGAGAACAAGAAATGCCCCAAGGCAGGAATGAGCTTGATATGTTCCAAGAAGAGGTAGAGATTTGATGTTGTTAGAGTGGAGCTGGGGACAGGGAGGCTGGTAGAAAGACAGATAGAAGTCAGGTTGTGTAAGTCCCAGAGGAAAACACTTGGATTTGATTCTAAATATAAAGGGAAAGTGAAGGAGAGTTTTAAGCAAGAGAGGGATCTGATCTGATCTATGTTTTTTAAAAATAGCTTAGGCTGCTTTGGGAGGAGTGGACTTTGAAGGATCAAAGTTGGCGTGAGAACGTCATGAGGCTGTTGTGGTTTCTGTTTTCATACCTGTGAGCTCCTGAAAGGCAGCTGCTTCATCAGCCTGTTCTATGTTTTAAATGCGATAGTCACTCAGTAAATGCTTGTTGGAAGAGGGAATAAATGGAACGAACCAGGAACCTCTGTAAATTCTATGTATGGGAAGCACCTTGTCCGCCATTCCTTACAGGCAGGGTCCGTCATTTATCCTAGCACCTGACTCAACCTAGTTGTTTTGTTCTCAGTAATGTGAGCTGAGTGAATATCCTCAAGGTGGCAAAAAAGGCAAAGAATTTAGAAAGAAGGAAGAGAGTGCTCTGTACCTTTTTTTTTTCAGCCTAACTGAAAACGTAGATTTTCAAGTGTTGAACTTTGTGACAAACAGTTGTGGTTGCTATCTGGGTACTTGGACTATTTTAGAATAAGAAGATTTTGCTTTTGTAGTCCACCAAAAGCACTAGTGTTTTCAGTTCACTAAATGTTATCTTAACTATGGAGCAGGTAGGGAATTGAGAGACTTCTCAAGTCATCATTACTCAGCTAATCGATGAGATTTGAGCTGAGTCTGAGACTGCAGTCTACACCCACAGCGGACAGCTACCACCCATTGACTTCTGTCGTTTGGATAACCTTAAACTGATGTTCCCAAGTGCATCTGGGAAATTCTTACTTCATCATTGTCAATCCTAGAAGCTTTCACTCACTTTCATAATAATCCATTAATCCTTTATCAGCCTTTAATAGGTTCTAAATCCAGATAAAACTCAGCATGACTTTAAGATGAAAAGCTCCAACTTTAAAGGTAGGTAGAAAAAAACTCTTGAAAGAAAAAGGAATGAGTAACCAAGGGACTATTGAGCTTTAATGGAATGATTTTTAACTAAAGATAAAGCTTGGCTTTGACACTGGAGGCAGCAGAATGAAAATACTAGTTTTATGTCATAGCCAGGAGCAGAACAATTGGAATCAAAATTTTCACTAAGCTTTAAGTATGGAACAAGGAGGGGTGAGAAAATTTTATGTTCATATCCTGGAACTTTTTTAAAAAAATCTTTTTCTGTTTGAGTCACCTTAGGTTATGCCTAGGGAATTTAGTGCCTATGTGATCTGGAAAGGAAAAGAAAGAATGAAAATAATTCCTTAGTTATTAGCATTTTATATTATAGCAGATTGCCAAAATTCATTGAAAGAGATATCTATTCTCTATTTTTCATTATCACACTGACAAATTTTATCATTGTGTGTGAGTGAGAAATGATTCTTTTAAGACCAATAAGAGGTCTCTGTCTTGCCCTAATATTAATTATAAGTGTTCCAAGCCTGATGTCCTGTTAAATTGTTTGGACATGAACAGGGTTAGCTGGAACACAGCAGGAAGGAAGGTGTACAAAGATGCTGATTCCAGGTATAGTGCTTGCTTTTAGATCAGGAGTCAGCAAATTATGATCCTTTTGCCAAATCTGGCCCACTGCTTGTTTTTGTAAATAAAGTTTTACTGAAACACAGGCACACTCATTTGTTTATGTATTGTGCGTAACTGTTTTCATGCTACAGCAGCAGGATCGGGCAGTTGTGAGAGAGATGTGACCCACAAAGGCTACTTACCATCTGGCCCTTTATAGAAAAAGTTTGCCAACCCCTGCTTTTTCACAGGGGTAAAAAAGGTTTTACAATTTACTGTATTTAATTCCAAAAGCAAATTGGCACTCCTTGGTATTTACCCGAAGAAGCTGAAAATTTATATCTGCACAAAAACCTGCACATGGATGTTTATAACAGCTTTATTCATAATTGCTAAAAGTTGCAAGCAACCAAGGTATCCTTCAGTAGGTAAATGGATAAGTAAACTGTGGTACATCCAGACAGTGGAATATTCAGTACTAGGAAGAAATGAAGTATCAAGCCATGAAAAGACATGGAGGACCTGAAATGCATATTACTGAATGAAAGAATCCAGTCTGCATGATTCCAACTCTGTGACATTCTGGAAAAGGCAAAACTATAGAGACAGTAAAAAGATCAGTGATTATCAGGGATTGGGGGTGGTGAATAGATGGAGCACAGAGGATTTTTAGGGTAGTGAAAGTACTCTGTATGACACCATAATGATGGACACATGTCATCGTACATTTGTCCAAAACCATAGAATATGCAGCACCAAGACTGAACCCTAATGTGAACTATGGACTTCGGGTGATTATGATATATCAATGTAGGTTCATCAATTGTAACAAAGGTACCACTCTGGTGAGGGATGTTGATAATGGGGGAGGCTATGTATGTTTGGAGGTAGGGAGTATACGAGAAATCTCTGTACTTGCCCCTAAATTTTGCTGTGAACCTAAAACTTCTCTAAAAAAATAGTCTTAATAAAAAAAAATTGAAAGCAAATTTTCCATCAGTCTTCTAGGCTGACCACGTTTTTCTGGGAGTCACAGTGACTGTATGTGTGTGTGTTGGTGTGTGTTGCTGAGTAGTTTTTATAGCTCCAATAAAGTCTACTGTTCTAGATTTTATATACCTGGCTGTAGGAGTTTATAGATGACGACGGCCATGCCCCAAGGGACATGGGCCAAGAGTAAGCGCTTCAAAAACTACATAGCAGTAGTCTGGGTGAAATAAGAACCTTGATGAAAGTAAATTAAGGTTAAGAGAGTGTTTGTGTGTGTCTGGATCTATGTTGTACATTTTTTTTCTCATTAACTGTCACAATTACCCTGCAATGTAGCGTTCGAGTTTCACATAAGGAAACTGAGGCCAGAGAAGCTATTTGCTTAAATCAACAAATCTGCTGAGTAAGCCCAGACTCACACTGAATTTGATCCCAAAGCCCATATATGTCCTTTTTACCACCTCATTGCCTCTTCCTGAGTGAGCTGTATTCATGAGCCAGACAAATTCAACAGATTTGTACTGATAGCAGCGAGTCATTTTTCCTTAACTTCACACTGTCTTATGCTGCATGTACAGGTCAAGTAAATACAATTTTTTTCTAGCTGCAGAGTGAGAGAGTATTAGTTTCTTACCACAGACTGCTGTTCATAGCTCATGTCTAATTTTTTAAAAGTATATCTTCAAAATGATTATAGAGGTCAATGTTCACACTTCCTAGGAAATTTGTAACATTTTTTAGATAGAGACATCCTCCCTTCAGAATTCTCATCCCCATTTAATTTTTCAAGGAGGTGCAAAGTCCTTCAGAATGCCACAGCTAAAGGTTGTTGGGGGCACGGGGAATTTGAGATCAATTATATGAGTAGCCTGCTGCGATTTATCATTTGAAGATAGCATCTATGTGAATTTAAAGACAGACTAGTCAATATCACAGCACGGAGATAGGACACAGCCAGTGTAAGAGTATCAGAGATAAAGAAGAGGGAAGTGAAGCCCTCCCAAATGGATGGGAGATGGGAGATAGGCTGCTATTTTAACATAATTGTTCAGAGTAAAGCAGTGCTAAGGTAAGAATTATTCATTTTTGAATATAATAATCTAGTGTTCATCCTGGACCAATAGCAGAATCAGGTCTAATGGATTACAAAGTAAAATATGTATTAAACATGGAAATTGGTTTAATTATATTAATATGTCTCACTTTTTATTCTCACCTTGAAGGTGAGTGAAAGGTATGCATAAAAATAACTAAAGTGAAAATCCCTTGAAATTCATCTAAAAATTTGATCAGTATTAAATAAAATTATGGCTTAGATTAGAATGAAAAATAATTGTGAATGAATCTCTTTCCACCTCTGGACCATGTCATCCCTCTTTTAATGGCTTCTTCTCATGGACAGAGGGAGTGAGTTATAAATAATGCATCAAACTCCTCATTTAGGATGCATTATTGGTAGGGCTAACTATACAAATTCTGTCAGAAATGAAACCAAGTCCAAGACAAAATTAACAAAGCTCTTCATTCATTAACTTGTGGCAAGGGAATCCATCTGTCATTACTTTTAGTTCTGCAAGGTTTGAGGGTATTACAAAGGAGAGTCAGTTTTATAGAGTAAAAAGAGAAAAGGCTGAGATAGTCTCTGTCAAGCATTCTATTAAGGTAGGATTTTTGGAAGTGGGAGAGTGTTTCTAATTGTTGTTCAGGAACATTGGCAGTCCCTGGTTGGCTGCAAGGGAGCAGGAGAGCAGTTTAGGGGTATTTCAATAAAGGAAGGATTATTCAATATTAAGGATGGAAGGCATTCTATGATTGGCCATTTCCTGGAACAAATGTGGGCTGAAGAGGTGCTTTTTTACACATTGTCATAATGGTTCTTACTTGAGAGGAAGGGGGCTTCCATGGCAGGAAGTTTCTCAATGCTCATTTTTCTCTGGCTGCGGTAGAGGAGAGAGGCAGGGCTTCTCATGGAACAAGGTGTATTTGTGAGCCGACTATCTTCATCTCTTATTTTGGCTTAAGTTCCATTCTGCTCTTCCTATAGTTTGAGATGTACAATGATACAGAAAATAAAGAGAGTCCACAAAGAAGAGAAATGGCCCAAGAATGGGTATTAAATGGCCCAGAAATATTTGGTCTCAGCTGGGTTAATAAAGGCTGGTTCATCTTCCCAGTATTCAATAGCATCGTTTGTCGTGGTTGATGGTGTGGGTGTTAGCCACACAATTATGGTTAACACCCCTCTCTAGAAGGGTAAGCAAAGTGTAGCCACGATGTGGATCATAAATAGTGGAAAAGGGCATTGGGGTCCTTCCTATTTGCTTGTTCAGTGCTTCTCTCTCCTGGTCTAACAAGTATTTTGACTGATGGTGTGATGGCATGTTTCTGATGAGCAGCAGTGAACCTCAGGGTCAGAGTGTCTGAGTTTTTGGCTCAGCTCGGTCAGTTTTCAGCTGTGTGACCCTGAGCTCATGGAGAGGCCTAGTGTCTTGAGGAGGAGAAATTAGGAGGGATGACATCAGTGCCATAAGTGCAGAGAGATCTGCTTAAGCCTTGGCTTTCTTGTTCTGCTTACTTGCAAAAGAAAGGAATTTATTTTCATATGGACCTTAGTAAACATCGTTATGACTGTGTCTGTTGGGGGACCCTTTCTGTCACATGGGATTGGGGTATGAGGCCAAACCTCCAGCTCCTTGGGAGACAAATGACTGAGTTTCACCCAGATGTAGGATATCTTGGTTCTGGTGGGAAGAACACTGGTATATGTTCTCTCCCAACCAACTGTCCTCTATTATGAGGTACAATCTCTTATAAAATAGATTTGGATTTCAACCCTGGTTCTGCCACTATCATATAATGTTAGAAAACTTAATCAACTTTTCCAAACCTTAGTTTCCTTTTCTATAAAATGGAAAAACAATACCTTGCAGAATCACGTAGACTAAAGCTAATGAATGTATATTTCCTGGCATAATAGGTGGCTTATAATAGGTGTTCGATAAACTGTAGCTATTTTTGTATGACATATATTTTACCTCAGCCAATGTCACACAGTTTGTTTATAGCTGAATATCTTCTCACGGATAAATACCTTCTTCTCTTCTGGAAATATATCACATTACTCAATAGATTTTACCCCACTATTTTAAAAGCTTAGATAAAGACCTCAGAACATTTTTGTAGCATTATAAAATATACCTAGAGGAATTTTCAGCTAGTTGAAAACTCACCTTCATATAACTCTGGTTTAAATAACCCAGTTATGTGAGAAAGGAGACTTAGTGAATAAATGAGGTTATTTGTAAAGCTGATAGCAAATGCACAGGATCATAGATAATAGTTGGTGATAATCTAGGGAGGTTCATTTTCAATTTTAGAAGGCAAATATTTTTTAAAAAATTTTTATTAGTTCCCAACTAATGAATGAGGCAGTAGAAAAAGTGATCTTTCAGCTCCAACTCTCATCTGACCATGCTTCTAGCTCTGAATTTTATTTTAATATCTAAGATTTCATCATAGGTCTTATCTGTTGCTGAGTTCATCATTCATCCATCCAACTTTCCATCCGTCCAATGATTCTTCCTCAGTCACTTGTTTTCAAATGTTATTTAGCCCATATTTGATGTTCGGTGCTGTGTGTAATGGGTGTTAAGGACACAGAAATGTAAGACAGCCCCTGCATTTCAAAAAATCAGGCCAGTGGGAAAGTAGACAAATGCACAGTGACGATGTAATTTAGCTTTACGGGAGTTAACTTTACAGAAGTCCAGAAGTTCTTCTATCAGGGTAGGTCCTAAGTCAGGAGTATGTATAGGGCGCCACCGGGGGCCCAGTGGAAGGACACAGGGTGAGAAGGCAGGGTTTTTTTGTGGAATGAAACTTAGGATCGGCTCTGAGTGATTAGCATGTATCTGCTAAAAGAACAGGTGAGTAGAGCACCCCAGGGGGACGGGACAGCATGAGAAGTGGCATTGAGTCCTCCAAGGGGACATGGCACGTCTGTGTTTTCATTTGTTTAAGCATAATATTTACTGAATAGCTTTACTATTCTCTTCATTCAAACCTGTTACTAGCACTCACTAGTTCAGTATTTTGGTCAGTGGTGACTTGGGTTGCATTGGCAAGTTAGGCAGACTAGAAATATCCATGGAGAGTAGGAGGGAAGAGAGTAGGGCGTAGGGACGACTGGGTAGAGAGCTCAGCAGTCAAGAGGAGCACTATGAAGCTGACTGCCTGGCTCTGGATCCTGGCTCCAGTGGGAATTAGCTGTTCAGTCTCAGGCAAGGTGCTTAACTGTTCTCTCCCTTAGTTTTCCCCATCTAGAAAATGGGATGAATAGTGGTACTACTGCATAAGGTTCTAGTGAGAATTAAATGAGTTCACATATGTAAATAGCTTAGAATAGCATCTGGCACACAGAAGTGCTGTGTACTTCCGATGGTGATGATGATGGTGATGATGATAACAATAATAATAATAATATCTGTCTCCTAGAGAGAATGAGAAAAATCAAGGCTCTTCTGCATTTCAGGCACAAGTACTTTATGTACTTGATCAAGTAATTCTAAAAAAACAATCCAGTGAGGGTATTTCTACAAAACAGCCATTTTGTAGAAAAAGAAATAGACAAAATGAATATGCCTAAGGTCATCTACATAGCAAGGTACGGAAGGAGAGTCTGCATCCATGTCTACTCATCTACTGTTAATACTTATCATGCAGAGACCTGATTGCTGGATAACATGGTGGTGGGCAGTCAGTGGGAGGGTTGGGTCCTGGGAAGCCCAGGATAGTCTAGAGTGAGAGTGTCTAAAAGTGAAGGGGGATCTCAGAGCAGAGCCAGTGCAGAAGGCAGAGCCAGTGCAGGCAGGAAGGCAATTCTCTTCAGGCTGGCCGAGTAGAGAAGAGGCAGCCTGGAGTCTGAGGCATAAGTCTTGTTTCCCGTGAGGTACGGGAACAAGGGCAAGGTAGGCAGTGGTGTGCTAGTAAATGTTTAACATTGGTTCAGGGATTAGGGGAGCAGGAGGCCTGATTTGTAGAGTTGGTTGATTTCCATGGTTTAATACGCCCACCAGGCAGCCAATGTGAAGTCAGAGGCATTTGGGAAGCTACGTGCACAGTCAGCTCTCATGAGCCCATTCAAGCCAGCTACAGCACACCGCTGAAGGTAGGGCCCCAGCTTGAGACTCCAGATGATGAACTATAGTGGTTATCCTTGTAACCCATAAATTCCATCTTTTACCACCTGGGCAGAGTCCTCTTGGGGATTGATTTAGATATGATCCAGACACCACTAGCTCTGCCTCTTCTTTGGCCAAAAAGAACTCTCTAGTCCCCCAGCAAAGGCTGTACTTGTCAACTGAACAGCTTCATCAGGCTTTGACCTTGCCTAGGATGATCCCCTGGACCTCCTGGAGCCACACTGCCTCCCATCTTCACCCACTGCCCAAACTGCCAACCTTCTTAGCACTTGTCTTCTTCTAGACCCTTCTTCCAATCCTATTTTGTGCCTCCTTTGAGCTGATTCTTCTTTCTGACCGTTCTTTTTCCTCCCACTGCACTTTCTCCGGAACCCCTGTTGCCTTGTAAACAAATGCCCACTACATCCTCTAAACCCTTTGCAGAATGTTTCTCCATCTCTTAGCCTCCTTGAATTCCTCTGGGGATACAGCTCTCCTCCAGCTCTCTGAGTGGAGGCTGAATTTTCCTGAACGCCTAATGTACCTTGGAGCCCAGAGATAGCATCTGCTTCTCCAAAGACAGCTTTGCTGCATCTAGAGTAATTTCTTCCTTCCTCATACAAAAACTTTTCTCTTTTGAAGTTCCAGCCATCTGCTCATAACATCTGTTATCCTTCTAGTACTTGTCAGTGACAAATCTCCTGGACACTCCCCCTCACCCATTGAGGTCTTTGGTACCTAGCTGCTCAGGCTTCATCTCCATGCTAAGCTGTGCCATCATTCTGGGCAAAAGTCCAGCCTTGAAGACTTTTATCCTTGGACCACAATCATCTTCACTCCCATACCACTTCATTATGCTCTTGACTTTGCCATCCCTTAACTGCTCGACGCTTAAAATCATAAACTCCCATCTCTAGGTGGAATCTTTCAGCCTCAAGCTCGCACACACTCCCATTCTGCTGATCAACTCACTGCAGCCAGACTTCTACCCGCATTCTACTGGTGCTGTTCTTAACATGGCCACCGATGCTCTCATGTCACATCTACCCTCCACGTGCTTCCAGAATGATCTTTCAAAGATGCATCAGTGATTATGTCACTGTCGAGCTTAAAACACTTTAATAATTCTATATTAATTTATTCATTCATTTACAGATACACAACAATGAACTAGGCAGTCAATAATCTCTCAACAGATGCACGCATCTCATTAGTGTCTTCAAGAAAGAAATAAAAATATTTTTAAATTCCCCCTCCCCCAAAATTGCTACCCTCAAGCAATTTGTATTTTCGTGTAACACATATATCACCAATGACCTCAGAAACGAAGTGCATATCCTTAGCATGGCATCCAGTGCTGCCTCGACCTGACCCGTGCTCACCTTCCTCATGCTTTCCTGAGTTCTCTCTGGTTCCTTCACCGCTTTACAATTCTGTGAAGTCACGTTCACATTCCTTACCTTCTCCCTTATCGATCTTGTGAACATTTCCTCAGCTTTTATGATAGCTCCTGTCATGCCCTTTGCTAATAGAATTGTTCATTCCTTCCTTGTGACTGTTCCAGGCGTATTTCCTCCAAAGTGCCCTCAACTTCAGTGTGCTTCTTTGTTTGTGCCTCTGTCTCCCCTTATTCACTGTGGAAGTCATGGCCAAGCTGGCCTCACCTCTGTGACCCCATCACCCAGTATGGTCCTGGCCCACTGAGCTCCTGAGAGCAGAGTGAGCATCCAGGGGTTGGGCTTGGGCCCAGGTAAGCTCTCTGGCCCTCGGGACTCATGGTGAAAACACCCACCCGGCCTCGTCCCACCCCACCCAAAATAGTGCAGCAATCCTTGGAAAGACCAGGGGTAATTTCTAGTGATCTTTTTAGAGAGCCCTGATGGTACCACTTGGTCAAAGAATCTTTGCCTTGAAGCAAGGGCTCCAGAGTCATAGATGTGTAAGACTCTGAGGACGAGGTCGCTGCCATTGGTTGACCTCTGGCCTCATTTTCTTCTTGTAGCTTTTTTCCCCAGTAAATTGTTTTAGATAAGCATTTGATAGTTAGTATCTCCCAATTCCATCTCCACCCCCCTTTTCTTGTCTCCCTCTCTTTCTTTGTTCTGTGGAGTTAGGTGTATTTTAAAATCCTAAAATGTGTTTGCAACTCTCAGGCTTATCTCTGAATTAGACCCCAGTGTCTGTCTGAAAGGAGGGATCTCAGCATTTTTTTAACCTCGAGGGAATGCTGCTATTATTATTATTATTATTATATCATGGGTGTTATTAACCTAAGGTAGGAAGACCAATTCATCTTTCTTATCAGCCCTTTATTTATTCTATACTCTTCTCTTTTATTTTGCCACTCCTGAAGAAGGTTTCCATTCAAAAGGCGTAAATTCTGAATTTTTAAAACTTAGGCATTTTAATTTCCTTCACAATTCATTACACAAAGACGTCACAGAACATACACACACACACCCTAACAGATCAACTGTTGTGCCACCATGGAGTCTAAGGAATCACAGCGGGTCTCCGGGGAAAAGAAAAGAGAGAAAAGCCCGTTTGCTGCAGCAGGAGGTGGGGATGCAGGGTGAGGAGGAAGAGAGTGACTTTGTCTTCCCATCTTGTGAAGGAACCAGTCAAGGGGCACTGGCTGGCCCAGTGGGTGAGTCAGTGACAGGCAGAGGACATTAACTTGAGGAGATACTCGCTTTTGCTTGGGTCCCCACTGCCGGCTTGAGAGGTGAGCGAGGCCTGGCGACATGTCCAGAATGGCTGCCTTTGAACCCAAACTGAGAAGATGCGGCTAAAGACATTTATTGCGGCCCGAGACACTGTGCGAGGTGCACGTGGGTGGACACACGCTGTCCCCTTGAATCTTCACAGCGACCCTGGTTCCTCGATGTGGAAACGCATGCTCAGAAACATTAGGTCCCTTTCCCAGAGTGACGTTAATAGTAGCAAAGGTGGGATTTGACTGAGCTCTGTCATATTTTGTCCTTCTTGCTGTGTGATGTTCAGCTACTCTGGGGCACACCTGTTTTCTTCTTGCGAGAAAGGAGAAATACAGGCTGGGGATTGTTCCCCCTCCTTTTTTATAACCAGCTTTATTGAGATATAATTCACATACCAGACAATTCACTGATTTAAAGTGTCTAAATAAATGATTTTGATATATCACATTATTTTACACATTGTGGTAAAATATGTATTTAACATAAAATGTGCTATTTTAGCCACTTTATGTGCATAGTTCAGTGGCATTAATTAAATTCACGATGTTGTGTAACCATCACCACTCTCTATTTTCAAAACTTTTTTATCACCCCACAGAAATGCTGTAATTATTAAGCGTTAACTGCTCATTCCTCCCTTCTGCCTCTTCCCAGCCCCTGGAAACCTGTAATCTACGGTACAGCCGCAATGGAAAACAGTTTGGTGGTTCCTCAAAACCCTAAGCATAGAATTACCATATGGCCCCACAATTCCATCCCTAGATATGTACCCAGAGGAACTGAGAGCAGGGACTTGAAGAGATACTTGCGTGCCATTGTTCATTGCAGGATTATTCACAACAGCTATAAGGGGGATTATTCTTCTTCCTCTTCATCCCGACCACATGACTGAGCTGGTTCTTCACCACAGTAGCTCTGCTTAATTTTTTTTTGCAATACAATATTGTTAACTGCAGTCACCATGCTGTACATTACATCTTCAGGACTTATTAGTCTTATAACTGGAAGTTTGTACCTTTTGACCACATTTACCCATTTTGCCCACCCTCTGCTTCTGGTAACCACCAATCTGCTCTATCTATGAGTTCAGTCTTTTTTTTTTTTTTTAATTTCACATATAAGTGAGATCATACAGTGTTTGTTTTTCTCTGACTTATTTCACTTAGCAGAATTCCTTCAAAGTTCATCCATGTGGTTGCAAATGACAGGATTTCCTTCCTTTTATGGCTGAATAATATTCCACTGGGTATATATACACCACATTTTCTTTATCCGTTCATTTGTCAGGGACTCTTAGGTTGTTTCTATGTCTTGACTATTGTAAATAATCCTACAATGAACATGAGGGTGCATATACCTTTTTGAGTTAGTGTTTTCATTTTCTTCAGATAAGTATGCAGAAGTGGAATTGCTGGATCATATGGTAGTTCTATTTTTAACTTTTTGAGGAAACTTCACACTGTTTTCCATAGTGGGTGCACCAATTTACATTCCCACCAACACTGCACACGGGTTCTCTTTTCTCCACATCCACACCAACACTTCTTATATTTTTGATAATAGCCATTCTAACCGATGTGAGATGGTATCTTATTGTGGCTTTGATTTGCATGCCCCTGATGATTAATGATGTTGGGAATCTTTTCATGTACCTATTGGCCATTTGTATGTCTTCTCTGAAAAATATCTATTCAGATCCTCTGCCCGTTTTTTAATGGGATTGTTTATTTTTTTTCTATTGAGTTGTGGAGTTCTTTATATATTTTGAATATTAACCCCTTATCAGATGTATGATTTACAAGTATTTTATTCATTTTGTACATTACCTTTTCATTTTGTTGATGGTTTCCTTTGCTGTACAAAAGCTTTTGATGTAGCACTTAATTCTATTTTAGATATTGGGCTTCCAAGTTAGATGTTATTCCAAATGGAGGCAGTTCAGTATAGAGCAATGTTTCTTAGCCTTTTTTTCATTATTACCCCCCTAAGGTGTCTTTTAGACATTTTTTTCCTTATCACTCTCCCATGAAATTTTAATGCCACAAATATACTATATATATCTGTTCATGTATTGTGGCCCTTGGGAGCATCACAAACTTTTATAATATCTAAGATATTTCTCTCCCCTGAGAGCCAGTTTTTCACCCCCTTGCAGGTGGTATCACCCTGGTTGAGAGTGTGTGGCATGGAGATTAAAGCTCCACCAGTACCCGGGTCTGCCTGGACTTGAGTTCTAGCTCTGCCCCTTGATTGTGTTACCTTGGGCAAGTTTCTTACTATCCCCTCTCTGCCTCGATTTCCTCATCTGTAGACTTGAGATGCTAAAAAATAGTACCTACTTCAAAGGGATATTGGGATTAAATGGGTTAATATATGTTGGACAGTATCTGGCACTTAGTTGAGTACTATATAAATGCTAGCTATTAATTATACCTAAAATGGTCCTTCCATTTAAAAAATAATTTAAAATACAACGGACAGTGTAGAAACCAGAATTTCTTCCATTTCCCACCTTTTGAATGATGTTTTCCATTCCTCCTTTGGATTGTATTTTCAGAGGAAAGTGTGTTATTATTCATTATTCTGTATTTATTTATTTTTTTCTCTTTTCTCCCCATTCACTAATTTTTGTATTTTCTCAACAATCACATTGCCTGGGAGTCTGAACTTGGTGATTTTTAAAGACCAGCTTAAATACTTTATGGTTTTGTTTTTCATATTAGAAGACATGGATTTAGTCAGATGTGTAAGAATTTGGATTGGGAATAAAGTTGATTTCAGTTCAAGAAGATTATTTCATCTAAGGATTCTCTCCACATGGGGAAACACACAATTAAGTAGCTCCCTTGCAGAGCACAGTCAGCTGATCATCATTCACCATACAGGTGGTGGCAGACAGAGACTGGTTTTATGGAACCCAGGTTGTGTTCATTAACTACCTGCTCATAGGTCCACAAGCCCCTGTTTGGGTAATTCGGAGTTTGGTATTTAATCACTGGTTAATTTGATGCTGTAGTGAATCAGATATAAACCTCTGGCACCAAATCATTTATTTTAAAAAGACTAAAGCCTGTGCACTTTATTTTGACTGCATGGGAGAAGTGGTGAATGAATAATTTGACCAAGTGACTACAGGAAATTGCTATTTAATTAACCAAGGAAGGTGGATATTCTTATCGAGAAGGGGGAAGCTAAGGTAGCCTTGTAGAGAAGCAGAAGAGAGTAGATGCCAGGGGTTCAAATTCCCTGAGGTCATCTTCCATCTGGTGTTAACCTCTTGTGCCTCCATAAAATACAAATATTAATGTATATATACCTATATGGTACTTATGAAGATGAAATGAATTAATACATCCAAAGTGCTTGAAACTATACCTGGTACAAAGTAGTGACCAATAAGTGCTACCTATTCTTCTAAAGATTAGTTTCAGTCAGAGATAAAGAGAATAGAGATGGTTTCGCTGGTGGTATTGCACTCTCCATCTTGTTCACTCTCGGCAGACTTTCCTTGATCTTTGTAAAGCAAAAGAATAGCTGCTCAGCATCTCCCCATTTCTCTCACCCCTCAGCCCTTGGTAACCACCATTTGAGTCTCTGTTTCTATGAGTTGGTTTTTTTAGATTCCACATGTAATTGAGAGCAAACAGTACTATCTTTCTCTGTCTGACTTATCCCACTTAGCATGATGCCCTCAGTGTCCATTCATATTGTCACAAATGGTAGGATTTCTTTCTCATGGCTGAATGATATTCCATTGTGTGTGCATGTGTGTGTGTATATATATGTCACATATATATATTACATTTTTATCCATTAATTTGCTGATGGTCAAAGAGTACAGCTTTCTGTTACAAGATGAATAATTTCTGGGGATCTAATATGCAGCATGGTGATTATAGTTAATAATACTGTATTAGATATTTGAAAGTTGCTAAAAGAGTAGATCTTAAATTTCCTCACCACAAAAAGAGAGATGGTAGTTATGTGATGTGATGGAGGTGCTAGCTAAGACTATGGTGGTAATCATTTTGCAATATACAAGTGTATCAAATTTACACGTTGCACACCTTAAATTTATACAATGATGTATGTCAATTATATCTCAGTAAAGCTGGGGGCAAAAAGATGCTGCTCAATTCAATCAAAGTGATAAGGGAAGGCCGCCAACGTGTTATAAAGGCATCTACTTGCCTTCTCAAGACTCAAAACAAGTATCTTCTGGGTGAATCCTTCCCCAATCCCCTTTGGTGGAGTTAGCCACTTTGTTTTCTAGTGGAGCTTGGATTGCCCTAACAAGGTTCACGTTCATGGGACTGCTCTGCTGGATTAGGACAGGTTCCGTATGGTCTGGCTTTTCCCACTTAGCATAAAAGCCAGAAGACAGGGACCACATCCCATTGACCTTTGGAATCTTTACTGCCTGTGGAATCCAGCAGTCTTTCAATACCTCTTGAATTTGCTTTCCTAATTATAGGTTTGACAAGAGACCATTGTAGCATCTACATTTCCAGTGTGTTCTTTGATTAGTCCAGCTGACTCATAACTCATGAGGAACCCTTGGAGTTTTCTGGAAGGATTCATTGGTTTTGTTGGTACATTGGCTGAAGTCGAGTTCAAACGCCGATAAATTCAGATAGGCTGGGGCACAGCCTGAGGCCACAACTGAATTAATTACCTGTTGCTCAGTGTGCTTCTTTTCTTGCAGACACTGAGCATCAGTTTATGGACCCTCTCAAAAATCAGAAATGCCAGGCTGGGAAAAAAGTCATAGGGTGGTATCTTACAGTGCTTTTCCAATGTTAACTAAAAATTGGTAAGCTGTGATTCCCAATGGCACAAAGAGATGTGTTACTTTGTGACAGTGTCTGATTCTGAAATTGAACCGGCAAGGACAAAAACGTCTTAGTATGAATTTCCAAATATCTGACATAGCTATAGGAAAGTACTTTTAAAATGCCATAAATCCAACAATCTAACTTCTACCTTATGTTGTATTTAACCCTGTCTAAGAAGACATCTTTACTATGCATAGAATGACCAAAAGGTTATTTGAATTTTTAATCTGCAAATATTTGATCTGGCAGGCAACATGTTTGTTTGACACTTATCTTAGAAGCTGATGTAAAAATCCATTTCACTAGGCAATGGAGAAATTTAAAGGGTTATTGTATTAATCAGCTGGGGCTGCCGTAACAAATACTATAGACAGAATGGCTTAAGCAACAGAAATTTATTTACTCACAGTTCTGGAGGCTGGAAGTCTGAGATCAGGGTGCCAGCACGGTTGGGTTCTGGCGAAGGCTCTCTTCCTGGCTTGCAGATGGCTGCCTTCGCCCTGTGTCCTCATGTGGCAGAGAGAGAAAGCAAGCTCTTTCGTGTCTTTTTTAATAAGGACACTAATCTCATCATGAGGGCACCACTCTCATGACCTTATCTTAATTATCCCCCAAAGGCTCCATCTCTAAACAGGGTCACATTGGGGAGTTAGGGCGTCAACATGTGGATTTGGGGGGGGACACAATTCAGTCCATAGAGGTTATCTAGGCACCTTCTTAGGTTGTCTTTAATTTTTCTCTTTTCTTTTCTCATCTTCCTTTCTCTTTTCTTTGCCTTCCATTCTCTTCCATTCCTGTCCTGTCCCTTCCCTTTATTTCTCTCCCTTCCTTTCTTCCTTCCTTCTCCATCTCCCTCCCTCCCTCCTTCCTTCTTCCCCTCTTTCCCTTCCTTGCTCCCTTCCATCCTTTCATCTCTCTCTCTGCCCACTAAAGCTTCTTGTGATAACATGCTTTAAGGCACAGACATCCGTGGATTGAATCTGATAGGCAGATATGTTTTGCTTGGTTCAAAATGTTTGGAAGAAAATGGAGCCAATACTTAAAAAAGTTAAATTAATGCTAGGATTTTCAACTTCTCTAGAAAGATCAGAGATCTAGCCCACAGTCCCTGAGAGGCAGTACTGCAGAGTGAAGGGTGCAGAGCCTGGAGCCAGGCTGCCTGAATTCGTGTCCTGGCAGTGCAGGTCCACCTCCAGGCTGTGTGACCTTAGACAATTCACTGTACATTTCTGTGCCTCTAATTTCTCATCTGTAAAGTGAGGAAGATTATAGTATATACCTCATAAAGCCGTTGTGAGTATTAAATGAGTTAATACATGTACAGCACTTAAAATGTATCCAGCATACAGGGGGTGCTATATAAGTGATTTCTCTCAGTACTCCCTCATGGCATTATTTGACTAGAATTCTAGTTTTCCACGGCTCAAACTCTTCCTATCGTCTTTCCACCACTGAGGTTCAGTGTTACTCTCCAGGTATTGTTGGCTTTGCACTGTGGTTTTTCCCTTATCAGAGAAAACCATTTCTTGTTCTTGGAAGTAGGAAAATGAAAGAGAGAAATAGAAAGGGAGAGAGAGATGTTTATATTTTAAGAAAAATAAGAGGCACCTCATTTCTTTGTGGATGGAACATATTTTGCATGTATATCTTCTACCTGGCTTCTATAGGCATTTGGTTTATATTCCTAGATTCTATAGGCATTTAATTTCTCTCCTCTTGCTTTAGGAAGAGAACTATAATTACAGAGAAGCACAGAACATTGGATGAAGCACTAATTCTAGAGCTAGAAGACTGTGATTCTGTTACCAGCTCAGTGATTATCCGTGTGCCTTTGGGCAAATCAGAATTCTTTTCTGGGCCTTTATTTTCTCATGTGAAAAAGAGCGTAATGATTCACATCGTGTCAGCCTCACTGGATTTTTATAAGTTCAAATCAGAGATCATATAGGCCTTCACTTTAAAAAATATCCAGTACGACACAGATGGAGAGTATCGATAGCTCTAATATAACAACTGACTGGCCAGTGCCACCATGTTTTTGTAAATCATGATTTCTGCAAAGTCAGGAGTAAAGTCTGGTAGAACTGCTCTGCAAGTTATCTTTCTAGTCCATGGAGAACATGCCCAGAGCTGTGCTTTTGTGTGACTATCTGTTTGCTAGTCCTAGTTACTCTTCGTTTTCAGGGGAGATGCCAACACAGTTGACACGAGTAACAAGGAACAGTGTGAAGGCTCAGGTCATCTTAATAGTATTTTCCAGGACTTGTGTCTGCAAGCTCCTCAAAATACGAGGAGAGGGGGTGGCCCAAGAGAAACTGCATCTGGGGCAGGCTTTTATGATGATTGGAAAGACACACTTGAATGTGTCAAGAATTTTAGAACCAAGGTGGTCTTTAGGTGCTTTCTGGTCCAACACTCACATTTTATAGATGGGAAAACTGAGGTCTAGAGAAGAAAAGTGACTTGTCCAATACTACAGTTGGCTAATTGAAAAAGCAGGAATAGAGCTTGACTCATGACTGTCAATCCAGTGCTCTTGGTCCCGCAGAGTGGCATACCTATGCTCCTTGGAGTCACAGAGACCTGGGTTGAAATTCTAGGTACCTGATGTGTAGTTTCTGATGCCAGTCCATGGGATGGTTGGGAATGATGAGATGAGCTGTCCGCAGTGCTTGGCACAGAGCACAGTGTCAGTAAATATTGGCTTTCTTTCCCTACTCTGTTTCCTTTTTAAATGTGCACAGGGAGTGGGACATAATTTCTGTCCCCACCCCTGGGTCCAATCTTTCCTGGGTTGCTTTTTTCTAGGATATTCTTATGAACAAGTCTGAGTAGGTCACACCATTTTATTAAGCGAATTCTTTGCATTTACTTTTATCTTTGCTCCCCAGACCTTGCACTCTACTTAAATGACGAAGACGCCAAATTCGGCTCTGTGTTTGCTCTGAGCTCTCTTATGCAGATGGAGGCTGGTGATTTGTGAAGAATCATTACTCCACATCAAGTTCCATTTTAAAGTCTATAAGTATACCTTTTTAAAACAAAAACAAACTGCTTCAGCATCCTGGGGAGGGACATAAATCATGTATTTTCGTTACCTCAAAAGACCACCAGAAGACAAGCTCTAATATTTCAAATGTGACAAGCAATCTATACGAATGAATCGCAATTGGAGCCCCATTATACTGGAGCTGATAGATACTGCAGTGGGGTTGATAGATGTTTCTCGAACAATATTTAATAAAAAATCCAGACCTTTTTGTCTCTAGTTTCTAATCCTACAGGAGGCAGTCAATAGTCTTAAGCAACTGAAGTAGACATTGTATCAAGCTGGGAGTTCCAGCTGGGACCAGAATGCTGCTACCTGTTTGGGGGTCCAAGGTCACTGGCACCTAAAGTGTGAAGGTGTTAGGACTGATTTAAAAGAGCCATAGTGGCAGTGATGCACGGTGTAGCATTGCTGTTTTAACAGAGAATGTGATACCAGACCAAATGTCATGAACAGCATTGCACACAGACATGGAATGTGGAGCTCTGTTTCCATGCACTTTGTGGCAGCATCAGGTGTATCTAACCTAGTCATAGGAGCAAAACATTATTGATCTGGCACAGTGAAAACAACTCCAACCCTGAAGTCAGACGGTGTGGATTCAAACCCAGGCTCTTATGCTTACTGACTTTATGCCTGGGGCAAGTGACCTAATAATCTCTAAGCCTCAGTTTCCTCATCATGACATGGGGATACCTACCTCCTCCAGTAGTCAAGAGGAATAAATGGAGTGATGAGATGCTACCTGTAGAGGACCTAGCATCATGTCTGATATGTAGAAATGACAGATACTTGCTGAGTATTAGCCAGCTGCCAGGGGCTATTCCTAGTTTTACCCTATGAGCTTATCTATTGTTAGCTTCTTATGCATCTTGGTATCACCCTGCGCCTAATGGTGTGTTCTTTTATCCATTTATCCTTCCAGTAGTCAGGTTAACTGTGGAAAAGTCTTAGGAAAGCTTCCTAGACTCATTCAGCCCGTTAGCTTGAGCCTGGACTCCTGAGCGTGTTCAACTCCCACCGTGAGGTTCAGCCTCAGGCGTAGCCTCTTCTTGCCTCCTGGCTCTTGGGTGAATATCACCCTGGAAGAGACCTTGCTTGAGAGAGTCACGTGCTTCAGGCAGAGCACCCTGACCACCTGGGCAAAGGTCAGATGGCTTTTCAGGGCTGTGATTAGAATCCTCATTGCTTTGGGCCCACTCAATTTCTCTCTGAGCATCAGTTCATTCTTTCATTAGGGAGTTCTGTTTTTGTTTTTGTTTTTTTTTTTTGTAATTATCTGTTACCTTTCAGAATCTTTTGTATGTGAACAAAAAGCAACCTTTGTCCTAGGCTCATTTTAAAAATCTCAGTTGTTGACTATTTCTCAAGATTGTTTTCTCAGGAAATCCCAGTTCTCTGAAAATGTTAATTCTGTTTTGATCCTCTCTATAATCAGATTTGCTTTTGAAGCACTCTTGAGGCCTGTTGAAACTATCTGCAGTGTTGTGCCTTTCCCCCAGGATGGAGATGCAATCTTTCTTTGGCAAATGTGTTGCCACTCCATCCCCCATCCTCCATCCCCATCCTGAAACTGGGGAATTTGTCAGTTTCTTCCTTTCTACCATCCTCTTATCTCAAGGGACCCAGCTGGATGACTCCAAACACCCTACTTTCTTTCTCCCCTCCTCATCATTTACACCAGGAAGTAGTTTTTATATCTGGAGGTTGCATGATGGAGGATAAACAACAAAGATAAGATTGTGATAGTTTAATTTTCTGGTATATTTGTCAACTTTTCTGCCTTATTTTGGTGCTTTTTCTGGACTGGTACCAGGAAATTATTGGATATGCGAGAGCTGAAATTACCAATGGTGTGAACTGAAAACAAAACCTACTCAAAGACACATCAGCATAGCAGCAAGGATTCTGGCCATGGGGTCCAGGGTGACTTGTAGCATTGGATAAATCTATGTATAGAGAAATTCTCACTGGGGTTTTCTAACCATCCCACTGTCTGGTTTTTGAAAATATTTTTATTCAGGTCCTTGGAATCCTAGAACCAAGGAGATGATTTGGCTATTTGAATGAAAATAAGCTTGTTGTAGCCAAGTAACTCCTTCAAATCTAGGTGAGGCAGACACCTCTCAGCAGTTATCTGGTGGCCAAAGGGAAATAAGCTAGGAGTTTCTCTCTGGGAGGAGCTGACAAGGGTGCATGACAGGGAAACATTCATTGTGGTCAGCAGCCTGGACGGCAGCTGTGGCCCACAGGCTGAAGATTGAATTGCCTCTAAAGCAAGTCCTGACTAGTTTCTCATCTTAGAGAATGGCCAAGCATCCTAGCAGAATGAAATGGAGTCAGTGTGGCTGTATCTCTGTGAGCAAAATACCAACGTGATTTCGCCTTCAGCTTGCCCTGCTCCAGTCCATTCTTTCACTGTGATATTTTAAAAACAGAAATTGGATTTCTGGTCACTACCCTGATTAAAGTCCAGACTCCTTCATATGGCCTACAAGGCCCAGCAGGATCTGACTTGAGCTTATCTCCTTCCTCTAACTAATTCTTCCCAAACATTCATCTCTGTCTGGGATGTTATTCCTCTCCCCTTTTCCTGTTTCACTTCTATTTCATGTCTCGGATGAAACATCACTTCCATAGGGAATCCTTCTCTGGCCTTCTCAGACTAGGTCTGATCCCCTTGTTAAAAGGTCTCACATTCTTGGTAGAACTTACAAGTTTCGCTCAATGTCTTGGCTGGCTGTGAGGTCCAGGATGGCATTTGTTCATCACTCTGCCTCAGCACTTAGTGGAGGGCTAATTAACGTTCTTCGAATGTGCACAATTAAATGATTCTCTCCCTTCCTAACTCTGCAGAGACAAAAATGTTTAGCCTCTATAATTTTCCGTCTGTTGTCCCACCTCCATTCTCTACCTGGTGAATTCCTGTTCATCTTTCCAGATCAAGCTTAATAATCTCCTTCTTTGAGATGCCTTCATAGTCGTCCTCTGTACTAGTTGGGTAGGCTCAATGGCGTCAATTAATAAAAGCGTATCTCCAGCTCCTGCAACATGTTCGTCATGTTTATCTGGTTGCTTGCTCCTCACTCAGAGACTCAGGCTGAAAGAGTGACTGTCTCTGTGCTCCATGATTTCCAAGGCAGGAAGAACAAAATGTGGTTAGCCAGATGCTGGCTCTTAATCTTTCCACCTAGAGGTGTATGCTTCTGCTCAGAGTCCATGCTCAGTCATATAACCATGCCTAACGTTGAAGAGGATGGGGAAGTACAATTGTATTATGGGCCCAGAAGGAGGAAAACTGGTAATATTTGATGAACAACACTAATGCCAACTAGCCCCCTCAATACCCGGCCTCTCCTGGTGTTCCCAACCTCTCGCTTATAATGATCTGTTCTTCCACTCTCCCGTAGTCACATGAAAGACCTTGTAATCAACAATAACTAAATCATCTCCAAAATCTTAATGTCAAGCCCACCACTCTATAACTCCATCTCCGAGCTTTCCGGCTCATGCACTCTAGTACCCTCCCTATAATAATTCCTTGTCTCCATTAGGATTCCTGCTGCAGTTTAGGTTCCCAAGGAAGCAAACTCTGAGATGGAGATCGCATGCAGGAAGATTGTTAGGGGGTGCTATAGGGATGAACGCCTGTTGGGGAAGGAAAGCATATAGGATTGGGCAGAGGGAGAAATTAGGTCAATCCCACTGAGTGCTCTGAACCTAGGTTAAGGGAGAACCAGTCTTCACTGTAGGTTGCCCTCAGGATGGGAGTGTGACTGTGGGTGAGACATCTCTCTTCAGCTAAGGACAATGTCCCTAAAAGGCTAACAGCTGAAGATTGTTAGCAGGCAGTACTCCCATTAGCTGGGGGATTAAGTTCTTTAGTTCTGAAGAGAGATCTGGGCAGCGCAGCACAGTGCCCAACATAATATCCAGTCCATTTCAACTGTCTGCCTCCCTCTTCATGTCCTCCCTTCTCTCCTTAAGGGCTGAGGTTCCTTGGCACTTCATTATCATTACCTTTTTCCTTACCCCTCAATTCCCTGTGTCTTTTTTTCCCATCATATTTGCCTAAAAACTCATCTCTGGTTACACCTAACTTTCCAATTACCCTGCACTTGCCCCAAATAGCTGACTGAGACTTGAGAAACACACAAGGCCATGCTGACTGCTCTCACTTGACATCAGAAGTGGCTCCTCAGCCACCCTCCTATACAACCTAGTGAATTCTCTTTCCCTCTTTCCAAAATGACTATTTTAATACCTTCTCCCTCTCCTTAAACATCCAGTACCACCTCCCTCTCCTAATTTGCAGGTGTTACCCTCTATTCTCATTTCACTGAGAAGATAAAATCAAGTAAAGGAGAGCTACTTTATCTTCGCACCACTAAATGTGCCAACCTATCCCCACCTCTTCGTTTATCTCTTGGCTTCCTTCTTTTGAAGATGACTTGCTCTATTTGTGTACTGGAGCTCAGCTCCTCTTGCCTTTTCCAGGACTCTTCTCCTGCAATGATCTCCTCTCTCTTCTATACCATCGGTTTTCATCACTTGGATTGATCATTCCCAACAGCGTACAAATATGCTGTGACCTTTTCCATCTTTAAGCAAGACTCTCTCTCCACACAAGTCTTGCTGGAGCTACTAACCCGTTTTTGTTTATGAGAAAATATCTCAGAAGGTTTTCCCTGTTTTTCTGTCTCTGCTCCCTCATCTTCCGTTCTCTCTTTAATTGGCTCCAGTCAGGCTTTGCTCCACTGCTTTCCCAAAACTACTCTTATGAGTTCAAGGTCAGCAGTGAACATCTTGCCAAATCCAGTGGTTAGTTCTTTGTCTTATTCAACTTCTTAACTGCAGGTGATGAAAGTGATAATTACCCCTTTCCTGAATCTTTTCCTCTTGACTTTCATGATATCTACTCTTCTGTGAAGCAAAATGCTAAAATGATTCTGGGACCGAACTAGTTAGAGAATTCTAATGCCCTGACTTCCAGAAAGATCTGAACTACACCTCATGCTCACGTGCAGTTGCTGTTCTATCTCAAATTCCTGGGAGAGTTCCCTTTATATCCTAGCTTGATGTAATCTTATTATATAGTTTTTATATTCATGTTGTTCATTTATTTTTATTATGCATTGTCTTGTATCATTTTTGAATGCACACGGTATTGTGCAGGTAGAGCATTTTGTTGATTGCCTGAATGATTTCACTAATTTTTGGTGTTTTGTTCTCATATCATAGTTATGGAAGTCTTGCTATGAGTCTCCTTCTAGGACCTCAATTACTGCACAATAACTTTTATTTGTAGGCTGACAGATCTTTAGCACTAAAAAGAATCTGATGTTATTTCAGGGTGTTTTATTAGGAAATAAATCAATCTACTTTTACTTTTCAAATAAATAGATAAATGAGGTTTCTAGTGAGTCAATATTGCTGTTTTTATTCTCAATTTCTGTACATGAAGGCTATTAGGACTTTAATGATTATCCTAATAGTAATACTATATTTGACTAATCATTTTCAGGGTGCTTTCGTGAAGTAAGTCATGGTAAATAAGAGATTGACTTCTGAGTTCAAATCCTAGGTATAGCCTGTCTTAACAGGATGACTTGTGCCAGATGTTTAACTTCTCTAAGCCTCAATTTCTAGACTTTACAATGAGGGCAGTGCTGTCCTTCACTCATGGAATTGTATATGGATTAAATTAGATAATCATTTAATGATACAGAGCAGTAGGTTCAGAACTGACTTCATGATAAACTGATGAGGATTCTGGGACTGAGAGTAGTTAATGGCAAGTCGTAGGCTAGTGACTAGCAGAATCAGAACCAGAACTCTCACTTTCTCTCCTGGATTCCCATCTGTGCTTGTGTCCCTCCCTCTCCCTGGCCGTCGCTCATAAACAGTCTGAGTAAATGAACATAAAACCATTTTTGAGAACATAACCTCCAGAAAAGACTAAACTCTGTACTTAAGTTTGTAGGTTATTTTAATTCTTATCATGAACTTTTATGAGAAAGCATGTAATTCTCTGACTTCCATTCCAAAGAGAATAAGATCTTTATGTCGAATCAGCCCCTTTTTCTATCACATAGGATGGATCTCCAGGTCAGGGATAAAAGACATTAATTTGCATTAGACAACAGCTCCTGTCTGTATTCACAGTACAACATGGGAGAAACTGGCTACACCATCATTTTGTGACAGATGGATTAAAGCATGTCTTAGTAAGACACACAAGCAGAGGGGGGCTGGCTTCCCCTGATCTCTCTGATAAAAGATACACCACGTACAGTGGACACCTAATAAATATTAATTGGTATCAACTCACTGGACACAGAACTCCTTAATTTTTGAACATTTAAGTCAAGCATCCTCCTTGGCGAGAGGCTAATAATAGTAGATTCCGTCTTCATTCTTCTTGGGTTCTTAACTGTTGTGTCTCACAGTGCATCTTTCTAGAAATACTTTCAGCTCAAGATGGGATCTAATGCACCAGCTGAACTTGCACTTAAGCTTTTGTGTTGAACGCATCTTGCTTTTTCTCTTGGCTTCAATGGGCATTCGCCTTTTCTAATTTCATTATAAGGTGGTTACACTCTGGTTCAATCATTCAACTAACCGTGATATTGCTTTTTTTTCCTCCTTCAGATATTGATGAGTGTGCAGCTAAGATGCATTACTGTCGTGCCAATACTGTGTGTGTCAACCTGCCTGGGTTATATCGCTGTGACTGTGTCCCAGGATACATTCGCGTGGATGACTTCTCGTGTACAGGTGAGCATTAAGAAGCAATGTTGTTTTTCTGATTCAACTCTTCTCTGCACCGTATCTGTGCTGTTACATTTAGCCCCAAGTGCACAAAGTACTGTTTTTACCTACCTAGTTTTTTCTTGCATTATTTTATCCTCACCTTTTGAGAAGAAAGTAGTCATAAAAGAAATTTTGTCTGCATAATTTATTTCCACTCCCAGTATTTTTGCCTGTGTGTGTGCATGCATGCATGGGTGTATGATTTGAAATTGAAGTCCCAGTTGCCTATGGTAACACTGAGGGACTTAGAGACATCAGTTTCAAAAACAGAAAAGTATCGAACTATTTTCCTTCCATCATGATGAAATGTTTTTGTATATAAGAAAATGTACTTTGTTCCCAGTGGAAAAGACAAGGATTAAATTTGAAGGGGGTGCAGGGGTACCTTGTGGGCAGGGATCCGGCCTGTGGAGCCAGTCAAGACTTGTGGTTGATGTATGCTCATTGTCAGTTCCCCGCTCTTCTCCTATATTACTGGGCTATCAGCACTAAACTGGAACTCCAGGGACTGTGATTGGGGCCTTTGTGCGTGCAGTGCTGTCTCTGTGGGGGGTTTGGTTTGGGGTTCCAATATACTTCCAGTCAAGTCTATGGAGACATAAAGAGTGAACTGGTTAAGGATGGTAGAAGATTTTGAATCTTTCTCCTCTTGGTCAAATGTGTTTCAATGACAAACCTGAAACCTGTAAGAAAAGAGCTCCTTGAACACAAGATTCAGTCATGTTGCACCTTTCCCTGACTCCTGCGTCTTTCTCTTTGTCTTAATAACATCGGCATATAAACACTGAATTCTTCACTCAGAATGGATTGCCACTCTTTTTAAAATGTATTTTTTTCTGAATAACCTTTTCAGAAGTGCAAAAAGTTGGAAAAGTTAGGGAAGCATGTATGTCCAAATACCTTTGCCATTGATTATTTTATAAGTTACCATTCTTCAACTAAGGGGCTGGTGATCTCAGACTGATGCAGGTTTCTGGCGACCACAGAAGGCCAAATCTCATTTATCTGTCTTTTACATATTATGAGTAAAATTCCTAGAGAAAAAAGAAAGAGATTGAATAAATGTAGCATGCTGAGATCTAAACATTTTAAGGGGGCAAAACTGTTTTGGACCTATAAGCAAACATGATCCGAAAATCTGTGATATTATAAATGACTACTTCTCTGTCCTTAATAGTAAATCCAGGTCGTGACTTATTTTGACCCTAAGATTAGAAGAAACCAGTGAATATCCTCCCAACACAACAGCGCCATATCATGCCACTCAATAAACCTTAATTAAGGCCCTGCTGTGTTGAAATTAAATCAGAATACCGCCTCTGCTCTTATGCTGTCACTGAAGGGGGAAGGCCAGAGCTGGCGCCTGCTGAAAGCCTGTTAAGGGGGGTGCTTGGCCTGGTGTTTTATGTGGAACAAGATGGAAAATGTATTACTTTCAGAACTGGCTCCAGAATTACTTTTAGAAAGACCACTGTGTTGTGTGGAGCAAAAGGCAAGGGTCTGGGTATCAGTGGGCCCCCCAGCACTCCTCCCTCCCCACACAGAGGACTGTGTAGCTCCACAGGAAACAATCTTCACAAACACACGCACACACACACTTTTTGTTTTGTTTTGTGTGTGTGGGTATTTTGTCTGAGAGGGAACAGAAAAGCTAGAAAGAACAAAAGAGAAAAAAACGAGAGGAAGGAGAGAGAAACCAGTCAGAGAGCAGAAGGCTGGGTGCTGTGGAAGGACAGAGGGCCAGTGAAAACCATCCAGTGGGAGGATAACTGAGAGGACTTTCAAGGGTAGGAGTATTTAATGTAGGTGTTTTCGTTGTTTTGCTGTACAGCAGGCAGTGCAAGTCTTCCTTCTGATCCTCAAACCTTCAACAAAGTCCACCCACCTTGAATGCTGGGTGAGACCCTCCCCTGTCCCCACCCCAGTGGAATGTTAGCATGGTGGGCGACAGAAATGGTGCACATGTGTATGGGATGTTGAGACCTCGGAGGCGGAGGTAACCGTTATAAAGTAACCGTTCCTATCCCTTTCCCTGCCCCCAACATACCCCTGTACACATCTGCGTCACCATCACCACAGCTTCCTCCCAGGGATGGTGGAAATCTCGATGAGGGCTTTGGACTTCCATAGGGCATAGAATTGGGAGTAAGATTTGCTTCTTTAAAAAATCTTCCATTGGTCCCAGATTCCTTCCCACCTACCGCCTCATCTTTCTGCTTCTATTCACAGCAAAGCTTCTTAATTTAATTGTGGTTATTGTCCTCCTTTACACTTACTCACCTCACAGACCCTCCTCAAGCCCCTCCGGTAAGGCTTCCACACTCACCATTCCACAGAGATGACATTTATAGAGGTCAGCCATGAGCAGCATTTTGCTAAATCTAGTGTTCTTATCTTCTGTGACCTCTCGGCAGCATTTAGCAGAGCTGACCCCACCTTCGCTCTTTTAAACATGTTTTCTTGACGTTTGAGACGTCGTATTTCCTGATTTTCCTTCTGTCTCACTGGGCACTCCTGCCCCACGTCCATAGGTGTTTTTCTTCCTCTGCTGACAATGTAAAAACTAGAGTGCCACCGAGCTCTGCCCCGGCCCCCTTTCTCCATTCACACATGTTCTTTTCAGGTGGCTTCATTCAGTCTTATGACTTTAACAGCAGCTCTGTGTCAATAACTCCTAAATTTCTGTCCAGTTCCAATCTTTCTCCTGAGCTTCTGAATCATATGTTCAACTTGGCATCTACACACAGATGTTTACTAGGCATTTCATGTTAACGTGTATAAGACAAAACTCGATTTCCTTCCACCTCTGCAAACCGCCTCCTCTTCCAATTTTCTCCATCTCAGCAAATGAAAGCACCATCTGCCCAGTTTTTCAAGCCTAAAAGCTAGGGTTGTACTTGATTCCTTTCCTTCCCTTGCCCTCCACTTCAGTCCTACACCAGTCTCGTCGACCCCACCCTCCACATCTGTCCTAGTGTGTCCACTTCTGTCTGTATCCTCTACTACCAGACACCCAGACTCCTGCAGGGGCCCCCACACTGGACTTTCTGCTCCAGCCTTTCTCCACTATCGCTCGTTCTTCACGTAGCAGCTGAAGCAGGCTTTCTAACACAGCAGTCATACATGTCTGCTTAAAACGCGCGTGTAGTTTTCCATCACACAGAAACTCAAACCCATTCTCCTTCTTTTGTGATAAAACCCTCTATGGCTTTTATCCTTTCTGCCTCTCTGACTTCATCTTGTACCATTTCCATTCTTGTCCATTATGAGGTGGCATCCCTGACCTCTGACCTTTTTTCATTCAAGCTTGTTCTGCCTTAGGACCTTTGCATGAGCTGTTGCTCCTTCTTAGAAGCCTTTTGCTCTTATAACTGTCTCTTTCTCATCATTCAGATCTCACCCTAAAAATGATCAGCTCAGAGAGGCTTTGTCTGATTCATATAATTAGCGACCCATTTTTCTGTCATATCACCTGATTTTAATTCTCTGAATATCACTTATCGCCATCTGGAGTTTTTATTATTTATATGTGATTTATAAAAATTTGTCTCTTTCTATTAGAATGTGAGCTCTGAGGACAGGGCCCTCTTCACTGTTGTTCACAACTCTGTCCTGACTAGTTAGAACCTAGCCTGGTGCAGGGCAGTGCTCAATAGTTACTGAGTGAAGGAATGAATAAAACTACTTGACCTTGGCCTAATTACTTACTGCTCTAAGTGTCATTTATAAAATATTGCTGACATCTGCTATAAATGTAGGTTATTGTGAACATCAAATTATATATATGGAAGTATTTATCCTGGCACTTGCCTCAGTTAGGATAGGATGCTCTGCAGTAACAAATAACCCCAAATATGAGCGACTTAAAATGACAAGGTTCTATTTCTTGCTCATGCAGTGTGTCTATCACTGGGGTGCTCTGCTCATCATAATTACTTTGAGATACAAGCTGATGGAATAGTCACTATTGTGAACATTGCTAGTCATCAAAATGGGGAAGAGAGAGCCTGGAGGTTCTTGCATCAGCCGTTAAATGTTCATATTAGGGAGTGACACATATCGCTTCCATCCACAACTCGTTGACTAGAACTTGTCACCAGTCCCCAGCCAACTACAAGGGAACGAGGAATTCAGTCCTACCTCACACCAAGGAGGGTAGAGAACCAGAAATATTTGGTGACTGGTGCTATTGAATACCATGGTCACTGACACTTCACAGATTCGCAACAAATATTTTTCCTTTGACAGGAGGAGCTGTTGATTAAAATAACCTTTTTTCAATAGCAGTTCACAATGTGGTGGGGAAGGTAGTCTCAAGAAATAATTATGGTATTAAACACATTGTGCTAAGTGTTTGGGTGGAAGTACAAGCAGGATGCAATAAGAAAAACGTGCTTGACTGCCAGGATGGGAGCGTTTGGAATGTTTCTAAAGCCAAGAGGAGCTATTGGAGTTGCCCGAGGCATGTTAGCATACGATGACTCGGTCACGTTAGCATCTTACAGTGGGGAACATGGATGGGAAGGAGGAGAGCCGAGAGACAGGCATTCTCCCTGACGGTCGTGTCTCCTCTAGACCAGACTCCAGGGCCTCCAGTAGACACTTGCATAGTCATCTGGAACCCTTACATTTCCCTTGGTGTCCTGGAAATAAGTCTGTTAGGCCAAATGTGCTCTTTACTCTCCAAGATAGAGCAGGTCCCCACCTCTAATCTCTGTCATTTCTTTATTGGCAAAGAAGACTTCTGCCCGAAGTGGTTATTTGCCTATGTGATAAATGAGGTGTGTAATAGATGGCTGCCACTCTAAGGTGTCTTTTCAGATGATTCATTTCCCGAGGACCGTTTGCTAGGGGAGATTGACAGGCCTGAAGACATCCTTTGTTTGTCCTACGTTCCTGACACAGCATTTCTCATTATTGACATTCCTTATTTCCAAAGCTCATTTTAGTCTCTGTCCCAAATCAATTAGTGTCTGCTGCTGGTTTTTCAAGTATGTCAATGTCATTTTGTTTCCTTTCTTTTAGTACGTCATTTAGCCTGACACTAATTTTTTAGAAGTCAGTAGTAGTATTGAAAATTTCATTCGATCAAAATTAGTGAACCTAGAGTTAAAGAAGGCCAAATCTCATTTATCTTTCTTTTGCATATTATAACTAAAATTCCTAGAAAAAGAGTGAGAGATTGCATAAACATAGCATGCTGAGATCTAAACAATTTCATGCGCAAAACTTTTTTGGATCTATAAACAAATATGATCTACACTTGATCTTAGCCAAAAGGCTATGTATCAAACAGAGGAGAAACTTTAGCTCTTTACTACTTTTTTCTTGTTAAGTGCAAAAGTTGTATCTCATGGGATAATAAAGTTCTGAGGGTTCAAAATTGAGAATAATGATCTAGAACTTAAAAAATCCCCAGGGGCTGGGGAGTCCCTGACACGACCATGTATTATATATGAGGCTCTGTACTCTTCTCTAGGAAAGTCTTCCTTGGCCTTTGAAAGGGTGAAATCTAAAACATTTGACCTTGGACATGGGGAGTTTTTGGCCTTGGAGTTTGTGTGTGAGTCTAAATCACTTTTTTTCCTATAAAGACCCCTGAGTTCCCCTTGTTCTTTTATGAATTTTGAAACTGGAGTCATCCCTGGAATTGAGGTTGGAGGGGGTGCTTTGCTCTTCTCTGCGGCCTTTGATTTTTGGAATAGTCAGCCTGCTTGCTTTGTTGGTCTCTGACTTTCTTTTATCCCAGTTAAACTCCCCGTGTTTAGGTGGTTTGATAAGACGTGATCATGAGATACTCAGGCAGCTTTACTGGAGGATACTTGTGATTTACGACAAAAGCACGCAGCAATGAGACAGGTACTTGACAGTAATGGGTAAGCATTCATTTTTATGCCAAAAACTTCCCATGAAGGTAAGAAATAAAGGGAACAAGTGAAATAACAAATATCCCATGTGGTTTCCATTACCTGGCTGAACGGATTTTTATTTTCTTGATATTGGCATGCAAGAAAGCTTGAAGGAAGTATATGTTTGAAATACTTAAAGTAAGCTTAGTTAAAGTTAGATATAATCATCTGATAATAAGGGTTTAAATTAAGTATCCTATAATGAAGAGTTTAGGTAACAGTTTAATAGACTTAGGGTAAAAGATAACAGAAATTTTAGACTAGTTCTCATGCTTTCCTCCTAAGGTTGATGAAATACAGCACACTTTCAAATATGAGATGTTTTCTCATTGAGCGGAGCCATATGAAATGGAGCTAAACCAGAACACTCTTCAACTTGATAGAGCACGGTAGTAAACTGTCCACTGATTATCCTTATCTTTCAAGCACATGGTGGGTGCTTGTTTTGGACATCCTTGCTCTTGTTTACTTCTGACTATCTGGCAGCATTAAAGGACAAGTTACTAATTACTTGGCTCTCAGTCTCAAAAGAGGTGATACAGCTGTAAGAATGACATTCTGGTCATGGGCCTGTAGACTACTTTTACTTGAGTGAAAAATGCTATATCCAATGTTTTAGAATGCAAAACTATGTTTTAGTAAATATACCAGAAAACATTTAATGATGTATTGAGTAAGAAAAGTCAAAATAAGACGTGCCTTTGGATATTTCAAAACTCAGCTAAAAGCATGGATGATCATTATGAGACATTGCCTTCTGTTTTGATCTGTTTGGTGGTATACCCTTGGTTTTCTTCTCTTCCTTTAAATGGAGAGTTGGCTCTGTTCTCCTTGTTCCCATCCAGAGGGGGTATGTGACAGTACCAAAAGCAGGATTCCAAAATCCTAATCTTTTAGGGCAGAGGTTCTCAGCCCTCACTTCAGGTTAGAATCACTGAGGACATGTAAAAAAAGTCAATGTCTGGGATCTACTCCTAGAGATTTCGATTTTCGTTTGGTCTAGGATTGTGACCTGGCTTCAGTGTTTTTGTTTAAATGTCCGGGGGATTCTAGTGTGCAGTCAAGGTTAAGCGCCCCTGCTTTTGAGGAACAGAGAGGGATGGAGTCAGAGAGAATGTCAGAGGGGGTCAGAAGGGAGAAGAAGTGGCTTCTGTATTGTAGACTAGAAGCGGGTTCCCTTGAGCTGGTGGTGGGTGACGTTGGCTCATGAGGTAATGAAAGGAGAGACTTGGACAGTTTTTGGAGGAAGGGCCCTGCTTCCAAGGCTGCATTCTGGGATGTGTAAGACTCTGGAGAGACAGAAGCTGTGAGATGTGTCTGTAGGTGGGGCCTCATGGGGAGATGCTGAATCTTCAACTGTGACGTGACTGCTGTGATGCCTCAAAGAGCCCTACCGATAAATGGGACATCTCTATGGTGACCTGTGTGTTCCATGGGCCAAGGACCATACTGCTCCCTCTCTGCCAGTGTCTTGGTCATAAGGAATCCTCTAGAGCCATGACAGATCTTGATGGAAGCAAGGAATCCTCAAAATGAGTGAGATAATGTTTCCATTACCCCACTAGCCCAGAGGAATAGGAGCTCAGAACCATTCATTAAGTTGAACTGAAGAAATTATAGAAAGCTACATTACTTGCACGTTTGTGACTGGGTTTCACTACCCATTACATGCGAAAGAAATGAAGTCAACAAAAGAAGAAAACAGAAAAAAATTAAGAGGCCCCTCTACGCAGGGATTGTGGGGTGAAAATTCATGGAACATTTGGTTTTCCAGGGCAATTTTGGTTTTCTGTATGTAGTCCTGGAAAAGCCAAAGACCAAATATTTTTTCCTTTTAGCAATAGTAGTGTTAAAATAATGCTAAGGTTTACGAAAGCCAGCAAATGTATCTTAGGGAGGATATCAAAGGGCATTTCCCTTGAGATTTCAAGATGAAAATAAGTCTGAAGGTTTTGTCCAGTGTTTGGCTTGTTTGTTGGATTTAAGTGGGAGTTCTTTCTATACCACCACGTATTATAAAGGATCTGAACCACATTGGCTGTGGCAGAACAACTAGGATAAATGATGGCGCTTGCCCCCAGAGTCTTTGTGCACAAACCTATTAAGTACTGTGTTGCCCTTGACCCAAATTCATCATAAAAGACTTGTTAATATTTCCGTACACTCTATCACTGGAGCTGTGCATTCAGAATCACGATTAAGCTTTCACACAAAGGAGTCTGATTAAGGATGCTTTAGCACTTATAACATTGGTGAGGCAAGTCTTGCAGCCCTGCTTATATCCACATTTGGGTTGACACAATGACTGGACATTTCTCTTTAATAACACAGTGAGCTATCTTATATTCTTTATTTCTATCTCAAAGACTTGGTAAATGCATATGTATAGCTATTTCCATACATTTTAAAGATATAGTGAGGCACCTTTGGATTATGTTTCCTTTATCCAAGATGATTGAGAATGTATATAACTATTCCTGGGCCAGAATGAAAGCTCTAAATTCTCATGGTTAAAATCTAGTGTATAAATTCTACTGGTTGCAGGCCTTGGCTATGCCACTATTTACTTTATGAATTGGAAAACCATGTAAGTTCTCCGCTTCTTCATCAGCACCCTCTATACCTCCTCACAGAGTTGTGAAGGATAAAATGAGAGAGTGTAGGTATATCAGTTCAGATGATTTTAGCTGAAAGAATAAAAAAAAATAACCCAGTCCACTGGCTTAAATGATAAATTTATTCTCTTATAACAAGAAGTCTAGAGGGCCATTGTTTCCAGAATTAGTTAACTCAGCTACTCCATGACATTATCAGTGACACAGATTGTTTCCAACTTGTTACTTTGTTATTTGCAGCATGATAGTTTGAAACTTGATGTAACTCCCTTCAAAGTCTCATAATGGCCGAAGTATCAGATCCTGACTTACCTGTGTTCCCAAGTCAGAAGGGAAAAGAGGATTCCCTTCTTAGACTCATTTTCTAAGACTAAGGATAATTATCAGAAGTCCATCCCAGATTTGTTTTCCTGTCTCATCTCAATGGCCAAAATTGTTTAAACCTATTAATAAAATATGTCTTTGAAAGGCAAATAGAATTACCTTGAATCAAGATTTATCCCCCAGGCTGGGGTAGGTTGCAGCTTCCTTTATGGTACTTGGCTAACTTTACATCCAAACAAAATCTGGGTTCCGTTTTCAGTAAAGGAGAAGACGTTATGTGTGTGCATGTGTTTGCATGTGCACACGTGTAGATCCATAATTGTATAGGCAGCCAACAGCATCTATTAGCGTATATTCAAAGATTTGAAGATATTATTTCAAGCTTAGGAGTAATTAAAGGAAATGCCATTACATACTAATTATTCTAAATGTGTGTATGTGACTATATGTGGATACATAGATAGATATTATATATTTACATATATGTCAATCATCCATTTCTGGAGGTGGTTCAGGAAATAGGCACCTTCATAAGTTGCTAACAGGAATGTAAATTGCTACAAACTTTCTTGAGGGTAATTTGACAGTATATATCAAAAGGCCTAGAAATGTTTATTTATAGCAAGTTATTCCAAGGAAACAATCAGTCACAATTACTTATGTGAGATTTTCATTGTGGCCATTTATTCTGTTTGTTATTTACAAGAAAAGAAGCTGAAAGCAGCCTAAATATGAACTAATGGAAGTTTGATTAAATGAGTTACAGTATATCCATATATTGGAATACAGTGAATATTAAAATGTTTAGAACACTCTTCAGTGTCAATGGAAAATTCTCACTATACAGTATGAAATTCAAGATTTATCCCCCAGGCTGGGGTAGGTTGCAATTCAAACCAGTATGTATACTATTTTCCAATTAAAATAATAAATAAAAATTATGTATGGCCACCCACATGTGTGCACACAGACAACATAGAAACACTGGCAAGGAGTATTTCTCCAAATAAATAAGTAACTGAGAGTATCTGTGAGTGTATGGTTATACATATTATTTTTTCTTTACACTTTATGTATTTTCCATGGAATGAAATACAGTGCTATGAATCTGCATTATGTTTTAATATCAGAAAAGTGTTATTAAAATATTAGATAACAGAAAATGGTAGATAAGGTGACATTGAGTTTATTCCTCCAAAATCTCCCTGTGTCATCCTACTAAATTAAAATTTTAAAAAATATTTATGACTTGATAATGCTAATGCCTTTCATCCTTAGTGATATAGATTATGGGTCTGAATTAGAGAGATTAAAAGCAGTGCCTTTGCTTCATCATATTCCTGGAGAATTTGATTGGCCAGCATGACAAATGCAGGACACTTGCAGTTATGATGCTCTTTTCCTGCTTTGAGGATCCTAGAAGGTGATCTGATAGCCAAGTCCTACCTGCCCTATTTTTTATGAACCCTCTGGTAGGGCTTCCAGATTCAAGGCAGTTGGTCCAATTTTTTCTGGACTATGGTCAAGACAAAGAGAGATACTGAAGGTAGGCAGAAAAGACCCAGGATTTCCATAGCAAAGCAACTCCTGGATGACAATCAGTCAACATAGACCTGGTCCTGCCCCTGCCGCCAGCTCACTGAAAGAATGTCACCAACTCAGCATTTTCCTTTGGACCTTGAAAGATTAAGGTTAACTAGCTCAATAGTTTTCAGTCATAGGAGCTGGAATCCCAATTAAATTTTCTTTTGAAAAGAGTTCACCTTCTTTAAAAGGCATAACTTAGGAAACTACTACTTTTCCAATTCCGTGATTCTGTAAGGTATGGTTCCTGACCTCTAGGAGGTTATGGTCTCTTTGGGGGACATAAAATTTACATTTAAGGAGAATGATTTTATAGGGCGAATAACTGAGTGCTAAATTGTGAAGTATGGGCCATAAATGAGGAAGAGCGTTGGTGCTGGGAGAAAGAAAGGCATTAATTACTACATGGCAGAGAGAATGTGTTTTCTTCAGGAGGATGTCTGAAGGAGTTTGATTTTGACGTTGAGTGGGTGATGGCGAAAGAATTGAGACATAATAGGGTGCCCGGTGCTTTAGAAATAGATCCGTCTTCATGTTTGTTGATCTACAATGTGACCTGCAGGTGACCTGTGTAGAGGTGGGAAAAACAGAAGGCTCTGAGTCAGGCCTGGGTTCCTGCCCCAACTCTGGGCATTTATTAGCAGCATCAACTTGAATCAGCTTCCAGAAAATGGGCATGCCTTTCTCCCAGAATCTTCCAAGGAGTAAATGAGATTTATTTATAAAGTGCTTGGAAAAGGGCTGAGCAAAGAGCAAATGGTCAATGAATGTTAGCCATTACTATCTCTATTTCACAGGTGAGGAATCTGACCTGAGATGCAGGGAGATTAAGGAATCGTCCATAGCCACAGGCTAGAAAGTAGTAGAGCAGAGATAGGAATGTAGGCCTTCTAACTCTAGAGACACAAATGCAACCTCCATCAGAGCTCTTTTGAAAATGTCTTTAAAATGCTAATGCAGTACAGTCTGCAGATGCTCAGTGAACAACAGCCATTATTAGAACGACAGAGCCTGGGACTTGGGGCCTGGAGAATCCTATTTAACTTACAGCTCTCTCTGCCACTTACAAGCTTTGGGATCTTGGGGAGATTCCTGAAGTACTCCATGCCTGGTTTATAGCACCCAGAGAGAGTTGAGTTTTAAGCTTTAAACACAGGAAAGAGCCCAACCCAATGATGGACTCTTAGACGTTGCTTCATAAGATTGAAGCCCTAAGACTTGTTCACCAAATTTCTTTCCTCTTTTCTCACCAAGTGGGTCTTGAAGCACTTCAGAGGATGCCAAGGCATGTTGAAATACATTTGGAAAGCCGCTTGCCTTGAGAAATTCAGTCTCTGTAGACAGTGTCCAGATTCTCTGGGAACACGAGCCTTCAGTCAGATACTTTAGGCTGATGGGTTAAGAAGGAGACCAGCGAGAAGTAGATTTTACAATGGTTTGTAACTAGCAAGGAATACGTTCCTTTAGATAAAGAAAATATTGCCTTCTGGAGTCATTAGTTTGTGAGTTGGTGTAGACCAGAGCTTTGGAATATGTTCCATAAGCTCCCTTTAAAAATTTAAGTTTGTTCCCCGAGAAAGGAAACCCCTTAAATTGCGAATACTTTTGCATTTATCAGCTCTGCCAGCTGGCATCTAGTTAGTCCTTATGCGAGGCCATAGGACAAATTGCTGTCAGGAGAAGGATGGAGGGTCAGAAGCTTGGTCTGGGTAGGACTCCAGGATGGAGTCTTTGGCAGATGGAAAATGTCCTCAGAGGGAATTTGCAGCGCACTGAGAGACATGTAAAGAAAACAACAAGTTTAATAAAATTATGGAGACTCTTTCTAATTATAAAAGTAATATATACGTATTGTAGTAACATTGAGAAATTCAGAATAGGAGGAAAATAAAAACTATCCGTAATTTAGCCCTGTTTGGAGTATTTCTTCCTAGTCAGTTTTCTGTGCCTACATCTGTATTCTATATTGTGGAAATCACATTGCAACTACCACTCAATATTTTAATTTTTTCCACTTATTTCATGAGCATTGCCCAAATTAGTAAAGTTACTTTAAAAATACAACTGTTCATGTTTGCAAAATATTCTCTCCTACGGACGCCTTATTACAACTTTTACTCCACTGGAGAAGTGTTACCATCCAGGTGTCTCTCTGTCTCCATTTGGCTTTATTGTGTGCATGTGTTGATTCTTCCTCTGTTTCGATGGGTGGGTGGTGATCATTGTTTTGCCTCAGTTGGATGAAGAGTGAATCACAGAGCAAAGCTCAGACCAGCCCCAAGCAGGAAGCACACGTGCTTAGGGAATTCACCAAGGAGGAGGACTCAGAGTTTCTCAGGTGTTATTCATTAAGGGACATTTCAAGGAAAAGTAGGGCCCTGAAGAACCATGTAATGTTAACATATATCTTGGGGGTGTAAGGGCCCTGAATGATTAATTTACATAAGGACACTGTGAAACTAGATGGAGGTTCTCCAGTGAGCCCCTGCCTCCTTCATGAGATGTGTTTCCCATATTTATATTTACTTATTGAGTTCCTTGTCCTTTAGAATTCAAAGAGTATTTCCTAGATCAGTTTGCAATTTTTCCCCCGTTTTGGCACTGATTTTCCCATTCTGGTTTTTGAGTTGAATGTAGGGAAAGCATTCGAGTATCAGGAGTTTGAAATCACTGGATGTTAGAGACATAGAAGGCGTCAGTAAACACCTTCAAATTACAGTCAGTTGATTCTGAAGTGGGATGATCTATTGAAGAAATATGCCCTGAGAGCTCTTGCCTGTGGATTATCGGATTATCCAAAACCTGAGGGCATTTTCTCATTAAGAAACCTGTTTTGTTTTTTTCCCAAGCAGGTGGTCCATTTGACTTGGCTATATTAAAAATGGGGCATTGATCAGAGGCAGCAGACAGCATCCTTGCCTGTCAATGTGAGAGGGGGTGAGGGGACAATTCCTGCTTCATCCAGAGTGTGTGGTACTGAATGACTAAGTGACTGTTAGTGTTCTAGAGCCCTAAGGGACCTTTTGCGGGTACTTTTGGCCGGAGCCGCTTGCGCCAATAGAATGAGACCCAATTCTGAATAGCAGAGTGGAAACTTTATTCTTTGATCAATGAATGGAGGAGGCAGACCTCGTGCTCTAAAACACCTTCTCCCCAAAGGGAAGGCGAGCAAGGTTCTTATGGGATGTGAGGGGAAGGGGTCTCCATGTCATTGCTCGGGGGTGGTGGGGCATTTGGGGCATGCACAGATCTTCCCTTCTTGCACACGGCACCTTTTGCACACGTTTCCTTTTGTACATGGCATTCCATCACCATCTTGGACCTTTCTGGTTTGGCCTGGTTTTGCGGTTTGGCCATCTTGCAATGTTCTGCCTTGGTTCCTATAAGCAAGCACAACTTAAAAACAAAGCATTAGACATGGAAAATGTTTTACGGACTCTCTGGATGGCATTAGGTCACAGCCACCCAGGCTGAGTGGCTTACCATGCAGGGGAGGCAATCCAGTGATGTGCCCTGTGATGCTTTTCTTGGCCTCAAGCAAACCATTTATTTTTTTCAACAGATTGGAGCAGCTCACAGCTTTGGAGCCAAGCCCATGAGGGAGGCCAGCGAGCTGTGCTTTCTACCTATTTTTAGGATTTAGAAAACTGACATGTCACAAAATAGTGCTTGCATGTTATCATGCTCACCTTTCAAAGCTGCTGGAGTTTTGAATTTCCTCCACTGCTGTTTGGACATGATTTATTTTATTTCATCTCTTTTTCTATCTCTTTTTTCCTCCTGACTCTGTACTCTTGGGTGTGTTGTTATAACTTTTCTCCTTGAATCTTATTTTTCTTTACATTTCAAATTTCCTTCGTTACTATGAACCTGACAAGTGATGGTTTAAATGAGACAGTAAGGGTCAAAAATGCCATAAAACAGAAAATTACAAGTGTTGGCAAGGATGTGGCGAAATTTGGAAGCCTTGTGCACTGTTCGTGGGAATGCAAAATGGTACAGCTGTTGTGCAAAACAGTTTGGCAGTTCCTCAAAAAATTAAAAATAGATTAAAAATCATATGATCTAGCAATTCTACTTCTGGAAATATACCCAAAATAATTGAAAGCAGGGTTTTGAAGAGATATCTGTACACCCATGTTGATAGCAGCATTATTTTACAATAGCTAAAATGTGGAAGCAACCTAAGTGTCCCTCGAAAGATAAGTGGATAAACAAAATGTGGTATATACGTACAATGGAATATTATTCATTCCTTAAATAAATATTATTCATTCCTTAAAAAGGAAGGAAATATTGAAACATGCTATCACATGGAAATAGAGAACATTATGCTAAGTGAAATAAGTCAGTCACAAAAAGATAAATACTATATGATTCCACTTATATGTGATAACTAGAGTAGTCAAGTTCATAGAGACAGTAGAATGGTAGTTGCCACCGGCTGGGGGGGAGAGGAGTTATTGTTTATTGGGTATATAGCTTCAGTTTTATAAGATGAAAAGAGTTCTGGAGGTGGATGGTGGTGATAGTTTCATAACAATATGAAGGTGCTTAATACTCCTGAACTATACACTTAAACCTGGTTAAGATGGTAAATTTTATGTTGTGTGTATTTTACCACAATAAAAAAAAAAATAAAGGGGAAAAAATGCCATCAGGTAAAGATTTCTTCCTGTTACTAGGTCAACTCTAGAAATAACATTTGCCGTATTTTTCCTTGCTTCCCTAACATTTACTGGGCATCAGCTTCTATTATAGCTCATAGTGTTTTATTCATTTCTTATTTAATTTATTTATTCATTAAACAAATATCGAACGAGAAATCTAAGCATCAGGTATTATTCTAGATGTCAGGAATGCATCAGTGAATAAAATAGACAAAGCTTTGCTGTCAGTGGAGCTGATACGTTTCATGGAGCTTATGTTTTAGTTGAGGGGAGTCAATGATAAGCAGGTAAATATAGAGTATGCCAGAAGGTGATAGAAACTATGGAGAGAAATAAAGCCAGGGAAGGGAGATGGGTGTGCTGGGTGGGCATTGATGTACTTTTATATGGAGTAGTCTGGAAAGGTCTCACTGGTAAGGGGCATATAAACAAGTAGAGAAGCAAGGAGCAAGCCATGCTGATATCTGGAATAACCGTGTTCCAGGTGTGGGGACAGCAAATGGACAGAATAGTCATCTACTGACTGACTCAGGATTGGATCAGGAGGCTTGCCAAATCAGTAAACTCCAGTCATCCCTTCTCTGGCTTAGGAGTGTGTCTGGTGTTCTCTGGTGGGATAAAGTACAGGGGTTTCTCATGCCTTTATATGCCTCAGAGACTCCTCTCCCAGAATCCTGGGTCATGGCTGTCTTCCTAAGAGTTGAAGATGACAGAAGTCAGCCATTGGATAAATGAGACATTACTATAATTTTTCTTTAAATGGAAAGCAAAGCTTTAATGGCTCAGCCATTACTAGGACAATACCCCATTAAGAAGAACCGAGTTCAGGAAGGGGCACTTTGAACACAGCATGTAGGGAATTCAGTGCCCATGTCCCATTACTGTTAACAAGGCCTCCACATTTAATTCCACAGGGTAAATGTGAGAACTCTAGAGTCAGGGCCAGAAAATATTTCTAAGCAACCAGGGAGCTGAAAGAACCTTGCTTTTTTCTTTATTGTTACATCTGTGGTTTTCCATTTTCCCTGCTGCTGATAAATAATTCAGAAAAGAAAAGAATGTTACAGCCCTGACTTTTTAATGCAGAGGACAAATACATTATACGATTCATCCCCAAACACCCACAGGCTTTTTTTTTTTTGCAAGAAGTCAGTGTTTGTCGTTTGGCAGTGTGTTCTTTGGGGCTTTGTAATCAATTGGCTCTGTTCTTGTAGCTAGAAGAAAGGTGAGGACCACATGTGCGAAATGCACAGAACTAATCCTGTCATGTTGTCGTGGTTCCTAAGTGGGCAGTTCAGCAACAGGTAATAGACTTGTAGGCATTGGTGGGCTGTGCAGCTTGGCTCACAAGGAAAGATGATCTGAGGACATCTGATGACATCAGATAATTATCTTGAAACCCGAGTGGACATGGGCTATGGTACCACACCGAGCGTCTGGGAACCAGTGCACACTGGCAGGGAAGAGGGATGTCAGGATACCTCATGTTGGAGCTTTTCCCTCTTACAACTAGGATGTGCATGCTCACACAACTATGGGGCCCGTTTATTCACTTTTGCAAATTATTTCTAACATAGGGATAATCATAATGATCTAAAATACATAATACATATGTAATATAATAATAATAAAGTCAGAAGCTGGCTTCTGTGGATATAACTGTTTGGATGATTTATGTTTACAAACAACATTGCTGTCTATATATTAAGCAAATAATTTGGGTTAACATTCACGATGAATGCTGATGATTAGTTTGCCAAAGGGAATGGGGTAGAGAGGAAAGAATTGGGTATTCGTTAGTAGAGAGACTTATTTTAATCCAGATTAACACACTACATGCCCTTGGGCAAGTCCTTTCACCTCTTTGGGCCTCAGCTTCGTCATCTGTAACAGGAGAATATTAGATTATAAATCGACCTTCAGAGGACCCATTAAGCTCTTACCTCTTTGAAGCCCAGAATCGTAGCCTTTCATCTCTTTATCCACAGTGCCTGCCATAATGGTAGGCACTTTTTCTTCCTATTTTTTTTTTTTTGCCTACATGCACGCCTACAATCATTTGGAGCATTGCAATTGCAATTTTGTTTGATCTGTAGAACTTTGTTTTTAAAGGTGCCTTTTAGTTTTATATTTAAAACTTTTTAACAGGTGTTTTAAAAGAATGTGTGAACATCGTCATGACTCATTCTTTCTTTGATGATGTTTGTTTCACTGAATATTTCATGTAACTTTTGCATATTGACTCAGGCTATAATGATGTTTTATTAACCGCTATTGACTTGTGACTTGGGATTATTATACAAGTGATCAGAGAACCTTCCTTTGCACATCAGGAGATTTCTTTGAATGAGAACTGGAGACACAGGTTCAGGATGGACGGCTGGTCTACCCTTGAACGTTCTTTTCATGCTGAGTTTTTAGATGCTTTTGAACACTTGTTGGCAAATGTCAGCCCTCTGGCGTTCAGCCTGCTTCTTTGTTCAAACTGGTGCCCACAGAGCCAAAGCTCAACACCACTGCTTACGATGTCATGATAATGGGGCCAGTTGTGCTTTCCTCCAGAATTGGCTTATATGGGGGCACGGGGAGAAGAGGTGATGGAGGATCACAAAAAGAGTAGGAACCCAGTATCAGAAGACCTACATTCACATCGGAGCTTTGGCTTTTACTAGTTTTATAACTTTGGACAAGAAGCTTTGCATAGCTGTCTTCTGTCTTCTTTTATGAAATGAGAGTGGAGACCTCTGTTTTAAGGTCTCTGAAAATCTGTGATTCTAAGTGCTGTGAGTGATCAAGAAGGTCAGAGGGAAGGCAGCACTTCAGGCTGGGATGACCGAAGAACACTTCTTTGAGTTAGTGGCTTTGGAGCTGTGGAACAGGATTTTGTTGTTGTTGCAACTGTGAGGACAGACTTGCCCACTGGAAGCCCCGGCAGGAGTCAAAGCACGGCTGGAGGAGGCCCAGGGCCTGTTCAGGCAGTGGGCAGGAGTCTGACTTCCCCGGCAGTGAGCGCTCTTACCCAAAGGCTTCTGCGCGCCTCTGGCTTCTTTGCTTTCAAACCACTGATTTTGACAATTCTGAAAATCATTCATTCAACAGCAAATATTTGTTGAGTGTCAGCTGTGGTCCAGATCCTCTTTTATGTGCTGAGGATAAAGTGGCAGAGGAGACAGTCCCTGCTCTTATGCAAGAAACTTTGTAGAGATGTCAGCTACCTTTGTGCTTAGTTAGGACCTCTGCTCTATGGAATTGGCATGGGCAGAAGAAGCATTTTAATTTTAAGTATCATTTGAGAGATGTGTATTTACAGGCTACAATAACCTATTTAAGAGAGCGTGCTTTGGAATGCAAAGTTCAAATACATGAGTATTGGAGTTATGATTATGTAGTGCTTAGAGCTAGCAGAACGAGGTTTACCAACAAAATGAGCTTGCGTATATTTCTTAACTTCCCTAAAGTTTGATCTCTCATCTATATTATGTGCATAATATTAATATTTATGTCATAGGGTGGTTTTGAGGATTAAATAAAATGTCAATGTAAAACACTACCTTATGCCTAGTATAGGATATGTGCTAAATACATTTTAGGTGTTACTGTTATTATAAATTTTGTTACTTTTGTTTTCCACTTAATAGTTAACAGGTAATCACAGTACCTTTTAAAAGAGGAGAAAAAACACACTATCACCTTTATTGCTTTCTATTAAACCCAGAGAGCTCCTTGGCTGTTGGGAGAATGTGGATCAAATGAGCAGTCTATTTGTAGTTTTTTAAAAAAGCATCTCTTTGTAGATTCCTTGAGTGGTAAGAAGGAAAAGAAATTACTTATCTCTTCTTAGGTGTGATGGTGACTGTATTCCTTAGGAATGGATAGACAGGTCCTGTGAGTGTTAACCTGTGAAGGACCAAACCAGAGAAGTGTGTCTGTGAAGTCCACATATTCAAAGAGCAGATGAAGATGCTTCAGGAAGCATTTGTTCATGTGACCAGATTTACCAACTGGATGGAGGATGCCTGGTGCAGAGTTGAGCCCAGGCTTTGGAGCCAGAAAGACCTGAATTTGCATCTTAGCTCTACAACTCATGTGACCTGCAGCAAGTCTCTTTAACCTATCCGAGCTTGTATCTTTATTTGCAAAATAGGAATTTTAACAATAGCAGGACTTTTCATCATGTCATATATGAGAGTTAAATAAGCTAATGAATGTAAAACCTTTAGTGGAAGTGTAGCACATAGAATCAGCAAATAAAATATATCCCTAGGTATCCCACAATACCTGCAACATAGTAGTTGCTCAATAAATATTAGACTCTTCATTTCCCTCAATTTTTTTTATGTACTTTAATTTGGTTATGCAGATTTGATGTAAAATATAGGAAGCATTGGCTTTTACTTTTTGAGACTATTTCTCAGTTTTTGGTCCCTAAACTTGGTATTTCACTCTCCTTCCTGAATCCTTGCCAACTGCTTTCAGATTCTTACAGCTGAGTCCCTCTCCCCTACTGTGGCTAGACTGTAGGTTGTCCTTTACGTACGTGACCTGAAACAAGGACATTTAGTGCCTCATTATCAGCCAGGCGAATGTAAGGAGTTGCAGGACAGATTTTAATATCAATATTTATTCAGCAAATATTTGAGTATCCGCTGTGTGCTGGACTTTGTTCTTAGTGTTGTATATCTGGTGGGGTATGGGACAGACCAAATCCCTGCCATCACTGAGCTTATATTCCAGACAGGGAAACAAGTGATTGAAAAAAAAAAAAAAAAACAATGAAACTACTTGCTATTTCAGTTATAAGTGCTGTGAAGAAAAACAAATCAGGGTAAAGGATTAGGAAACAACTGGTGTGACCAAGAGGGCTATTTCATAATGGACAGTAGGCGAAGGCCTATTGAGACACTGGCCTATTGGAGCCAAAATCTGAATAAGGGGCAGTACAGGCCATGAAAAGTTCTATGAGAACATTCCAGCAACAGGGAATGTGGAGTGCTAAGTTCTCGTAAAAGGATTGAGCTTGGCGTATTTGAGGAACAGAGAGCAGGCTGTCCTGCCTGGCGTGAGAGAGGTCGGTGGTGAGGTTAGATCAATAAGGAGAAATCAGGTCATGTAGGTCCATGTGGACCCTGGTAAGGAGTTTAGATTTAATTTTAAATGTTATGGGAAGCCACTGAAAGTTTACTCAACTATAGTAACGATGGGATAGTCACTATTGACCACAGCAGAAGTTACATTCTATTGGCCAATCAATATGCACTTATGTAGCATTTTCTAAATTTTCAGCAGTGTATTGGAGGTGGGTAGGGCTCGTGGGGTGTTGGTGAGTTCAGAGAGGTAGTATAGGAAATGCCTCTGTCCATAAGGAACTTAATATAGAACTGAGGAGACAATTCTATTATGCATGAAATGATTTGAAAGCAATGCTCCTAACTGTAGTACTATCTCCAAGTACAAAATAAGGTAAAAGAAAGAAGAGGCCCTATGGTTTGGAGTAATCTATAAAGAATGTCTTGAAGGTTTTGAGAACCAAGTGTAGAGGGCATATAAGGCTCCCAGAGTAGATTAGACATGAATGAGTAACCAGGGGCCATTATAAACTCCCGAACTGTGTATGTAGCTGATTTATCTGGCAGTCATAGGCTTTTGGAGAAGAGAGATTAAATGCTCAGCAAGTAGTTTGTGGATTACACAACAAACTTGTTCATCAAAACCTGCATGGAGCTGGTGGCCTTGTGGCAGGTTGGGTAGAGGAGATTAAAGAAAGGGAAATATTAAAAAAAATAATTCTAATCTTTGTACTTTGTGAGACCAGAAAGATGGTATTTCCATGAACAGAAATGGCATGATTGGGAAAAATGAGTCATTTTGGAGTAGAACAGTATAGGTCACATTTGTAGTGATAATGCAATATTTATTCAGGCATAATCAGTGAGGTTTAATAAAGTGAAATGGTATTAGATGATATTTAACCAGAGGATTCAGGAGCGGCAAATGAAAACTCAAATAAGATGACAATGACAATGACGACTACTACTGCTTATTATCATCACCATCACCATCATCATTATCAGCATTTGGGTTAGTGTCTATTTTCTCCAGTACAAGGCCGTTGTGCAATATGGTCACAATAGGCAACTTAATCACAAGTTTAAGTGGAGACATCTTCTTCACTAGTCAAGTCCGTTGTATCACCGACTCTTATTTATGGGCCAAAACGCCCAGTGCTCACCAGTAAAGAAGCAAAGAGAAGAAAGCAAGTTGGCTGGACCTATCTTTAGATGCAGTAATTGTACCTGCAATTAACATGGCCCAATTAATGCCTTGCAATATGACTTAGTCTGATTGCTACACCCTACTCTTGGAGAGGAGAGAGAGTAAAGACAGCAGTGGAGATCTCCTCCTTCCTTATAAGGTGAATTCACCTTATAAATGGATAGAAATACTGAACTGGATTGCATGCGAGAGTTAGGTATTTGAGATAGAGATGTGGGTCATCCTGATACAGGTATGTGAATAAGGATAAGAACGTGGTTAGAGAAAAGTACACAAGGCCAGTGTGCTGGAGGAGAACCCCATGTGGAGGCCTTGGGTGTGGGAGGAGATGCAGCATTAAAGTGGCAATAAAATTACGAGATTATAAAAATAATAAGAGGAAAGAGTTGGTGGTCGGCAGTAATGCTGCTAGAGGATCATACAGAGGCTCAGGAGGGTGAAGACAGAAAATTCCATTGTATTTGACAAAAAGAGTCATTGACCATATTCCAAAGAGCGGAATTATTGCTGTCTCCAATAACAGGATTTAAAACGAGATATTTTGATAGAAAGTTGGACAGTGGTTAGAATTTGGAGAATTTTGACAGTCAAGTGGTTAGAAAGAATTGTAGATAAACTTGGAAGGGACAGCAAGGTCAAGTGAAAGATATTTTCTCCACCTCAAGCAGACTTTTAAGATGAAGAATATTCGGAGGCTATATGGGAGAAGTGGCTTGAAGATGCTTAAGAGGAAGGCATCACTGTGGGAAGTCAGGGTACAGATTGAGGATCTGGCTTTGTGGAAGAGGATGAGAACCTTTTATTCTAAGGCCAGAAGGAAGGGTTAGAGGATGGAGGCAGGGAGAGGGATCTGTTATAAAAGCCATGTATACTTGTGCCGATCCATGCCTGGCAATGCACTAAATCCATCTTTTCATTCAGTACATTTTCTGCAACATATTTTCCTTTCTCTATCTTTCACAAACCATGGAAACCAGTTCTACTTTATGTAAATAGACATGTAAGGTTTTCCCCCTGGAGGGGCCTTTGAAATATAGTATACACTTTATTGCTCTGTCACATTCTCAGCACTTGGTTTTGTGAAGATGTTTTGCTGTCTGAGGATGGGTTGAACTTCATGGCATGGTTAAGCAACTAAATCTAGGGTTGACCATGATTCATGAATGGCATTTAATTCTTATTCCCTCAATGCTCTTGGGGAAATCTCATAATTACTCTCTCAGTCTTCGCATCTGCAAAACTGGTATAAAAGTGCCCGTCTCCTCCCTAGGGCATTAGGGGGATTGCTAAGTTAATGTTTTATAAATCACTGAGACGATGCTAAATGTGAAGTGCTATCATTACCCACCTACTAGATATGATGGTGCTCCTAATGATATATTTATGACCTCATGTTCATTTCCATGGCAATAGCCTGTGCACTTGTAAAGAGATTCCACCTTCTCTGCGAGGGCCAAAACAGAGACAGAGCATCTATCACCTGGAGACACATTGGCAAAAAAACAAAAACTGAATATATGGTTTGTTTTGACCTAAATGTTGTTTTGGGCGTAGAGCCTGTTGTGGAATTTTCTCTTGAAAACAAAAATCTGCCCCCTACCTTCCTACAAAAATATTTAAAACATAATGTGATGCGAATGCTTCTTGGGACATGCTGGGTTTGAGATGTCAACATATGAAATTTGAAATCCAACTGTGAGTAGACATGATTTATCAATGAGTGCTTAGAAACTTTTAAAATCACATTCAAACAGCAATAAAGTCAAGAATGTTATGAGTTGTAATTAGGAAGGTATGATAGTGTCTGTTTGAAAGTGTGGCTGATGGGGAGGGGTCCTTTCCTCTTTGCAGTACATCAGTTCAAGGAGTTCTCTTTGTGTGGTCTTGGTTCAAGGTTTTTGGATTACTAGGGATCTCAGCATGCAGCTCATCATGTTCTAGGAAACATAGGACTCTGTTTCAATTAAGTCAACTGATGACGATGCAGTTTGTCATGTAATGTCCTCACTGGAGTACTTTTGTAAGAATATTAGAAGTGGGATGTATGGAGGGCTTGTGCTTCTAATGGAGGTTGGTGAGTGATATCCTTCAGATAATGCAGAGATGGCATGGGTAGAATCAGAACAAAACAAGTCCATCCTATCTCCACCCCCTAAAATACTATCTTAAAGTAGGGGAGAGGGCCTTCTTCATAAAGCAATAGTTTGGTTCTTTTTCATACATTCTCTCAGTTGCTATTTTCTAAACGTGCATATGGTTCCATTGATTCAGTCCCCTCCTGACTCAGGGCCATTGTACTTGCTTTGTCCTCTGCCTGGCTCACTCCCTAACTTCCATCAGGCCTCTAACAAAAGTCTCCATCCCATTGAGGCTTCCCTGGCCACCTTCCTAAAGGTTCAGTATCTGCCAACACTTCCTTTCTCTCTTTGTTGTATTTTTCCCCCTTGGAATGTATCCCTGTCCACCATGCTGTATATTTCATTCAGTTACCTTATTTCTGGTCTGGTTCTCCCACTAGAATTTAAGCTTCGTGAGGCAGGGATTTTTGTTAGTTTTCTTCAATGCCGTATCCTAGCACATAGACTAGTGCCTGGTACATAGTAGGTACTTAATAAATATTTGTTCCCATTGTAGGTGATCAATAAATATGAACAATAAATACTCTATGTACTTGGCACTGTGATAGATGCTAAAGACACATTCAGTTCAAGTAACAGAAAATCCCACTCAAACTAAGCACTAAGGGGGAGTTATCGGCTCAGGTACACGTTAAGTCCAGAGGTCAAGCAGTTTAGAGCACTGGTTTGATACAGCAACACAGGGATGTCATCAAGAACCTGGTTCTTTTCCTTTCTTTCTATCTCTTTGCTCAAACTTCTATGGTTTCAGGTTCATGCTAAGCCTCCTGGGATCTCATTGTGATTCCAAGTTGGGCGCCAACAGCAACACTATCTTTCACATCTGGGGAGAAAAATAGAGGATTGTCTCTGAGAAGCTGTATCAGAAGTGCTAGAAAGCTTCTTTCCCTGAATCCCCCAGCTCCCATTTCCACTTCTGAACCAAACCCTGTGGCCTGCAATTATGGTGATTAGCTTAGCTTTAGTCACATGCTCCATCTCAAGAGCCTGGATTGGAGCTGGTGTCTCCCAAAGCATCTGGGCTATCTGTGTGTGTGTGTGGGGGGGGGGGGGTACCCTAATGCAAATCGGAATTCTGATAAAAAGGAAAGCAAATGGATAATAGAGAGAGAACTACAAGTCCCTCTAAAACAGACAAGATGACTTGTTTTCCAGGGCTTAAGTTCTCTTGAAGGAATTAGTGTGTAATTAGACTCACGTGCTGTGTGCTATGAGGTGGGAACGAACATGGATGTGAGAGTTTAATGAGATCACAAATGTAAAGCACTTGGAACTGTTGGACACATTGGAGTTTAATAACTTCTGTTAAAATTGCTTTTATTATTATTATTTCAATACACAGAAGGCTTGGAAGGATATTTTGATGATCATCACCCTCGACCATCACCAGCTTTGAACCACAGGGCTGAAAGTCTGCAGTTAATTAACCCTAAGGCATTCGCTTTAGCTCATAAAGCTCTAATATGATGACATTTATCCAATGATTTATTTCCTATTTAGGTCATTATTGTAAAAAAGAGCAATGAGAATTTAAATTGTTTAGATTCAGATTTATAATATATTGCCAGCTCTTTGGTGAACATCTTTCCTGCACAGTTACGTAAGTGTCAAATTGGAGACTTTTAAGTTAAAAGGGAGATTGGTGGTTGTAGAGCTATCATCTTTATTTTATGAATGAAAAACTGAGGCCCAAAGAAATTAATTTGCTCCAGGGTTATATAGGGAGTTAGTGACAAAACTGGTATTTAAACCCAGATCATCAGACTCTGAGTTTTTTCCAGATTATGTGTCAGAATTTTCTCTGTTATTGGCACTGGGGAAAGGACATGAATGACTATTTTTATAGACCCTGCAAGGTAGTCTACCTGTGTCCTAAGAGAGGAAGAAACTAAGTGCTTTAGAAGATTTAGTTTCTACAGGTGAAAAATGGTTGATTTTATTGTTTTAAGAAACTGGAGACTCAATTTCATTCCATCTTGTGCCCACACACACATCCATTGCACACACAATGCATTTGCAGAGAAAAATCTTGCTTGATGAAAATAACTGATCTTGAAAATCAAACTGGAGATCTCAAAGCTCAAAAGAAATAAAACAATAGAAAAGCATCTCACCAGAAAACTTTTACTCCTTGAAATGCAGTTAATTGTCCCCTCAGGACACAGCATGAAGCGAGCTGCCCCACTCAGCACTCGAGGTTTTCTCTAAGCATTTAGAGCTGGAGGGTTTCTTTGGGAATCACATAGGATTGGGTTGGCATTTCCTGGTGGTGCTTTATCCTTCTGCCTCGTCATGTGACCTTGAGTGAGCCAGTTAACCTCTCTGTGCCTCAGATAATAAAAAGCAGTCCCTCTCTGCCGCATAGAGATGTGGTAAAGATAAATTATGCTTCAGTGAATTTTGAATAAGAAATCTGTGAAGACAAATGGATGGTAGTGCTTGAGCCTTATAAATCCAAGGAGGAATGATAAGGGAGGTGATTCAGGAAACAGAATAGTACCTTAGAGCAGAGGGCAAACGTCAAGCATCTAGCAATGCAGAAAGCAGTGGTGGGAACACCATCTTGTGCCCTCTTCTCTCTCCTCTTTCTTTCTGTAGCTCTCCCATTGCGTGAATAGAGCCATGACTCAAAGCTGAAGTGTTCTTCTGAAACCAGATTCAAGTCCTGTTTCTCTTTTCCATTACTATCAAATACTGCCAGCTGAGGCTGTCTGCGGGTCAGCAGATCTCCGGTTAGAATGAGTCTTTCCATTCCTCTCTAAAAAATGCATTGAGTGGTAATGGAAAATAGATGGTAGATAGTGGATTGCCTCACTCCACACCTGTTCAGACCCTCGCAGACACGCCTTCCTATTCTATATTGGCTGAATGCTAGAATGGACCTTTCCCAAATTCCCTTGTTATCAGAGTCCCAAGCATGACCAAGTATGACAGGGTGAGCCAAAGAGATTAATTCTGGGAGGCTTTGATCAGGAACTGAGTTATGTGGGAAGAAAGGAGGTGAGAGAGGTTTCCATTGTGCTGGCTTAAACCATGGCAGAGGCATGATGTTAGCTTCCTGCTTTTTCTGGAGCCTTTCTGATTTGACAACTTCCTGATCCTGGCAGAGTGGGGGTGGTTCTGGAGGGCGGCAGCGTTTTGATTCTGCAGCCTCCTGATTGTGGCAGAGGCAGCGTCTTCCTCGGTGTCGCAGTTCCATGGTGTGGTTTGGAGAATCGTTCCTGGAAGTTCAGCCTGGAGTCTGTTTCTTTTGCCTTTTCTTCTTGCCTCCTTCTTCTCACCTGCAGTAGGATACAGTGAAGGAGCTTGGATCCTGCTGACCATGGAGCCAGCATATCATTCTTGAACTGCCTGCCTTCAGAATTGTTTTATAGGAGAGAAAAATAAATTTCAATATTTAAGCCCTCGTAGTCAAGCCACTGTTTCTTGTGGCTGAACCTGATCGTAACTGATACGTATGGAAAAAGAGCACAGTATGGCACAAATAAAACTGTTCCCGGGCTGAATCTGGGAGCTGAGTGTGGTTCCTTCTGGGTCCAGAGTTAAATGAGGTTGAAATACACACCAGTGAACAAATATTCTCCGAAGGGCAGCCTGCCTGGGCTGCGGGGAGATGAGGAGGGCCTGGGTAAGGATTTAGGGAATGACTGGAGGCCTGTGTCTCCAGGTCCTGCTCTCTCCTTAGGTCTTGAGCACCTGCCTCCTTGAGTCTGCCTTCGGCCATCAAGCACGAGAGTTGGAGGTTACTTTGCCCTAATTCACTGGAGCTTGAGGACAGTTTTGGATAAACTCTGTGTAGCAGGGCAACATTTTTATTATCTTAATAGCTGGCAAGAGACTTCCTCTTAGAGAGGGATTTTTGCATAGCAAAATAATTTGATAAGCTCAGTGGCTGGAATGGAGATAGTGGAAGGGATAGTTAGAGTACTCTGCCATAGAAAAAAGCAGAAATTTGAAGTTGATGGAGCATGAGAAAGGAGAGGAGAAGGGAGGGATTAGCCATTGACAGGGTGTGAAGCTGGGACACGATGTGGGTGCAGCAGCTGGCAAAACGTCCTCAGTGGGGGAGTGGCCAAAGGTCGCAAAGGAACAAGGATATCTCACGTTCAGTGTGTTAAGTTTGCATAGCTGGGATGTAAGGCCCTCCTCTTAAAAAGTAAATATATCTACTCATACAAATGCTTATTATGAGGGTGCTTTTTCTTTTTTTTCCTTTTCTTTATTTCATTCTTTCAGAAATTAGGGAGGGGTTGAGTTTCACATCTAAATTTTTTTCTGGAAAGCAAAAATAGCACACCTCAAACAGTAAAACTATCCATAGGCTTAATGAATTCATTCGTTTTATAGCCCTCAGCCCCAACCTGTTGAAATTTACATAAATCTAACACAGGCCTTTGATTTCTACAGTTATGCAACAGAGGTGTAGACCAGTCAGAAAGGTCAGAGAATCCCAAGCTGATGATTAGGTTATGTTTCTTTCCAAGGAGCTCTCTGTTTGTAGACAGGTTCTCTGTTATAAAGTCTCAAGGAAACTGAAATATCCATCAGTGTTTCAACATGGAGCAGAAGGTGAGACTTGGAAAGGTAAAAGAGATGCTACGTTGACCAGGTAAAAGAAGTCTGTGAAAGACCAATGTAAAGACAGAGAACGAAGAGATGGACCATGGGGCCACCAGTAACAGAAAGTGGGGGAAAAACAGATAAAATAAGGAATAGACCCAGGAAAGCATTAGGCATAGTCTGGTTTGAAAGGGAGAATATGCATCACATCTCAAAACAAGCGAGAAAGGGAAGGACAGCAGAGTGTTGGGGCACACTGGGGAAGGATGTGTGAGTTTAAGGAGTGGGGCATCTGTATGGGAAACAGCACAACCTGTGCAGAGCAGTATAACTGTTTTGTAGAAAGCTTAGGTGGGCCATGTGGTCTACCGAGGGAGTGATGCTATGGAAGATGAAGGGAACACCTTGGGACAAGCTCCCGCCAGATGGAAATTAGAAGTAAACCACTGTTTTGTGTACGTATTTGTATCTAAGGAGAGTTACATTATGATTGAGTTAAATAATTTGAGTATGTGAAATATGCATTCATGCTCACATCCCCACACCTGTTTTTGTATTGGAGACTACAACTGGGAAGATAAGCTCTTATAAAACAACCCGTGTGAAGCTTTAGGTTTTCAGATTTGTCAACAATATAAAGAGAGAGGGAGGGAATACAAGTTTCATTTGTTAGTGGGAGCATCCTCTCTCTCATGCTGTGGTTTTCCTTCCTTCTCTTTCACTGGGGCCTTATTCCCAGAGGAAGGCTTCTGAGTACAAGGAGGAGTGGATGTTTGCATCCCGGAAGTCTGCTGCTTTTGGTGTGGCTGACTCCGGAGCAGGAGGGCCAGTGAAGGGAGCAGTCACAGTGGGTGGAAGGCCCTAAGTTCTATTTCAAGAACTAAACTTTATCCAAAGGCTGAGAGACGGTCACTGGAGAAGTGGCCTGAATAGAATGCTAAGTGTGAACAGCAGCTGTGGGAGCAGAACATGCTATATTGGCGAACAAGGGAGAGAAGGGCCAACAGGCTCTGAGACCCAGAGGCAGACTTTCCCATGACAAAGTCCCTAAAATGCTGTTCCATAGTGTTCTTCATCTCAGCCTCTGGAATCAGACAGACCTGAGAGGAATGCCTGCTTCATCATATATTGACATGCACCTTTGGACAAATCATTTCAGTCTCTTTGAGCCTAGGTTTCCTCAGTCGCAAAATTTAAATAAACAATGAAAACAACAATACTTACTCTATGGAATTTTTATGATGATTAAATGAATTAGGACATCTGAAGCACTTGGAAAAATGCCAGGTACATAGTAAGTGCTGTATGTTATATATATGTGTTTGTTATTATTATTATCATTTTCTATGTGCCAGGCACAGAGGTTAATATGGAATATCTAATTTAATTGGTGTAACAATTCAACAAATAGGTATTACTATTATCCCCATTTTACAAATAAAGAAACTGAGACTTACAGAGGTTAAATAATTTGTTCAAGTAGTAAGTGGCGGAACTGGGTTTTAAATTTAGACAAGCCACATCTGGAGCCCCAGTGCTTAACTCTATGGGGTGGTTAGGTGCCTCACACACACTGATGGCTTGGCAAATAATAGCTACTACTATAATCAGTTGAAATGGAGTTGGTGTGGAGTAGAGGGAGAGAGTTAATCCAAGCAATTGAGATAGAAAGATGTGGGTTGGTAATATATAATACCAATCAGAGGTCAGATACAGAAGAGAAATGTCAAAATTAATATTTGAGATTTATGATACACAGACTGATGGTGCTGCTGTTATCTCTTAATTATCCAGTTACATAAGAGATCCAATTCAAGAGCCAAATGAACTTGGTCTTGGCCGGGTGTTTTAGATGTTTGAGTATGACAGATCCAGGAAAAAGATGCTATGGGGGTCCCTCCCTGAGCTTGGTGGTGGACCTTGTCCTCTACAATATGCTCCTTGGGAGCAGTGTCCGCATCAGGGTTTGGGCCAGATGTACCAGGAGTCTGTTATGAGTCAATTCTCATTTTTTGACATTGAATTTCAAGGGTGAAGGAATTTCCTTTACAACATCAGGGGTCTGTATCTGCTTCTTCTTTTCTTTTTTATGTCTCTTCCCCACTCTATCTCCAGAGTTTAGCCCAGGACCTAGAACAGAGTAGGTTCACAGCAAGTATTTATTGACAGACTGAGAGCCTTCTTACTGAATATGCTCCTGCCACTCGTGGGCTGTAGAAGCTAAGGCATGCTATTTCATGCATCTCTCTCTCATTCTACTCCTTTGTAAAGTGGGGATAATAATGCTTATCATCAATGGTGTAAGGATTAAATTTCATAATATGTATAAAATTCTCTTGTGTAGTGTCTGGTACACAGAAGTACTAATAGATATCAGTGCCCTTCCCTGCCTGCTCTGTCAATCAGGGTCTGACAAAAGAAAAAAGAAGAATTCATCTCCAAATGGTTCAAATAGAGATGAATGACGGGGCTACTCACAGAGGCATGGGTGGGGTTAAGGGGATAAGAAAGCAAAGGGAAACAGTCAGTGCTCACATCAGCGGGAAGCCTTTGCCATCCTTGGGTCTGAGGGATGAGCGGAGGGAACAGTGGGGCCAGAGGCAAGGGAGAGCCAGAATTGTGGGGCTGTGGCTACCCAGTGGGAGCTGTCCTCATGGAGGCGTGAAGCTGCTGCCAGAGGAAGTGGCACCAAACCAGAGAAGGAGCTGGGAAGAATTTCTCCTACCTCTGTCTCCTCCTGCCCCCCAACTGACAGCCAGCCAGCAGGGAGCATCCAGGGAGACAAGTACCGAGAAGAGAAGGATGAGAATAGATGTGGGAGTGAGATGGGGAGTGGAAAATTGGGACTCAACAGTACCCATACCAAATAGTAAAGAAAGATAAGGAAAAAAGAATACAACTCACTTTTAATCATCTAGAAAAGCATCATTTCCTGCTCCGTGGCACTGAGAGATCCTGATACATTGGGCTTCTAAAAGTGGTAGTGGAGAAATTTACTTAGAACACCTTTTAGTTAGGGCAACAGCGGTTCTGTGACTTTAACAGCTGTTATTTCAAAAAATAGTTTCCATGCTTAAATGAATATGGGAAATGCTGAGTCGAACAAAATTAAATAGATTCATTTATTGAAAGGTTTCTCAGGGCCTTTGCTAATGGAGCAGCATTTTGAATCTCTCTGTGGGAGATGTAATGCACAGCATTCTCCCAATCTGTTTTCTTGGAGCATTTCCTGGATAAATAGCCCTTGGAAAATACCGAAGGAAATTCTGGTCTAGAAGTTGCAGCGTATATAGAAGTTCGTGTGCATGCTGCCTCGGCTTCTCAGACGCAAGCTGGGGCCCAGATTTCCTGAGTCAGACCCTCAGGTGCTATGAGTGGATCAGCATTTGGTGGTAAACGCCCTTGTGTAAGATTTCCTTTCCGCTTATCTGATCCCTGAGAAAGGTAGTGGCCTTGGATTAGTCTGGCATTAGTGGGGTATCCTAGTGGGGAGTTAAGCCGTACAAATAGTAGTCTTCAAGCTTCCGCCTCTGCTGACAAGGGCCTCCTCAGGGCAAGCCAGCTATGCTCACACTCCTGCTATCATTTGACAAGTGTCTTAAGTGTGTATGACGCTGAGGAGTACAGAAAGGGCTTGACACCGTCTCTGTTGCCAAGAAACTCAAAATGTTGTTGTAAAGGGATATAAACACATAAACCATTTAGAAAAGAATTCCAGATTGCCGTTGATCAAATGCCAAAACCCATTGTAGAACCAAGGATATTCAGTAATTGGTGTAGTTGTGGCTTCTCAGAGGTTGCACAGTCTCACCTGGGCCTCACAGATTGTGGGATTTTAATAGACAGATTGAGAGAGAGTATGGCATTTTGGACAGGAGAAGCTGCAAGAATGGGAGTAGCAGGGTTTTAGCACGAAGAGTGTGTCTTCCTTCGGCCGATAGACTGGTAGAAGGAAAGGACCAGGCTCTGTCTATTTTACTTCCAAAGCCGGACTGAGTCTGCTCTTGGTGGATTTCCCGTGGGAGGGGTTTATGCGCCTGCCTTCAATCAGTGCCTTGAGTGGCTGACGAACAGTGCAGCTCAACCTCTCCCTGTGGGCTATTAGTGCACTTGTCACCCTTGGAAAGTCAATTAGAGGAAACAACACCTGCACACCTTTCACACCGATGCATCTGTAAGGAGCTAGTAAATTGGATTGGGGACCAGGGCGAATTTCACTTGAGGTATTTTCCTTCTGTAGAGAAATTGCCAAAATAGAAACCTTATGAGTTTCTGAATTTGAACAGAAAGTTTTCCTTTTTAAAATTTGTGTGGATGATAGAACCCTATGATTGTATTACATTAGTGTAGGGGCCACATTGTAGTCCTGGAACATAAATCCTGCATATGGAGAAATAAAAGCTCATTGATACTTGGTCTGTCTATCTGGTGTTGCTAGTTCTCTTCCCTCTCCTCTCTTTCTAACACCAGCCACAGCGTACAGGAAAGAGCACCAGGGAAAATCAGGAGACTGTGTGGAAGTTTCCCTCTGTGACTTAGGTTCTACTTATGAAGGGACACTATATGGTATAGTGGTTATGAGCACTGGCTTTGTCATCCCACGGACCTGAGTGTGACTCTGCTCTGTTGGTGGCCTGGCTGCTAAGGAATTGTAAGTGTACAGCTTAGTATTAGACACATCCCTTCCTACTGTAGCATGCAGGCTTATATTTCCTGTCTTGGATTTTCTAAAACCTAAAGGAGCAGTCCTGCCCTTCATTTACTCATTTGTTTTTCATTTAGTCAAATATTTATTGAGCATCTACTACCTGCCAGGTGCCATCACTAGGGATGTAGACGTGGACAAGATGCACAGAATTCCTGTTCTTGTGAGTTTATGTTCTAGGTGATAAGAGACTATAGATAAGCAGGTTTACTTGTTTACTGCATAGGTGACAATTTCCTGTAGGGTTAATGACAATGATAAGTTTAAAAATACCAGCTAGTGATAAGTGCTATGAAGAAAACAAAGCAGGGTAAAGCTAGCAAGTGACTAGGGTTGCAGGGGACATGTTAGATCAGGTGGTCAGGGAAGGCCTCTCTGAGGATGTGGCTTTTGACCTGAAGAATTAGAAAGAACCAGCCATGCAAAGACCTGGGAGGAGGAGAGTATTTCAGGCAGAGGGGTGTGGCAGTGGGAATGAGGCTCACTGGAGCATGATGAGGCCCACCAGTGGGTGCTCAGGCTGGAGAGATGCTCTAAGAGCCCCTTTGAACTAAAAGCAGGAAAGCTGTGGTCAGCAGAGATGGGTCTGCACACTGTCAGAGCCTGGCCTTGTCTTGCTCTCATCTAGCCGTGGCTGCACAGTTGTCAAGCATCCAGCATCTCCTACCCAAAATGCAGCCAAGAATAGGGTTTCCCAGGCTGGCATGGGGGCAGAGGGACCTCAGGCTCTGACCTGGTGGCTGCAATAGCTTCCTGGTTTGGTTCAGTTTTCTGGCTTTAGGCAAGCTGGAAGGCTGCCACTCAGAGTGTCCCCTGGCCATTATCTCAGTGATCTCCTCTAGCTGCTGAGGAGCCAGGAGAGGGGCGTGGGGGACTGGTGGCATGGAGGCAGCAAGGGTGGGTCAGCCCTGGCTGTTGCCTTTGCCACACCGGTTGGCGATGGGCCCCACTTGTGGCCTGGGCAGTAGGACACTGCAGTCCAGGTATACCTGGAGGAGCAGAAGAGGCCACTCTCCACCTGTGGCTGCACATTTGCATCGTCTGGAGTGGGCCCAGGGCCCCACCCTCCAACCCAAGGATTTCCGATTTAATTGGTCTAGAATGAGACCTGGACTTAGGTACTCTTTTCCAAGCACCAGGTGGAATACCACGTGGCCGGCCATGCAGCCAGGCCGGGTACTGGTCTAGAAGGACGTACATGGCTTCTGTGTTTGTCGTTTGTTTCTTTATTTTTCCTAAGACATTTCTCCATGTCTTTGACTTGAGAACGAGGGTCTTTTACCAAGTTACAAAGACCTTCTCCTCAGAAAGGAACATGGAGGTGGCATCTCAGGGGCTTCTGATAGCAACCTGCCAAGAGATGTGCATATGTGTACATTTGGTATGTGTGTGTGGTGTAGCATGCGCATGCACACACATGTATATGGTGTGTGTATGTGTACGTTTGGTATGTGTGTGTGGTGTGGTGTGCGCATGCACATACATGCATATGGTGTGTGTATATGTAGTGCGAGGATGTGCATGCAGTACGTGTATAAGGTGTGTGTTGTATGTGTATATGGTATGTAGTATGTGTGTATGCATGGTGTGTTTGTATGCTCTATGCGGGACGTGTAGGAGGAGTGTGTGGTGTGGAGAGTGTGTGTGTGGTACGTGTAGATGGAGTGTTTGCACGGTGCATGTGGTATGTGTGGTGCATGTGGTATGTGTCTCTGGTGGGTGTGTGTGTGTGTGACGTGTGTGGTGTGAGTGAAATGTGCTTGTGTGCATGCTGTGTGTTGGTGTGTGTGGTGTGTGTGTGCAAGATGTGTATGGTGTGGTGATGTATGTATGTGTGTGGTGTGTATAGGTGGAGTGTGTATGTGTGTCTGTGGTGCCTGTGGTGTGTGTCCTTGGAGTGTGAGTGGTGTGAGTGCTGTGTGTTGAAGGAACATATGGTGTGTGAATTTCAAGTGGATCTTACGGACAACTTCAGCCATTCATCACGTGTAATGACCTTGGTTAAATTACTTTACTGTTCTCGGTCCTGATTTCCACATCTGAAATTTGAAATGTTAATTGTACCTCTGCCACGTATGCTTGCTTTAAGGATTAAATGGGATAATGCATATAAAATTCCTTAGCAGGGTGCCTAGCACAGAGTAAGCCCTCAATAAAAGTTATATGATGGATTGAATCTGTAGATTGCTTTGGGTAGTACGGACATTTTAACAATATTGATTCTTCTAATGCATGAGCACAGTATATCTTTCCATTTATTTGTGTCATCTTCAATTTCTTTCATCAATGTCTTATAGTTTTCAGTGTACAGGTCTTTCACCTCCTTGGCTAAATTTATTCCTAGGTATTTTATTCTTTTTGGTGCAATTGTAAATAGGTTTGTTTTCTTAATTTCTCTTATTTCATTATTAATGTATAGAAACTCAACGGATTTCTATATATTAATTTTGTATCCTGCAACTTTACTGCATTCATTTATTAGTGAAATGAGTCAGAGAGAAAATGACAAATACCATATGATTTCACTTATATGTGGAATCTAAAAAACAAAACAAATAAACAAACAAAACAAACCAGGAACAGACTCATAGATACAGAGAACAAACTGGAGGTTACCAATGGGGAGGGGGCGGAGGGATGGGCAAAATAGGTGAAGGGAATTAAGAAGTACAAACTTCCAGTTATAAAATGAGTAAGTCATGGGGATGTAATATACAGCATAAAGAATATAGTCAAAAATAATATTGTAATAACTTTGTATGGTGACAGAAGGTAACTAGACTTTCATGGCGAGCGTTTTGTAATGTATATAAATATTGAGTCACCATGTTGTACACCTGAAACTAATAAAATACTGTATGTCAATTATACTTCAATAAAAATTGTTGTATGATGGAGATGAAATCTTGATGAATTTGCTGAACCTTTCTGAGTCCTACTTTCTGTATCAATTAAATGGGAATAACCATTACCAACAAACAGCATTTTGGCAAAAATCAAGTAAGTTGGTATCCTCAAACATCCATTCCAAGTTAAAGGGCTACACAAAAGGAAATATGTCTGTGAGTCTCACATCATTGAAACATCTTCCTCCATCCATTAGGCCTGATTGGTTTCTTTGTTCCAAATAGACAGAGCTCTGTTGCCTCTTCCTGATCTTGACTGTAACGTTGGCTGACAACGTAGAAGCAGCCATGGACACCAATGCTCCCTGAAAGTGAAGTTGACGTAATGTGCTTGGGATATCAGAGTGTTTAGAACACTCCTGAAGGACGTGGGCAAATCCGTTTCTAACGCTCTGCTGTACCTTGTCACAGTTCTGTATGTTTTCCAGCAAAGGAAGGTGGGAGGAAGTGTTCATAGCTCTTTGTTTGCACAAAGCATTTGTTGTCCAGCAATGGTAGCATCAATGTGATTGAGAGAATTTATATTTTTAATCTATTTCTGATCCCAGTTCTCCCCTCGCCACCTCTCATCTCTGTCTACTTTTCCCAGTGTAGCCATTTGACAGGTGGTATGTTTTTGCTTGACATTGATTAAAGTTCCAACTCCATTGCTCAAAACCAAGTGCATACTAAACGTTGAACCAGCCAAGAGGACTGCAGTTTTGGCTGACAGACATCGTTTCAAATATGTTCTTGAAAAATTCTGTCTGCATTTGTTTTCTTGTCGGAAAGGTTCTGGTCATGTTGGGGGTTGGAGGAAGGAAAGGACAAAGCTGGGGCTTGTAGTAATATTGACCTTGATGAGCTGTGATAATACTGCAGGCTCTTAGATGTAAAGTTACTAACATTTTCATTCTATGAAGTCTCAAACTCTCCTTTTGTTTGTGCAATTGACAATTGTGAAGAAGGTCCTTAAAATTAGAATTCCCTCAAATGAGTTTCTTTTTAATTAAAAAAAAATATGCAAATAAGAAATTATAGGGATTTCTTTTCCCCTTCCAAGAATGAGCATGAGAATGAAATATTTCAGGCACAAGGTACTTCATATCTTTGTGTTCTTTTTTAAAGCTGTCTATTCCCACAGGCTGTTACCTAATTACATCCTGAGCGATTCCAGTGATTCAGGTCAACAGCATCACTGTGTTTCTGTATTTACATAGACTTTCTCACAGAAAAGTCCAATCTCAGTTCAGATTTGCTTTCTGTAATTTTCATTTATGTCACCTCTTAGCACCTTAGAATGACCTTTCTAAATTATTTTTCTGAAATTCATGAGATGCCTTTTTCCTGTTGATGCGGATGGCACGTAGATGGTCGGGACTTTTTACGTTCCCCTTAACCTTCTTAGAGAAGATGGATTTTAGTCCAGGCATAGAAAATACAATTGTGTTTTTATCAGGTATTTTCTGAATCGTAAAACTGCTAGTGTGTTAAATAGACATTTCTGATTTATCCAAATGGACCATTCATTAAGCCCATCTGAGGTCGACAGACAGACTCGCAAGAATGTGAAGCTTCGTTTGGGGTTTTGTGTATGAATTAATAGTGTGTGTGTGAGGGAGAAAGAGGGAGAAAGAGTGTGTCAATGTGTCTGGGAATAACCTAAGATCTGTTTTGGTGGGGTTGGGTAGAACAGACTTGTAAGAAAATTCATTTCATTAAATAAATAGGAATTGAGCACATGCTATGTACCAGGCACGCTACCGGGCACTGGGGATACAGCAGTGAACACGACAGACACAGAGTCAGCCCTCATGTAGTTCATCCTCAATAGGGCTTTTGGGAGATGGAACTAAAGGAAAAGAAAGGATATATTACTTACTCAATGCCTAGAATGTGCCTGCTACTGTGCTAGGCAGTTTAATGCATTATATCACTTTATTTCTCCTAGTTATAAATAATAAATCAGTGAGGTAGATCTATAGATCTTACTCTCATTGTTTACCAGTGGGGCAAATTGAGGCTCGGAGATGAATGTCAACTGCTCGAGGTTATACCGCTAATAAGAGGTGGATCTAGGATTGTCTGACTCCAAAGTCTATACCTTTTCTCCCACACTGTGCTATTTCTCTTTAGAAGGTGAGAAAGGGCTTTTACCCTGTAGACATCCTACTTCCAGCCCCCGGAGGCAGCCATTGATTTATCAAGTCTTTTTACTAGAATTGAGAACCAGGCTATGGGTGACATTAAAGAGCTCATGTGTGACAAAACTCATGGCTCTTTCTAGCTTCCCATTTAGTGGACAAGATGAAAAGAGCTGTGAAAATGGGATTAGATTGCCCGAATAATAAGCCATATGGCTCTGCGGCTTGTGTGGAAGGTTTGATTGAGCTGAGGCCTGTCGTGGGTAAAATGCTAGTCTTTTTTAAAGGCTGTTTAGTGAACTGCTACCTCTCCTTACCGGGAGTGGCAGGGGATGGTTATTTTCAAGACTCCATTTCTAGATCTGCTGAAATTTTTGATGATCAAGAACAAATGCACGCATCTCAGAGGATATTTTCTTATCCTGGGGGATGGTGATGTTGAATCTGGGTTGAAAGATGATTGGTCCAGGACTTGACATGGCAAGGGAAATCTATCTTTGTAGCCATCTCTGAAAAGAAAAACTGAACTGTGAAATCTGATTCAATTCAATCCATCAAACATTTATTGAGTGATTATTATTTACCACACTTTATGCTAAGTTCTGAGGATACAGAGATGAATAAGTCACAGTTTCTTCCCTTAGGGAGCACATGTCCAATGGGTGAGGCATACATAGATTCTCTTTCAAGGTGATCAGGGCAAAAATATAAAAATATACAAGTTTCTTAAGTAGTCAAGAGGAGGGAGAGATGAATGTAGGGAGAGAGAAGGAACTGAAGAAAGACTTCCTGGAGGGAGGAGAATATGTAACCTTTCTGGAGGGAGGGTTTTCTAGAATGACAGGAAATCATGGGATGGGTGAGAAAGTACTTCAAGCAGTGCAGATAGATTTGAAATGGAGGCCTTTAAGAAAGAAGTTTGGGGACTGTGTGGACTTCTGCTTTGTTAGTGCATAAAATGTGAAAGAGGCAAGTGATGAGGGTAGGCAATAAAAGTTAACGCAGGCGTGTCATCAAGAACCTTGTATTGTATGGTGTAGTATTTATACGACCGGATTGTAAGCAATTGGTCTGTGGGTGTCTTGTGGGTGAGGTTGGGGGCAGAAAACTCGCATGAAAGGCCATTGCATTATTTTAGGTAAGAGATAGTGGCCTGAATTAAGCAAATTAGGAAAGAGAGCCCAGATTTGCCCTAAAGTAAAAGTTGCAGTTCCTTGAGATTGTTGGGATTCAGGAGTATATGAGTAAAAAGTCAGCAGAGAATGACGTTCAGGTTGTGACTCAGGGGACCGCATGGATGATGGTGCTACTAACCAAGAAAGGTATCTAGGAAAAGGAGAGTTTGATACTGGGAGTGGTGGGGATCATTTGTTCAATTTAGACAGGTTGAGTGAAAGGAATTTTAGAAACCCTTATGGACATAACTAGGGGTTGGGTAAATGGATATGTCTGTAACTCTAAATCACTAGAAATAGAGGAGTTTTTTGGGGTGTTGTCAAGACAAGAGTGGCATTTTAAAATGTGGAAATATGTGAACTTAACCTTTGGAGAAAACACAGATCAGAACTCTAGGAAATACAGCATTTAAGGAATTTAAGGAGGAGGAGAATATAGCGAAGAAAACTGAGGAGTAGTTAAGAGGTAGGCAAAACACCAGGGAAGTGTTGACCTTGGAATAAAGGAGGCAAGAGTTTCAAGGAGGAGAGAATAGGGCACTGAGAGGTCAAGTAACATTGTTGTTGAGTTAGCATTTAGGAGTGCATTGTGACCCTTGCAGGGAATTGCTGGGAACAGGGGGCAGAAGCCAGAGGGCTATATATTACAGGGTGAATGGGTGATTAGGAAGTGAAGACAGCAAGTGTAAACCAATTGTTCGTACAGCTTGAGTGGAAGGATAAGAGAATGGATGGTAGCAAGAGAGGGATATTGGGGGATAGGGAAGAGAGGTTGAGGTTGATTAGATGGGGAGAGACTTGAGCGTACTTTCAGATGAAGGCAAGGTTTCAGTAACAATCCAGAGACTGAAGACAGAGGACAGACTTGAATAGCACCTAGATGAATGATCCCACAAGCAGAGCGCAGTGTTGACTAGAACAGGACTTCTTTACCCTGGGAGTGAGGAGGAAAGGAGGAAATTGCGGGTATCACAAAGCCATGGAAGTTGATAGTTGGGACAGAGGGCAAGAGACTGAGGAAGTTTACTGCCTCTGCCACTTATTAATGGGGCAGACTGGAGCTGAGTGCATCTGCTGAGTTTAAAGGAGGGTGAATTTGAGGAGACAATGTGACTGAAGATATGGGAAAGGGAGCTTCCTAGAAGGAAATTAAAAAAAAGAAAAGATTAATTTGATGTGTTGAAGGTCCAGGTGGAACTGGAAAGAATACATTTTAAGCACAGCCAGTCTGCCTGAGGATGTGATCTTTCCCCAGCAGTGCTCAGTTGCCTTTGCCGACTGTAGGACTGAGCCTTGGCTGGGGGCAAGGGGTGGTGTCATTGGGACAGACGGGAGTTGAAGTAATGGACCATGGAGCTTATCTAGGCTAAATGATCAGAAAACAAGGGAAAAAAGGGGTGGGACCAGGGTCTATAGTTTGAAGAACGGGTGTAGAAGGAGAGTGGGAGACCTGGAAGGAAAGTTGTGGTCAGGGGCCAGGGTATTGGATTTTAAGATTCCTGTTAGGGATTACTTCAAGGTCATGGCGGTACCCAAGAGGTGATTATGAGAAGACACTGAAGTGGAAAGGAGGTAACTATGACTAGATTTGAAGAGATCAAAAACTTTGAAAATCCAGTGGTCAGTGGATCATCCATAGGTATCTTGAAATCATTTAGGATAATGCTGAGAGTTGAGGTAAAATCACTGGGACAGCTACTAATACACAGCAAATTTAAAAAGTGAAAAACCCCAACGTCTTTTAAATATTTGCCTTTGACTGATATTATGCTTGTCCTTGCTGACTCATTCAATCTAAATATCTCTACAGTATTTCATTTTCCTCCTCACAAAAATAGAACATGCAGTGTTAGATATATTTATTGGTAATGGAAAATTATACAAGCAAATTACAACCAGCATTGTGTATGAAAGCAAGTGTTTGATATTTGTTGAATGAATTAAAATGTTTATCATCAACTTCTGAGCATTTTTGAGAATTACACACTGAAGATTGACACAATACATGCCTTTATCTTTATGCTTTTTGGTATAACAGTTCTTGCTGAGACATGAGAAAGCAAATTGTCTCTGCCTCAAACGACAACTGCAATCTTAAATCGATTATATGTGTTGGCAGTTCAATTTTGAATTCATGTTTCTGACGTCCTTGATCTTCAATAACATTTTTTCTTCTTTGAGAAGCAAGGTGATGTGGTAGTTTAGAACATCAACTCTGGAGCCAGGCTGCTGGGGTACAAATCCTACTGCAACCCCTCACTAGTTGTGTGGCCTTGGACGATTAGGTTAACCTCTCTGTGTCTCAGTTTCTTATCTTAAAAATGAGTATAACAGTAGTCCCACCACATGGTATAGTTGTAAGGATCAAATAAGGATTAAATGAGTTTGGAGGATTAAATTAGTACTTAAAACAGTACCTGGCCATTCTATATGAGGGTCACCTATTATTATTTTCCAATTATACTTTATATAAATGCATAATCACTTGATACTAGATGTGATTCTGCCACCTTGACCTTCTATATTTTTACCTTGGTTCTTAGTCTTATCATGTGGTGTCTTAGAGTCTCCATAGTAGATGAACACATCTCCATAGTTAGTGAACACATCTCACTATGGCATAGTTTTTGGCAAATATTTTTTCAGTCTTCATATCATACCTATATTTCATTCAAACTTCCTATAAGTATGATGGGACTGAGTGGGCAAGCAGTTTTTGGTTTAGATGCCTCTATCAAATTCATATTTACTTATTAAATAGTAATAAAATCTTACCTTTCTATCAAGGTGTGTTTTTTCTTCCAGAAAGCTTCATGTTTTTATTTTTATGATTTCCTTTGTTTTCTAAATTTGGACATACGGTGGTAACGTTATTGGTAGATTAAGAAATGGAAGAATTGAGAGATTGCTTGACTTGTCCAAGGTCACATAATGATCAGTATGTTTTATGTATTCAACATAGCATGCAGAATGCTGCTGGTCTGGCTTTGATCTCATGCCTCGGTTCTAATGCCTTTCTTATTGTTGAGACCAAGATCCTGGCTCTCTCACAGCTGTGTTGAAGCTGAGTCCTGGTTTCTCTGCCAGAGTCTCTGTCTCAATAGCTTATCTGTTGCCCTTTGTCCTTTAGAACTAAACTCCTGCCTTATTCTTACCAGTCATTCTAAGTCCTTAGACTTTGACCTGGGGTTTGAATCCCTTTTCCCATTGACCAACTTCCCTGACGCTGCCTACTTTCATCTCCACATCATACATCTTTCTCAGTTCTCCAACGGGGCTAACTTAATAACCCTGACAGTGATTAATTTAAGCAGAAAAACAAAATGTATTGGAAGGATATGGGAGTAGGTAGATGGAAGATGTGAACCAAACGAATACAGACACATCCAAGGTCTTGCTTTTGGAATGGTCTGATTAGGATGCCATGGATGGTGCTATTGCGCTTGAATACTTGCGACTGTGTATCTGGTTTTTCCAACCCTGGACACTCAGCATTATGTCACTCAAGTCTCAAATCTAAATTTCTTCTGCAGTGGATCCTCAAGTCTAATTGGCCAATGCATCACTTCCCAAGAGACAAAGGCCCAAAGAGAGGGCATCTAATTGTTTCTGCTGAAGTCACATGTCCATGCTCTGGTTATCTGGGTATGGGGAGAGGAAATATCTGTCCCCTTTGGCATCTATAGTGCTAGGTGGGGCTCTGCATATAACCAGTCTTGAGATAATTGTCAAAAGGTAAGGATGCTTAGTTGCTGGACAATTAGACACAAAAGTTAGGCATACCACCAACTATTCATTCTCCTATTGATTGTTATAGCAGCCATATCCCTCCTATGTGAGCCACCTACTGTGTTCAGTTTTAGGACTCAGACCCTCTTCACCTGCTCTGTTCAGCTGTGGTCAACTCTCAGGACTGGATGACATCCCAAGACCTAACAACAAGGACCCAATTATTCTAATGCTTTTAGCAATTTCCCCAGGTACCTTTTGTCCTGCTAGCTAATCTGCATGTAACCCCAAAAACAACACATTCTTTTTTTTTTCCCAAAGAAAACTGCATTTGGATTTTATTAAGTATAAGCACATTTCTCTCTTCAAAGAATTCAAAGCTTGTGTATGTGTCTGCCCCCCCCCCTTAAATTGAGGGCAGGTGAAAGCTTCAGGGGTTAATTTAAAGTATCAAAAGCTGCAGTATTGTACCATGTGGGAAGCACTGAGTGTCCTCAGCTGGGGACTTTTTTTTTTTTTGTGGCGTGAGGACATTTTTCTTAGCTAATATTTCTTTAGACCCTGTCACAAATGCTTGGGTATTGTTTGAAAAGTTTGCTATTTGTAAATATTTTCTGACATGGTGTTCTCTAGGTTAATTTTTCAGGATGGAAAGGAGTTTTTATTTCACGTCTCTTTTCAGTGTGTGGTGTGTTTTAGTTTTATCCTGTGCTTTTTTGTTCCTAAGTAAGGGACAAGATTTTCGCAGCTACACTAGAATCCATTAGCAACTTGTATTTTTCTGATATTCCAAAACTGGCGCTTATATCTTTGTGTGTGTAATCATAACATTTGCAATCTCCTTTTGTTTAAAGGAAACAAATGGAGCGTTCAGGGAAGTAATTTATTTATGAATATTTTAGTGAGTTTTGAGCAACGGTATTTATTTCAAGGCAAAAGATACTGGACTAACGGTGTATTTTCATGGAAACAAAGGAAATTTATGCGTTACTATTTCTGTAGTATGTGTTACCCCATTCATGTTCTGTTTTAGCTCCGCTACAAATGGAAATGTCATCTTCCTTTCCCTGCACGTGTTACTGCAACGCCTGTGGGACAGAAGGTCCTTTTATCCTAATTTACTGATTTTAAATAACTTACTCGATTTAAACATGTATAATTTTTATGGATTTGCTATTTTAACTATAATTTTTGCCTCTTGCTACCCCTCATACAGTACACACACACACACACACACACATTGGTGTTAGTAGCATTTTTTATTTTAAAAATTATTTAGAAATATTTAAGATAAACTAAAAGGTATCAGGAATAAGAGTATGAACAGCTCATCTCAGAGACCCTTCTGCTCTGCTCCCTGCCCCTCTATAAAGGAAGGACCACTTCCCTTCCCTCTCGGTTATTGTTTATTTCTCCTGATCATCCTCCCTCTCTTCTTTAGAACTGCCACCACTTTCTCTCTCCTCTCTCCCAGGTTCCATAGGACAACACTGTCCAAATATAATGAGAGTCATATATATAATTTTAAATTTTTATTATCTAAATTAAAAAAATTATAAAAAACAGATGCAATCAATTTTAATAATACATTTTATTTAATCTACTATATCCAAAATATTATAATTTCAACAAGTAATTAATGTGGAAATATTAACAAAATATTTTATAGGTTTTTTCTTGCACTAGGTCTTTGAAATTGGTGTGTATTTTACACATGCAGTACATCTCAATTTGGAATGGTCACATTGGCTGCATATTGGACAGTGCAGCTGTAAGAAAAATTTCCCTCTCCAAGCTTGCCTCTGGGAAGAGAACCTTTATCTCACACTTAGGTCAGAGTTTTGTTTTGTCTTGGTTTTCTGCTTTGGTGTGAGGTGGGTGGAGAGGAGGTGGGGCTGGGTGGAGCATGGATGGAGGTGAGATGCCTCTCAGTATAAGTGAGAGAAATGAGGGGCAAGGGAATCTACTGGGGATGGCTGGATTAATATAATTAAAGATATAACCCTTCCAGATGGATCTTACTGGTTGATTGGTTTGTCTTAGAGTAATATAATGTGTTTGTACATTTATCTTTTTCTAGACATAGCCAAGTTTTACAATTCTGGATAATTCCTATGTCATGGGAGAAAGCATGAAGCTATGCCCCCAAGAATGCACTGGGCTTGGGATTGGTTTCTAAATGAAGCTGGTGGATTCTGACATTCAGGATCTTGAGCCTGGTAGACATTACAGAATCATTGGTGGGGCTGGGGGTGGGCTCACACAGAGACTGAGCAGAACCAAAGACTGTTGATGTATTTGCCACCTTTTAGTACTGTGGACAACAGCCACTAGTTTAGAAATTTGTGCAATGTGTGCTTTTTGTATGTATAATTGTATGTTTTAAATAATTCAGTTTAACAATTTAATTGAGACATGAAGATGCAGAAAGACAAATCACAGCCACTATTTAACCCAGGATGTTTATAATCCAGGAAGGGAGACATGTCATACTGCGAAAGTACAATATTGCAAATTGGTATAATTTAAAGAGATTGTACTGAGAAAGGAGAGATTAAACCTGTCTAGGGGACAGTGAGACTTTACAGAGTTAATGATACTGGCGCCTCATTTTGAAAAAGGACTAGGCGTTTGAGAGATAGGGAAAGGTCTTAGCAGAGGAGTCAGGTTGGGAATGTGAGGGCAATTTCAAGTAAGTTGGTGTCAGAGGAGTATACAGGGTCAAAAAGGAGTGGCAGGAAATGAAGATGGGAAGACAGGAAAACTCAGGTCAGTAAGGTCCTTACCCATTGGGCTAGGAGCTTAAACCTCATCCTGTAGAACTGAGTTTAAAACGCAGTGCTATGGCAGTCTTGTTGAGGATGAATGGAGGGAAGGCTATCTAAAGACAGATTGTATTAAGAGCTTTTGGGATATTCTGGATGAAGGACAATGATGGCCAGAAATAAATCAATGATAGTGAAGATGGGTTTGTGAGCTACTATTTAGAAGAGAGAAATTTAGGACTTGGTGACTGTTGTGGACTGAATTGTGTCACCCCCAAAATTTATAGGATGAAGCCCTGACCCCTGGTGTGACTGTATTTGGAGATAGTGCCTTTAAGGAGGTAACTAAGTTTAATGAGGTTGTAAGGGTGGGGCCCTAATAGAATAGGACTGATGTCCTTATCAGGAATGGAGGAGACAACAGGAGTGTGTGCTCACAGACAACAAGGCTGTCTGAGGACACTGAGAGATGGCAGCTGTCTGCAAGCCAAGGACAGAGGCCTCAGGAGAAACCAACCCCGGGAGCAACTTGACCTTGGACCTCCAGCCTCCAGAACTGTGAGAAAATAAATTTCTGTTATTTAAGCCCCCCAGTCTGTGGTATTTTGTTATGGCAGTCCTAGCAGACTAATGCAGTGGCTGATTTCAAGTAGATATGAATTATAAATAGTTTTCATTTATGAGTTTTTTCATTGTTTTCTCTGTACTCTACTTCATAAGAAGCCTGAGAAACAAAGTTGTTTCAGTACCTTGTGGAATTTGAGAATATAAAATCGCTAAGGGAGAAGAGTTAATTGAATACTAGGACAACTGTATGAGTCTCAGATTTCTGCACACATTTCTACTCAGCCTCCACAGCGAATCTGAGACTTTGAATGCCCACCTCAGGTACCTATATAACTGTGGGCATGATTGTTTCTTCATCAACCTGGTTAGCCCAAGTCACCTGCATTGGCCAAGTCCTGTTTTCTTATAACTGTTATGCTGTATACACTAGGTACCACCCTTCTTATCTCTTATCCAAAGTGCCCCACTGGCTCCATTTCTGAAAGAAATCATGGTACTATAAAAGTGCGTTAGTCGTTTTGGCTTTAAAAAATAGAGTAAGGTCAAAAAAGTGCAATTCCTCAGAGCATTCAGAATCTTCTACTGTGATGCATTCTTGTCAAGAGGATGGAAAGAGAACTAAAATGCTCATTTTAAAGAGTTTACTCATTTCCATTATGAAGCTGCTTCATAGCATAAAAATGGAATTACACCTACGACTTACCACTTGGTGCTTTTCTAGATGATTTTGTTTTTAACAAACATTCCTCACTGGAAGCTTTTTATTTTCTTCTTATTTCCACTCAACTCAATTATTTTTTCACTGACTTCTCATAGAGCCTTGATTATTTATTTCAAATAACTTACCATCAAATTTCTTTTGATTTGTAGCATCCCATAGATAAAGCAAGTCTAACTACTTGTGTTGAGTTGTTGATGCAATTTTCACAGGTTGACTTCAGAATACTGACATCAGTATTTTCCAATTAATGGCCTCTTGGTACCATTATCAGAGGCAGAGCCTTCCCCTATAGTGCTCTGCTCCCTGGCTGCCTATGGTGGGTCCTGTGGTTTTCTGTTCTTCATTCCAAACTGCTGAGGTCTATGGCCTAGGATAGATCCATTCCTTAGCGTAATGGTAGGAACTTCCTTGCCCTGGTGATCTCATGTAGTCTAACATTTTAAAATACTTTTTATATCCTGATGACTTCAACATTTTTTATCCAGTCTTGAATTCTCCCTTAGGATCTAATCTTCTAAATCTCAGAGCCAAATTGACAGTTCTGCCTGAATATCAAACAAGCATTTCAGACTTATCTTGGCCATAAATGAACTCTGAATTCTCCCCAAACCTATTTCTTCTGCAATCTTTCCTATTTTTATGAAGAGCACCATTATCCATCTAGGAACTTAAGCCAAAACTTTTGATCAAATGAAGGAAAAAGATAGGAAAAAGAATGTGTCAATCTAAAACAAATAATACGTGTACAGATGAGGACATAAATAAAATATATCAATTGGCCACTGAATGTAAAAATGATGAAATTCTCTTATTAAAAGACAAGGACTTTTAAAGTAGTTTAAAAAACAAAAATGTTAATAAAATCATTTCTGTCCCAAGCTTCAAAGTCTTCAATAGCTTCCCTTGTTCATAGGATGAAGTTGAAACACCTTACTTTGTATATTAATTAGGAATCTTTGTATATTTAGTAGGAGAAAACAACTTAAACTGGCTTAAACAACAAAGGAAATATATTGACTTAAGCAACTGAAAAGTCCACACAAAGGCTGATTTCGAGAGAGGGTTGACCTAGTGAATCGATGATATTATCATGACAGTTTTCTCCTTCATTTTTTGGCTTCAATTATATAGTATTGCTCCAATCTGAGGCACAACCTCCCTTTGTGGTCTGAGAATGTCTGTGAGCAGCCACATGTTTTTCAGTTTTAAATCCTAAGATGAAAGAGTCTCTACTCCTGGAACAATTAAAATGAAAGTGGTAGAATTAAGTGTCGTTGGCCTGAATTGACCTGACATGGGTCCTGTTCTTTTCCACAGTAACTGTAGTCAATGGGATGGAGCATTGTGGTTGGTTTAAGCCGGTCAAGGCCCGTGCCTGGAATGGGTATTGGGTCAATTCTTCCTAAACACCAAGAATGCAAAATTCAGGATATTGTTAGAAAAGAGAGAATGGCTTGGTTGTGAGGCTTGGCAATTGACAAATACTCATTACATATATTCTCAAAGATATGTGCACCCCCTTCCTGCCTCTGACCTTCTTGGGTACCAGTCTTCTCCCCAGCTCAGTATTCCCCAGTTACGTTGGTCTTCTTTTTATTTCTTGGACATGCTGAGCTCTTTCTTGCTTCAGGGCATTTGTACTAGCTGTTCCCTCTGCCTGGAAGTCTTTTCCTGGCATTTCACGTGGCTGGCTCCTTCTCATCCTTTAGATCCCAGCTTAAAATCGCCCTCTTAAAATACCCTTCTTTTGACCATTTTCCTAGAATAGACCAAATGGTGCCTTCTACCCACTCTCTCACCTCACTGTAGTTACTCTACATTAACCTATTTATTTCCGTCACAGTATTCATCAAAATCTGTAGTAGTCTAGCTCACTTACTTGCTAACTTAATATTTATTGTCTATTTCATTATAATATTTTAAACTGTATGGAGAGAAAGATCATATCAGTCTTATTCCATGCCACATCTTAACATGTAGAAAAATGTCTAAGAACACAATTTGTGTTTAATAAGTATTTATGTATTTATAAAGTAATAAAAGAATGGGTTCCTAAAGCCATAAAAATCTCTGTGTTGGAAGGAAATTAAAAGCTCATCTCTGACCATCCAGTCTCTGCTTTAACAATCCTGGTGACATGGAATTTACTATTTCCCCAGGCAATTCATTCTACCTTTGGATATCTCTGATGAAGAACGCTTTAGAAACAACTCTCTTCCTTTCGATACTGAGTTAAAAAATAGCATCTCATCTGACCCAGATGTGCTGATGCTGGTTCTATTCCTTGGAGTCCAATTTGTATGTGATGTTCTTTTAAGTTATTGAAGACATCTGTCGCATCCTCCTCCCTTCCTCTGTCCTGTTTTCCTTAAATTTAGATTTCCCTAATTTTTTCATCCATTTCTTATCTAACAAGGTGTTAACTGTCCTCACCATCCTGGTGACTCATTCATTAACATGCTCCAGTTTGTCTATTTTCAACTGTGCCCACTGGTACTCACGTGTTATTCATTGTCCATTGAGAGGGACCTTTCCCTGCTTTGTTTCAGATACTGTAATTCTCTTAAATCCTCCTAAAATCTCTGAGCAGCTGACTCAGATTGAATCTATAGTCAGTTAAAGCTCCTAAGTATTTTTCCTGAAGTGCTGCCGTCAAGCCTCATGGCCATCAACTTCTAAAATTATGCATATTATTCAGTGACTCATCTTTCTTTCTGTTGAAACACGCAGAGAATTGTTTTCTGAGGAGGGATTTGTGGGGAGGTCAGGTGGCCGTTCAGGCATTTGCATTGGTTAAACTCTGTGAGTCCTGCCAGAGGACTTTATTGCTGCCATCTTCTCGGGTATTTGTCAGAGCATATGATTCAATTCTCTATTGGTGATGCAGTATATCCGCTCTCTGAATTCTGATGCGAGATAAAACCTTGACACTACTATTATATAATTCTTATCAAAAACTTGGGATTGCCTGAAGGATATTCAGTCCATCCATCATTCCAAATGCTCTAAATTATACCTTTTAATCTTGCCAGATCATTGGAGCAATGTCTATTGAGACCTTGGTGCTTATTTTTTCCCTTATAAAGCAGCTATTGTCAAGTGGTATTTGGGCTTATACCAGTAACCAACACTGAGGGATGTGATGGGAACGACCAAGTGAAATTTGTTGTTTCTGTGATGGGGATGTTGTTAAGGATGATGTTTAGAGTACCACACAGAGTACTCTCCTTTTTTGTTATGAATATCTAAGAGAAATTTTTCTTATGTTTCAATATCAAAATGAAGAAAAGCTGAAGCTCTCTTGAAAGAATGGCTTGTTCTTGTTTTATGATGTTTTATATCTGGTACCTGTCTGTTTCCCCCTTTCGTTTGACTGTTAGGAAGCTTAGAGCTGCGTTTTGGCTCATACATAATAGCTATGCAGGACTGGAAGGTGTGCGTTTCTATTGCTGGTATTACTGTCGACTTGAATATTCTCATACCCATATGTCTGTTAACATTAAAATATAGGATTTGGTTTATAATTTTCTATTGTGTGATGAGTTATGCTTGTCCTTTTGGTTCATAACTGTAAGGGTATGGGCTTAGAACCACCGGTGGCCATATTCCTTCCACATGGTGTCTCCCACATCATTTGTCTATGGTGCTGTGGTAAGAGAATTAAGCTGATATGCAAGTAGAAACAGAGGTAAACAAAGATGAGTGAGACAGAGACAGAGATACAGAAGGAGACAGATACAGAGAGAGAGAGAGAACACCTTGAAGACATAATTTGAAATCCCTCTAGGTGTAAAGGCAGGTTTATCCTTACATGTCACAGTTCTATGCAGCAATATATTCCTGTTTTTCCTCCGAACAAATTGGATCTGGTTTCTGTCATATTCACCTAATCTATAATATTGGTTTTTTTAAATTTACTATGTGCATTTTTGTAACTTTCCTTAAATGCTTTGTTGAATGAGTGTGAGTGTGTGTGGCCATATATATACACACACAAAGTGTATATATATGTATGTATAGTATATATATATGTATAGTATATGTGCATTTGCTTTTTAAAGACGGAAATGGAAAAATTTACATTTTTCTCTATATAACTGCGTTTTGTGGCACTCATCCCCACTTCTTAGCCTTTTATGATCCTTTTGGATTAAATTCTATTATCCAGTACTTTTTCTCCTTACTAACTTGTTATCTGGCATCTGTATATCTGACCAATATAACAGAGATGTCCACGTAAATCATTGACCAAAATGATAAACACAGCAGATGTGGGCACATGCATGCTTTTTAGAGACCACTCTGCAGGTAGGTCCAGCCTATTATCAGGATTTGGGTTAGGTTATTTTTCATCAGTGAATCCAAACATATCCAGCCTTGACCTTATGGCTGTCCTCTAAAAGGTTTTCCTGATATCCTAAAACCTCATGTGTTCCCCATTTCCTCATTCTACTAATAGAATGATCTTACTAAACTTTGATATCAGTTCTTGTAGAACACCTAAACAGTGGTACACCTTTTAGGCCCACTGTTTTAGGTTTATTTTTCTGACCACAAAAGAAATACATGCTTACTGTGGAACTTGTGTGTAATATATGTAAAGAAGAAAGCAAAATTTATCTCTAACCCCACCCAGAGATAGCTTTTAACTTTTTTGTACCTATACTTTTACATATACAGTGCCTTTACGTATTCAGTGCCTTTTATGTATAGAGTACTTACATATACAGTAACTTTTTGGTCCAGATACTCCTATGTATACAGAGAAAATTATTAACTTATCTCAGAGATAAATATTAACTTTCTGATATGTATACTTTTATCCCTTTCTATACACAAAATAAACATATCTTTGTATTTTTTTAACACATGATAGACCCTATTATAAATAGCTTTTTTCACTTAACAAAATGTGAGCACTTCATGCATTGTTAGTGTTTTTAATGCCATATGGATTTTTTTCTAGTTTTGGATATTTATATAAGCTGCTTACAACTCTCTTTTAACTTTTGCTTACAGTCTAAAGCCCCTGAGGGCTGGGCTCCTTTGGGTTTCTGAATCAGGATATATATGCTGCTGTAACTTTTTCCTCAAGAAACCTACCTCATTACTGTAAGGTATTTCTTGGGGTCCACCATGGAAGTTCCCTGGATCGAGTTTGACACCACAGTACTCTTCTGAGGCTGGACGGCGTGCATTTGGATTTCTGATGCTTCTTCCTTGGTCTCCTCTCCCAACTTTTCTCTCAATTAGATCACTCTCTCTTAATGCTTTGTTATTGCATTTGCACTGATCTTTTTTTAGTAAGATATTTTTATTACAATGAAAATAAAGTATTTTTTCTTATGACTTTGGCAGTTGAAATTACATTTGCATGTTTCTGAACTTCCGTTGAACCTGGTGAAATGTACTTTATGATGATCTGGTTTTCAAAGGCCCAAGCAGTTGTATTTTAAATTTGTTTCCAACCATCATGACTGTGAAAGTAGCTGTGAAAATCCAAGAAGGGCATTTTAAAATTATACCCCAAAGGCCAGTTTTTAGACCTCCCTGTTGAACACCATAGGGTCATTAGTGTCTAATCTAACCCGTATGTCTCCGCAGCTCCTTCCAAATCTAAATTTCTGGACTCCTTGTTATTAGATTTTAACTAGTAGCGATTCCGTAGGACAGTACCAGATGAGTAGACCATGAGATAGCTAAATTTTAGCCCAAGCTTGTTAGCTCACAGTAGATTTCTTCATGGTTTCTGGTTTCCTGTATCATATGTGGACTGGTGGGGACAAAGCCACATCTCAACCAGCCAGGTCCAAGGTACAATGACAGATGGTTTTGCAGTTGATAACATGTTCCTTCTCCGTGATCATATACTTGATCCCAACTCTAAACCTAGCTCTCTTCTCCTTTCCTGGCTTTGAGAATATAGCTCTTATTTCAGGTATTATCCCCAGATAGTTTTGTTTACATATCTTGTCCTGGATGTGAACTGCTACCTTTCCTGAGGGATTAGTCTCAGGGTCTATTTGTTAATCCCTTTCTTCTATTCTCTTTATTTAATACTGATATTACTACAAAGAAGAACATTTTTGGAGTATTTAATATATGCCACACACTGTGCCAAATACTTTATGTACATGTTTAAGGTTGAGGCTATTTCTGCACATTTTCAGAAGTGGAACTCTTATATGATTCATTTGTCAGGCAGCTTGCAGCTTAACCTAGATATTTCTGGGTAAAGAGGGTGGGAAACTGGGCATTGTTTAATGTTGGCAGTTCATGGGGCTTATAAGACTTGACTCATTGATAGGTGTGCGTGTGTTTGTGTGTGTGTGTGTGTGTGTGTGTGTGTGTGTGATGCTACTTTGCCTTGATTTATGGAACACTCTCTCTGAAAACAAGTTCAGGTTTAGATATAATAGGGATTAAAGAGTGTAATTTTCTCTATTAATATATTAAATTCACTTTACAATAGAACTCGCTATGGGATATCCCTAAATAGCTAGCTACCCCCATGCATTTCAGATTGATTAGACTTGCAAAAATTTGATTTACCTGCAATTTCTCAGAAAGATGTGAGCTGAACAAGTCTGTGGTATGAAACGCATGCTGTTCCAGGCGTCCTCATTTAGGTGAGTTATTTAACAGTAGGAAGCAAATGGGGTAAATTTTAAGCTTCACTGTGGAGGCCAGTGAGGGAAAAGGTAAATTATAGACGCTTTGGCAGATTTTCTGAAGTATCAATCTAACTCCCCAGTTCTCTGTTTTGCTTATAATTAGGTATGTTCAATGCTCTCAGATTTACAAGACACTTTCACATTATTTTTCTAGTTTAACAGCTATGTACTTTGTCACATGGAGAATGACGCTTTCTCTCTCTTGCCTGTCAAAACCATCCCACGCTTTAATACTTGACATAAGTTCCACTTTCTTCATGAAAACTTTCCTTATTATTCCAGGAGAAGGCAATGACATCCCTCTTCTTTCTTCCCCTCAGTTCAGTTCAACAGATATTTGAGAGCAAAGTATGTAGTAGGCAAGAAGGATAATAAGATGAATAAGGCACATTGTCTTCAAGAAGAGGCAAGCCCATAAATAGTGCTTGGTACTGTGCCTGATATATGATGGGTGGCATTCAATAAATATTTATTGATTTGATGATTGCCTCGACATCTAGAGAAGGGTGTGTGTGTGTGTGTGTGTGTGTGTCTTGCTATAGGAATGCAGTGAAAGGGAACCTGACCCAGTCTGGAGTCATGCGTTTGGCTTGGGAGCAGATTCAAGCAAGATTCTTAGAGTAGGTGAGACGTGATCTGTGTCTTAAATGATAGTAATAATTATGGCTAGAGCTACATGCCAGGTACTCTTCTAACTGTTTACATATGTTTATCTATTTAATCCTCACAATGATTCCAGTGAAGTAAGTGCTTTTGTTCTCCCTGCCTTACAGAAAAGGAAACGGGAGATCTGAGTGGTTGAGAAACATGTCCAGGGTCATCTGGCCAAAGGGGTCTGGAGCCAAGATTTGAATCCAAGAGACACCACTCTCATTACTGCAGAGGGTATATTTTTCATCCGAACTGAGTCACTCCTGCGAGTGGAGGAGGGTGCTATTAAATCACTAAGCCGTGATGACAGGCAGAAACTGATGCTGTCCCAGGCAAACTGGAATGTATCCCCCCTACCAAACAGTCTCTGCTTATTTCATTCTACATTTCCCACACAGTATTTATGGTAGCTTGCCAAAACGACGTCTTACAGCATTTGAAGTTATTCTTTCCCACCTTCCGTAGCATCCAGTACCACTGTGAGTAGTGAGGTAGCAGATAACCACAATTTAGCTACTGACCTTGATGCCCGATTGAAGTAATCAGGTGGTCTAGACGACTGTTTGTCTTCTCAAATTATAAGATAGTTGGCTCAATGTCTTCTCTATCTTAAACAATGGAAATGAAGGACAGACAGTGGGGTGGAAGGAAGGAGAAAAATTGCTACAGTTGTGGCAAAACGTTGATAAATAAATGACAAGCAATAGGATATATTGGACCTGCTGCAATCAACTTGTGACCACCCACTGTGTGACCACCTACTTGCTGTGTTCACCGAATTGCTCTGCCAGCAATGCAATCTCGTGACTATTGTAAAAGGGACATTCCTGTCATATGCGTTGTATGCTCTTTGTTCCAAGATGGTGTGCACACCACTTCTTTGGTGATCTTCCTTCCTTGGAGGAGGAAGGTCTCCGGCTAGTCTTCAGATCTGGCTCATAATAAACTCACCCCAATTTTGATTTATAGATTGATTATGGATTATTTGTGTTGACAGCAGGTGAGAACATGGGGGAGTTTGGAGGAGGGAAGGAGAAAGAGGCAGTGGTCATTCATCCTAGCCTTTCAAGTTGAGAGACTGTTTTAGACCTGTTGTTCTTAGTCTATTTTTGTACTACAGTTCACATGATGAGTAAATTTCCTGGATGTGCTCAGATTAGCTATTAGCTATAAGCCCACATCTTTTATGATTTCTCACTATGAGCTGCAGAATAGATAAGAAAGGCAGCAGGTTGTGTGTAATTAATGCCTGTACTCTAACTCCACTTCTTTCACTCCCTCTCCGGAAGTGAATGGGAGGGAACTTATAATTAGGATAAACTTGAATCCATTCTTGTTGACATTCAAGAAGTAAATCATTCTAAAGTTCTGTACCTTAATTATGAGTAGTTGAAAATCACCTGTTACTCATCTCCCACACAAACAGGCCATGCCAGGACAAGTATGTTCTGCGACCATGTTTGTAAATCCCGCTCCAGGCTACAAATAGGATATCTTGCAAAATATTCAAGTTTACTGAGTTGCTGTCTAAAATTGGAAACAGTGTTAGCCTTGCCTTCTTTCATTTCCGAAAGAAATATCCTATTTACTTAGCTCTTTCCTATTAATTCTGCATTCTGGGTGTCTTTGTGAGCTGGTAGCCCCATTAGCACCTGTAGATGACATCGTCTTATTTGTTTGGTCTCTGGGCCTTTCTGCATGGCTGGATTTTCATTTCTAACCAGTCTTCAATTTCACGTTTGCTCTCTCTCTCTCTTTTTCTCTAACTCGAGAGTCAGTGTTAGAGCTTGATTTTATTGTGAATGCACGTGTGTTACAGCCTGATACAAAGAGATAAGAGAAGGGATTTTAGGCAAAGCACATTTAATCACTGTAAATATTTCCTGTTGTTATTTGAATTCATGACGAATTCATGGTCCTTAATTGGTCCAATTTAGAATCAAAAATAATCCCCTGAAATAATGTGTGACAGTGTTGGTTTTAAATTTATGCATTTCTCATCTTTAAGGTGAAAAATGGGTTGCTAGATGGATATTAATCTTTCTCTATTTAGCTTCTCCACAAACAGAATGATTAAATGATTGTGGCCACTCGGATGTTACAATGGAGAAATTTCAGTTCATCTTGACAATGGGATTGTCACTTATTTCTTTAAACAATGATCTTTTGTCTTTGAACACGTATAAATATTGGAACCTAGTTTTAAAATAGCTCCTCCTTGGGATGATTGCTGTTGTAGCCAATGGAAAAATCCAGGCTTTGTGTACTCTAATTCTGGCTTACACAGTTGGCATTCAAGATCTTCAGTCAATTGATCCTTTCTGCTGATCCAACCTGAATTCCTGTGTTTTCCTGCACAGCTTCCATTCCTTTCCCTAATCTTTACCTGATCCATCATGTTGACTCTAGCTTTGAGGTCTTTGCTGCTAATGTCCCTGCTTCTCCCATTAGAATACGCCGCTATTTCCTTCTTGCTTCCTTCCTCCTTCCCTTTGCACTCAGAGGGAATAGATGGTAGTGATTAAAGTTTCTTTATCTCATTCATGGGTTGCAGTGAGGATTAAATAAGTTAATGCATCTAAAACAATTTAGTACAGTGCCTGGCACCTAGTAAGTGCTACCTAAGTAGAGATGTCATGAAGATTTTCTGTCTTCGTGAACTTTGTGCACCATCCAGTTCAGAATTCCAATACCTTTAATATGTTTTGAATTCTCCCTTAGTTGTTTAAGTCAAGTAAAATTTGTTTCTCCCGTGAGGAGAAGTGAAATCATTCCCAAGGTTGTGGGATTGTGGTGATTGGGGAGATGCTTGTCTCAAGAGTCTCTTTGTTTTCCTCATGTGGGATGCTGGAAATGTGATAACAGTTACATTTGTACATCACATGGGGGACTCTAAAAAGCTGCCTGTGAGCCAAACCTGGCCCACCTGAGGTTTTGAGCGTGTGCTGTTATTGTGTGACACCTTCCTACCAGGTGTCATACTGGTCAACTTGAATCAGTTAGTAATTACTGTTGAATTGGAATAGTCATTATAGCATTTTTAGGCCTTTAAATTTGATTCCACTGAAATTACCTCATGAAATTGAGGAACAATGAAGGATTCTTTACTCAAGAGAAAGACATGAGCCTAGCATCCTTATGCACTTTGCCTACATCGGTGTCACATCCAATAGATATAGAGCAAGCATGGGCCCTCTCTACTCTCTGTTGTCATCAGTCAAAGTTTACTTGGTAAACTTTGATAATGTGGATCCTGACTGAGACTTAGACTCTGGTGTTTCTGTCTGTGCTTACAAACTCCAATGAGGATTGACAGTAGGAACCAGGAATTCCTAGGATTGAGAAGTCTAATAGTAAATCCAGGCATAATGAGCTCCTAGGTGGGAATAAAATATAATTTGCCTGAAGTTGTACTACTATACTACTAGTGACAGTAGCACCAAGACTCGGTTTTCCCCATCCTAATTATCTAAATGTGTTTTTTCCCCTAGTGGCAGGGTTATTGACTTCAGATGCAATAAGAGACCCCTTGTAGGTGACAGACTTGCCTGACATTGCCTTTTCCCCAAAGCTAAGAGGCGTTGCCTATAGTCCGCGTGCTTTGGCAAAGACAAAGAGAGTTATATTAACAGGTCACTTTGTCAGTGATGTACAGACTTCAAGTTGCATAATTGTACCTGGAGAATTTGTTGCAAATGCTGATTCTGGAGCGTCCACCTCAGAGATTTACATTTAGTAGACTGCAGGTGAGACCCAGGAATCTGCATTTTAAAGATCCCCTAGTGTTTTGATGTAAGTTCTTTACACTTTGAAAATGACTGCAGCAGGGACTGTGTAGCAGTTTTGGCCTTGCAGTGTGGGATACACAAAGGTGTATGCTTCTCTTATTTGATTCCCTTTAATCAAATTCTTCCCTGACTCTTATTAACAGCATAAGCTCTGGTGCCTCAATCTTGTCTGAGAACTTCTGACCATAGGGCCTCTAGAATCCCTTCATGCTTTGCTCTTTTAAAAATGGAGGTGGAGGGGGCTATGGATCTTTACTGAACTTGTAGTATGGATTTGAGTCTGTACTATGATTTTAATATGCTCTTTAATTCATTTAATGCTCACTACAGTACTATGAAATAAGTCCTGCCATTTCTGTTTTTCAGATCTGAAAACAAATTCATAGAGGTCATGGATTTTTCCAATGTCACCCAAATAATGAATCATAAAATTGGGATTCAGATCTAAATCCTCTCTTCTCTAAAGCCCATGCCCTTTCAATGGCAAAGAATGTATAACATATCAGAGTATTTACCTTCGTCTTCCTCCACCCTGACCCTGTTCACCCAGAGCCATGTTAATGGACTCCATGGACATCAATGGACTTCAGGTTTAAGGAGTCAAAGCATGTTATGTGGTCAAGTTGAGTTCTTTCTTAGACAGTAATAATAAGAGTGACCTAAAATTGGTTAGTGAACTAGAAGGCGAGTACTATTAGTTTTTTTTTTCTGGTCCTACTTCTTGAATAAGGATTTCCTTTTTTCACAATCTTTCTCTATTTTGTTGGCCTTGTCTGAGGCTGCCAATTGCCAAGTATTTAATGAGACTTGATCCTCATCCTTGAGGAGTTTACACTCTAGTTGAACAGATGGAAATAACTATGGAATCACCCAGAGCACTCCCCCTCCCCTCCCCTCCCCACTGTGAAGAGAAGTGCACGTGGTGCACCAGATTGTTTTACAGCTCTTCGCTAGGGCATTAGTTAATACTATTACCATGAATAGAATAATGAGAAATTCACTTCTCTTTCAATTCTAAAGTTTCCTTATTGGTACATTTAGTTAAGGCAAAGAAAAATTCAATTTAAACGAAAATATTAAGTAAATAATAGTAGAGGCTTTTATGATTATAAGGCAAACATTGGAAAGTAGCCTGTGGTAGCTCTCAGAGATGGGAAAGAATGACTGTGGTGTTATAAAGGACTGAGATTTGTGAAATGCTGAGGGGTTGTGTTCTAACTGGGCAAAGAATAGGAAAAGGACATAATGTCACAGGCACCTGAGCAAGTTTTTCAAACTACCCACCATCTTCCAAACTGAGAAGTGCTGATTTATAGAACATTTAATTCTTGCCTGGGTTCTAGCCTTCAAGTGGCGTAAGAGTTCAGTGATAGTCTTGCTCATTACCAGATTGATAGCTGAAGACATCTTGTTTGAAAAGTTGGGCTGGAGCTAGGTCCTGAAAGTATACAGTATTTTAAATGTGAACGTGGTAAAGATAGGCTGTTTCAGGCAGGAGACTAGCAGAAATATAGGCATAGAGGAAATCATGTATTCGGAGGGTTTTCAAGTACAATGAGGGAGAGTGGTTTGATTATGTTCTAGTTAGCTGTTGCCACTGTAATGATACATCACAAACCACCACAAAACTCAAAACTCAGTGTCTTAAAAAAATCATTTCTTCTGAAGAACCTATGGGTTGGCTGGGGCCGCTCTGCTTCATGATGTGTCTCTGCTTCATTCCATGGGTCTCTCTTCCTCCTTGTGGCAGCAGGTGAGCAGAGGCATGTTATTTTCACAGCAAAGGAAAGTGCAAGACAAGCCCAAACATACATGCACATACATTTTAAGCCTCTGCTTACATGGTATCTGTTAACACCCACTGGCCAAAGAAATTCACGTGGCTGACAACAAAAGAAAAGGCAAGGAAATGCACTCTTCTTTTAGCAAGAAGAACTAAAAGGTTACCTGGCAATGGGGTGGATACAGAGAGGCATGAAGAATTGCGACCTGTAATGCACTCCATGATGGATTTAAACATGTGGAAGTAATGGGATATAAAATTAGAATGGTGATGAATATCTATTATAGCCAATGTTTAGTAAATAATCACAGGTGCTCTACAAGTAATAATAGGTGTTTAGTAAGTGAGTGGTACATGAATGTGTAGAGATGGAATTGGAAGTCAATGATCTTAGATTTATCATGATTAACAGTGGTTTCCAATGTAGCTTCTTGACCATAACAGTTATGTGAAGAAAAGAGTATTTTTGAAAAGTGAACTTCATACCCATCCGTCTCATGAATGGCTCAATTCTATTGCAGTAACCCAGCTGCTCTTTCTTGCCTATCACACGCTTGAAGCTCCCTCCTCCACAGCGAATTCTGCTGGTGTTCTACCATTGATCCTTTTGCTCCTTTAGTTCTTGCCCTTATTGATTAGTTTTTGATGTTTCTGTATTCACATGTTTGCAAACATGCTGTTACTAAGTGCAGAATATATCTTCTATCAATGCGTGTTTTTATAATATGCTACAGCTCTCTTTTTGGCATTCATGTTTTGTAATTTTGCTTTTTTTCTGGCTCGCTGTTTTCATTTTCAGCTCAGTTGTTGAGGAAGACTTCTTGAATTCTCACCCTCCTTGCCTACATGCAGGCACCTGCTGTTCATTCTTTGTTGCTCTGCCAACATTTAGAAGTAAAGGTAGAACCAGGATGGATCTCTTGGGGCTTGTGCCCCAAATCTAGCTGATTTTAAGATTTTCTTGAAATTGCTAGCTTTATATTTTAACTTTTTGATAAATAAGATTATACTCTTTAGCTTCATCAAAGTCTCATGTATATTTTGGTGAAAGTTGAATTTTTGGTGCATTTAATAAGTATTTGTATTTCTTTAATTAAACATACTGTATGGCTATTTCATAGATTCATTTCCTTTTATTATCTGTCCCTATTTCATGGAGTAGAATATAATATTTTTTGAAAGGTTGTTCAGTTTTGATCATTGTATTATTATTATTTTCTAGCTTTTTTGTTTTTTTGGGGAGGGATGGAAGAAGACAATTTGGGAAATTGTTTAAATGTCAAAATTCAAGATAAACAACTATTAAGGATTCCTTAGATCTAAGTAACACCATTTCTCCTAAACAAGACCAATATCTCCTAAACAAGTAATCCAAATTTAAAGACTAAGCTATTTCTTACCATCTCCAGCTTTTCTATTCTTCCAGGATTTTTTTTTTTTGCTGAGGAAGATTTGCCCTGAGCTCACATCTGTGCCAATCTTCCTCTATTTTGCATGTGGGTCACTGCCACAGCATGGCTGCTGACGAGCAGTGCAGGTCTGTGCCCTGGAACCAAACCTGGGCCACCGAAGCAGATCATGCCAAATTTAACCACTAGACCATGGGGCCAGCCCCCATTTCCAGGATATTTTTGAAAAATAAACAATAAAAAAGAAGAATAAAAGAAAGAATCTCATCATCCTACCTTAAAATACTGAGAAATTATTTAAGTAGCTAAATTTGTGAATATTTGGATATTGGATATTATGAAGGTAGAGATCTTTCCAGGAGTTTCTATAGAACAAATCACAAGTTTCCATGGAGAATAATATAGACTGTGCTTAGAGGAGACAGAAATACCACACTTTTGTGTGTGAATTCAGTGTCTATTTGCAATACATTGAATGATGACAGTTATACAGAAAGTTTTGATTATATTTTTCCATTACTAGTTTTAGATAAATGAAGAATAATCTTTATTTATGTATTTAGGACAAAATTGGTTTTTGGGCTTCTGTAATGTATATTTATCTAGTAGCCATAGTTACTATCCCCCCAAATTCCTAGACACAGTGTGACTGCACTAGAACTTAAAGAGAAGACTCAATGAGTAGCTTTTTATTTGCTTCCAGGAGCCACATTTTGCGTGTAGTTTGAGTTAGGAGTGACCTATTCCATCTCTCTTTGCAGCTGAAATGTAGGAAAGTTTTTGTGCAGCAGTTTAGGACAGGAGTGAGCAAACTTTTTCTGAAAAGGGTGAGATAGTAAATAATTTAGGCTTTATAGGTCACATGTGGTCTGGGTAGTGACTGCTCCAGTCTGGCATTGTAGTAGGAAAGCAGGCATAGAGTGTATGTGAACAAGTGGGTGTGGCTGTGTTCCAATAAAACTTTATTCACAAAAAGAGGTAGCCAACCTGAGGGCTGGAGTTAGCCCAAGGGCCAGGTTCTGCCCCCAGGTGGTGGTGTACAGACAAGTGATTAGGAGACAATGCTATGTACATATGCATGGGGCAATATCATTTTGCTTTCTTTGTAGGATTAAATTAACCTGTATTGCATAATCTCTGATTTATATGCTTTCATCTGGAAGAAAAACACAATCTGTGGTTGTCCCTGAAGCTGAGTTTATAGTAGATGCTTTTTGTTGTGTGAATTAGCGAGTGTTAATTGGAAAATAAATTTTTAGATAACTGAAACGTGTTCTGATCTGGAATTACTGATTTATGCCTGATTCTGTTAGCCATGCTGCCGCTCCTGATTCTTATCAGAGCCTTTACATAGAGATTTTCTTTTCCCTTCTGACATGATTTCTGAGCAATCAGAAAATCTTTAAGATCAAGAGGAGACAATTTTCCTTTCTGTGGAAGAGAAATGAGTTGGCAAATAGTGTAGAAATAAATCATCCATTTCTATTTATTTACAGCTGGGAGCTCTTTAGGGTTCAATTTAGAAGGGAGATTTTTGTTCCTCTTCTAGCTGAGCAGCAACCACATTGGCCTAGTCCTTTCTCTGAAGGACTCAGAAGTTTTGTCTCCGAAGCTCTTTGGCTGTGATTTCTGCGCTCACTTCTACTTGTCTCTAGTGTGTTTCCTGTCCCTTTTCTGGGCCAAGGTTTAGGCATCACTGTCCTGGTCAGGTCATCTGGAAGCCCCATGGCTATCTTTTGTCCAAGTTTCCAACTCTTTTAAAGAAACCATCCTCCATAGATTCCCCTAATAATTGAAAATCTTATGTCAAAAAATGTTCTCTGCTTAGAACCCTGCACTTTCTAGGTGAATCCGGAATCTCAGCCCCTTTCTTCTCACTCATCATTTAGGTAGTAGGTCAAGTAAGCAGCACCTCAAAGAAGCTTCTTGGAAAGTGAGGATCTCCCTACGTGCCAGCACTTCCAAATTTAAGTCCACAAGTCTTTGGTGAGCCGAGCACTCTCTCTCTCCAAGGTAATGTTGTAGAAGCTGGACCAATTTTAGACCTTTTTCATCTAATTTATTAGTCATCGAGATTCTGCTGGCTTTCATTGGACTGATACGTGGGAATAAGCGGTAATTTTATATTGTATTTTTGGGGAAAAGCAGAAGAAACGGTACACGGTGAAACTAGGCAAGTGAATTTATTCAAGGGATATTTTTTTTTTTATTTATTTATTTTTGTGAGGAAGATCAGCCCTGAGCTAACATCCATGCTAATCCTCCTCTTTTTGTTGAGGAAGACGGGCTCTGAGCTAACATCCACTGCCAATCCTCCTCCTTTTTTTCCCCAAAGCCCCAGTAGATAGCTGTATGTCATAGCTGCACATCCTTCTAGTTGCTGCATGTGGGATGTGGCCTCAGCATGGCCAGAGAAGCGGTGCGTCAGTGCGCGCCCGGGATCCGAACTCGGACCGCCAGTAGCAGAGCGCGCGCACTTAACCGCTAAGCCACGGGGCCGGCCCCCAAGGGATATTTATTAAAAGGAGAAAAGTAGTTGCTATTCATTGAATGCTTACTAAGTGCCAGGACCATGTGGCTCTGAGGAATCTGAGGCTGAGGAGTTAGTCACTTGTCAGTCTCAGAGGTGGGAAAAGGCAGAGCTGGAGTTGGAGCTCCATTCTGACTCCAGAGCCCATTCTCTTTCCCTACATCACACTGTCACACTGCAAGTAAATATTGATTTAAGAAAACAACTAGGAAATTACACCTCTTTTACCCTCTCTGAACTACATATTCAGTAAGAAGTTTGAATCTTTATAATATTAGAGATAGAAAATGTTCCCACTTAATTTTGTTGACATTTACTCCTTTGGTTTTTCTCAATCGTAGCGAGCTAGGTGTTCTCACTTTCTTGACTGGACCACAGCAAAATTGCAGAAACCTCAGATCTTCATTTAAATAGTAGAACATGCAACACCTTAAATTATCATCATTATTTCTTTCCTTCTAGTGTACCAAAGGGGAGATGCTGGTTTCTGAGTGTATGTGGTTCATTCTGTAAGAATAGTAGCCAGATGTTCACTAGTGCTTCTATGGGTTAGACATTATTCTAATACTTTCATCTATTCACTCAATTTCCACAACAACCTTACAAAGTAGGTATTACCATTATCCCAAGGTGACAGATGAGAATACAGAGAGGTCAACTAACTCCCCAACTAACTTCATACATCTCTTAAATGATGGAGCTGAGGTTGAAACCCTGGCAGTCAGACTCCAGGATCTGTGATCTTAAGGGAATGGGCTCCACTGAACTTGGTAACCAGTCAGGGTCTACCCAGGAGGCAGAAACTATACCAGTTATTTTAAAAGACAGAAGTAATATAATGAATTGTAACTGTATATTAAAGAACTAAAAAGGCAAAAAGAAAACATGAAGGTATCACAGATGAAGCATCCTCAGGAAGCAGCTACCACCTTGGGCTGGGGGAACAAAAGGGTGAGGTTGCAATTACTAACATTTAGAAGTTTGGAGAAGGGGTTCACAGAGCTGAAACGCAGATATCTGAGGAGGGGGTATTGCTTAGCTGGTTTTAGTGTCTCTGAGAGTAGAAAAGTGGTATCATGGGGCTGGTCGTGGATGTCTAAAGAGGAAGTGCTGGCCAGCTGGTGTTGATATCTGGGGTGCCATAATGATGGTTCTTCAAATGTTGGGAAAACTGCAAACTGGAACCAAATGCTGCTACTGGCAGAGAATCGCTGCTGTTGGATTGAAGAACCGTTGCTAGGATGACACTGACGTGAAGGAGCCCCAAAGGAAACAAGCAAGAAAGGCGACGTCCCTTCTTCATTCTGAAGTCTTGCACTCCTCCTCCTGTACCCTGGGGCAAAGCCTATCCGGGAGCAGTGGGCAAGGTAGACATGTGGCTTTCAGTACCTTTTAAAAATCATTACAGATTTTGGGACATCTGTTTATAGGGTCAGCTGAACAAATAAAGCTTGAGAATGAGTGCATTATTCAGGATAAGAGCTCCAGTGTTTGCAGAAACAATATCCACTCTCTCTCCCCTGGCGAGATGATCATTAATTAAGGAAATGGAGGCATCGATCTGTCTGATGACATTCCATCAGCAGAGCCATGGCCTGTGAAAAGGCAGGTTGAGATTTTCATTCGTATTTCAGGGATGTTTCCTGGTTGGATGGCAGCATTCTGGTCCCCCATGTAACTTGTCATGGGTAATGGATGTCCCTAGTGGGAACAACACTGACCCAATAGCTATTCTTTCATTTTAATAATGTGATTGGAACCAGGTTTGTGGTGCCAAGTTGAACAGGATTAGGAAATCAGTCATGTCTTTGAACAACAACAACAAAATAGGTGTGAGAGAAGGTAAAAAGAAATAACTGTTAGTCTGAAACAGAAGAAAAACAGCTATATCTCTGTTACTATGATTCTTTTTTTTTAGAATCACAGATGGAAAGAATAATTTTCTGTTTTCTTACATGTTGGCCCACAGTATGTTTTCTGAATTTAGTGAGGGCAATGTGGGATAGAGGCAGTAGCACCATCGTGAACCAGGATGCTGGAGCTTGAGCCCCAAGTTGGCCAGGAACTGCTGTGTGAGCTTGGATAAGTCACCTGGCTTTACTGATCTTCAGTTTTCTCTTTTGTAAAATGAAGAGATTGGTCATAATAACACCCCACATTTCCCCCCTCATTCCTACAGCCTCTTCTTTGTCTTAGTTTCCTTGGCGTGCTCATGTGTATTGTTTCAAAACAGTCAGTTGAACAGAAACCCTCTCTTTTTTCAAGACGTGTGTCAATGTCTCTGAGAAAAAGCATATGCCATCCTCAAAAGAGCTCCAGTTTTTCTACAGAATGATTTACTTTATCATTCCCAGTCCCCAGTCCTACCAATGAGTAGGTTTTGATTGAAGTGAAATCATGTGTTTTTTAAGTGATGTAGATTTTTGCCTTAGGTTCTAATTGTTGAGATGGAAAGTTGGAAGCCGTTTAGTAGTGTAGTGACTTGTGAACGTCTTCACTCTTCTAACTATAGTGTTCAGACACTCTGTGTGCAACATGAAGTAAATATGTGTTACATCTTCAAATGGAAACCTCAGATATAATATTTTGTTCTATTTTGTTATTAGCACCAATTGTTACTTGTGCTTTAACAGCTAATCACGTAAGAATTGTCTTCTCTTGAGCCACACCAATGGTCTATCATCTTTTAGTCCAACAATCCATCTGTCCATCTATCCATCCATTTATCTAGAGGGCTTGTATCCGAGGTGTTGTAAAAAAGTGTTTTCTCTCTTGATGTCCACTCCCTAAGATTATAAACAAATAGTCCAAGTATCACTTGTTTGAATTTACAATTCTTTGTAATTGACGAGGGCCATAGTTTTATTTCATTCCAGGCTCTTTCACTTCTTACGACTTACCCTGGGAAAACTACTCAACCTTCATGGACCTCAGTTTTAGTCTGTGAAATTGAAGTCCTATTTTCCACTTCACAGGGTTGTTGTGAGACATAAAAGTGATGGTAGGTAGAAAAGTCTTAGTGCAGTGTCTGGTATGCATCAATTCCTTCCCTCTGGTTTTTAACCTGCTTCTTGCTTACTGTTGTTCATGAAAGAGAGGTTGCCTTGTAGCACCATATCTGGGCTTCGATAAGCATTTCGTTTCTTAGAAGTATTTGAAACTAACTCTGACTAGCTTAAACAAAAGGGACTCACGGCAAGGCTATCAGGAGCTCATAGACTTGCTTGGTAGGATGGGGAAACTCATGTAGAAAGAGAGTGGAATCAAGGAGTTTCCAAATGGCCAGGGTACGGGAAGGAAGGAGTAGTCTCACAGTAGGAATGGTTGAATGGATAAACCTAACCCCCTCTTCTTCTGCCCTCTTATCTCTCAAGATTCAAGGTCGAAGGAGAGGAAGAGTGTGATTGGCTAAACTTAGGTCACATTGGCTCCTCATGGCTTTATTGGGCGTGTTGAAAGGAAGGCCCCATTCCCTCAGATCCTGTAGTAGGAGGGAAGTTCCTGGAATTTCTCTTCCACCACAATACACACACTAGTGCTGAAGGACATGCAGCTCTCCATAAGGAACTCCAGATGCCAATGGGAAGGGGAAATGGATGCTGGATGGCCAAAAAATGGCAAATGTCAATGAGAGCGAGCATATGCATGCTCACGCTGTCTATCCGGACATGTTTTTACAGACTCTGAATCCGTCAGTTCTCAGTGTTTATCTTGGTAAACTTAAAGGTCTTGATTGATTTTAGTTTGTTCTCCTAGGACAGCCTTTTCCATCTCTTAGGATGTTTTAATTGCTCATCCCTGGACCTTCTCCAAGTCCTGTTAAGTCTTTATTGAGCTGGGGCAGCCAGAGCTGCACGGCATTTTGCGTGCTGATGTAGTATGATTGGTTTCAAGGAGAGGATAATGTGTTTGGTGTTATGTCCAATATCCTTGGTCAACATTAATGTTATTTATTGGAGGATAATAAGTTTCATTTTTATATCACTTGGGCATCCAGCAATGCAAGACTTGTTTGCACTGGGGAGACCTAGCACTTTAGAAACAGAAGAATACAAATAAACAATGGAGTTATTTAACACTACTTGGGAGAAGGGGAAAAAATAAACAAAGGTCCATGTTTCTCCACACCCCTAATCTGTTCTTTGAGCACAGAGACGCTTTGGTTTGGGGTTTAGATCCACGTTGATTTGGTTGTCAGTTCTGGTTTTAGAAGTGTGTGATCTTAAACAAGTCACTTGAATGTTGCCAAGTTTCAGTTTTGTCATCAGTGAAATGGGGACAATAATACTGAGCTTCACAGGATTAGGTATGATTTCATGTGATTACATTTGTAAAGGCTTTAGCAGAATATCTGGCACGTGGCAGAAATAGAATTTAAAAGCCCCAATCTCTCTTCGCCTTGCATCAAAGAGACAAGAGAATCTGAAATAACTGAAATCACTGGATCCTACTGGCGTTAGTCAACAGAAGACTATACGGAAGAGGTGAGCCTGGAGCTGGTCTTTGAGGGAGAGAAGCAACATGACCTCAAGGAAAGAGGAACTGAGAGTTTGAGCAGAACAGAGTAAACAGATCTGAAAGCTGGAAGGCAGGAAGATTAACCAGTTTTCCTTCTGGTTCTCAGGGTAGCTGGTTAGGAAAGGATGAAAGATTGTGGTGAGATCCCTGCTGAGGAGATGAGGTTTGCTTTGGGAGGTTTCTGTGCCCAGGAGGCATAAAACCAAAGTAACACTTAGGATGATAAATTCATTCTTGATGGCCTGGCCTAACTCAAAGAGTAGATTAATGGTCTGTTAAGCAATGAATGCTTTCAATTTTTTGACTACTTATTTTTAAATTTCATACAATATCTCTGATAAAGGGTGCTAACTCTATTACTTGTCACAGGCTCTATTCTAATCTCTCCTCTCCAAGTTGTCTGTGTGAATTGTAACTCTGTGTCGGCCCAGGGTCACTTAATTCTGAGTCATAGAATGTTCAAGATAGGTTCCTACAGTCCACCCAGTTTTCAGATGAAAAAACTGAAGATCTGAGAGAGGACATGAAGTGCCAAAGATTATGGACTTTGGAAGCATTGTGTAGTAGAAAAACCATGGATTTTAGGTAGAGTTCCTATACCTTAATCAATGCATGAATTCGAATATGTTATCTGACCTTTGGAACCCCAATTTCCTCTCTGTATAATAGGGTCACCAGTACCTGCCTCAAAAGATGATTGTGAGACTCAAATAAGGGAACACCTGGCAGAAAAGCTCAATAAATGTTGGTCCCCTTCCCCTTCCTTTTGGAAGTGATTCATGTTCTGGACTTTAAGGAAATGGTTGTGCCATCCCTTAGGGGAGGAACTCCAAGAAAAAAGGTAAAATCGCAGAGGGAATCTAGGGTAAATGACTGTGTCTTTTGATTCTGTTCTTTTTCCACAGTCAGCATCATTTTGGGGAAGATGAACAGCATTTCCTCCTTGGTCACTAAGCCTGGGGCTGGGGCACTTCTCATGACTGGTAGAAATTCAGGCTGCCATGTGAGGGGTGAGACAGATGGCTGTCATCACCATTAAGAGGAACGGCACCCCAGCCCTTTATCCACAACTCTGCAGATGTGTTTGGCTCCCATAGAAAGTTTATGTGTTGGCAATTTCAGCAAAATGATTCCTGCCAGCTCAGACACCTGAAGACTTTCAGATGGCCTTGTGGCTTTTTTCTCTCACCTTTACTTATTCTCGCAGTCCGGAAATTTATAGCCCTTAAGGCTACAAAGGCTATTATCCAGAACGGAAGGAGCTATTGAACTGGGATTTTTTTTTTCTCTAATTAAAATTTTAAATAAAAATTCATTTAACCAAAAAGAACCAGCAACAAAAGCAAAGCGTAATATACTGTAAGGCACAGTGGATAGAGAACAGATGTGCAAATTAGAGCAATTGGATTTAAGTTTCAGAGTTTCCACTTACCTGCTCTGATTCATCTGGCTGTGTGACCCTGGCCATCTAATCTTGAATATTTCTAGGATCCATTCCAGCATAAACTTTTTGTGATACCATAAGCATATTTTTTTAGTAGTATTTTCACAAACTATTACAAACATCTAGAAAAATGTAGAGTGTAATGTAATGAACAATCTTATACCCACCATTGAATCCTATCAAATTTTAACATGTTGCTAGCTTGCCATACATATACCTTCTTTAAGAAGAGTTAAAGCTAGCATTCAAGTTCCTGTCTACCTCTCTTGGATCTCATTCTTTTTCTTCTTTCTCTTAAATTTGATACTTATCGTTTTCATGCATGATTTTGTACTATTACTGTCTATCCATGTATCTCTACACAATATGTAGTATCGTTTGGCATGTTTTTAATTTTATAAAAATGGTGTCATACTGCATATATTCAATTGCCATTTGCTTTTGTAACTCAACATAATGTTTTTGAGATTTATCCTTGGTCACATATGTAGCTCTAGTTCTTCGTTTTAATTGCTACATAGTAATCCATTGTATGAATAGTCCACAGCTGACTTATCCTTTTTCCTGTTGACTAGTTTTTACAATGACAAACAGTGCTGGAATTCATACACTGGTATAAGTCTCCTTCTTCTCTGTGCATCTTTAACTTGCCTTGACACTGTCAAATTGCTTCTAAAGATTAGAACACCATTGTTCCAATTGCTTATTTCCAGGTTTATTTATTTTATAATTACTCGGTAGCTCTAGCAACTGTTAAGAATCCTAAGTGTACTATCTGTGTTCATTTAACACACATTGTACATTCTATTGGCAATGTACTGCACTAATATAAAAATCAGAGAGACATGATAATGCAGTGGCAACAAAACCTATACCGTAGATAAGCCATAAGCACATATAATTATTATCATATATAATAGGAAGAGTGTCTACTCAGTCCTTTGGGCTTTAATAATTTACTAGTACCACCTTTCCTAAGTTTAATGGAAGCAAATTACCTTAAAAACCTTTTGGTCTTCTGTTGTTTTTCACTTTTTTACTTGGAGTGCTTCTGGCATTATAGAAAATACATATTGCTTGGGATACAGATATATTTTAGTCTTTAATAACTTTGCTTTGGTTACAGACAGAGTCTTTTGGTTATATTGGTTAGCTGTTTAGCTGTGAATGTTGTAACTATTACAAGAAAAAAAAGACTTTCTGTTGTTTGAGTTGAATATAGATGTTTGCTTGTCATATTTCACAGTACTGAAACTGGAGGCCAAAGAATGGCTCTCGTGTGGATTGTGGAAGGATGCTCAGTCACTGGCTGAACAAGACAACAGGTCTTGTTTTCAGATTGTGTTGTCAATCAAATTCACAAGACATAATAGTTTTACCCAGCAACAAGTTTACTTAGCTTTAAGAAAGGATATAGAACAGGAAATACTGCTGCATGCACAACCAGCACTAGCATAGAGGCCTCAGACATAGCTTCTGGTGTCCAGTAATAGTATGGGATTTGTTTTGCTTCCAAGGGATGGGAACTGACCCTAGTCCAGGTCATACGGGCACAGGGAAGCTGCAGGGCTTGTGGTCCCTCACTTTAAAAATCTTAAAGAGTCCCTTAGTACATAGAGGGGAACATGCCTAGTTTCCATTCTGAAGTGCAACTGTGGGCATAAATAACTACATGTTCTGACAACTCAATACAGTATGCCCAGGGACAGCCTTGGTCAGTAATCAGTACATAGAAAACCTAGTAAGACCCTCATTTATTTCTAAAGATTTTGTTTCCTCACTTGATATTGCAAAATGTGCAACCAGTGTCAGATATTCCTGAAGCTTGCCCAGAGGCTGGAGGAAAAGATTACAGCCCAGTTGTTAACTATTCTCTGGTACGTTACCTTGGTTTACTAAGCCTCAGCAATTCAGGTAGACAATGGGAGAGATAACATAGTAGAGATGGTGCTTTCTGCCTCCCTGGCAGGAAGACTTTGCATATCATATTGGGCTATATATGTGGTAGCAATATAATAGAGTGGTTTGAGAGCATGGGTGGGCCTTGGGGTCAAACAAGCCCATTTTCAAGTCCTGGCTGTATCACTTTCTCGCTATGTGTTACTGTGGCAGGCAGATAATGGATCCTGTGAAGGTATCCAGATTTTAATCCCTGGAACCTGTTAATATATTAGGTTAAAGTGCAAAGGAGAATTAAGGTTGCAGATGGAATTAAGGTTGCTAATCAATTGACTTTGAGATATCTACATTATCCTGGATTATCTGGGTGGACCCAAAGTAATCACAAGGGTCCTTATAAGTAGAAAAGGGAGGCAAAAAGAGAGAACCAGACAGATGCAGCATGGGATGGACTTGGCTGGGCATGGCTGCTTTGAGGATGCATGAAAGGGGCCATGAACCAAAGAATGCAGGCAGCCTCTAGAGGCTGGGAAAGGCAAGGAACAAATTCTGCTTTAGAGCCCCCCAAGAGGAACACAGCCCTGCCAACACCTTGACTTTAGCCCAGTAAGACCCATTTTGGACTTCTGACCTCCAGAACCAAAAGATAATAAATTTGTATTGTTTTAAGACAGTAAGTTTTCAGTAACTTGTAATAGCAATAAGAAAAGAAAACAGTGCCTCTCTGTACATCAGTTTCTCATTTTGTAAAATGATAGTTAAAACAGTACATTCCTCCAATGGTGGTTGTGAGATGTAAGTGCCTGTGCAGGGTGGTGCTCTGCTTACTCTTGGTAAGACTCAGTCCTTCGACTAGAAGTTGAGACTTGGGTTATGGTCTCAGGCAAAATGAGGACACTAGTAATTTCCTGCCTTTCTTATAGAATTGATGTGAGAAGCAAATGAAATTATGTCTTAACTTTTATTTTTTGACTAAAGTACTATTCACATGTAACTTCTTGTTATAATTTAACTTACACATTTCAAATGGACTTATTAGATGGTATGTCAAAGATATATGAAAAGACAAAATTTTACACACAAACTACCATTTTATTACAGGAAATAGTGTTGGAGTAATAGGTGATATTAATTCCAATGGTTGGTACTGAGTAATACGTTTTTTCTTTTAGGTATTTATATTTGTAACATTTTCCGTTTCCTATTTATGTGGTGATAATTATGGTTCTTTCTTCCAAATCCCAGAGATATGTGCTATCTTTTAATTGCAACCTTTGCTTTTAATGTCTGCGTGTAAGCACAATGATGTTTATCTAATTCGATGAGGATGAAGTGGCCACATGTTTGGCCAGGATATAATTACCATACCTCCTCTAACACAAATTTTGAGCGTTTTAAAACGTGTATTAATTTTCAGTAAGTGAATGGCAAAGTTCTCCTTGTTCAATTTGCTACTGAGTAAACATTTCACAAATATTTATGGTGAATTTTGATTGAATATAGAGTTAAATAGGTAAATTCGGGCAGATAAAATTAACTTATTTGTCTTGTTTGCTTTTTAAAGTATTCCTTTATTGAGGGCAGAAGTACATTAGGCATGTGTGTGTACGGACTGGAAAGTGAACATAAGGCTATTACTATAATTAGTTATCACTATTTTCACTTTTAAAAACATAATATGGCAATAAGTACTGGTATAGATATACTGTTTTCATGTTCTTTTTAGTTGACTCAGGGACACAGTTACAGGGCACATTTTGTAGTGACAGATTTTAAAAAAGGGTGTTTTCTGTGGAGATTTTATGAAATAGATGCTTGTTTAGATTCTATACGAGAATATCAGAACCTTAAACAGAATGCCAAAAGAAGGGATAATTAAATAGTCTAGTCAACAGAGGTTACATCAGGCCTAGCATTAGAGCTGTTTCAGCTCCCTCTTAGGGCAAACTTATCACAAAATATACTCACCCTTTTTTCAGTCCAAAGAGAAAGAGCCAGGCAGACATCTTGGAATCTTTAATGACTGGGGTTCAATCATTGTTTTTAAACCATTTATCTCCGAGAAGTGATAGCCTTTTGTAATATTTAAGCAATTAAAATGAATATGATTCCAATACATACCCTGACAGTTTATTTCTTGTCATTTCTTCTCCTAAATATGGAGTACAGGGAAAAAATCTGGTTACTTGACTACTAATATGTGGAAATCCAAAAGTTGGATAGGTAAATAGAGTAATTTTTAACGTTGCAAGTAGTTGATTTACGTTATACAAGAATAGGATTCCTTTTCAAAGAGATTGAAGGACAGAAAAACTTCAATTTGAAATGTTTTTCAGTTTAAAACTCAAATTTGAAAAGTGTAAATTTGAAATTTGATAACCTCAAGTCAGTCAGAAATAAAGGGTGAAAGTACTTCCTGATATTAGATGGCAAATGGGTGGTGGTTGGGTCATTTTTCAAGAACTGCATTAGGATTGGGTCTGAAAACAGACCCTTCAGAAGGAACAGCATTAAATAAAAGGCATTTAGTTACAGAAGTCTTGAAAAATCAAATCGATAAATATTTGAAAATGTGTTTGCGTTTTAGAGCTAGTCAGCATCTTTGACATAGCCACGAGGCAATAAAGAAACATTTAAAAAGAGGGAAAAACATCTTTCTGTAAGTAAATCTAAAATGGCAGCGTTTCAGGAACTTTGTGTCCAGCAGATGCTGGGTAGTTTTGAGTAGCACTTCTGCAAAGTTACCAGAAAATTTCACAGATAAGAAGTCATTTCATTTAATGTTCCTGATTTTTTTTTATTTTTGGTGACAGGGATAAAGGGAAGGGTTTTAGAGACTTTCTGCTGATTGCACTTTTAGCACTGCAAAGAGAGAAGTCAATATCAGATTTTTAGATTCCTGGGATTTGTCCTACTTTGATGAAAAAAATCTATGATGTTTATACTTGAAATTCTTAGCTTTGTAGATTTTGCAGGATTAGATGCTAGCTGCGCTGGGTCTCCTCTTTGGGAAGCCTCACAGATGTGGATCATTTCCATTCCATCAAATTTCATTCCCGTTGAGCCAAATGATAGTTATAATGTCAGTGTCCTTCACACTGGAAGATTCTCCAGCCACGTAGCAAAGGACAGAGACCGAACACATACTGATTTTTAATCGCTATTAGAATATCTCTATAGGACAGATTAATGTTAGTTACTGGATGGCATTTCTAGGGACTCTGTCTCCTGCTGCTGTACCTATCCTGTGGCCTCCAGACCCCCAAACCCCAACCCTGCCTCTCATCCTCAACCCCCAGGCTGGAGCTCAGCCCTGAAGTTGCATCTATCCACAGTGAATCAGTTAAGGCTTGGCTCCTTGACTGGAGTGGGCTTGGCTATTTTTTCCTAATTTTATCTAACAGAAAGAGCAGATAGCTCAGTCATTCTCAACCTTCATGTATATCCTCAGGAGATTTAAAAAATGCTTGTGTTGGACCCACTTGGAGCTTGCAGGTCCTACGCTCTCTGACCTCAGGGCTTGCTTGGAGTGGGGGTCCAACTCAGTGCGGCTAAGGACTGTTTCTGCATCCTGCTTGGTCATTAATCCGCGGTAACGTGACAACCCAGCCACTTACTGAGCTTGTGCTATAATATGCCAGGCACCGTGCTGAGCAATTCATGTAGAGGGTCATGGGGAGCCCACCACACTTAGAACGCATCCTGATGGATTGAAAGGACCTACTGATGTGACCCATGACCACTTGAAAGACCTGATTGCCTGCTGTCACCCCACTTCCTCACTCCTCTCCTGTCACCCAGGCCTCTTGGCTCTTCTTTTTCCCACCTCAAGCCTTTTTCTTGGCATTCTCTCTGCCTAGAATGCTGTTCCCAGGATAATTGTATGGTCCACGCCTTGATTTCTTCCAGGTCTTTGCTGAAATGTTGTTAGAGAAGCCTTTCCAGTCCTTTGTAACTAATTTAGCACCCTCATCACTCCCCATCCCCTCACTCTGCTTTATTTTTCCTCATATTAATTATCACCACCCCAAATTATATTATGTATTTCTTTGTTGGTTGTCTCTCCCACTAGAGTGTCATCTCCATCAATGGCAGGGAAATTATCGTTGCTCACCATTTTGTTGTCTGAACTTAGAATGGTGCAAGCATCAAAATGATAAATATTTGAATAGCATCACATACATATTCTCTCATTTAATCCATATCCAGCCTTTTTCACTTTAAGAGAAACAGTGCGAGAGATCACATGTCACGTGTATAGGTTCACCCTGTCATTAGGTAGCAGAGCTGAGACTATATCCTAAGATTGTGTGTGTCCAGAGTTCAGATTTCTCATCCCTGCACTTTCCCACCTCTACGGAGGACAAAACCTTGTCTCTGATTTTTGTCTGTGCTTCTTGCCTCCAGCAAATTCTCCAGAAAAACCTTTGGCTTTGTTGGTATGATTTTCTTTCCTCCTCTATTAATACATTGTTAACATCAGCCAGAGGAACTGACTGTAGAATTTGATGACAGGTTTCTACAGTGCTATCAACATATGCATTGAAGTTCCCAGGGCATTCATTTAGTTGATGTTGATGAAAATATATTTTGATTGCTGCAAAATTGCCCTTCTTTGGGTTCATTTTAGGGTCTATCTATGTTGGGTGATAACTGAAGACTTTGCAGAGTAAAGACAACGTGAAACTGACAGATAGTGAGTCATCTTTTGATATACCTCACTTTGAAGATGGAAGTCTGTCTCAGAGGAACAGACACAGTCTTTCCATGTGCTTTGATTTCATTTCAGCCCAGTTCCGCAAAACTTCATTGAGCTCCTGTTTCACACGATGCCCCGGGCGCAGAGCCATGGATGCTGTCCTTGTTATCTATTTCTGTACAATGGCCACCTCACACTTAGTGGTGTGAAACAACCACCATTTTACTATGCTCATAAATTCTGTGGGTGAATCATCCAGACAGGGCCCAGCAGGGGTGGCTTGTATCTCCTTGATATCTGGGCCTCAGCTGGGAAGACTTCAAGGGCTGGGGAGACTCAAACAACCGGGAAGTGGAATCTTCTAAAGGCTTCATTCTTCACATGTCTGGTGCCTGGGTTGATATTCCTTGAAGCCTGGGCTCAGCTGGGACCATCGCTTGGAGCCTGTACACGTGCCTGGCCGTGTGTCTTCAGCTTTTTACAGCACAGCAGCTGGGCTCTAAGAGGCAACATCTGAGATGCGGCATCTGGAGAACGAGCATTCCAGAAGCTGGCAGACTTCTTCTGACCTGGCCTCAAAAGTCATGCGACATACTTTCTACCACATTCCCTTGGTTACAAATGCAGTTTTAAGGCTGGCCCAGACTCAAAGGGAGGATAATTAGACTGGACCTCTTGATGGGGAAGGGCCAGGTTACAATGCAGAATAGTATGTGAAATGGGAGATACTGTTTTGGCCATTCTTGGAAAATCTGCCACAGACACAGAAAAGAAAATGATATTTGTTACTGCCTGTGAACACTAGGAGTTAACCACTGGTGGAGGGACAGGCACGTCAGATTTATATCAGGCTGCTTTGTTTCCTTTGGAAAGCCACGCTAACCCACAGCGTGCATGTCATGTGTATAAACGAGGTTATTTTCTCTGCCTTGTGTTTCCATCTCCAGGTTCATTGGGGCAATTTTTATAGATCTATCACCTTGCTGTAATGACTCACTGTGTGAGTTCTGGTGTTGCTTTGGAGCTTGGACTCACTGTGTTTGTTTGTTTATTTATTTACATTTATTTTTAAAGCTGACCCCCTGCCTCATTTTGCTTGGCTAACTCCCATTCAGTCCTTTCATTATGTCACTTCCGCCAGGAAGTCTTCCCTGACCACTTCTCTGGATTATGTTCTGCTGCTGTGTATTGTTCTGTCTAGCACTTATCATCTGGTATCAGAAGGACTTGCTTTGTCTCTAGATTGTAGGCTCTATGAAGGCAGAACCACTGTCTGTCTTTGCTCTTGTATCCCCTGTGCCCAGCAGGTTGTTAGCACTTAATACGTGTTGGATGATTACTACTGTTGAAGAAAGGTGCTTTTTACATCTATCTTGCACGTCTGTCTTGGAGGGAAAAAGACAACTGAGGGGAGGGAGAGGGCCACAAAGTCCTCATGATATATTTCTCTTCCTCCTTCTCCTTCCTCTTCACTCATGGAGGAAGTCAATCACAGAAACCTCTCGGCATACTTCCCTGTATTCACCGGGCCTCTGGTCAGCTGTGTAGCGAGGGTGGCAGGCGAGTGTCTGGCACTATACCTTGTATGCTGGGTGGACTTTGCCAGGAACAAAGAAGAAAAAGGGCAACAACTTATGGGAGGTCAACCAAGAAAGTGTGACCTCCAGGCCATGAGGATGAGAAACTCAGTGTCTTCCTGTGCTCCAGGGATTTTCTTGTTAAATCAGATTCTCAGGAACACCCATCAGAGAGCCGAGGCAGCAGAGACAGATTCTAAGCCTCTTTCAATCTCAATAAATATAGCCTTTAATATTTCCAGGGTGGTGTTTCCTTTGGTATTTGGCCTGGCATATAGTTTTAAATATTCTAATTTTCATAGTCCCAGCCTAGCTAATCAGAAAAAAAAAGCTAAAAATTCTTGAGCATCTACTATATGTTGGGCAGTGTGCAAACCTTTCTAATTATATTTTTCTTAATATAACTCCACTGCAAGGTGTAGGTAGTATTCTCTCTGCTTTAAAGATGGGAAAGTTGAGTGTCAGAAGGGTTGAGAGACTTATTGATATCTTAGAGCTGCTTCACATGGGGCTGGGGTTCAAACTCTGTGTCTGTCTCAAAAACCCTGTCTTTGGCTTCTACAAGACAAACGAAACCAGAATCAAGATGAACAGACAACCCACCAGCTAGAAGAGAATATTTGCAAAACGTATATCTGACAAGGGGTTGATCTCCATAATATATAAAGAACTCACACAACTGAACAAGAACAACAAAAACAACCCGATCAAAAAGTGAGCAGAGGAAATGAACAGACACTTCTCCAAAGAAGATATACAGATGGCCAATAGGCATATGAAAAGATGTTCAACATCACTAATCATCAGGGAAATACAAATCAAAACAACATTAAGATATCACCTCACGCCCGTTAGAATGTCTATAATCACCGAGACAAAAAAACAACAAATGTTGGAGATGATGTGGAGAAGCAGGAACCCTCACACACAGCTGGTGGGAATGAAAACTGGTGCAGCCTCTATGGAAAATGGTATGGAGATTCGTCCAAGAATTAAAAATAAAGATGCCCTATGATCCAGCTATCCCACTGTGAGTCTATCCAGCGAACCTGAAATCAAGAATCCAAAGAGGCTTATGCACCGCTATGTTCATTGCAACATTATTCACTATAGCCAAGAAGTGGAAGCAACCTAAGTGTCCTTCGACTGATGATTGGATCAAGAAGATGTGGTATATATATTCAATGGAATACTACTCAGCCATAAAAAAAGACAAAATCGTCCCATTTGCAACAACATGGATGGGCCTGGAGGGTATTATGTTAAGTGAAGTAAGCCAGAAAGAGAAAGATAAACACTGTAGGATCTCACTCATATGTAGAATATAAACCAACACATGGACAGAGAAAAGTGTATTGTGGTTACCAGGGGCAATGGGAGTGAGGGGGGGCGCACAAGGGGTGAAGGGAGACATATGTATGGTGATGGACAAACAAAAATGTACAACCCCAAATTTCACAATGTTATAAACTATTAAAGCATCAATAAAAACCAAAAACGAAAACCCTGTTTTTGTCTCCTCTCAAACACAGTCAGATGATTACATAATGGACTTGGGTCTCCAGACCCCTTTTCCTGGATCTTCTGGAGTCTCTTTTCTAGGAAACATTGAAAGGCATCAGGACTTGGCCCCTCACTGTCCTCGGCACCTTATGGTGTGAAAAATTATATATAAGGTTGATATATCAGTTTTCTAGCACTGTTGTAACAAATTGCCACACACTGTCTGGCTTAAAACAATGGAAATTTTTTCTCTTAGGCTTTTGGAGGTCAGCATCCAAAATCCAGAAGTCAACAGGGTCACACTCTCTCCAAAGGCCCTAGAGAGGAACCCTTCCTTGCCTCTTCCAGCTTCTGGTGGCGCCTGGTGTGCCTTGACTTGTGCTATAGATCTCCAGTCTCTGCCTGCATTCACACAGCCTTCTTCCCCTTGTGTCTCTGTGTGTCTTCTCCTCTTCCTGTAAGGACACCAGTCGTTGGATTTAGACCCCACCTTAGTCCAGTATGGCCTCCTCTTAACTAATTACATCTGCAAAGACCCTATTTCCAAATAAGGTCACATTCTGAGGTTCTGGTGGACGTGAATTTTGGGGGGACACTATTCATCTCACTGCAATTGGATATGGTGGAAGAATTCAACAGGAATGAAGGGATGTGTTGGAAATCAGGGTGATAGGACTAGCACGTTTTTAGGGTTCTGTTTCCTTTGATTGTATGCTCTTTTTCTTTTGGAACTCGTACGTCAGCTGAGCCCCAGAGCACCTGGGCAAGGAGTCACGTTCACTGATAGAAGGGGAGGAAAAGAGGCTTTCCCCTTTGCTGCTATTTCTCCCAGGTTCTTTTTGTTTCTCTGCACCATCACCTCGCTTCAGAAAGAGCAAGAATAACACATTCATACCAAGAATCCCTGAAGGAGAAGGCAAACTAGTGTAATAAATAAAAACTTCAACGCAACATTCTTTTTCTTACCATGTTTGATATTTGGACAGTTTGCTTCAGAGTTCCTTTGGGTAGTTGTGGAACCAGAAGAATCACAAGCCGATCTCTTCACATGAGAGAGATAAAGGGCCTCCAAGAAAGGGTCACTTTGGGGATGTTGATGTGACTATTAGATAAAACCAAAGTCAAACAACAGTTTCTCTATTTTATTCTCATTTTGGATGGTCGTTTTGGACTAGGTGTTTTAAAAGAAACTGAGAAACATTGGATTACAGCTCAGCTCTTCATTAATTTAGTAGTTTAATGTTGCATTTCTAAATTATCCCTGTGGAACAAAACTAACATTTACTGAATCCGTATGACTTGGCTGGTATGCTGCCAGACACTTTTTTCCCTGCTCTCTCAGTTGGTCTTCCCAACAGCTCTGTGTAATGGACTTATTGCTTCCATATTCTGGTGACTGAGGCTCAGAGATGTTAAGTATACTTGCTTAGATCACAGAGTGAGAAAATGACTCAGATCCTTGGGGACATAAAGGAGAGTAACAAAGCTCCCATAAAATCTTCCTGGAATTATTGAGGGAGTGTTCACGGAAAATGCAGGCCAACGCCACACTGTGATGATGGTGGTAGTGGTGGTGGTGATGGCCTCTGCCATTTTTGGAGCACCTACTATGTGCCCCAAATGATGCCAGATGCTTTACATCTTTCTTCCCATGGACATTTATTATATAGATGTTTCTTGCACATCTCCTCTGTAGCAGAATCTGTTTGAATCTGAGGAAACAGAGATTCAACCAAGTTTTCTACTCTTTAGTGATCGTCTCATTGTCTGTATTTTACACACACAGAACTGGAGCACAGAGACTTTGTCAGGTCGCTCTGGGATTTGTACCCAGTGCTGGGATTTACATCCAGCTCTATCAGCCTCCAAAGGTTTGTCTTTTCCACACAAACTTGGATACATCTGGAAAACAGTTTCTATCTTCTTTAAAAAAACTCTATTGTTTAGTAATAAATGATACATGTTGGTTGTAAAAAATTTAAAAGTACAAAGTAAATACAATAAATAGTATAAGTGCCTCCCATTTATCCTCGTTCCAAGCCCCCAGTGTAACTCACGGTTAATAGTTAAACATAACATTTTTATAGACTTTCTGTGTATGTACAAATATCACATATAATGATTAGTATATATTATATATAACCTGCTATATTTAACATGTAATACCATGTAGCCAAGTAGAAAAGCACGTGATTGAGTTACTACTTTGCATTTTCTTTCTCAGTGCTGTGGAGGAATTAGAAAGGATGTATATTCAAAAAATAATAAAAATAAAAGACTATTTTGTGCATATCACACACAAAAAAGAAAGCATGGGAACTAATTCCCTTCCACTCCTTATCCCCACCTTCTTCTCTGCAGCCCTATTGCCATATCCATTCTGCCCATAACCCTACTCAGGGCTTTGAGTCAATGACAGCTTCCGTCCCAGAGACCCGTTGCCTCTTTGCCAATGGAAAGAGTTAGTACAAGTTTTCAAAGGGACTGCATCGTCCACAGGCAGCTGGGATTATGGGGTTTGGAGTTTGGGAAGGTAAAAGTGGTCTAAGCTAAAGTAGTTGAGACCCAGGAGAGGGAAGATGGAGACCTGTAGCTTCTGAAAGTGCTATCCCCCAGAGTGGGGGAGAAGGGACTGTGGTATGCCCAAAAACTCAGGTCCCCAATACTAGGGTACCTGCTCTTGGCAGAGATCTCAGCACCTGAGTTTAGCAGAGAATTAGCAGGGCTTCACGCCTCCTTTTTACAAGTGATGGTAATAACCAGTGTTAAAATCAGACAGCCCTTTCACAAGCTTTTTTCTAAGCACCACCCCCCCCCCCCGCCCATGCCGCCATGACCATAGTGGGATCCTACTGAGGGCAAAGTGGGGTGGAAAGGACCCCAATAATGAATGAGAATTGGTTGTCCATTCTGAACTATAGGGGCCTTTGAGTTGTATTAATTTTGACTTAGAACATTGTTTCTTGAATTCAAGCACTGTATTAGGTTATAAATAATATGTCCTAGAGCCTAAACCATAGATTTTCAGATTTCATATTTAGGAAACTGGGGATCATCTTGTAAGTGATGCATACATTTTATACATAATTACTTCTGTTCCCCCTCAAACATTCCTATTAAATAAATGGTGTTTTATTTTTTTATTTATTTATTTTTTTTAATAATTCTTTCCTTGTTTATTGCAGTAACATTGGTTTATAACATTGCAAAAATTTCAGGTGTACATCATTGTACTTCTATTTCTGCATGGACTACATCATGTTCACCACCAAAATACTAATTACAACCCATCACCACACACATGTACCGAATTATCCCTTTCACCCTCCACCCTCCCCCCTTCCCCTCTGGTAACCACCAATCCAATCTCTGTCCCTATGTGTTTGTTTATTGTTGTTATTATCTACTACTTAATGAAGGAAATCATACGGTATTTGACCTTCTCCCTCTGACTTATTTCACTTTGCATTATACCCTCAATGTCCATCCATGTTGTCACAAATGGCTGGATTTCGTCGTTTCTTATGGCTGAGTAGTATTCCATTGTGTATATATACCACAGCTTCTTTATCCATTCGTCCCTTGATGGGCACTTAGGTTGCTTCCAAGTCTTGGCTATTGTGAATAAGGCTGCAATGAACACAGGGGTGCATGTACCTTTGCAAATTGGTGTTTTCAAGTTCTTTGGATAAATACCCAACAGTGGAATAGCTGGATCATATGGTAGTTCTATCCTTGATTTTTTGAGGAATCTCCATACTGTTTTCCATAGTGGCTGCACCAGTTTGCACTCCCACCAGCAGTGTATGAGAGTTCCCTTCTCTCCACATCCTCTCCAACACATGTTGTTTCCTGTCTTGTTAATTATAGCCATTCGGACAGGCGTGAGGTGATATCTCATTGTAGTTTTGATTTGCATTTCCCTGATAGTGATTTTGAACATCTTTTCATGTGTCTGTTGGCCATCTGTATATCTTCTTTGGAGAAATGTCTGTTCAGGTCTTTTGCCCATTTTTAATTGGGTTGGTAGTTTTGTTGTTGAGATGCATGAGTTCTTTATATATTTTGGAGATTAAGCCCTTATCAGATGTATGGTTTGCAAATATCTTCTCCCAATTGTTAGGTTGGCTTTTCCTTTTGTTGGTGGTTTCCTTTGCTGTGCAGAAGCTTTTAGTTTGATGTAGTCCCATTTGTTTATTTTTTCTATTGTTTCTCTTGCCCGGTCAGATGTGGTGTTTGAAAAGATGTTGCTAAGACCGATGTCGAAGAACGTACTGCCTATGTTTTCTTCTAGAACTTTCACAGTTTCAGGTCTTACATTCAAGTCTTTAATCCATTTGGAGTTAATTTTTGTGTATGGTGTAAGGTAAGGATCTACTTTCATTTTTTTGCATATGGCTATCCAGTTTTCCCAACACCATTTGTTGAAGAGACTTTCTTTTCCCCATTGTATGTTCTTGGCTCCTTTGTCAAAGATTAGCTGTCCATAGATGTGTGGGTTTATTTCTGGGCTTTCGATTCTATTCCATTGATCTGTGTGTCTGTTTTTGTGCCAGTACCATGCTGTTTTGGTTACTATAGCTTTGTAGTATATTTTGATATCAGGGAGTGTGATACCTCCAGCTTTGTTCTTTTTTCTCAGGATTCCTTTAGCTATTCGGGGTCTTTTGTTGTTCCATATGAATTTTAGGATTCTTTGTTCTATTTCTGTGAAAAATGTTGTTGGAACTTTGATAGGGATTGCATTGAATCTATAGATGGCTTTAGGAAGTATGGACATCTTAACTATGTTAATTCTTCCAATCCAAGAGCACGGAATATCTTTCCATTTCTTTGTGTCTTCTTCAATTTCTTTCAGAAATGTTTTATAGTTTTCGGTGTACAGATCTTTCACCTCTTTGGTTAAATTTATTCCTAGGTATTTTATTCTTTTTGTTGCAATTGTAAATGGGATGGTATTCTTAATTTCTCTTTCTGCTACTTCGTTGTTAGTGTACAGAAATGCAACTGATTTTTGTATGTTGATTTTGTATCCTGCAACTTTACCATATTCATTTATTACTTCTAAAAGTTTTCTGGTGGATTCTTTAGGGTTTTCTATATATAAAATCATGTCATCTGCAAATAGTGACAGTTTCACTTCTTCCTTTCCAATTTGGATCCCTTTTATTTCTTTCTCTTGCCTCATTGCTCTGGCTAGGACTTCCAATACTATGTTAAATAGGAGTGGTGACAGTGGGCATCCTTGTCTGGTTCCTGTTCTTAGAGGGATAGCTTTCAGTTTTTCACCATTGAGGATGATATTAGCTGTGGGTTTCTCATATATGGTCTTTATTATGTTGACGTACTTTCCTTCTATACCCATTTTATTCAGAGTTTTTATCATAAATGGATGCTGGATCTTGTCAAATGCTTTCTCTGCATCTATTGAGATGATCATGTGATTTTTGTTCTTCATTTTATTAATGTGGTGTATTACGTTGATTGATTTGCGAATGTTAAACCATCCCTGCATCCCTGGAATAAATCCCACTTGATCATGGTGTATAATCTTTTTAACGTATTGTTGTATGCGATTTGCTAGTATTTTGTTGAGGATTTTCGCATCGATGTTCATCAGTGATATTGGCCTGTAATTTTCTTTTTTTGTGTTGTCCTTGTCTGGTTTTGGTATCAGGGTAATGTCAGCTTCCTAGAATGAGTTAGGGAGCTTCCCTCCCTCCTCAATTTTTTGGAAGAGTTTGAGAAGGATAGGTATTAAGTCTTCTTTGAATGTTTGGTAGAATTCCCCAGGGAAGCCGTCTGGTCCTGGACTTTTATTTTTGGGGAGGTTTTTGATTACTGTTTCGATCTCCTTACTGGTGATTGGTCTATTCAAATTCTCCACTTCTTCTTGATCCAGTTTTGGAAGGTTGTATGATTCTAAGAATTTACCCATTTCTTCCAGATTGTCGAATTGGTTGGCATATAGTTTTTCATAGTATTCTCTTATAATCTTTTGTATTTCTGAGGTGTCTGTTGTAACCTCTCCTCTTTCATTTCTGATTTTACTTATTTGTGCCTTCTCTCTTTTTCTTGGTGAGTCTAGCTAAAGGTTTGTCTATTTTGTTGATCTTTTCAAAGAACCAGCTCTTGGTTTTATTAATTTTTCTATTGTTTTTGGTCTCTATTTCATTTATTTCTGCTCTGATTTTTATTATTTCCCTTCTTCTACTGATTTTGGGCTTTGTTTGTTCTTCTTTTTCCAGTTCCTTTAGGTGCATTTTTAGATTGTTTATTTGAGATTTTTCTTGTTTGTTGAGATAGGCCTGTATCGCTATAAACTTCCCTCTTAGAACCGCTTTTGCTGTATCCCATAAATTCTGGCATGTCGTATTTTCATTTTCATTTGTCTCCAGGTATTTTTGATTTCTTCTTTGATTTCTTCGTTAACCCAGTCGTTGTTCAGTAGCATTTTGTTTAATCTCCATGTATTTGTGGCTTTTCTGATTTTCTTCCTATAGTTGATTTCTAGTTTCATACCGTTGTGGTCAGAAAAGATGCTTGGTATTATTTCAATCTTCTTAAATTTATGGAGACTTGTTTTGTGGCCTAATATGTGATCAATCCTGGAGAATGTTCCATGTGCATTTGAAAAGAACGTGTATTCTTCGGTTTTTGGATGGAATGCTCTGTATATATCTACTAGGTCCATCTGTTCTAAGGTGTCGTTTAAGGCCAATGTTTCCTTATTGATCTTCTGTTTGGATGATCTATCCGTTTGTGTAAGTGGAGTGTTAAAGTCCCCTACTATTATTGTGTTACTGTCTATTTCTGTTTTTATGTCTGTTAATAATTGCTTTATATATTTAGGTGCACCTACATTGGGTACGTAGATATTTACAAGTGTTATATCCTCTTGTTGGATTGTTCCCTTGATCATTATGTAATGCCCTTCTTTGTCTCTTTTTACAGTTTTTGTTTTAAAGTCTATTTTGTCTGATATGAGTACTGCTACCCCAGCTTTCTTTTCATTGCCATTTGCATGGAGTATCTTTTCCATCCCTTCACTTTCAGTTTGTGAGTGTCTTTAGGTCTGAAGTGTGTCTCTTGTATGCAGCATATATATGGGTCTTGTTTTTTTATCCAGTCAGCCACCCTATGCCTTTTAATTGGGGCATTTAGTCCATTGACGTTTAAAGTAGGTATTGATAAGTATGTTCTTACTGCCATGTTTTTAACTTTTTTTTTTTTTTCCCCTCAGTGTTTTAGTAGTCCTTCTCTGTTCCTTACTTCTTCTATACAGAATTGATGGTCACTTTAGTTTGACCTCTGTCTGAAAGCTGTACTCTTTAACTACCCTCCTCCCTCCTTTTATGTTTTTGATATCATATCTAACCTCTTTTTTGTGCATTTGTATCCATTACGTTCTAATCGTGGAAATAGATAATTTTTCCTATTCGTGATCTTCTCTTTTCCCCTTAAATCAGTCCCTTTAACATTTCTTGTAACACTGGTTTCTTGGTGACAAACTCCTTTAATTTTTGCTTATCAGGGAAAATTTTGATCTCTCCTTCCATTTTGAACGATAACCTTGCTGGGTAGAGTATTCTTGGCTGTAAGTTTTTTCCTTTTAGCACTTTAAATATATCGTGCCATTCTCTTCTAGCCTGTAAGGTTTCTGCTGAGAAGTCAGCCTTATGGGGTTTCCTTTGTATGTAACTTGACATTCTCTTGCGGCTTTTAGGATTCTCTCTTTATCTTTAATTCTGGACATTTTGATTATGATGTGTCTTGGTGTGGGCCTCTTTGGGTTTATCTTGTTTGGGGCTCTCTGTGCCTCCTGTACCTGGATGTCTGTTTCCTTCCTTAGGTTAGGGAAGTTTTCATCTATTATTTCTTGAAATAGCTTCTCTGACCCCTTGTCTCGCTCTTCTCCTTCCGGGACACCTATAACACGGATGTTAGTGCGCTTGATGTTGTCCCAGAGGTCCCTTAGACTGTCCTCACTCTTTTTAATTCTTTTCTCTTTTACCTGTTCACCTTGGGTAATTTCTTCTAGTCTTTCTTCCAGCTCACTGATCCGTTCTTCTGTATCCTCTACTCTGCTTTTGAGTCCCTCTAATGAGTTTTTCATTTCCAGTATTGTATTCTTCATTTCTGATTGGTTCTTTTTTATATCTTCCATTTCTTTGTTGACATTCTCACTGAGTTCATCTATTCTTCTCCCCAGATCAGTGAGCATCCTTAACACTCTTAGTTTAAACTCTCTGTCAGGTAGGTTGCTCATTTCTGTTTCACTTAGTTCCTTTTCTGGCGTTTTGTCCTGTTCCCTTACTTGGAATGTATTCTTTTGCCTCCTCATTTTGCCTCTTTCCCTGTGCTTGTGTCTATGTATTAGGTAGGTCAGCTACGTCTCCTGCTCTTGGATAGGTGACCTTATGTAAGTGATGGCTTAGGAGGCTTCCAGTGTGCTTCCCTCAGTTCTCAATGTTCCAGGGGTGGCCCCTATGTGGGCTACGTGTGTCCTTCTATTGTGGCCTGTTAGCTCTCCCTATAGGTGCCCAGGGAGGCTGAGTTATGCTCCTGGCCAGCTGTTGTAATGCTCAGCTGCTTGTAGTTGTTGTGGGCCCTTCAGTCTCTTTATCAGCTGTGGGGAGCCCCAGCACAGTTGGCTGTAAGTTCTAATACCACATTTGTGTTGCAGTATTTCTTTTAAGTGAGTAGGCCCCCAGTGTGGCAGGTTGTTAGGCTCAGGGCCTTAGAATTGCTGTAAACCTCTAGCCTATTAGGTCTCTTGTCAGCTCTCAGAGGATTGCAGCTGGGTGGGGCTGCCCTCAGGCACAGGAGCACCCAATTGTTTCAGGCTTTGGAAGGTGGGGCAAACCTCCTATATGGGTCTTTGAGAAGCACAAGTCTTCTGCAGCTGACAAGCCCTGTTGCCCACAGGTCCCCACACACAGTCAACACAGTCCTGCCCCGTGTGAGCGCCCCGACCTCCCCAAGCGGACCCAGTCTCTCCACGGCGGGAGCCCCACACGCTCCGCCACCACCCCACACTCTCCACCCGCTCCTTATGCACACCCTGCCCCGCTCAAGTCAGCTCAGTTGCCAGGCTGCAGAGAATCCAGTCACCAATCTATGCAGGCCCACACATTGCCTGAGGGCTTGTTGTTGGGTGGGGCCAGTCTCTAGGGTGGGCTGCCTGCCCTGGCTGAGCTGGATTAAATCGGTGCTCTAGCGGGTGGAGCAGACCCTGGGCTAGCAGGTCTCAGGGAAAACTCCAATGGCGTCTGTGTCAGCACGCTCACACCAGGCCACAACAATGGCCGCCGCCAATGTCCCAGTCCCTGGAGAGGTCTCACCCCTCACCGAGATGCACTCAGGGCCTATTAGGTGAGTCTCTTGTCACCGAAGCACTGTGCACCTTTCTTTCTGGTGATTTTAGGATGCTTTCTGGAACGGGCGAGTTTGTGCGTGGGCCCTTTAAGAGCCAGTTTTAGTTTCTTTGTGAACCGGGTTTTCTGGGGGTGCTCCCCAATGCTTTAGTAGCAGGCACAGTCAGATATTATGCCGCTGGTGTCGATTGTGCTGGGTCCGCAAAATGCCCACAGCGGGGGCGCTCCCGGCTCAGGGCCCCGCGCCACCAGGGAGGCTGCGTACCTGTGCGCTGCTCCCGGCGGCCGTGAAGCTGGCGGCTTGTGAAGGCGGCGTTTTTCTCTCCGGAAGGGGGTCTCTGCCTCTTCTACCCCAGTTAGGATTGTCCTTTGTTGCAGGAGTTCCTCTTATCCAGTTTTCAGTTCTGTCTCAGGGGTAATTTTTCCACGAGTAGTTGTAAATTGGCTGTGTCCGCGGGAGGAGGTGAGTTCAGAGTCTGCCTACGCCGCCATCTTGACTCCACCCCATAAATGGTGTTTTAGAATTAAGGAAATATGGAATCTTTCTAAGATATTAGCAAAATAACTAACATTCCTAATCTTCATTTGTGGAAGAACTATTTCATCCAAGAATGACTTCTGTTGAGTCTTTACATCCTCGTCTTAAAACATGGACACAGATAAATGTGTTAACTTATTTTAGAACTTTCTCCTTCATAATTTTTAATAGCTTTATTGAGATATAATTTACATAACGTAAAGTTCACCTCCTTAAAGTGTACCATTCAAAGATTTTAAGTATATTTTCAGAGTTGTATAATCCTTATAATAATCTAATTTTAGAACATTTTCATCTCCCCAAGAAGAAAACTGGTAACCATTAACAGTCATTCCCTATTCCCTCAAGCTTAGCCCCAGGTAACCACTAATCTACTTTCTGTCTCTATAGCTTTGCCTATTCAGGACATTTTATGTAAATGGGATCATACAACATGTGGTCTTTTGTGACTTACTTCTTTCACTTAGAAAAATGTTTTTGAGGTTCATCCATGATACATATTGTAGTACATAGTAGTGCCTCATTCTGTTTTAGTACTGAATCATGTTACATTATATGGATATACCATATTTTCTTTATGCATTCATCAGTTGATGAATATTTAGGTTCTTTCCGCCTTTGGCTATTATGAATAATGCTGATGTGAGCATTGAGTACAAGTCTTTGTGTAGACATGTGTTTTCATTTCTCTTGGGTATATACCTAGGAGTGGAATTACTAGAACGTGTGGTAACCTTATGTTTTAATAGTTTAAAGTGATTTCAAATATTTTACATTCCCACTAGCAATGTACAAGGGATCCAATTTCTCCACATTCTTGTAAACACTTGTTATTGTTGGTCTTTCTGATTACAGCCATTCTAATGGATGTGAAGTGGTACCTCGCTGTGGTTTTGCTTTGGATTTCCCTGATTAATAACAATGCTGAGCATCTTTTCATGTGCTTATTAGCCATTTATATATCTTCTTGGATCAACGTCTATTTAAATACGTTTCACATTTTCTAATTGGGTTATCTTCTTGTTACTGAGTTGTAAAGGTTTTTTTATATATTCTGGATTCAAATCACTTATAAGATATGTGATTTGCAAATGTTTTCTCATGGTGCAGGGGTTGTGTCTTTGGCAATTTTTCATGAAAGAAATGGCCTGCCTCAAAGAGACCTCCTGAAACCACATCTCGTTCTCCTCTTCCCACAAAGTCGCTGTGACAAATAAGTATATCAACACACTATTACCTGGTTGTATTTCATTTATAAGCTCTTCCCTTCTAAGTTTCCCCCAGCTGCCTGGTTCAATTACCCTTTCCTTGTCTTAATTCTCCTTGACCTCTCTGCAACTTTTGATGCCAAAGACAATAACACTCTCTTTTTCTCTCTGTCATTCCTTCTTTCCTTCCTCTCTACTTCCTTCCCTCCCTCCTTCTTTCCAACTTTCCTTCCTCTCTGCTTCCTTCCCTCCCTCCTTCTTTCCATCTTTCCTTCCTTCCTTCTTCCCTTCCGTAAATGGGTATTTGTATTAGGCACTTACTAGCTTTCAGAAGCTCTGCTAGGGGCTGGAGATGAAGAAAAAAAGGCATATTTTCTGTCCTTGTTTGCGCTCTAGTAAAGAAGACAGACATTAGTAAAACACGAATACACTAATAGACTATATAGTAAAATTATCACTGTGATGAGCTCTATGATGGAGAGATGCTGGGTTTTACGTGAGTATGTTACAGGGGAAACTTTCACATCAAGGAAATCAGGAGTTCCTTCTCTGAGGAGGTGAGGACCAAGTTGAAATACCAAAGATAAGCAAGCGTTAACTTGGCCAAGAGTGAAGAGCATGTGAAAGTGCCTGTGACCCAAGGGAATAAGGCCTTTTTGAGGAAGGAGATAAAGGTAGTGTGGTTGGAGCAGAGCAGGCAAAACTGAAAATGAACTGAGGCAGAGTTGGATGGCAGCAAGACTGCAATGGACCTAGGAGGATGTGTTAAAAATGTTTGTCCATTGTGTATGAGTACTGCATCTTCTTTACCCAATGGAATGCTACTCAACCATAAAAAAGAGGAAATCTTGCCATTCGTGACAACATGGATGGACCTTGAGGGTAATGTGCTACGCAAATAAGTCAGATGGAGAAAGACAAATACCGTATGATTTCACTCCTGTGGAAGATAAACAAGCACATAGATACAGAGAACAGATTGGTGGTTACCAGAGGGGGAGGGATGTGGGGGAAAAATGCATAAAGGGACATTTGTATGGGGATGGATGGAAACTAGACTTTTGGTGGTGAACACAATGCAGTCTATACAGAAGTCTAAATATAATGAAGTACAACCTGAAGTTTATATGCTGTTATAAACCAGTGTGACCTCAATAAAAATAAATAAATAAAAAATGTCCATATTTTAAGACCAACAGAAAATAATTGAAGTATGGCAAGGTGATCACATTTGAATTCCTAAAAGATTATTCTAAGTGCAAAATGAAGAATAAATCAAAGATGGGCGATAGTGAACGTGAGGGGATTCATTGAGAAGCTATAGCAGTACCCCAAGTGATGGTAGGTTAGATGTTGGTGAGATGTTGGTAGCTTGGATGTTGATGGCAGCTTGGATGAGGGTGGTGGAAATGGAAATAGAGAAAAGGAAAGAATTTGAAAGACAGAAAGAAAAATCAACAAGACTTGGTGATGAATTGATTATAAGGGATTAAGGGAGAAACACATTTCAAGAATGACTAATAACTACGTGGCTCTAATGCTTTTGCCATGGTTTGAACCTACCATTCTACAACCTTGGGCCACTTACATCCTCTCTGTTCCCATTTCTTCATTTAAAAAATAAGCATGATAATAACCCTTAACTCATATAAATGCTATAACACAGAGCAGCATCTGGCTCATAGTATGAGTATATGCTCAAGAAAAGTGCTAAATAAATAAATGTGCTCATAGTATGTTTATGAAAATCCCAATTATTAGTGCTGTTTAGAAAATCAGAGAAGGAAAGTCACTAGTTTCTTAAAAACTAAATATAATAAAGACTTTTGGTTCTGGACAAGATGGACTAGCCCCTTTCCTCCCACATCCTTCCTCTTACAACTAAAAAACCCTTGGGCATAACACAACAAATACCAGGAAGACTCTAAAAGGTGAAAAGAAGAAGATGGGCTACTTGGGAACTTTGGGACTTGAGGAAGAACAAGATGTGAGTTCCCCCTTTTCCTTTTGCCTCCCGTATATCCTGGATGGGGAGCTGAAGAAGCCTGCACCCTAAAACCACCAACAGGCACAGATAACAGAAACTCCAAGAAAAGCTGACTCTACTCCTCCTAGGGAAAGAACTAGGAAAAGGGGAGCCTCACAGAACAGAAAACTTTTTGGAAAATACCCACCCTACTTTAGCCGTATGTCAATGGAAAACCTGCTTGGCAGAAGAAGGCACTGCTCTGATTCCCTGTCTGTAGCAATGTCCGTGGGGCCCAGCATGGAGCTCCACCTCTGCTCCCATCCAGCAGCATGGAGACTGAACAAGGCAATGAAAGACAAGGCTAGTTGGTCCTCCACTATCTCCCAACTTCATTGTCAGTGGGGCCCAGCAGGGAGCTGAACCTCTACCACCACCCAGCATTGACAAGGCTGTATGAAGTGGAGCTAACATTATACTTAATGGTGAAAGACTGAATGCTTTCTCCCTAAGATTGGTAATAAACCAACGATGTCCTCTGTCACCACTCGTGTGCAACATAGCAATGGAAGTTTTAGCTAGCACAATAAGGCGGCAAAAGGAAAGAAAAAGCAGGAAAGTTGGAAAGGAATAAATGAAGCTATTCCTATTTACAGATGACATGATTATGTAGAGAATCCTGAGGAAGCTACAAAAAATATCATAGAACTAATAAGTGAGTTCAAGGTTACAAGCTACAAGATCAACACACAAAACTCATTGTATTCCAATATACTAGCAATGGATATGTAGAACCGAAATAAAAAACACAATATCATATACAATTGCCCCAGAGTAAAATGGAATACCTAGTTATAAATCTAATACAATATGTACAGGATCTTTATGCTAAAAACTGTAAAATATTGATGAAAGAAATCAAAGAACAAGTAAGTAGGGAGACTGTGCTCATGGATTGGAAGACTCAATATAGTAAAGATGTTAATTCTCCACAAAAGGATCTACAAGTTTACAATTCTTTTTAAAATCCCAATAAGACTTTTTGTAGAAATGGACAAGCTTAATCGACAATTTATGTAGAAAGGCAGAGGAACTAGAATAACTAAAACACTTTTGAAAAAGAAGAGTGAAGTTGGAATAATCACTCCATCTGATGTTAAGGCTCTCTGTATACCTGTGGTGATCAAGGCAGTGTGGTATTGGCAGAAGAATAGATTCACAGATCAGTGGAACAGATTAGAGAATCCAGAAATAGACCAATACAGATATAACCAATTGGTTTTTGACAAAAGAACAAAAGCAATTCAATGGAGGAAAAGTAGCCTTTTCAATAAATGACACTGGAACAACTGGACGTGTATCGGCAAAAAGGTTAACCTCAACCTAAACTTCACACCATATACAAAATTACCACAAAATGGATCATGGACTTAAAATGTAAAACTATAAAATGTTAGAAAAAATAGGAGGAAATCTTTGGGACCAAGGGTTAGACAAAGAATTCTTAGGTCTAACATTAAAAGCACTATCTATAAAATAAAAAAAAATAGATAAATTGAATTTCATCAAAAGCAAGACATTTTGCATTGTGAAAGACTGCTAAGAGAATGAATATACGAGCTATAGACTACGAGAAAATATTTGCAAACCACATATCCAACAAAGGTCTTATGTCTAGATTGTATGAAGAATTATCAAAACTCAACAGTAAAAATAATCCAATTATAAAATTAGCAAAAGACATGAGCAGATATTTCACTGAAGAAAAGATATACATGGCAAATGAGCACGTGGAAAGATGTTCAACATCATTAGCTGCTATCAAAATGCAAATTAAGAGCACAATGCAGTATCACAACACACATACATGAAAGACTAAAATTTAAAAAGTGACAATACCAAATGCTGGCAATGATGTGGAGAAACTTGATCACTCATACATTGCTCGTGGGAATGTAAAATGGTACTGCCCTTCTGGAAAATTATTTGGCAGATTCTTATACAATGAAACATGCACTCACCAGATGACCTTGTAATTACACTCTTGGACATACATCCAGAGTAATGAAAATATATGTTCACACAAAAATCTGTACACAGATGTTCACAGCAACTTTATTCATAATAGCAAGATTTAGGAAACAATCCAAGTGTCCTTCAGTGCGTGAATGGTTGAACAAACTGGTACATCTATACAGTGGAATACTACTCAGCAATAAAAAGGAATGAACTATTGACACATACAACAATCGGGACGGAACTCAAGGGCCTTATGCTTACTGAAAAAAAGCCAATCTCAAAATTTACTTACTGTATAATTCCACTTATATAACATTCTCTAAATGACAAAACTATAGAGATGGCGACTAATCTTTTCTGATTAGTAGTTGGCAGAGACAGGGATTGGGGGTGATGGGTGAAGGGGAGTGTGGAGTAGGTACAAACACAGAGATATAGCATGATTGTGGTGGTAGTGGTTATACACATTTATACATGGGATAATATAGCTTAGAATGCTACACATACACACACACACACACACACACACACAATGAATGCAGTTTTAAAAAATGGTGGAAACTGGATTAGGTCTATAGACTAGTTAACAGTAATCTATCAATGTCAGTTTTCCGGTGTGCATATTGTACTACAGCTATATGAGATGGCGCTATTGAGGGAAGCTGGATGAAAGATACAAGGGACTCTTTGTACTACTTTTGCAACTTCCTGTATAAGTCTGTAATTATTCTCTTTTTTTTTTTTTTTTAGGTAAGAGTTTTGGTTTTTTTTTTTTTTAATTTTATTTATTTATTTCCCCCCAAAACCCCAGCGGATAGTTGTAGGTCATAGCTGCACGTCCTTCTAGTTGCTGTATGTGGGACACGGCCTCAACATGGCCGGAGAAGCAGTGCATCGGTGTGCGCCCAGGATCTGAACCCGGGCCACCAGAAGCAGAGCGCACGCACTTAACCGCTAAGCCACGGGGCCGGCCCTAATTATTCTTTTAAGAAAGTAAAAAAATTACCTACACTGTGGCCAACACTGTAGAAATTCCTTTGGATCACACAATAAAGATGAGTTTTGGAAAGAATTCAAGAGAAGGAATGAGGAGATGGGTGTTTGTGTTCCAGACGTACAACTTAATATCTGTGTGCTTATAGGAAAAGCCTCTCACGTGCTCCAAATTCCTGTTTCTTCGTCTGAAAATATGGCTGAGAAGACCTGCTTGGCACATCCCAGTGAGGCCATTGTAACAATATTGTAAAATGCAAAAGAGGTTACTTTGAGCAAAGTAAAGCCACAAACCAGCCAGACCACAAACGTGGGGCATTTGCAGCCACAGCTGAAGTGACTGTTTCAGGAGATTGTGTGAGTCCTGACTAGTTCACTAAGGAAAACAATGTGTTAATCGATAATAGCTATTGATTACAATATTATGGAGGTGGATTAGAGTCCTTATGAGCCATTCCATAGAAGAGAAAAGAAGAGGAATGAGAAAGGAGCGATGTGATAATGACAGTGCTTAATAAGTGCTCAATAAATATTAGCCAGCATAATAATAATTACTATCATCAGTAGGAAAACAGCTTGCTGCCATAAGCATTATTCTTTGTCCTGAGAGGTTTCATACCCTAAAGATACTATAATCAAACTCTGGTCATATATCAACAATCCTAAATGTACTTCCATCCCCTTCCCCATTCATGGTCTTGTTTCTTAGGTACCATAATTGAATCTAAGCAAATATTTTGTTGGCTCTTCAAAGAGCCAACTAAAGAGGTATTCTAATTTAATTGTCTTCAAATGTCTATCTGTTCATGGCCTTTCTGCCTGAACTACCAGCCTTTAAAAGAAAGAGAAAGTTTTCTTAACCAATTTTCACCACCATCCAGCAATTAAGTCTGCTCACAAGTAATCACAGTAGTAGTGGTAATCATAGTAGTGGTCCTTCTAATGGTAATAGTAGCAGCAACAAAGATAATACAATAGCTTACACTTATGAGCACTTACTGGTTGCAATGTGCTATAATAAGCACTTTACCTATATTAACTAGTTTAATGCTCCTGACAACCCCAGGAGATAGGTTCTATGATTACCCACATTTTACATGTTAGGCAACTAAGACACAGATTGGCTGAGTAACTTACTCCAGTTCACACAGCTAGTACATGGCAAACCCAGGGCCATCTAATGCCGGCTGTGTGGCTCTGGAGTCTGTGCTCCTAACCTTTATGCCGTGCCATCTCTCACAAGTGCTTGTCTGAGACCTTTTGCAGCATCTCCAGCAGCTGGAAGGGGATTTGATATTTTTAGAAGGAGGCCATTTCTTCTATGGCCGTCTCTATCAAACATAGTTTTGAAGGTACTGTTTACTTTGAAGACTTGGGCATGACTAAAGCTCATGAAGTACGGAAGCTTTGCAGTCTTCGTCCTTTGGGGGTAGGCCAGATCATCAGTGGGAATTTGGGGCCAGTATAGAAAAAGTGCCTTCATTTATGGCAATGTGGAATCACTTCCATATGTCTTGGCTTAGCTCAGTGATATGGTGGTCACCCCCAGTGTCACAATCAGAGCCCTCCCACTTACTAGTTTCATGATCTTAGGCAGGTTATTTAATGTCTTTTTGTCTCAGTTCCTTCGTTGTAAAATGAGCAAACTTATTTTATATAATTGTTGGGAGAATTAAAGATACAACATATGTACAATATTTAGCTCAATGCTTGGGACTGTCTAGCTCAGTACCATTACGTGAAGTAGAACTAGGTAAAGTGGAAGTTGTAGAAAATATACTACATTTCCTCTCTTCAAAGTTAACTAGTTAACAAAGCATTAATGATTAAAAATCACTTTTATTATTAATAATATGATTATATCAAGTTGCAAGTATCATCACCATATATTCTGATATGATTGCATCCAAAGAGATAAAGATATTACATTTAATAAAAGTTCCAAGATGGTGAAGTTGATGTGGTGTAGAGAGCGAGTGTGGAAGGCTTCATGACAAGAGTATGGGTATGAAGTGGTGTTTGAAGCCAGGCAGGGACATAGATATTCCAACTATATTTGGAGAGAGTATTTTGAGTCAGGGAAACATGACAAAGTAGAGAGGTAAGAATGAACTTCTCAATTTGAGGGACAGTTATGGGGCCACCTCATCAGAGGAGAGGGTTTGCTTCAAGAATATTGAGAGATGAGACCAGGTAGGTTGGATGTGTTAATTAACTCAATGCAGACAATCCTTTCATAGTCATCACACTGTACACTTTAAATATCTTAGATTTTTGTTGTTGTTGTTGTCAATTATACCTTAATAAAGCTGGGGGAGAAAAGACCAGGTAGGTAAGAATGGGCCAAACTTCTGGAATGTTGCATAAAACCATTCCTTTCTCTACACTGTCCTTTTGCCTGGAGTGCCCTTTGTGGGCAATTCTGGCTGAGAAAACCATGACCATTTTTAAAAGACTAGTTCAAATGCTACCTCTTGCAAGAAGACTTTTCTCTCTATTGGAAGGAACTTCTTTCCTCCAATGAACTTTCATTCCAGTTTATCTTTATTCGTCTTACCAGTGTGACTACACGTGCCGGTTTGCCTGCGTCGTTCTGAGTTATGCCTGTTATCCCAGTGTAATTATTCGCAGAACCCCCTTTCAGTCTAAAATATGTTCTGTTTATAGGATAAGATGTAAAGTCATATGCTTGTAACTCTTATCCCTTCTTCCTTGTGTTCCAGTTAGTTACAAATTTATGTCTGGTCGCCCCTCTTACAGGGTTCATGCGAGCAGAGACCATATCTACTCATGTTTGTATTCCCAGTACAGATCCTAGTGATTGTTTATGAAATGAATTTAAATGAGGAGACTGAAAACTCTTGAAGTCTGTTATTTTGTGTGTGTGTGTGTGTCTAACATCACCTGTATTGCACCTGCACATACTGGGTGCTTGATATGTCTGTGAATTTGATCAGACGTCCGTGGGGTTATACTGTTTCTGGAGTGTGCTGGAGATGACTTTAGCACAGACTAGAAGTGTGTCCCCGTAAATCTTCTCTTCCCTTCTCACTGCTTGCTAACCTATGCACATTTCTCTTTGACGGTTTGAGTTTATCTTAAGGCCTAAAGAAAAACTTTCCTTGGAAACATCCAAGGTGTTAAATCAAGAGTCCTATGCGTGTGTGTGCTTTGCTTTAATTGCATGTTGGTGATTAAAACAGCTCTACTTTGTAGAATTTAACCTTTCTTATTACTGATCCCTGTTAGGAAATTAAGAATAAAAATTAATGGAGAGGTGATATTTCAATTGATTGATACATTGATCTAACAGCTCACTTAACAAACTATATTGAAGTTTTAGCTTTGTTCAATTAGTGTTATTTATTTGGGGTTTCTAGCTGGGATTTCAACTCTTGTTTTATAACCTTTTATGACTTAAATAATCCTACTTGGTTTTTCTTTTTAAAATTTCTAAGAAGTTATGCTAGCAGATGTTGAAGGGAATAAAGGGTGTGAACTTTCCTATATTGTTTATTTACAGAGTGGTCATTTTGACGACTATTTAAACTTCCTGATTATGAGAGCAAAGTATAGTTATCTGTGAAATCTTGGTCTCAAACTTGGAATAATTCAGTCCGTTTTGTAGTGTTAGGTGTATTTCTCCCCAAACCTTGTGGATTAAGGATGCACAGCTATTTGAATATATATAACCGTATTACTACACATCAGGCATCAACCCAGAGGTTAAATTCTGAGCTCTATGAAAATTACCTATATGGAAAATTTGAGCCAAACTGCTGAAGGCCCTTAAACACAGTCCTGATAGTAAATCCCTTTGCTACTCAGAGCACAACCCCATGCTCATCAGCATTCTCTATGACCGGTGGAACTCCTCTGACAGTACTTGTGGGTAGGTGCTCCTTTGCCAGGCTATATTAGCTGGGCCTTCCTCTTCAGTTTTATGCTCTTTGTTCTAAAGAGGCCATGGAATCTCTCATGTGGGTTTGTTTCTTTTTCTTTTATTAAACATTTATTTATTTATGTTTTTGTGAGGAAGATCAGCCCTGAGCTAACATCCATGCCCATCTTCCTCCACTTTATGTGGGATGCTGCCACAGCATGGCTTAACAAGCGGTGCCTCAGTGTGCTCCTGGGATCTGAACCCAGCAGCGGAACGCGCGCACTTAACTGCTACGCCACGGGGCCAGCCCCTTCTTTTTCTTTTTTTAACCTTAGAGGAAAGTTTCCCAACCTTGGCACTGTTGACATTTTGCACTGGTTAATTCTTTGTGGTGATGGGCTTTCTTGGGCATTGTAAGATGCTTAGCAGCATCCCTGACCTCTATCTGCTAGGTTCTGGTAGCATCCTCTATCCCAAATCATGATAACCAAAAATATCATTAGACATTGTCAAACGTTTCCAGGGGAGGGGATGTAAAACTGCCCCTTGTTGAGAACCACTGCCTTGGAACCTCTGCAGAAACCTTTGCAGAACATGAAAGAAGCAATGACCTTAGAGCAGCACTCACCAGTCATGTGAGTTGCATAAGTCGCTGGTCTTCTCTGACACTCAGTTTCTTTACTTGCAAAGTGGAGATAATAACATCCATCTTTTAGAGTTGTTGAGATTTCCACCACATCAGGCAGAGACACTGCCAGGCGCATAGGAAGGTCCAGTACATGGTAGTCACTTCTCTTAGTTGGTGAGTTCCAGCTAATTTTTCCAACACCAGTGATTCCAACCTAAGAAAAGGTGTCTCTCTTTCTCACCCTGCAAACAGAGCATGACGAATGTGGCAGCGAGCAGCACAGCTGTGATGAGAATGCCATCTGCACCAACACTGTCCAGGGACACAGCTGCACCTGCAAACCGGGCTACGTGGGGAACGGGACCAGCTGCAGAGGTAGGCTTGCTGCCTTAGGGGTGGGCTGTGAGCTGCCACCCTGCCTGGGCGCTTGGTGCCCCTGTGGCAGACCCTTTGCACATGACCAGGGTTCCTGTTCCTGTTCTATCAGCTAGCGGGGACACTGGGCATCAGAAAGAAGAAAAATGCTTTGAGTCTACCTTTTGGGTTGAATGAAAAAGGTGGGAGTGGGTCAAAGGCACGATTCCACCGTGTGATGGCTCTGTTCAGCTTCGCCTCTTGGCCTGCATGTGAAGGATGCCCTGATTGCTGATGTGGGCCTTTATTCCCGGTGAGCTCTGCTCAGAGGGCAGGTGGGCAGTGCTCATGGCCACACTCGAGATAGCTGCTTGGGTAGGAAGCTTAAAATTTCAGCCTCTCGCTGTGTTTGGAGCAGTTCAGCAATTCAGAGGCCAATTCCCTGCCTTTCATCTGCATTAGAATAAAATTCGAATTCCTCCTTTTGGTTTATGAGGGCATTCAGAATCCGGTCCCTGGCTCCTCTCCGCTGGCATCTCTTGTTTCTGTTTCTCTCTCTCTCGCTCCCTCTGCACCAACACATTGTTCCTCGCTATCCCTCGAACGTGTCAACCGCATCCCTGTTTCAGGGCTTTGTGCTTATTGTACCCTCAGCCTCGTTGCTCATTTCCTTCAGGTATCTACTCAAGTGTCCCCTCATTACAGAAACTGTCTTTTACCGCTCCTTCTAAAATAGCACCCCTATTACCTGTTAGCCCATTCCCCTGCTGTATTGTTTCTTCCCTAGCACAACCTGATAGAACATTATACATTTCTGTGTTTGTTTCTGTGTTGTCTGCCTCCCCATTGGGATGTAACCCTGCTGTGTCCCCGGCAATGAGAATGGTGCCTGACGCATTGTAGACACTCGTTCAATATGTGTGAACTGACTGAATCAGCCAAAGAGGAAAGAGACACATCACATTGAAAAAGAGGCAAAAGGTACAAAAACACTAGGTAATAACGCTTTTGGTTAGGTATTATTATCATCCCCATTTTAGAGGTGACAAAACTGAGACACAGAAACTTAAGCAACTTGCCCAAGGACACACAGCACATTATCAGTACCCCCTGCAGAGACGACCTGCTGCTGACGAGAGAGAAATAATGTACAATAGCTGAGTCACCATAGTCGTGCATTAGATTAGGGGAGAATTTTAAAAGATTGCTTTTATTCTGTGTTGGTGAGGTTGGGGTGAACAGATAGCCTCGTACATGCCTGAGAGTGTACAATGGTGAAAGTTTTTAATGGCAATTGACAAAATCTGTCAACATTTAAAGTAAATGTGAAGCATAATACAGAGATTGGAATCTCTTGATTCCATTAGTTTTACCTCTTGAAATGTGTTCTAGAAAAGCACATGCTCTTGAGGGGGAAAAATGCACATATAGTGACGTTTTTGCTGCATTTGCTACATTTGCTGCATTTTGATATTCATCAAAAACCAGAAACAACCAAAATATCCATCAGTAATGAAATGATTTAATTTATTTGGTGTATCATTTCATGGACTAGAATACAGTGGTTTGAAGCTCTGAGGGTACGTATGCACACACACGTGCACATGCATGCACACACATACACCCTGAACCATCTCCAAGATATATTTTTGAGGAAAAAAAAGAAAGAAAAATAAATAAAATCAAGTTACAAGACAGTACATACAGCATCATCACATATCTAATTTATTATTTACAAATGTCTGTACACATATTTATGTAAATGCATAGATTGGAAACATGCAAGCCGTTCACCGTATTACCCATGGGGGTGTGTGTGAAAAAGAACATTTACCTGTTGCTATGGATTTAATATTGTTTGCATCTCTTACCATGGGAATTTATACACATTATATTTGTGTAGTTTTTTTTTAAAGTTTCACAAGGCAAATAAAGAAACTAGTGCTCAGCTTTCAAAAGAAGGCTGAAAATATTGCCAAACCAAAACAAAAAACCGTAACTATTAACACAATTCCATGGATTATCAAGTCCACTGCTGGCACCTGCATGCTAATGCTGTAAATCTGAGGAGCAATGTAGGGATTTGATTTTAATGCGTTTTTTCAGAATTATGTTACCTCATAAAATAATATTGATTGCACTAGTTCAGTGAGCATGTTTGCCAAGCCCTCTCATGCCATTGTGATAAGTGGAGGCTTCACCTTTGTGGAATTTGAAAGTCCAACTGTGAAAAATATGACTTCAAATAATTTTCCTTGTGTCCACAGACTCTGAAAATACATCTTCCCTTGAAAGTTATGAATTAGGGAAAATAATTTTCTTAAAGCGATTCTCGTGGTCAATCGTGTTGACCTCAGTAAGACAGGGAGAATCCTGTGTTTTATAAAGGTTGCATGGGGAGGCAGTGCAGTGTAGTTGAAGAATTGGACAAAGTTTGGAGAGTTGGGGTTTAGACCTGATTGCATCGCTGGTGAGTTGTAACTTCTATGTTTTTACATATTAAAATTGGGTTAATATCACCATCTGTGTTTACCCAACGTTATTGCAAAGTATTATTAAAGGAATGTATATTGATATGTTTTAAACTATCAAATGCTATAAAAAGTGAAGAGAGTGTAATTAGTGGTACAATGATGAAGGAGGAAGGTGGCAGTTCACGAACTGGCTTGAACCTCAGCCCTCTGACTGAAGGACACAAATCCGTGTCTCAGCGTCAGGGCGTACACTTTATAGTTGGCTTTTCCACCTGTAACGGAACATTTACAGAGGTAGTTTGACAAGGATAACCAGACAATCTGAACTAATTCTGTTTTTGTTTTTAATGTATAAAAGCTTTTCTAGACATGGTATTGTTCATGGAATTGACTACATCTCAGTAGGAATAAACACTGTTAACACTCCTGTTAACAAGCAAAACACAAGGCAGCGGTTTCTGAAACAATACTAATTGGTGTGAATTCTCTCAGATGGGCTTTCCTGCTGGCTGATGCCCATGTAAGGAGGTTTTTCTTCTCACGTGGTTGGAAAATACCCATTCTGCTTCAACAGCAGTCACTGAGTATATGCAAGACACCTTGCTGGTATGTTCACATATGTTATCTCTAGTTTCCAGAATAACCCCGGGAAGTCGATAGCATTATTCTATTTCACAGGTAAATCTTGAATCAGACGTCGTTGGTTCTGGTTTAACCCAGTTACTGTGACTGCTTTTCGTTTCTTTCCTCCCTCTACTTCCTTTTTTTCCTTTCTTCCTTTTTCTTCTCTTTCTCTTTCCTTTTCCTCTTTCTCTCTGTTCATCATTTAACTATCTATTTTATATATGTATATAAAATAGATATGTTCTATATATATAGAACATATCTATATTCTAACTAGAGACTGTAGAGAAAACAGAAAGGGGAGAGACAGTGCAATGACAATCTATAATTTTAAAAAATTTGCTTGTATTTTTAATAACCAGGTTAATGTACTTATGAAACTATGTAACATCTGTTGCTAAATATTTTGGCATTTGGGATTAAGTGGAGAAAGCATTAGTAAGCTGTTTCAAATCAGATTTGCACAGCCTGACCTGAGGGCTGGGGTTATCTCAGAAGTGTTCCTGTCTGCTTTCCCAGTCTCCGTTAACCTGGAGCCGAAGGTGGGCTTTCCCTAGGCAGCTGTCCATAAATAGCTGATAGACTAAGCCTCCTCTGTTGTCTGTCGTTACGGCTGGGTAAGATGTGATGCTCCTTGAAACTATTCTTATTTTAATGACTAATAATATTGACATTGATTTCATAAACATACAGTGAGTGTGAATTCTGTGTCTGGAGCACAGTTCCAGGCACCAAAAGAGCAAAAGGCAAGATGAGGCTTTTGGAGTTTTCACCATTTAGTGTGGGAGAAAGATTTGAAAAAATGCTTCTAACCCAATGGAATAATTTACAGACGGGTGTTATCTCATGTCAAAGAGGCTTATAAGGAATTACTTAAAATATAGAGCCGTGGAAAGGCATGTTATGTGTTAGGTGGGACTCCTTTGGTTGCAAGTAGGAGAAATCTACCGGCAAGACTGGCTATGTAATTTGCAGAGCCCAGAGTAAAATGAAAGTGTGGGATCCTGTTCAGAAAGTAGGAAAAATTGGGGGCCAAGTTGGTGGCATAGTGGTTAAGTTCAGTGTATTCCGCTTCAGCAGCCAAGATTCATGGGTTCAGGTCCCTGGTGCAGACCTATGCCGCTTGTCAACCATGCTGTGGCAGTGACCCACATACAAAAAAGAGGAAGATTGGCACAGATGTTAGCTCGGGGCTAATCTTCCTCAGGGAAAAAAAAAAAGTAGGAAAAATCTGTTGTTTAAAGGCACTAAAATATAAAGAAATTTTACCTTTCTTCTGTAGTCTCTCTCTTAACCTGTCATGGTATTTTTCATTTGCTATTTAATGTTGCTCTCTTTGCCTTGGGGTTACTCTTGGGGTGAGTGCAGACTCCTCAGAAAAGCTTCAAGCCTATCATGCCTATGACCCACTGACCTGAGGTCTCCCCTCTGCCCTGACTGATGTACTGTCACCTGGCCTGGGGCAGGGAAGTTGAGCCAGGTACATCCCCTTCCCTTGGGACCTCCCCCATCCTCTACAGCAGATGGGCCATCCAAGGGGCCTGTAGTCTCCCCACCAGTTCCTTGGATCACTGATGGAATGCACTCACATGCTACTAGCTTGGAGAGGGGATGGTGCTGCTATGCTCCACCTAGAAACACCCAGAGCTTGTGTGCCCAACCCTGACCCTTGCTGTGTCTGTGCTAGGACCCTGCTGGGGACGGAAGGAGGCAGTTGTCACTGGTTGGAGAAGGAGAGGCTGTAAGGGACCCAGGGCTACAGGGGACAGGGAAATGGAGAGCTGAGAACCCATCCTGGGGACGTGGGGAGGCGGTGGGAGATGTGATGGCTAAGGCTCCAAACCCCCACTGCATGCTTCATTGTCCCATTGGACCTCACTTACAAAACACAAATCCAAAGATGAAATTATTAAGAGCTTCCAGATGGTGACCAAAGAGCATTAAACCACAAGTGTGGGGCCCTTCTGAGTGCGGGGCCCTGTGCAACTGCACTGGTTGCATGCTCATGAGGTTGGATGTGCTACTGGCATTAGTGAGCTTTCCAGGTGTGTCATAGAATGTTAGGGCAAAAAGGTGGCGGGGGCATAGGAACAGATTGCTCCAGGGGCTAGAGTGCTGATGGCGCTCTCTCCTTCCGTCTCCTTCTGCTTCTCTGCAGATTGACTTCATCTTTCTTTCTCATTACAGGCTGGATTTTTGTTTGTCCATGTGGTTGAGGACCAGATCCTCTGTTTTGTAGGTTCAGAAACTTGGCCTTATCAGGGTACCTGAGATGATCAATCTTTTGAGGACCAGTGTATTAATTTATTATGATACCTATTGTGATTTGAGGAGAGCCTAAAAATGGTACCCTTGTTTTCCCCATCTGCATTCGGAACCAGTTGAGAGACAGATAAAGAAATCAAGCAAGTGGAGACCAAAATGTCAATATGAATACTGATAAAGGTTATACCAGAGAACATGGCTTATGTATGTGATGATAGTATTCGTAATATTGAACCCCCAAATTAGACAAACTTATGCAGCCAGTCACAGGTGGAGCAGGGCAACTGGTACAGCTTTGCCACGTAGGGCTGCTCCTGCACACTTCAGGGCAAGAGGAACAGTCCAGAAGGGGTTTTTCCTGTGGGCCTCCTGATCCCTAGAGCATAAGAAAGGGAAGAGCTGGCCTATGCATGTCCAATTTCCTCCCTGCCCCTTACCAACAACCAGGGAAGAATGAGGGGGTCGGCCAAGAGGCCAAGGGGAAATGCTCTGAGGGAAACCAGAAAAATGGAAAAGAAGCTCCAACACCCACCCCCAACTCCACCAACAACTTCTATTTAGCAGTGGCAAATGTTTGTGTCTGTAGTTTCACCTTCTTTCTTAAAAGATATTCAGGGACCCATTTTTTAAAATTCAGAATTAATTAAGTGAGAAATCAGAGCCAAGGAGTCAGCTGGGGGTTTTATTGGCTCATCGTCTCAGGATCTGTTCCCCTGCTGCAACCATCTCCACTGTAGGAATAGTCATTCTAGACTATTCTAAAGCTAGAGTGCCCTTGCTCAAAATCCTCCAGCATTTCAGGAGGCAATGGGTGGTGTCACAGTCCTAGTGTCTCCTCAATGTCCTTCTGTTGTCTAGAGATTAGTTAATCTTCCCTTGCCCAGTGTTTCTTTTCAAACCATGCAAGGGGGCTCCTTAATGACTTTATGGTTCATGCCAATGTAGTTTTGTTTTTCCTTGCCTTTCAAGTCCAAGAAGCCCTCCCTGATCTCAGGCTAGGTGAACACCCCTCTCTGTGCTCCAGAGGCACCCTCCAAATACTACTCAGTCCCTGTGACCCCACGCTGCAGGTGACGTTTAATTGTCTGTTTCCTGCAGGCCGTGGCTATGTGTCTCTGTTTACGCAACATTTAGCACGGAGCTAAGCATGTTATAGTGCTCAAAATTTTCCTGATGGGTGAACACATGAAGACTCCTTTCTAGTAGAACATGCACTTGTGTGTCTAGAAGATTTTACAAGAAAGCAAAAGTCTGCCTGGGACACAGAGATACTTAGGCCTTTCAAGTCTTACCCCCAGCCTGAGCAAACCACTGCTCCCAAGGGTAGAGATGCAAACTGACTATAATGTGGAGTCTACATTGCTAATGGATGACCGATTTTCAAAGAAAATCATTACAATAAAATGCAATTCATTGTAGAAGTTCCTGAAACATACGTGAATCTTTATTCTAAGGCACTTCAGAATCCTGTAGTGCTTGAAAGTCACTCATTAATGAGTGTGTTTGTCTTGAGGTGCATATGCGGAAGTACTGTTCCTAGAAATTTCTGTTTGATGGGATGCTGGATAAATTGTGCAAGAAAGACACAGAAAGTCAGGAATAGAAGGCCAGAGAGTGTTTGATATAGACAGAAAGATTAACGTGACAGCTCATGCTAAAGATGTAAATGAAATCCTGAATTAAATAAGTAATATGGGTATCTCACATGCATGAAGATGCTTTCAGAGAGTCACAGGCAGTATGGGAGGAAGAGAGAGGGAGAAAAGACAGGTAATTTGTTTTAATAAGATATCACTGAAGATAATAAAATTGATAGTAAACTGCTGGGCTGTGAATCAGAGAAGATGATATTTGGAGATTTTGAAGCAAATAGGAAGAGGAATAGCAAAGCCTTTGGCAAAAGTACTTACAGCACTCTAGACATGGTTCTCAAATGGGGGTAACGTAATGAGGAAGAATTCAGGAAGGTCCCAATCTAAAATTCTGCCTTTAGCTGTCCAGACAAAATTTTGGAGAGAGTGGTGAGAGGCGAGAGGGATGGACGTTATAAGATGGTTTGACCCCTTTAGAGCCAGGCCCATTTGTAAAAACAAATTCATATTGATAAATAGATAAAGGATTGGAAGTATATTTTTAAGAGAGCACCTCTGGTTATAAAGCAATTTCATAACGTTTCAAGGAAGGATTTGAAACTCCACCCTACAAGTGATGCATTTATAAATTCAGAAAGCAGGTAGATTACAGGTAGCTCAGGATCAGACTTGGTCAATAGGAAGAATCTTCCTAGCAATTGTGGACTACACTTTCAGCAATTAGAGCCACTTAAAATTCTCTACCTACAGAAGATGATGTGGGAGGGTATCCCTTTGGTACTGTTTAAGATTTTTTTTAGGATCCTACTGAAATAATTGGACCAGGTCAGATTACTATAAGAGATGTGACTTTCAAATTTTTCTAGGACTATTGGATGATTTGATCATAAATCATAAACATAAAGACAAGAGTGATGTGGGTCAAGATCTCTTTCGGTTAAGTTCAACGAGTTATCGAAAGTGTTCTTAACACAGGGATACAAATTTTAACATACAGTAGTAAGAAAATGTTTGTCAGGAATACGCAGAATCATAATGCCATGCTTAAATTATGTATAGACCTGAGGAGTAGGCTACAGAATGATGACACAATTTTCTTCTAAAAAAGCTATTTCTTATTGAATAAAGTTTAAACTCTTTAGCAAGGCACTCAAGACCCTGTGACAGCGTGGCCCCATCTGGATATTTTGAGCCTCATCTCTTACAATATCATCTCTGTCCATTACCTTACTAGTCACACTTGAGAGTTAACTAACCATTCTCCTAACAGGCGAGGCCAGATGATCGCATGCCGATCATTGGGATCCCTCTCCTTGGGATCATTTATTATATGGGAAGGACTCTTTCCATCCTTCTCCTTTCCATCCTTCTCCTCTTCCAATTGAAATCCCGTTCATCCTTCTTAAGTGATGATCCAGCTCAAATCCCATTTTACCTTGATCCTCTCAGTCAGAATAAACAGTTTCTCCTCTCAATTCTGCTTGTAGTATTCAATGTATTACGCCTTGTTACACTTAGCTGTTTACATATCAGCCTTTCCCACTGTCATAAGACCTTGTGCTTCCTGGGTGCTCAGTAAATATATAGAGATGCAAAATGAGAACTGGCTAGTTCATCTGACACAAATCAACTCTGCTCTCGTAGCTTGATGTATTAATTACTACTGAATTTAGACCACCATTCAGAAAATCAAAGAAAAATTAAAACTGTAAAATAAATGCTTTTGTAATATCGATTTTAATGTTTTAGAAAATCATCAATGGGCCTGCTATTTAGATTCAAAGACATCATTTATTGTACATAGAAAATTCATTGATTCTATTTTATGTTTCATTTGTATAGGTACTGAATGCCCCATAGATACTGAATGTCCTATGGATACCAGATATAATTATACCAGAAATGATCAAATCCTTTAGCCTAATTTGAGAGACAATAAGCAGCCCAAGTGTGGCTTCTTTTTTGCATCTATTTTTTTGCATCTATTTCAGATTCTTCTTTATTTGGCCCCTTCTTGGACTCATTCACTTCTTTACTCAGCAATCCTAATATGGGCTAGGTTTAGAGCTGGAAGGTGCTTAACATGCTGCCCAGTCAAGGCAACAAGGGAAACATAACAACTTACTAAACACACAACTCTTCCCTTCATGTTCCAAGAGACTTCCACAGACACCCACCCATCCCAGTGTGGCGTGTGCCGTTGAGTAGGATATTGTCTTTTCGTACTGTATTCTGGCTCCATGGTGACCAATGGGAAACATTCATGAGACTCAGGCCAGTATTCCACTATATGGCCCCAAACAGCATGGAATCAATTTGTCTATTGGTCATTTAACTTTCAACCATAGATCATTTTGTTCCATAAAAAATGGAATATTACTCTACCACTGCCTGTTGGAGATTTGGAGTGTCACCATTTTCCTTCCCATTCCTACAGGTCCAAATCAGTAGAAAATAGATGTGCATCAGTGTGGGAATCATAGTGTTGCATGGTTTGTCTTGGGCTTTCTGGGATAATCAGGCCTCACTTCAGGGCCTGCTTCTTATCCTCTCTCAATTGTAGGGGGAGAAGCTGGAAGACAGAATACTGAGACCTGGTCAGATCTTGGCTCTGCTGATGGCACAGAGATGGGAAGTTCTGGGGATCTCACTCTGCCCAAGTGCAGGAAGTCTGAGAGAAGACATGGCTTGTCTCATGCTGGAGCCATGGTCTCTGGCACACATGAACCAATCTTCATCAGACTTGACAAATAGACTCTCCTCCTCATAAGGGGAAAAGCTCTTTCTTGGGTACAGAAACAAGGAAACTTAAAATAATCATTCCATTGCCATTCCCTCTTGAGGGCTGGAGAAGACAGTATGGTAAAGACTCTCCCACCGTCAATGCTCCACTGCCAGAAATGCTCACCTATTTTAGATGCACTATTATTATTGTTAGTAAAGGTAGATTGGTAGTGATGTTAACAAGAGTATTTGAGTATTAACTGCAGTATTAAGTAGTACTAAAATAACTTCAAACCTTTTTGCAAACTCACTGTCATACAAATGCTTACCAACAAGCACTGGTACTAAATTTAGACGTGGGTATATTTGTTATAGAGGGGATGGCATTTTATAATACTGATTTAATTCTAGGAGAAGAGTCTCTAGGTCCAGGGAAGATTATTATGCTTAAAATTTCAATAATGCTTCCTTTGAAAAATGTTACTGAAACTAGAAAATGAAACTGAGTGTATCATCTAAGTTGTCAAGAGACATTTATGTTGATCAGACAGAAGTTATCAAGAGACATTTATGTTGATCAGACAGAAGCTGTCACAAGACAGAAGCTGTACTGTAGTCTTGAAACCAGCAATGGTGCATTAATAAGACTGGGGCAAGGGAAGAGGGCTTGTGTGGCACAAGATACAATATCGGTTGTGTTATTTTGGTTTAACTTGATATAGTCTTGTCCTGGCCTTTAATATTCCTTTCGTCTTCAAATGCATTTCTACTGGGCAAAGAAGAGTCTCTTGGATGTACTTAAAGCATTTTCCATGACTTACCAAAGTCAGTGCTTACCTTTTAAAGTTTGCAGCCCAATAGACAGTAACAATATCCCTAGGGGCTTAAGGGAAACACGTTAAACCAGCTGGCGTCTCAGAGCGAGTGGAAATCTGACACTTAGACAAGTGCTGATTCTTTTGAGTGCATTTTGAGGTTGCACTTTGGTAAGTTACATAGTTGTTTGTTATCTGTAATTGTCACATCTGAAATGACTCATGAGATTAGCAGAGCCATATAAACATATATCAGTCAATTTTATTTTAAAACAGGGTACTGAACATTGACTTTCTCTTGAACAATCAAGATAAGACTGTCTTACTCTCCTAAGTAACAATTCTCAATGGACCAGGAGACTTTCTTTAGGTGACATTATTGAAACATGTCATAGTCAATCTCCAGGCTATGTGCTGGGATGTGATCTGTTTGGGGGAGCAATTATTTGCAAAATATTACAAGTATTTAACAACCGGTACTATTACAGAATGGCACCAGCTATTCTTGACATGCCAGTATCAGCTCAGAATATGTGCAAAGAGTATTTACTTCACGTAGAACTGAAAAACTATAGTACCTGGTTGCGTGCCATTTCTTAAGGCAAGGTTAGCTTAAATGTATCTAGTCCCTCTTTGTGACCTTTGTACTATGAGAGCTAAGTGGTCAGGAGCTTAAGCCATGTACTGTTGCTGGGTCTTAGCCCAGATATTTCTTAGTATTACCTTAGAGGCTTCTCTTGACTCAGATCTTTATTAAAGAAACAAAGGATAAATCGAAAAACATTTACAAATAATGTGCAAATATCAACATAATTTGAGGGCAGTGCTAATTGCAATCAATTGCTAATTGATAGAATGCTCAACTAGTACTGGCCAGTAGAATGTGTTGTGGTTCACACTTGCCTGCTTTCACATGGCTGCCTCATCCTATCCCTGACACGTGGTGTGTTTCTTCATTTCAGCCTTGCGCATACCGCTATGTTTGTTTTCTAGAGTAAAGTTAGACATGCCTAGGGCAGAGTCCCTCAGCTCTGTTGAAATTGCTCAAAGCTTAGTCCTTAAAATACAGCCATCTTCCAACTCAGCCACACTGAATTCAGTGTCTGTTTTTTTTGCCTTTGCCTAATCTTCTCATATATACCTAGATGTTTATTTGCCAGGGCATCTGGGTTACACCTTGTCCTGTGATAATCAACCTGAGTGACTTCTTATTACTCATTTCCTCTTTTGTTAATAGACGTAATGACATTTTCAAATTTCTTCTCCCCTTCAGTTCCTAAATTGGAAAACCGTAGGGTAAAATGGCTAACGCATGTGAAACTGCTTGTGTAAGGTAAGGAAACAGTGGCAGCTGCTGTAACAGGGAAGCTCCAAATTTCAGTAGGTCCAACATAAATTCTTATTTATTACTCATGTCATCGTTCACTGAGAGTTGGTGGTGAGTGGGGGTTGTGATCCACACAGTGATTCAGGAACCCACTCACCTTCCATCTTGTGGCTGTGACCTCTTCTTGGTTCTCAGAATTCTCACCACTCTGTCAGCAGATGGGGAAAGAGTGTGAGGTCGCACATGGGAGGTTTTTATTGGCCAGACCTGAAAGTGGCACATATTGCAGTGGCTCTCATGGCGTTGGGAAGAACTCAGTCCGTAGCCACACTTAACAACAGAGCAGAATATCTGTGTGCTTGGGAAGAAGGCAAAGGATACAGCTATGGGTGAGCACCAGCAGTCTCTGCTATCTTGCTGTTGTAAATAAAGTTCTAAGTGAATAAAAGCGGCTGCATTATTATTTGTGGCAAATAAACCTCTGTGTGCGCTTCTGAAATGGATTCTGGCTGATGCACCGTGAAGATCATTTGTAGACCTTCAAGTAAGAAAGACGAGGAGAATCCAGGGTTTAAAAATGTCTCCAGTTGAGTGAACTCATTCCTTCCAACCATGTCATCACCGCTTCTCTCTGGCTTCAATCAAATTAAAGACAGTTCGCTTTTTATCTAAGCTTCTGATCCTGTCAGTTTTAAGAAAAATTGAGAAACTGCTTTATGGGTAACTAGAAAGTAATGCAGAAAACTCAGAATCATTAAATATCTCTTGAGCAGAACTGCCAGTGCCATAGTAAAGTAACTCTTCGCTAAGCCCGGGACCTCTCATAATTCTTCTGTTACTTAGAGAACTGATTCCTGCTTGTTAGTTTGACAGTTCTCTTCCTGTGCTTAGTGATGGTTTCTTCCAAAATGAGTGAATCTTCCATTTTAAACTTACAACAGAGAAATCATGTGTTGGTTCTCCTCCACTGTGTTCTTGTATTACTTCACTCATCTGGGGATAATACCATTTTTTAATGTGGCATATTCTGAAAGATAGTGGGCAGGAATAAGGCTAAAATTCAAGTATTTAATCAAATCTAGTTTAACTATACTTTAAAGTTTATTTTAGGACTAATGAACTAATTTAACATATGCTTTCTTGTAGGTAGAATATTAAAATTTTATGAAATGGATATTTATTTTGTTTGTATGAGTGGCTGTATAGATGAGGGAGGAATTCTGGATAGCCCTCTAAAACACAGCCTGTTTTTGGAGATGTGACTCGATGAGAGTGGAAAGTGGTTTGGATTCAGCCTCCAAGAATGTTAAAAGTGAAGAAACGATCTTTGGGGTCTAGACAGCAAACTCTTTGTTTAGTAGAGTTTTACACAGATAAAAATATTCAGGGTTGGTATATTCACTTACAATATCTCTTTGAAAACTATACGAAGTAGAAGAAAAGCAGGTTGTAATAAATTTCTTAGAAGAGGACTTGCTTTATGTTTAACAAAACAAAGAAAAACACATACACATGCACATACAAAAGTGTATGCTCTGTAGTAGAAGATGTATAGGTTCTAGAATTAGCATTGTCCAGTTGAAATATAATATAAAGCACACATTATATCAAATTTTCTAGAAGTTTCTTTAACAAAGGTAAGAGGAAATAGGTTTGACACATCTCAATTCAGATACTTCATGTGCTCAATAGCCACTTGTGCCCCAAGGCTACCCCAGCAGCTCTAAAACCTTCAGGGTAGGTTTCAATTAATAAGAAATTAACAGGGCACACTCTTTAATTTGCACCCCTAAGCAAACCGGGGAGATTTCTGGAGACACAGCATGGCGCCCTTAAATAGGAAATGGCGCTTTCTGTGATTTCTTTGTTATACTGAGCAGCCCAGGTCTGGCTTTCAGTTGAATGCAAAACTGTAGTGTTTATTAAGCAGACAGATGGCTGGAATCCATATACCAGGGGCTGGGAATATCTAATTCCTTCTACAGTCTAACATTTCCTTTCTCAGGTTGGAATTTCACCACAAAGTCAGATATTGAATACAAATGAGTAGCATTCATCAAAGCTCAAATTATACTAAGATAAGAGAGAGTAGAAGGAAAAAGAAAACAAGTCTATAGCATTTACTTTTGTTGCATTTCAAGATCAATTTCATATTAAAAACAATTCATAAGAGAGCAGACATAATGCTTTTCATAATGACCTGCTCGCCATGATGACGTTTATCAACTTTAAATAGTGACATGCTCTGCAGTCTCTCATTACAGCATTAGCCAGAGGAGAGCAATGCGTTCTCGAGGATAGGGAAACATGGCAATTTGTGGATGATTTCCTGACATGCTTAAGCATGCCACTTAGTGGGATCATACTTGAATGCTGAATTTACAGAGAATAAAACCTCATTATTTTAGACCCAGATAATTTGGAATTTGTAATAATTTTATTGAAATTGAATTAGCAAGAGGCAGCCCCAAACATTGTAAATACAAGCGCTTTTTAATTTGATGCTTTTGAGATCAAATCTCAACTCCAACACATACTGTGTGATCTAGGGCCAGGTCTCTTATCTTCTCTGTGTTTGCTTGCTTGCTTAAGGAATATGGAGGAAATGACACTAACTTCCTGGTAGATATTACCACCCTGTCTTTTCCAATTTGGCTGCTTTCCAATCCAACCAGCTCACATCCAGAGTAATTCTCTATGGCTTGCCTGCAGGGAGGATGACAGGGTGGTGAAGGGCCTGGCTTCTGGAGCTAGACTGCTTGGTTGGAAGCCTGGCTCATCTACTTAGCTAGCTGTGCCATCTTGGACTAGTCACTTAACCAATCTGTGCCTCAATTTTACAACTGGGGATAATAATTGAATCTACCTCCATGGGTTGTTTCCTGGGTTAAATGGGGTGTAATTGCTTAGGCACTACCTGGCATATAGTGGGTACTATTGAATTTCTATCTATCCACCCTGTGACTCTATGCTGAAGATTCTCCCATCCATCCCCATGACTTTCAGGATGGGATTTGCACTTCTTAGCATGCTACACCCGTCTGTCTTTCCAGATCTAATTCCCACCTACCTCTCTAGCCTCATTTCCTGCTACTCCCCACTCCCCACAAAAAACCCTTTACTTCAGTCAAACTACTTATAGTGTTCCAAGTCTTCCTTGCTGTGAAACAGCTCAGTGGTTAAGTGCATGGATTTTTGGAGTCAATCTACTGGGTTCAAAACTGGTCTCTAGCACTTGGTAGTTCCACGACCGTGGAAGTTACTTAAACTTCTCTGATTTGAGGGTTAAGTAAAGTGTTTGTACATAGTATGTTCTTAGTTGTTCTGTCCTCACTTTGAATGAAATCTTTCCCTTCATTTTTATTTGGCTTTTGCTTGTCCTTCAAAATGCAGTTCAAGTTTTATCTCTTGCAGGCAACCTACCTTCACCCCTGCCCTGTGTTCCTGCGTCTCACCGTCTTGGCATTTATCACACTGTGCTGTAATTGCTAATTTGCTTAATCTGTCTCCCTCAGTGGCCTGGGAAGGCAGACAGCATGTCCTTGTCATCTTTGTGTCCTTAAAGCTTAACACATAGGGGTTATTTAATAAATGTTTGTTGGGGAAAATAAGCAATAAAATAGTTGTGAGGATTAAGTGAAATAATCTATGTTGGTTATTTGGTGCATAGCAGGAACCCAGTAAATACTAATTTCCTTTCCCTTAAAATTCACTCTTGGGTATCTATGTCCTGTGGGAAAAGGGTTTTACACTTCACTGAGAAGATGAAGAAAGTCAATAAATGAGAATCCTGCACAAAGCACAGTATTCTACATTTGGTCTCTATTTGGATGTGTCTTTGGTCACCAGAATAGTGACTGAAATGGTTTGGTCCACCAGATTCAAGTTTCTCCATTTAATATGAAGTGTGTTTTCTTTTTACTCAAAGAATGTTGAAGCAATATTCAACTCTGAAGAAAACTACCACCATTCACCCACAAGCCCACCCCTATTATGATAATAACAGCTAGCATTTATTGAACGCCTGTAAGCCAGATACTGTACTGAGAGCTTTACATGAAATATTTCATTTAAGCCATACCAGTTCCCTGTGAAGAAGGCAGAATTATTGTCCCCATTGTGTAGATGAGGCTGCTGAGGCTTAGAAAGAATGGTTGAGGCAATTAGCTATGTATCTAGGCCAGGGATGAGGTTAGGTAAGGAGAAAAGGTTTTACGTAACACTGGAGTTGTCCTATGTGTGGATGCAAACACTGGCAAGCTTGGAGAATGCCAAGACTTTCCACGGAACATGGGTAAAATGGGAATAGTACACTTCTCTTGAGAGAGTATAAGGGAAGCCGACTTTTCGGGTATGAACAAGGGCCTAATTATTGCTGAGTGGTGAAGAAAGCATTCTCTGAGGAGAGTTAGGGAAATTTTTTTCCCAACATCTAGAGTTCTAGAAGTCATAGCCAAAATCTTTGGGACAAAAGGAGCAGGAGGAGGGAGAAAGAGAGCCCCAGATCTGACTTGGAGTTTGAACTGAGAAGAATGCAGGAAAGGATTGCATTGTGGGTGACAGCCAGAGATCGGAGGAGTGTGGAGCTTGACTAGACTCCTCTCAACCTTCCAGTGGTGGTTCCTGAGGTAGAGTCAGGAATGGCAGCTGCAGAAACTGGTCTACAGGCAACTGAGGAGAGAAAATGAGAACAGCTAGAGTAGAGAGGAGGACATCGGTTGTTTTTGGCACCCAGCACTCTTTTACCCTGTTGGTAACCATCCCTTGGGTTCCTTTGGGGAGCCACCCCTCGCTTTCAGTCCCCACGGCCCTAGTGTTGGAATCAGTAACCCTTCTTGAAGACGATTAGAGAAACCAATTTTTCTGGCCACATGGATTTGTTCAGGGTTTGACGTGTTACCTAATCAGATCCAATTAGTTGGCTTTTTTTTTTTTCCTGGTAATGTTGGACAGAGAGTCTCACTTTTCTGCTTTGGAAGGGAATCTGGAAGGATATGAGTGGGAGCAGTTGTGGCCATTTCTTGACCATAAGGGAGATGCTGTCTGAGAATGTAGCCAGCACAGAGAACTGCGTGGAGAGACGACATTGAACCAGATCCCGATAACATCGCCTGAGCGTCTGTATCCAGCCATGCCTGAAGTAGGTAGCACCACCCTTGTTTTGCTTAATCCCATTTAATTGGTTTCTCTGTCATTTTCTAACAAAGTGCTAACTGCTGGTGTGGTAACTCAGTGTCTTTGTGAAGAAAAGCAGTGAGAATCCTTAACTTTCTGATGCGATAGTCTTTGTGTTTTTGTGAGGACAAAATATATTGGGAGTAAAGATTATATGAATCAAGGTGGTCAAGGTTCTTATTTATTAAGCCTAAGGGAAGGCAGTGTTTTAGATGGAAGAATAATTAGCAGATTTGACTAAAACTTATACATTTTTCCCTCAAGCACGGCCAAATTATTATCAATCTTAACATTCTTGAATGAGGTTTTTTTTCTTATTCACTAAAATAGTTGCTTATTGTATTTGTAGGGGCTTTGTAGACACTTTTCTCCTCTCCACTATATTCCGGAAACTTTCAGTTCAAGGCTATAAACCAGTCACCACTTTGCATCATTCATACTATCCTCAAAACATGCAGAGTTCTTCCTTGCTCCTGGCTGTTGGAATTAAAATATCATTTCCCTCTTCTTTAGAATGGTGCTATTTGATTCCTCATCAGCTGCCAGCTGATTTGAAGGACCTCAACCTAATCACCCAGATAGGTAGGGGAAAGTCATTGTATTTTGTCTCTGGCTGATAGAAATTAGAACACAAATAAACTCAGAAGAGTTACCCTTCGGGTAAGATTAAAGCAATGACTAATTCAGATCTTTCCATGAGTCGTATTATCTTGAGCAAAACACTCTATCCCTTGACGTTGCAGATTGTAAGTATTGGGAATAAGGAGTAAAAACAGTAATTCTCAATCTCTTTTACATCATGATACACATGGAAATGATACTATTTGATTGGCACATGGGGTAATAGATGAGGCTGCTCACTGCTGAAGGCTGGGCTGAGGGACCAGTGGCTCAGCACACCTTACCCTATTCTTGACACTCTGAGAAGCTCCTGGATCGGCAAACTATTTGGGCTGGATTTTGGTCCTAGCTCAGCCACTAAACCCCACTGTATTCTTATGGTATTCTCTTTTCCTTTTTGGATTTAAGGATTCCTCAGTTCTGAATCAGTAAAGGGGGGATCTGAGGTCTAGACCAAATGTAAATGTCTATATATCTGAAGCATTATGGGACCTAATAAACAGAGGTTTATGAGGTGCACTGAAGCATTGAGCATGAAAGCATCAACAAGAAGCTCATTACTTATATATGTTTAATTACTGGTAAGCATACTCTTTTTTTAAAAAGAAAAAAATCACACCTACATTATTTAAGATACCTGTATGACAGTATATGATGGAGAGTGTCAGGGTCTGGGTTAAGTACTCAGAGATTATTCGTAGAATATCTGAACTAAAAGGAAGAGTTGAGATAATTTATTCCCAAATACAAAAGAAGATTCTCCTAATATCATCAGAATATAGTTACATAGGGCATCATGCAAATACACAATTGAGGCTGCTTAGAGCCGACTCCTAGTTGTTCTTTAGTAGCATAAAAAGAAAAGCATATAAATACATAAGTCATACGTTATTAACAAACCTACTCCTTTTTAGCCAAGTCTTTAGCCCATAGAATTAGAGACATTTCAGAAGCAATAACCTGTTAGCACCCAGCAAGAGCAGGGGCTGGCCACTTTGATGGGACAGAGCAGCACTAGATCTCAGGTAGGAGTATATAGAGGCAAAAGATCAGGCAGTAAGGAAGTTGAAAAGACTACAGTTGCCACCAGGGAATGTTCAGTCTGCTGGGTAAACCCAGGGTGCAGTTAATGATCGTAGTCTAGGCAAATTTTGGCAATGGTGTGAGGGAGTGCTATGGTCTGAATATTTGTGTCCCCCTCAAATTCATAGGTTGAAATCCTAAACTCCAAAGGTGCTGGTATTAACAGGTGGGGACTTTAGAGGGTGCTTAATTCATGAACATAGAACCCTCATGAATGGGATTAGTGCCTTATAAAAGGGACTCCAGAGAAATCACTAGCACCTTCCACCATGTGAGGACACAGTGAGGAGACGCTGGCTTTGAACTCAGAAGAATATGACCATGCTGGTGCCTTGATCTGGTACTTCCCAGCCTTCAGAACTATAAGAATAAATTTATGTTGTTTATAAGCTACCCAGTCTGGTATTTTGTTATATCAGCCTGAACAGACTAAGACAGGGAGCTTCAAGGTGATGGAATGAATCACAATGAGAGGACTTTGAAGTGGGAAAAGTGAACTAAACAGATTGTTAGTGTATCTATCTGTGGGTTGCTAGGTTCCACACTCTGGTTCAGGAACAGGTTCAAGGATAAAGCTTCAGTCTATCGGAGGAGCAAGGACAAGGATAGTATTTGTGAACAAGGCTGTATTTACTAAATGTGCACAGACACACACAGAAATTAATGAACATGTATGGAGAATTTAAGTGTAAGACTCTGGACCAGACATTTACACACACTATTTCATTTACTCCTTGGCAAATCCCCAAGACACATTCTTTATCCTTTTTACAGATGAGATAACAGAGGCTTAGTTAGCACCTGTAATCACATTGTTAGCAAATGGCAAAACCAAGATTTGAACCCAGGTATCTGACATCAAAATCCATTCTCTTTTCATTGGTATGTAAGAGACGTCAGGTAACTAGAACCTTGGGAACAGGGACCAAGGAAGAAACGCTGAATAAGAACTGTGGAATCCAATCAATTTTACTTCCCTAATACTGGTCTGAGGGACATGTATGCCTTCTGCCTTAGGTCAGGGTTGATCCATGGAATAAACAGTAGAGCTAAATTTGGGATCCAGGGGCCCAGCTCACAGGCTTGTAACCAAGTTGGCCCTGAGGCATCCTGTAGCCATGCACCAAATTTCCTTCAAATCTGATGCAACTGAAGGAAGGTGCTTCCATCTGAAAACTTTATAGTGTGTTATATTTTTTAGGGCAGCAGATTGAACCTCAAAATGAGCCCAGGTATATGCTGATATCCCTTACTAAAGTTATTCAGAAGCAGCCAACTCCTTCTTCTGTGGTAAGTTGACAGTTGGGAATTAATCAGAAATTGAGCTAAAACAGAAGCATCTCATGCCTTGAGCAAACATGTACAGTTCGAGATTTTGGTTTGTTTTATGTGTTCGGTCTTTCAGTAGAGATAGCAAAAGGAGGGAAACGTTTCAATTAAGTCAGAGGGCAGGAAGATGATACAAAAGGCTTGAATCTTAGATTCTTATCTCTTTGAAGCCAGCCATTAATCACTTCAAAAGGGTTTTACATTCTAAGTCCCCTCAGCATCTACCTCTTGATCAATAATTTCACCAACTGAGTAATTTCTGAACTTGGAGTGTACAACTGGGAACAGGTGAAATATGCTAGTCTGTACTCTACTTAAAAGTACTTACATTTGAGTAAATTTGCAAAAATTACATCATTTTAAGTAAATCAGATGTCTCTGTGAATAAGGGTTAATCTAGAAATGGTATGAGACACCTCATTGATGGACAACCAAAGCATATTAGAGCTAGAACACCCTTAGGGATCATTTCTCCTCACCCCCACTCCCCACCTCCGTGAGGAAGATAGTCCCTGAGCTAATGTCTGTTGCCAATCTTCCTCTTTTTGCTTGAGGAAGATTGTCCCTGAGCTAATACCTGTGCCAATCTTCCTCTATTTTGTATGTGGGATACTGCCACAGGATGGTTTGGTGAGCCATGTGTAGGTCCATGCCTGGAATCCAAACCCGTGAATGCTGGGCCACCATAGCAGAGCATGCAAACTTAACCACTATGCCACTGGGCCGGGCCCTACTTCTCATATTTATAGATCAGGATGCCTTGGGGAAAGGATGTGCCTATAACATTTTAACGACAGAATGAGTCTTAGAATCCAAGTTTCTAATTCTTAGAAATCTTTTCATTATTCCATGATACCTTCCTAGACTTTTTTGTTTCGCAGCTATTTCTATACTATACTTCTATATATACCACAACTATAGTGATAGAGTGGTAACTATGATTTACATAGCAACTTGCCTGTTATCAAAGTAATTTTCACTCTATTTCCCAATGTTCCTCAGATAATCCTTGAGGGAGATATTGTCTTCAACTCTGTTTTATAGATGACGAAACTGAGTTTATATTTTTAATTTTTTGTTTATTATGGTAACATTGGTTTATAACATTGTATAAATTTCAGGTGCACATCATTAGACTTCTATTTCTGCATGGATTACATCATGTTCTCATGTTCGCCACCCAAGTACTAATTACAATCCATCACCACACACATGCACCTAATTATCCCTTTTGCCCATCTCCCTCCCCCCTTCCCCTCTGGTAACCACCAATCCAATCTCTGTCTCTATGTGTTTGTTTGTTGTTGTTATTATTTACTACTTAATGAGTGAGATCATATGGTATTTGACCTTCTCCCTCTGACTTATTTCACTTTGCGTAATACCCTCAATGTCCATCCATGTTGTCACAAATGGCTGGATTTCATCGTTTTTTATGGCTGAGTAGTATTCCATTGTGTATATATACCACATCTTTATCCATTTGTCACTTGATGGGCACTTAGGTTGCTTCCAAATCTTGGCTATTGTGAATAACGCTGCAATGAACACAGGGGTGCATGTACCTTTACACTTCGGTGTTTTCACATTCTTTGGATAAATACCCAGCAGTGGCATAGCTGGGTCGTATGGTAGTTCTATCCTTAAGTTTTTGAGGAATCTCCATACTGTTTTCCATAGTGACTGCACCAGTTTGCACTCCCACCAGCAGTGTATGAGAGTTCCCTTCTCTCCACATCCTCTCCAACACTTCTGAAACTGAGTTTAAAGGGGGAAAGTAATTTGCCCAAGGTCACGCAACAAAGACAAACTAGAACTCAGAGTCAAATGCAGTCAAATACAGAATATACTCTTCTTCCAATGTATTGATCATAAAGGCAACCATGTACTATATCATCCAACTTGTGACACTTTTGAAAGTGAAAGAGGGAACTATTCATGATTTCACTGATAAAATAAGCACAAAACAGTGCCATATTAGACAAACTAGGATAGAACCATGTGGTTATCTTATAATTGACTCTATACTTCTTGGTCAACCAAGAATATGTCAGATATTTAAAAACAGGGATGCGATGGTCAAAACAAAACCTCAGTCTTAGTTTGGGCATAGAGGTCCGGGAAGGTTTGAACAAGTTATTTTTAAACTGACAAATATGAGTAGACATTAGTGAGATAAACAGGGTCAGAGGTTTGTAGAGAGAGTGGTGTGGGGAAAAAGAGAAAGACGTCCATGTAAAAGGAGCAACGTGGACAAGTTGCAAGGAAGACCATAGCATGAGTATGGAATTACTCCCTCTCCATATGCCTGCTCATTGAACTACCAAAATTGCCTAAGAATCGTAGGCCACTGATCTGTGCTGAGAATTTCTTTTCATAGCATTAGGCAATGAAAATAATAAATGCGTCTCTGTGAAGTCAGCATATGTTAAACATAAGACTAATTGCAAGACGAAGTAGAATGCTCATAATGGTACCTGGAGAAAATGTAACGATGGAAAAAAGCCATTTCCTTGCTACCCGAGAAATTACATTATGGAAATTGCGCCATCAGAATGAATTAATAGATGGCTTAAAAATATTCAGTGCCCAGCAAACAAATGTGTAAATTAAGTATCTTGAGTAAGGCTAATGTAAAAGTAGCGTTTGCTCTGTTAAGAGAAAAAGGACTTTGCGTGGAGGGGAACAGGTGGGTGAAAGGGAGCTTTGAAATTGAACAGCAGGAGAGCATGCACATGCCCAAGGGAGCTGAAGTCTGTTGAACTGCCTGGATGTTCATCTTTGCCCACCAGCCGTTTTCAATAATCCTGGGCCAGGCTTGTCTTTGTTGCTAACTCCTTGCCTGTAAAGGTGGCAGACACGCTGGTGATCATTGATGAAAAGACCAACAAGCTGAACTGTGCTTTCTGGTTGGTGAGCTTCCTCTTTGTCAGTAAGTGGAGTTTCACTGTCCCTTCTTTTCACAGTACATTTCACAGCCACTTGTGAAAGAGCCCAACTGTGCTGAGATGGCCACTAGGGGGGAGGCGGTGAACTGACTCTCAGCTCAGGGGCATCTGAGAGCAGCTGAGCAAGCCCCACAGCCTTCACTCACTCATTGAATTGCTTTCCAGAAGCACATTCTTTCTCCTGTCTCTGCCGTGGAAAAGGAGCAGAGGGAATGGTGGTGATCTGAAATGACAGACACGCTGGATGGGATGAGCTAAATTACAGGGGAGATGCAGTCTACAAATTAAGAACAAAGAAACTAAGAGCCCCTAGACTGTCTGGAGGCCTTTAATGGAGCCTGGTGAGATTATCCTCAGCAGTGGGTAGACTGGTCTTGGAAGAATGGTTTGGGGTGCCAGCATTTTCCCACATGTGATTAGCAGGGTTTTTACCTTGCCTGTCCACAGAAGCTGAACTTCTAAATCTGACGCTTCAGCTTTCTGAAGTTTGTTGATAACCTGTGCTCTTCAGACTTTCTGTTTTCCAGGGAAGAAATTGCCTTGTTCTTTTACTGGTTGAAAAACAAAGCAGCTCTCCTTTGGAAACCCCCAGGATATATTAAAAAGCAAATAGGCTGTTCTGCTTGGATCATCTACTACAGAGCTAGCAACTAAACTCAAAGTTTTGTAGCAAAATACTTTCTGAACTAGATTTGGAGGGAGAATTGGAATCCAATTTGACAGGATTACATCCAGGCAAACATCTGGGAGAGAGCGGGGAGGAAAGTAGCTGGGAGACTGGGAATGAAGATATGTTGTTAAAGAAGTTGCTTCTCATGCATCTGTGTAGTAATCAATCTGTGTCTCCTCTCCCCTCCCATTTCCTGAAACAATCTGATTATTGTGTTTCCTGATTGCAGATTATGTTCTTTCTATTTTTATATTTGTTTACAAATAATGCTAGCAAAATAAAATTTAAAACATACCCAATTCCTTCTCAAAAGGTCTCATTTGCTTTTGCCTACCTGTCCAGATTCATTTTTGACCCTTCTCACCTCTACCTCTAAGGGGGAACACCTTATTGTCTCTCTATTTTCATGCTATTGTACTTGCTGGTATTTCTGCTTGGAATTTTCTCTAGGTTTTAACTGTTGAGGACAATTGCTCTCCCCATTAAAGAATCATTTCAAACTTTACCTTCTCACTGAGGACTCTACCAATTCCCTTAGCATTCAAACATACTCCTTCTTCTCAGCCTCCATTGCAAGCAATTCTTACCTCCATACCAACATGTAGCATATTTATCACATTTTCTCTTTATGTAGCTGTCTCCCCTACCAGGATGTGATTCCCTTAAAGGCAGAACTAATATCTTTCTTATCTTCATTGCCTAGCACAGTGTCTGGTACATAAAGAGCACTCAGTGAATGCTACCCGTTCATGTATGTGGCATTTATTTTTCCAAAGTTCCTTCACTTTGTATGCATATGATACGTAATTTTTCCTCTAATAAATAATCTTTATATCATTATATATTTGTTTTTGCTGAGAACCAAAGATAGATATGCAGATTGATGTGACTTGAGCACATAAATGCTCATGGAGTGGATTTACTTCTGTACGATGTAGTTAACAGTCAGAATTGAAAAGCTGGTGAGCTGAGTCGGAAGCTAGGTAGAAAACATATCCCACTGGGTTGTCCTTAGTGGTGACAATTAAGATCCGGAAGGCAGATCCGCTCTTGGATCTACTAACATTGGCATTTTTTTTGAAAGACAATGTAACTCTTCACTTTGGCCTCAGGTTGCAAGTAGCTTAAAGCCATCACCATGCTTTGACTTCTTGGCCAGCCTGAAATATGTTGCAGGTCTCAGCGTGACTCCCTGGGATCAGGTGTATTCATGCTATCAAACTGCCAATGACTTAAAAGTGCTCACTGTGTTAGGCTGTGGATCCTGGAACCATCATAGTGGGTATTTGACTGTTCTCATCAGTGACTACCTTTCCTAAAGGCTCTTGCTCTAGGCTGTGATGCAGATTTGGAGGAAAGGACCTGCTATGTCAAAACAACACTAATGTAGCAGAATGAATAAGAGTTCTGAGTTTAGGTTCCCCCAGAAACAGACTATGAGAAAAGGATGTGAGTTCTGATAGATCTTATTTGGGAGGCAAGCACAGGAAACACTGGCAGGGGGATGGGGGAGTTGGAGAGGAAAGGAAGATGCCAATGTTGGATGCTCCACCTAAGAGAAGTGAGTTACAGTTGTGGGCAAAAGGAGCTCAATCCTGGTGGGAAACTTTGGAAAACTGTGCCCCAGGGTTATCTCACTCAGCAAGGTGAGTATTGGTGGATAGCTACTCCCAAGAAATTAATTTCCCAGCACTTGTCTTCTGCCAGCTTCCCCTAAGGCTCAGAGATACCGGTGCTGGCAATAGGAAATTGAGCAGGTGTGTGAAAACAGTAAGACCCAAGGGAATGTGGAGGAGGGACCAACAGTGTCCACTACAAGAAGATGTTAGAAAAGGACTCTTCAAGTCCCAGTGTGGCCCCAAGATACAATCAATGTACAGTTTCAAAGTGAGATATCAGACCACTAATTGGACTCGTCTACGTATATATTTTAGAGACAGTTTCATGACTCTTGAACTCCTCACCCACTTCAAGGATTCAAGGAAAGTTCAAAGGAGTGGAGTTAAGATTTTTTGAGGAGAATTTTTCTGGAGAAATCTGTCCTGTGAACCTCTTTGTCTCCAAATGTGCTTGCATATTCTCTCTTATCAAGAGGTTACAATATCAAGGTATCAAGAGGGCACAGCTAGTGTGAAATCTCTGTGGCTGGAAATCTATGCTGAAGGAACTGCAAGTAGACCCGGGTGGCTGGAGCAAGTGATTGAGCAGAATAGCAGCAGACACGTTCAGAGGATCCAGGGCCAGATCACCAGGGACTTGCAAGTCTTGGTGAGGTATGTGCTTTTGATTTTATTCTATGTATAAAGGGAAGTCTTTTGAGTTTTTCTGGGAAGGGAAGTAACATGACTGGATTTGTCTTTTTGAAAGAATTACTCTGGCTACTATGAGGAATTTAAACCTTGAGGAGGCAAAAGTGGAAACAGGGAGACCAGATAGGAGGATATTGCAATAGTTCATGTGAGAGATGATGGTGGACTACAGTTGTACCACTGGAGATCTTGAGTGGTTAGATTTGCGCAATATTTTGAACTTGGAACCAAAAGGATTTGTTGATGGGTTGGGTGTGAGTATGAGAGACAATAAGGTGTTGAGAGTGATGATTCTAGGCTCTTGGTGTGAGCCAAAAGGAAAGAGCTATCTATTGAGATGGATGAGATGGCAGGAAAAGCAGCTGTTGAACCCAGTGAGTCCGACACAACTAATGTTTCTGCAGAGTTGGAGGAGACTGAGTTCTCTTTAGTCAAGCACCAGATGAAGGTATTTTTGTGTTTTGGAGCCACACTGAAGACAACCAAAAATAGATACGGTGTCTTTAAATATTAAAACTACATTCAGTAAAATACGAATGCTATTAAAGGCATGAAGGAATAATGGAGACTGATTTAGGCAATAACAGATTCCCATCTTCCATCTCAAACGCGCTCGTTTCATGGCAAACACTCACTGTAAGTGGAGTGGAATGGCAAAAGAATCACCCACGGTCTACAGTATTTCTCCCAGTGTTTCCTTCCTTCCTCTCTTCTTACCCCCCCCCTTTCTTCCTTCCTTACTTTCTTCCTCCTTCCTGGTTTGCTCCCCAGCTGCTATGCCCACAACAGTAAATGCACAAATATTATTCCACTGTGAGCTGAACTTTTTTTCTTGATACACTCTACTAACTGCCACAGTTGAGTTAGATGTTGCAAATGAGGAACTAGTAATTCCCCAGATGAGATGAATGAAAGTAAAATGCTCTTCTTAATTTTCAGATGCGCCAACTGGCACTTCATTTATCTCCATGCATTTTATGCAGATTCAAAGCTGACATACAACCTCCCAAAATATTTTCATCAAGCAGTACCCAAGTAGTCTACAGGTGTTAGAAAACAACACCATTACCTGTGACTGAATTTAATTTCAGAAAACCTGGCACATTATATATTCATCTGAAAATAGTCACTTAGTTTTATCACATAATATTCTTTCTGACGCCCAGACTTGGATGAGCACCACGGACAATATCTCCCAGGTTTTGTCCAGTGGACTACACTATTACTGCATTCGTTTCATATTGACTCGTTGGGGACATGTTAACGAGGTACTAGACAAGTGATAGGTTTCTGTTCTTCTGCTGGTAATTAGATCTGACAAGCAGTGTTGCAGGCTGCCTCAAGAAACAGAAAGATTACTGACCATGAGGCTACTTTAGTATCATGAGAACGTCTTCATTAAGCGTCCCTTTGTACAGCCCGAGGAACCCAGGATGCTGTGGCTGGCATAGTGGATATTCAAACATGGCTCATTAGTAGCTTAGAGCATCCCAGTGTATTTCATTTTTCACATAGTCTCTGGCAGTTTGGGACAAAAACCATATAGAACATTCATCTTTGGGTGACCACATATGTATTCACATTCTCATCCTTTGACATCCCATACCAAACTGTAGCTCAGGGAAGAGAAGTGTTTTAAGTTGCTGGAGAATTGTCCGTCTTCTAGCTGGTAACTCAGAAGACTAATAAATATGCAGCAGATAGAGTCCTCATCTACATGAGCGAAAATGATACTCTGTCTTGAGGGTTATTGAGGAGCCTCTCCCTTTTTCTTGGCATACTTTAGATGAATGAATTTTAACTCATACTCATATTGGCCCTAAAAATATTAAAAAATTAGTCAGTGCTCACAAAATATGAAGACAGATTTTAAAATAATTTCTTTTTGGTAAAGGAAGAATTATAAATGGAAGTTAATTCATTTTCCCCTAGAAGACATATTAATACTTTCCATCAATTTCTCAAATTGTTAAGTGGAGGAAGGTTAGAATATTAAGAGCTGTAAATATTCTTTAAGTGGATGTAATATTAAAGAATTTCTATACCTTATTAAATAGATATTTAATAAGTGACCATACTAAGCAACTATATTCAGTTATCCAAGGATTGCAAAGGGTTGCTTAATAAATCATTACTATTTAGAATGTTAGTTTGTTCTTAGAATTTTTTAAGTTATAATTTTGGGCCAATATATGTAATTTGGAATTGAAATAAAACAAAATGACATACTGTTTTAGTTTTATTTCTTTTACTATTTAGACATGTAAAATACCTTCAACTATTGCATTTGCAGTAATAATAATGATCGTAAACATGCACTGAGCTAGATACCGTTCAAATTGCATTTATTTAATCCTCACAAACATCTTTGAGGAAGATGTTATTACCCTCATTTACACAAGAGGAAACCAAGACAGAGAAAGATTTTTTTTTTTTAAACAATTTTCCCAAGGTCAAATACTTACAAGTGAAAGAACCAGGATTAGATCCCAAGCAGTTCACTGACTTTTAACCCTTATGCTATGCTGTCTCCAAGGAAAAATCTATTTATGATGTTGAAAAATTAATTTCTATTGCTATCAAATGTATACATACATGTAGTTTAAAGAGCTAAATGGTTCTAGAAGGCTTTATAAAAAATATTAATCCCCTGGAAAACTTTCTCCATTTCCTGTCCCTAGAGGCAGCCACTTTCAATGCTTTCAACGATTCTTTTGATGTTTTTGTCCATATCTCTAAACAGCATGTTTCTCGGCTACTTTTCTACATTTCAAATTTTGGCATTTTTTTATTGACTTCCCATCATCTAAGATGGAGATTTGGCTGTCTTTCACACACTTCACCACACATCTTTTCGTTAGATCAATGTTCTGTGTTTATGTTGTCATGACTATGTGCATGCTGTTGATAAAGGAATTATCAAATGTACTTATAGGTTTCCTTTCTTACGCAACTTTTTGTTCCCTGTCATTGATAACCATCTAGTTTATTCATCTTATTCCTTAGTTTACTATCAATTTATCATAATTTATCCCCAAACTCTCACCAGTTGTATAAATACCTGCAAAGACATTAACCCTTTTACGTTCTTGAATAAATATCCCCAAGGATTGGTTGATTTCTAGGCTCATTGCATAGCTCATGTCCTGGGACTCTCTCTTCACCATGATTCTGGGGCTCCCCTTTGCCTCTCCCTGGGGTGGTATCCCCTATTTCTGTATACTGTGCATACTCTTGCTTGGTTTACTGCTTTGGCTTGATGGAGCACATTCTCCATTAAGTATATGAGAAACGGTACGTGGGAGAAAAAATTCTGAGAACTTGCTTCTTGGAAAACTGTCTTTTATTAAGTGAATTAATACTTTAAAAATTGCTTAGAAAACTATCTGGCACATAGTAAGAAGAGGATACATGTCTAGTAAATAATTTTACCTTTATCCTCAACTGATAATTTGAAAAGCCATTGTATTTTAGATTGTAAATAATTTTTTCCTCAGAATTTTGGAGGCATGATTCCATTGTCTTCTAGGCACCAGTGTGGAATTTGAGAAGTGTAACGGCTTTTTGACTTTTTATCCTTTGTTTTGAAATCCACAGTTTTAAATTTCTTGATGCTATGGGTACACTTTTCCTTCATTCTGCTGAGCACTCAGCAGAACTTTTCAATCTAGATATTCATAACGTTTAAGTGTGTAGATGTTCTTGTATTAGGTCTTTAGGTCTTTGGTGACTTGTCCCATACTCTCTCACTCCCGCTTTTGCTTTTTTTGTTTCCTTTTTCTCTTTCTGGCTCTCCTGTTATTTTTGTGTGTGTGTGTGATGAAGATCAGCCCTGAGCGAACATCCATGCCAATCCTCCTCTTTTTCGCTGAGGAAGACCGCCCTGAGCTAACATCTATTGCCAATCCTCCTCCTGTTTTTCTCTTTTTCCCCCCAAAGCCCCAGTAGATAGTTGTATGTCATAGATGCACATCCTTCTAGTTGCTGTATGTGGGATGCGGCCTCAGCATGGTCAGACAAGGGGTGCGTCGGTGTGCGCCCGGGATCCGAACCTGGGCCGCCAGCAGCGGAGCACGCACTTAACCGCTAAGCCACGGAGCTGGCCCATCCTGTTATTTTGATGCTGAACTTTTTGGTTCTCTAATTTTCTTACTTATTTTCTTTCTTATTTGCATGTATTTGTCATTTTCATCTAGCATCTGGGAGTTTCTTCTACTTGATCTTCCGACACTTTGCACTGAGCTTTTCGTTCCTGCTGTGCTTTTAGGACTTCAAGACCACCTTTTCTCTGTCTATGCTTTTCCATAGCATGTTGTTTTTGTTTCGTGAATGCAGTGTCATTTTTCTCTTAGGACATTAATGATAGTTTATTTGAAGTGTTCTCCTCTTAATGGAGTCCCTGTATCCTCTTCATCATTTCGTCTACTAATTTGCTTTAGCTTCTGTCTTTTAAATTAGAAGCTTCCCCCGCATGTTTGAAGCTGGCTTTTCACTCATACTTAAGAGCTGGGTAATAAACCACTAATCGAAAGTTCTGTGCAAAAGGGGATGTGCTGGTTGACAGCGGAGTTCAATATAGGTGATCTGCGCCATTCTCCTGGGAGACTCTTGATTGTCAATATCTTTAAATATTTCATTTTTAGTTTGTTGGTTTCCTTAGAAAACACTCTTCAAAACCCCTGCCCAGGGAATCTAGGCCCATCTTTCAGCATTCTGTTTGCTATATAAACTTTCGCTTATTTCCCCTGAATTCAGTACGGAATATGCACCCGTTGTACATGGTGTTCCCAGTGTAGCGCACTAATGTCCCATCTTCTCCTCGGAGGGTGGAGGGGCAGTCACGTAACTGAGTAGAACAGGGAAGACGGTCTGGGTGTCTACCTACCTCTTAAAGAGACCTTCAACCCACCTTTACCAGCCAGTCTCAGGGGTATCTGGTGTTGCCAGTTCCTGAGCCTTTTGTATTCTGTGGTGTACATAAATTGTTTCTTGGCTTTTCTCATTGAGCATTTGGGATTCAGCTTTTTCAGATCTGAAAAGTCAGTCATCATTCTTTCATCTGCTTTCCAATTTCCAAACTTTTGTTGTCTCCTCTGTGATCCTCATTGCCCTTGCAGGTATACAATTTTTTTAAAAACCAAAAACTTAAATATAATTTTAATGGGATTTCGAGAAGGGGCAGATGCAAGTGCATGCATTTAACCAACTATCTTTACTTGGAAATTTGTTTGTGGATATTTTTAGCTTTGTATAATTATCAGTTAATCATTAGATGCCTTAAAGTCTACGACGGTGCTTCGGTTTTTGTATGGGATTCTTCCTTCCCTTCTCAGGGTTAGGAGTGGGAGGGGGAAGGCAGCACATGGAGACATAGAAAAGCACAGATGTAAAGCAGCATGGTGTGGGGGAAAGACACAAGCTTTGGAGAAAGAGACCTGAGTTTAAGTCTTCTGCTGACTTAACTGGAGTTATGAATCCTCTTGGCATGTCGCTTTCCTTATTGACTTTTTACTATTTACTATTGACCAGGGATCACCCAGTTGGCTAAAATAGCTGGCTTCAGAAAGCCCCCTCTAACTTCCAGATTCTTTACAATAACCTTGTAAAAATTGGGTCACACTGGTTTAACAGGTGTAGAGTGTGCTTTATCGGGACTATGATTTGGGGCTAATTGAAATTGGGACTTTTCGAGAAAACCCACAGTGTGTGGCTGCCTGAGCCAGTGTCAACAGTTGTGAAATGTGTGTGTGTGTGTGTGTTTTGAACTAAAAACTGAAATAGGTGTAGCAGACACTTGTGCATCCAATCATTATTAGCACAAAGAGATTCTCTTGCCATATCCTGGTAAAAAGGAAAACCTCTAAAATGCCGAGCAGCTGAAGAAAAATATAATAATTACACAGTGACTAGTTCTTGGAAGATCACAATCCTCCTAGATAGGGAGAGAATTTAGAGGGGCATAGTCAAGGCCCTAAGTAATAGAAAGGTATTTAATAGAGTTGTTCACGTGGCTGTCAAGTTTAGTTAGAAGGGAAGATAAAGATAAGCTGTTTCCAATTTACTTGTAATCTTGAGTCTTCACCTGTCTTCTTTTCAGGAAAGGCTAATGTCGCTGCTTAAGCAACAATTTCATGCCTAGACTATAAACTTCACTGTTTCAGACAAAAAAACAAAGAACCAATCCCATGCATGAATAACATGAATAATGGGAACTCTGCACCGCCACCTCAATACCCTTTTTGCAGAGTGTGGGGAGTTTTTCCTTTACTAAATGAAAACTATATCCAAAAAGCTCTTTCTAGTGTAAAAATAAGTGTAGCTCTTCCTCAGACAAGGGCTTCTACGGTGGAACTGCTATTGTACAATGTGTGTTCTTTGTGGGAAACTGAGGACGTTTCTGGATTACTTTAAATCTGGCTCTCCACAGTTCTCTGTGAGCACTGTGCATCTGTCAGCTCTTCTGTGGTTATTAAATAGTGACAGAATGACAGGTGAGAAATGGCATTAATTGTACAATAGAGAAAATGGAACAAATTAAGTCTCTGTGCATTGATCTTTTTAGAAAAATTATTGATAATACAATGTTCGTAATCAGTTGGTTCTGTAGGACAACATGAAATGGATTTCAAGGGTTTGCTTAAAGAGTATGCGTGTGTGTTTTAAAATTTCTGCTTTCATTAAGGCAAAGCTTTGGTGTAACGTGGTCTCGGACATTGAAAATTTACTGTCTCTTTTTTTTTAAGAGCATGTTTTCCTTTTTAAAGTGGTATCTCTCAAAACTTTTTATTTCTATTTCAAAAACCTTAAATGTTTCTTTTCTGCCTTCAGGGTATCATAAATTTCCTTAGTTTGCCATTCAAGGTTCTCTACCCTCTGACCCCAATTTACTTTCCCCATTTGTCTGCCACTGTTTTCCTACATAAACCCTTCCTTTCAGCTGAATGGGAATGCTTGGTGTACCCTACAGGCCTTTCAATTTTGGCCCCATCTCAGAAATCCTTTTCTTTCCTCTGTACTTCTCTGCTGCTGGCCCTTCTTTAAGATATGACTGAAGCCCTTTCCCTAACCATCCAAGCTCTGGTACACAGTCAATGCGTCCTCTGCCCTTCCACATCCCAGCTGGGTCACTCAGGAACCATTTAGCATCAACTGCCAGTCCACATTCTACCTGGATACGTTTCATTTGACGCTACCTAGAATGTAAGCTCCTAAAAGGTAGCAGGTTTTGTGTTTGTTTCATTGCATTTCTTCTTTCTGACATCTCTTCTACTTATATGTTTGTTGCTTGCTTATTTATCTATCAATCGTGTATTTTCTGCTGTCTACTACCACTAGAATATAAGTTCCAAAAGACGTCATGAAAATCGCCAAGGTTACAGGGGTCAGACATGGCAGACAGTTGGTCTCTGGAGTCCATGCTCTCAATCACCAATCTACACAGCCTCATGGCAGTTGTCAATGACCCCATCATTGCAACTTCTAATTTTACTTAACTTCTCAACACTGTTGACCACTCATTCCTTGAGTGTTTCAATTCTCTTGGCTTCTATGACATCCTTTTCTCTCCATTTTCCTCTTACCTTCCAGATCACTTTCCTCTAGTCCTCTAACAGTTCAAATATTGATGGTCCCCAGTTTTGTTCTCATCATTTTTCTGTAATTTCTGTACAATCATCTTTCTAGCCTAGTACTTCTTGACCTTAGTGGCATGACACATTACAGTGTCACAATCAGCCATGACACCTGTGTCAAAAACACTCACTATTCGTAAGCATTAAGTTACAAGCACTTGTGAATGATTTCCTTTTTTAAATAATTAGACTCATCTCAAAGTTACCATTATAAGGATATCACACTTATTTGCATTTCAATAGTGTGTGCTTGCTTGTGTAGGGAAAGGTAGAATTAGAGTTGGCTGGAAGTGAATTACTCATAATTCATAGCCTATTTTATATTTGCTGAAAATATCCATGAACTGTGGTTATTGATATGTCATTGATAGTTGTATTAATTTTGAAATATTATAATTTGTAAACTGTGGTTTTATAGATGTGTTTGTTTCCTTGATTTTACCCATGGATACATTTTTAACAAGGAAGAGAGATGAAGAAAGCATGTGTATGCACCTACCTCTGCATAGCACAGAAATGAGAATGAGGATCTAGTTATAATTTCCAAATCAAAGGCAATATGATCATCCAAATGACATGTACAATAATATTATCTATATTAGCATCATGAATAAATATAAATATTATGTGCTACTCTTTTTAACCATAAAATATGAATTATTTTTCTTTATCTTTATTAGTACATACTTACTTTTCTTATATTACCTGTAGAGATCTGAATTTGATCTTTAAAATATAGTTTTATATAGTTTCTATATTAGATTAATCATTTATATATTTTCCCTCAAAAAATGACATGTTTTGAGATCATTAAATATATACTTTTACTAATCATTTGCTAGTAAAATGCTTTTGTGAATATGACCTATAAAAACAGTATAGGAACTCTTTGCTTTATTTGACCAACTACTTTTGTTCGTGTGTGTGTGTGGTTTTCACTACCATCTGAGTGTACTCCCGGGAGTGTGTCTCATATGAATGCCATTCATCATCTGTTATAGCAGAAGAAAAGTTGAAAATCTCTGCTCAAGGCTATGCCATGTACTCCTGTGTGGTTTTCTCCCACATATTGATGACCCTGAATTGCTGCCATCACCCGCTATCCTTTCTCTGGACCTGCAGACTCATTTATTCAGCCCCCACTGGGCATCTTTGTGTGGATGTCCTACAGGCCCCCATATTTCAGGCCCTCAGTTTCATGTCTGAAACTGAACTCAGCTTCTATCCTATCCCCCAACCCAACTGCTCCTTTTTCAGTGTTGTACATTTTCACCAATCATATCATCATTTACCCATCCCCTTAAAAACATTAAGAATAATATTCAATGTCTCCCAGGTCAGTGACCTAGACCTATATATCCCCTAAATGTCTCTGAAAGTATTTCTCTCCTTCCTCACTGCCTTTGCCTTAGTACAGCTGCTCATCATTTCCTATTGGGACCATTTCATAGCCCAGTGGTTCTCAAATTTCAGCATGCATCAGAATTGTTCAAACACAGATTGTGGGGTCCCAACTCCAGACTTCCTGATTCAGTAAGTCTGGGGATAGTACCAAGAAATTGACTTTTTAACCAGTTCGTGGTATTCCTGATGCTGCTGGTCTGGGGATCACATTTTGAGCCACAGGCATAGTCTATTAATTGGCCTCCCTGACACCAGCCTGTCTACTTTATTGTTTATCCTCCAAATTGTTTCCCAAAGGATCATTTTTAAAATGTGGGTCTTGTTATGTCTCTCTCTTACTTAAACGCTTTTACTCTCTCAGCATCACACTTACAATAGACTTGATTGAACTCTTTCTACTCAAATACATGAAACATGGCACTCTTGTTATTCATACAGCTGCATACCACATATCTTATTTTTGTTCCACTGAGGCTAAGGACTTTTTCCCTTGTCCAGGGATGTTTGTAGGTCAATCTGGCTATGAAAATCTCAACCATCACCCAGTTTATAATCCCAGTCTCAGAGCTTCCTTTCTTCTTCCTCGCGCTTTTAAGAGATTTATCTCCTTCCAGTTTTAGGAAGAAGATTGGGGTGTACACTTATGTAAGGTGGCCCATTGATAGAAACACAATTGTATGATTGGGTCTGGGTAATTTTTCTGCAGACTTTCCCTGCTGGTATTATCCTCTGCTCTGGCCTCCTACACTGGGATGGGCAGCTATTAGCTTTCTTATGTGACATATTAAATGACAAACAGGTACCCAACTGGCTCCTTTATAACAGTATTACTGCTTCTTTTCTTTACTCCCAGCAAGCTGCCTCCAACCACACCAAATGCTGGCCCCCACCTGACTGGACCTCTGGAGGAGGTAAAGACAGGCCCTTGCCACTCAAAGTGTTAGAGGGGCCAGTAGAATCTGTATCACGAGGGAGCTCCTTAGAAATGCAAAATATGCACCCTTCCTCCAACAGAACTACTGAATTAGAATCTGCATTTCAATAAGATCCTAGGGTGATCCAGTTTGAGAAGCACTGGCCTAGGCTTTTAGGACCCCTAGAAATACCTGACTTGTAGCCATTCTCTGTTCATTCACAGTAATATGAATTTGTAGGATCTGCAATAGCCATTTTCTTCATCTATAAAATGGGACTGTAATGCCTACCTTGACAGATTGTGATGAGGTATGTAAAATATCCGGCACAGCACCTTAGATGTGGCAGGTGTTCTCTAATCATAAGCATTATTAAGTCTGTATCTTCATTTTCTTGGATTTTAACAGCCCTTTGGAAATCTTCATAAACAAGTCACCTACCTCCCCCAACAACCACTAACTTGCGTCAGAGGAGTTGGGGCCAGAGAGTTTAATAACAGGATTGTGGCAGGTTTATACTTAAAGATATGCTTAATTTTCAATTAAATGGCATAACTGGAATGGCTTTGGGAAGCATAGAGGTTGCCTACTTTTTGGGGTTGACTGGTGTATTTCTGGAAGTATCACATAATAATGCTTGTAGCTCTGAGCTGGGAGAATACATTAAAAGATGCTCCACATCATAGTGAGAAGGGAAATTCAAGTAAAAAACACAGTGAGATACCGCCACAACCCATTAGACAGGCTAAAATTAGAAATACAACAATACCGAATGTTGGTGAGGATGTGAAGAAGCTGTAATTCTTTTACATCGCTGGTGGGGATGTAAAATGGCACAACCATTTTGGAAAAGTGTTTGACAGTTTCTTAAAAATTTAAAAACAATAAAAAGGAATAAATTCCAGCAGGCAGAAATTCAGTAAGGACATAGTTGAACTTAACAACACCATCATCAACTGGATATAAATGACATCTATAGACTACCTCACTCAACAAAAGCAGCATATGTATTCTTTTAGAGTTCACATGGAATATTCACTAAGATAGACCACATTCTGGACCATAAGATGCATCTTAATGAATTTTAAAGAATAGAAATCATACAATATCTGTTCTCAGACCACAATGGAATTAAACTAGAAATCAATAACAGAAAGATAGCTGGAAAATCCCAAAATAAATGTGGAGATTAAACAACACACTTCTAAATAATACATGGATCAAAGAGGAAATCTCAAGAGAAATTTAAAAAGTATTTTTAGCAAAATTAAAATGAAAACACAGCTTATCAAAATTTGTGGGATGCAGTGAAAGCAGTGCTTAGAGGGAAATATATAGTAATGAATGCATATAGTGGATAGAGAGAAAGATCTAAAATCAGTAATCTAAACTTCCACCTTAGGAAATTAAACAAAGAAGAGCAAATTAAATCCAAAGTAAGTAGAAGAAAAGAAAGATTAAGAATTTGAGCAGAAGTCAATGCAATTGAAAAGAGAAAATCAACAAAACCAAAAGCTGGTTCTTTGAAAAGATCGATAAAATTGATAAGCCTCTAGTCTGGCTAACTAACTAAGAAAAAAAGAAAAAGGACACAAATTACTAATAGCAGAAATGAAAGAGGCAACATCACTACAGATCCTGTGCACATTAAAAGAATAATAAAGGAATACTATGAACAGCTTTACGCTCACAAATTTGATAATCTAGATTGAAATGAACCAGTTCCTTGAAAGATACAATTTGCCAAAACTCACACAAGAAGAAACAAACAATCTGAATAGGCCTATATATATTTTAAAGATTGAGTCAATAATTTATAACCTCCCAAAACAGAAATCACCAGGCCCAGATGGGTTCACTGGCGAATTTTACCAAACATTTAAGGAAGAAGTTATACAAATTCTCTGCAATACCTTTAAGAGGATAAAAGCAGAAGGAATATTTCCTAATTCATTCTATGAGACCAGCATTATCCTAGTAACAAAATCAGACAAGGACATTACAAGAAAAGAAAACTGCAGACAATATCTCTCATGATCATGGGTGCAAAAATCCTCAACAAAATATTAGCAAATGGAATCTAACAATGCATAAAAAGAATTGTGCACTACAGTCAAGTGAGATTTATCCCAGATATGCAGGGCTGGTTCAACATTTGAAAATCAATTCATATAATCCATCACTTCAACAGGCTAAAAAAGGAAAATCACATGATCATATAAATAGATGCAGAAAAGCATTTGACAGAATTCAATACTTATTCATGATAAAAGCTCTCAGTAAACTAGAAATAGAGGGGAACTTCCTCAACTTGATAAAGAACATCTACAAGTAACCTCCAGCTAACACACTCCATGATGAGAAACACAAAGCTTTCCGTCTCAGATCAGATATGAGGCAAGGATGTCCCCTTTTGCCACTCCTTTTCAATGTTGTACTAGAATTTATAGCTAATGCAATAAGACGAGAAAAGGAAATAAAAGGTATACAGATTGAGAAGGAAGAAACAAAACTGTGTTTGCAGATGACCAAATCGTCTGTGTAGAAAATCTGAAAGAATAAAAAAAAACTCTTGGAACTAATAAATGATTATATCATAATTGAAAGATGAAAGGTTAATATATAAAAGTCAATAGCTTTCCTATATACCCACAATTAATAAGTGGAATTTTGACATTAAAAAAACAATATAATTTACATTAGCTTACCCCAAAATGAAATGCTTAGTTATAAATCTAACAAAATTTGTACAAGATCTATATAGGAAAAATACAAAACTCTGATGAATGAAATCAAAGACGAACTAACTAAATTGAGAGACATTTCATATTTATAGGTAGAAAGACTTAATATTGTCAAGACATCAGTTCTTCCCAACTTGATGTATAGATTCAATGGAAACTTAATAAAAATCCCAGCAAGTTTTTTTGTAGATTTTGATAAACTGATTCCAAAGTTCATACAGAGAGGCAAAAGACCCAGAACAGCCAGCAAAATATTGAAGGAGAAAAACAATGCTGGAGGACTGACGCTTCTCCACTTCAAGACTCACTATAAAGCTGCAATAATCAAGACACTATGGATTGGCAGAAAAACAGATTAATAAATCATTGGAAGAGAATAGAGAGCCCAGAAATAGACCCATATAAATAGTCAACTGATCTTTGGCAAAGGAGCAAAGGCAACACAGTGGAGCAAAGATAGTCTTTTCAACAAATGCTGCTGGAACTGAACATCCACATGCAAAAAAAATAATCTAGACACAGACTTTAAACCATTCACAAAAATTAACTCAAAGTGGATCATAGACTTATATGTAAGATGCAAACCTATAAAACTCCTAGAAGATAACATTGGAGAAAATCTAGATGACCTTGGGTATGGTGGTGACTTTTGAAATACAACACGAAAGGCAGGATCCATGAAACAAATGATTAATAAGCTAGACTTCATTAAAATTAAAAATTTCTGCTCTTCAAAAGACAATGTCAAGAGAATGAGAAGACAAGCCACAGATTGGGAGAAAATATTTGTAAAAGGCACATCTGGTAAAATGACTGTTATCTAAAATATACAAAGAGCTCTTAAAACTCAACAGTAAGAAAACAAACAACTGGGTTAAAAAATAGGCCCAAAACGTTAACATATACCTCATGAAAGAAGATATACAGATGGCAAATAAACATATGAAAAGATGCTCTACGTCATGTGTCATCGGGGAAATACAAATTAAAACAACAGTGAGATATCACCACATGCCTTTTAGAATGACCAAAATCCAGAACACAGACAACACTGAATGCTGACAAGGATGTGGCAGAGAAGGAACTCTCTTTCACTGCTGGTGAGAATGCAAAATGGTACAGCCACTTTGGAAGAGAGGTTAGCAGTTTCTGACAAAACTAATCATACTTTTACCATAGCAGCTGGCAGTCATGCTCCTTGTTATTTACCCACATAAGTTGAAAACTATGTCCACACAAACCCTGCATATGGATGTTTATAGCAGCTTTATTCATAGTTGCTAAAACTTGGAAACAACCAAGATATTCTTCAGTAGGTGAATGGATAAGTAAACTGGTACGTCCAGACAATGGAATATTATTCAGCACTAAACGGAAAGGAGCTATCAAGCCATGAAAAGACACGGAGGAAACTTAAATGCATATGGCTAAGTGAAAGAAGCAAATCTGAAAAAGTTCCATACTGTATGATTCCAACTATATGACATTCTGGGAAATGCAGAACTATGGAGACACTAAAAAGATTAGTGGTTACCAACGGTTATTGGAGAGGGAGGGATGAATAAGCAAAGCAGTGAGGATTTTTTAAGGTTGTGAAACTACTCTGTATGATACTATAATGATGGATATATGTCATTATACATTTGTCCAGACTCATGGAATGTACAACAACGAGAGTGAACCCTAATTTAAACTATGAACTTGGGGTCATAATGATGTGTCAATGAAGGCTCATCAGTTATAACAAATGTACCCCTTCGATGGGGGATTTTGAGAGTGGTGGAGGCCTTGCCTATCTGGGGGCATGGGGTGTATGGGAAATCTCCCTACTTTCCATCCATTCAGTTTTGCTGTGAACCTAACACTTCTCTGAAATATGGAGTCTAGTTTTTTTAAAAAGTATATCATACAGAGCTTAGCACATTAAATGTGCCTAATGAATTATTATCCAATTCCAAAATGTATCTTCCACTATGTAACACATCACATCTCCTCCTGATTAGCCATCTCGCTCACTGCGGTAGAACGTGTGTCCAAAATAGAATACATGAAAGGAGACAGAATTGTGACCTCAGCAAGAATTGCAGATCTAGAATTCCACCAAAAGAATCTAGTTCAAAGCCAATGGAAGAACACATATTTTTACATGAATTAAATAAAATCTCCACGTAATGATCATGGCACTGAAGATGCTGACAGCTACTGGTTGCTCTGTGAAGGCCACGTTCCGACCTTCTATTCTTCGCCATTCTTGGGAGCTCTTACTTGGCCATGAGACCTCCCGGAGGAGCTTCTCTTTTAAACACAATATTCCTCCATCTGCCAAGTATGGTGGGCGGCACACTGTGACTATGATTCCTGGGGATGGTATCGGGCCTGAACTTATGCTGCATGTCAAGACTGTGTTCAGACACGCGTGTGTGCCCGTGGACTTTGAGGAGGTGCTGGTTAACTCCACTTCTTGTGAAGAGGACATTCACGATGCCATCATGGCAGTCCGTCGAAACTGCGTGGCCTTAAAGGGCAACATTGAAACTGACCACAGCCTGCCACCATCTCACAAATCCCGCAACAGCATGTTTCGCACTGCTCTAGATCTCTATGCCAGTGTCATCCATTTTACGAGTCTGCCAGGTGTGGAGACCCGGCACAAGAACGTAGACATCGTAGTTGTTCGGGAAAACACGGAGGGTGAATACAGCAACCTGGAGCATGAGAGTGTGAAAGGCGTGATAGAGAGCCTAAAGATCATCACTAAGGCCAAGTCTTTGCGCATTGCTGAATATGCCTTCCAGCTGGCCCAGGAGATGGGGCGCAAGAAAGTGACGGCTGTGCACAAGGCCAACATCATGAAACTGGGAGATGGTCTCTTCCTCCAGTGCTGTAGGGAGGTGGCGTCCCGCTATCCTCAGCTCACCTTTGAAAGCATGATTGTGGATAACACCACCATGCAGCTGGTATCCCGGCCCCAGCAGTTTGATGTCATGGTGATGCCCAATCTTTATGGCAACATTGTCAACAATGTCTGCACAGGGTTGGTGGGGGGAGCAGGCCTTGTGCCTGGTGCCAACTATGGCCACATCTACGCAGTGTTTGAAACAGCTTCAAGGCAATCAGGCAAGAATATAGCCAATAAAAATATGGCCAACCCTACTGCCATGCTGCTGGCGAGTTGTATTATGCTGGATTACCTCAAGCTCCACTCCCATGCCACTTCCATTCGTTCTGCGGTCTTGGCATCCACAGAGAACAAAAATGCCCATACTCCAGACATTGGAGGCCAGAGTACCACCCTGGATGTCATTCAAAATATCATCAACCACATCAGTCCTGTCAATTAAATGGCCGGTGCCTTGAGGCTAATCTATCTCTCAAAGTCCTTCTTTGTCCCACTCTTGACCTCACCCTACCCACTCAGAACCCGTGTCCAGTTTGGCTAGTGTGGAATCACGAATAAAGTTGCTTCTGCTCCAATTCAGAAGAGGTGGGGGGAGTGAATCTGAACTCTGATTTTTTTTCTATTAAATTAGAATGCCCTAAATGCCATAAACATTACTTGTTTAAATTAGCCAAACCTATTGTGTTGTAAATGTATTGAGGAATTCTTCTCGATTTTAATCCACAATTCATGCTTCTCTCTGATATGATACACTGAATAAATCAGAGCTGTTTGTAGAGTCCTGAGGCTTTCCTAGAACCTGGCACACTGACTTTCTTTTTATCTGGGTCATTAAAATTCAGCGAACCAGCCTGCAGAGAAGTCTGGCTTCTCTCTAGAGGTTGCTAATGAGTTAATTAGTGCAATAAAATTTGCCTACAAAATATACATTGTAACCTTAGTAATAAATAAAGTACCAGAAAGCTGAGCTAGTACAGAATGCTTCCACTGCCTCCTAGATGGCCCAGCTTTTCCCATGGTCTTGTTTATGTTTGGAAGGAATTTTCACTGGTGTAATTTTTCACACGTGGACATCCTGAGGCATTGCAGCTCTCCTGGAAAGGGGGTTCTTGAATTCCTTCCAGTTGGGTTCAAGGGTTTAGAGGTCAAGTCCCCAATTAACAGACAGTGGGCCTACGATTGTTTGTTATACATATAGAACCATGGACTGTAAGCTCCTTGCTCAGTGCTTCATAGTCTTTCATGGTTTACTTTCTTTTAATCTCTTTTTCAAAGAAAGAATGTACATATGAACATGAAAAGCACTGAACTAATTTAAATATTTGCTTTCATTTTATTATAATATATTTTATTTACAGTATTTTTTAAGCTCATGGAGGGGAGACACGCAAAAAAATGACAATTTTATTAGTGCTCGGAAATTGTTATTACTCAAGTAGGAAATAAAAATAATGATGATAAAAACTTACAGTATTTGTATTGGTAGGAATGGCTGCAGATAGAAGTGAGATGGAGAATAACAGTGAATTCTTAATAATATTTTGGAAACCTCTGTGTCTCAGCTGTAACCTTTGGTTCCTGCTATGGTTCACTGACCACAAGTTAAAGACGTTGGACTTAGACCCGAAAAGTTCCTTATGGTTTCCAAAAGGCTTTGACTTATCATGTTACTTTGATCTCATCTACCCTCATTTATGTGTAAAGTCCAGGCCAGGATTTGGAAAACCAAAAGCTAGTTTGAGGGCATTTAGTTTGAGGAGGAAGTGACTACCTTCAACCCTATCTAGAAGCCTTTCTTAAAGAACAAGGCAAGCGGGGATAAGTCAATTACAAAATAATCATGGTATTCCCTTTATTGGACGTTAGATATGTCGTTGGCCAGGGCTGCCACTGGCCTATTTGGTGCCTTCCTCGGACAGATCTAGACTGGCACTAGATGCGTGGTTTGTTGAGGGGAGCAAGGGGTGGATTTTGTCTCGAAGTCCCTCTACCTCCAATGCCATAATAACCCACTCCGTACCCCTTTCTCTCATGGCTAGGGGAGTTTATTTATGGTACAACCAGCCCAACTGCAGACAGTAGCCCAGCTATTGGCTTCTATTTGACAATGGGAGTTTATTCTAATAGGTACATTTGAGCTGGTTTCTGTCTCTGTTAAAGGTAGTCATCTCCAGAATCTTCCCACAGTTCTTGGACCAGACTGCTGTGATGGCACCTAGTACACTAGAGTGGAATTTTCCATTTATCAATGTTAGATTTTCCCGCTTAGCTATGAGCATCTCTAGGGAAAATACCATGTATTTTTCTTCCTTGTTTTCTGTAGTCCCTAACGTAATGACTGATACATACAAAACAAGTAGTATGTATTTATTGAATCAACCAAAAAATGAATGACATGACTGATACTGCCTCACAGTGAGATAATGACTGTACATACCTCACAGGGTTGTTGGGAAGATTGAGTGAGAGAATGTACATAAAGCTGGTAGCACTGTGCCTCTCACATGGTAAGTGCTTGGTGTATTTTAGAAATTATTATATCCATTATTGTACACTATATACCATGCTAAAAGCCAATTCTGAGGAGAGCTGGATGAATTATATTAATTCATAACTGTCATTAGAACTTACTGGATAAGTTGCTCAACTGATTATATTATAGATTTGTAACTGACTTTCAACTAGGAGAGCAAATCATATCTGCTTATTCATCAAGTCTTCTTATCTCCTTTTTATTTCTTGGATCTAGCCACCTCTCTTCTTCCTCACTGACACCTCCTTTCTTGTTAGCCTTTCTCATCATTGATAACTTCTCAATTTCTGTTACTTCTAGCTTGTGTCATACTCTTAGTTCTTTAAAATCTATTTTCTACAGTGTACTCAGGATGCTCTTTCTTAAAGGAAAATAGGATCATGTCAGTTTCCTACTTAACACCCCTCATTCAACGGCTTCCCTTTGGTCTTAAGAGAAAGTCAACCGAACGTGGCATGAAAGACCTTGCATGTTCTAATCTCTGCTTCTCCAGGCTCACCATTTCCATCTCTTCTCCCTACCCCGATAACAACACAACTGTGGCACTCCAAAGAGAGTGCAAACAGAGTTCATGTTAAAGAGCCATCTACTCTTGCTAGTTCAGGTCTTTGCACATGGTCTTTGTTCCTCTCCCCTTCAGGAGATGATCTCCTTCTCATCCTACATGACTAAACTTAATCGCCACCACCTTTGAGAAGCCTTCCTTGAGTAACTCCCCTCCCATTCCCTGCTGAACTCTCAAAGCTTCCCCAGAGGTCTCTCTATATCTTACCTAGTGTTTGTCTCTCTGCTTGTCATTACGTGCTTTCCTTCCCGTTAACTTACCGTACAGTGCATTCCTTGGTAACAGGAGTGGTAGAGTCATTCATCACCATGGCATCAGGACCTAGCACAGGGACAAGCTCTTAGTTTCTGCTCACTCGAAATATTTATGGAAGGAAGGTAGGAAGGAAGAAAAGAATGACTTCACAGGTAGGAGTGGAGGATTGGAAGAACTAATCTATTGTAAAATACTCCTGTCTGGTTTCAGTCTATGAAACTTTGTTTACAAGATTTCTCCTCTCTAAAGAACACTAGAGCCTAGAGGCAGTAAGACAGGTGCTTGGCAGGCTGCCTCTGTTTCCTGAGAAGATTTCTGCACTACATTTACTGGATAATTTTATCTTAGGCTTTATCAGTTTACTCTGCTTTGTTTAAAATCCTGATATTATAAAGAATAGCAGCTACAAATTGTCTGATTTTTCTCTAAATTAATCCCTTCTTATTATGGCTCTATGTTAGTTAATGACCTTACAGATCACTCAGTCACTCACGTTGCTTTAGCTGACATTCATCCCAGCTCTTCTACATAGGAGCTGTGTGACATTGGATGAGTTGCTTAACCTGTCGGATCTCCAGTTTGCTCATCTGTAAAATAAAGTAAAATACTTACCTTTATAGGATTGTTGTAAGAATTAGACAAGTTTGCTTTGATTGTCTATAGCTACAAAACAAACCACTTCAAAACTTAGTGACTTAAAACATGTGATTACTTGTCATGAGTCTGTAGATTAATCAGGTGGTATTGCTGCTCATCAATGGGAGTGTTGGGATGACTGGAAGGTCTAATATAGCCTCACTCACATGGCTGGTAGTTGATGCTGGTGCCTGTTGTGACCATTTTGGGGAACATGATCTACCACGGTGATGAAAATTGTAAAACTCTTACCACAGTACCTACCACACAGGCATTGCTTAATCCACAGTAACTGTTATTATCCTCGACACTTTCCCCTCTACGTCTTATCTAGCTTCACTATCTGCCAGTTCCGCCTCTATAATGCACCCTGTGTCGATTCTCTTCATTCCGTCTCATTTCGTCTGCACTTATACTTTCTCAAGGACTATTAAAAATGTTGTCTAACTAATCTCAAATTCCAATATCAATAAAGATCATTACGAAGTTGGACAACTAGACAATATCACTCTGTAAATCTCTCTCCTCACCACCATTTCCATAGACTTGCTTTTATAAATGGATATTTTAACACTCTACTTCAGCTTTCCTCAAGGTCCAATATGCAGAATCTTGTTAGGGGACATCTCTAAATCTTTGAGGAAACAATCTTTTTCAAAGGCCAACAGGGAAGATTCCTCTCAGAACTGAGGACCAGGAAAACGTGTTTTTCACTATGAGTGTGTGTCCTTCTTCTTCTAGATAATGTGAGCTATATAACCCATTGAGAGAGTCCCTCATTGACTTGGCCACTGGGAAACTCAGAAAAAAGCCTTGAGCATTTTTTCTTCTTCATGAAATTATCACTTTTCATTCTATTTTATTACTTGATTTTAATTTATTTTACTTTATTTCATTTTCCTATATTTTGTTTTACTATAAGCCACTTAAATCACAAGTTAAGAAACACAAAAGGAAAAACTGGGTTCTTCACCTTCACATTCTTTTCTCTTCGTTCTTTTCAACATTGACCTCAGACAAATCTCCTTAAAGTAATGTTTATGTTGCTGTTACTCTGTTCAGTCCCCTTCAATAGTTCCCTCAATTCGGAAAGTATCAAGCCCTCCAAAATTTTAGTCCACGCTGTCTTGCCACTCTTAGAGGTTCTGACTTTCCTAGATATGCAGTATGTTCCAGCCAGTGTAGATACCTTCATTTACCTAAATATGACCTGTTCTTTTCCTCCCATGTGATGCAATTCCTCTCATTAGGGTCATTCCCCATTTAGTCTCTATTACATGTATACCCCTTATTCAAGGCATAGTTCAAATAACACCTCCTTTATGGAGACATCTCTGATTACCCCAACCCAGATACACTTCCTTTACTCTCTCTGAACACACATAACCCTGTTACTGGACTTTTGAACTCCTTCATCTCACATTTTGTCTTGTATTAATTGTTCATCTACTCGACTTGAGCCTTAATAAATCTTATGCTCCTTGACAGTGGGGAACATATTTTAGCCCAGGTTCTGGATTTGTGTTACCCAGCATAGTGCCTTGCATATAGTAGGTACTAATTAAACACATACCAAATTGGATTGAAGATAATAATGATTACAGTTATAATTTTTTTGTGTTTATCATGTGCCATGCATTGTTCTACATGCTTTGCATTTATTTATTTAATTCTCATATCAACCCTATTAGATGATTATTATCATAATCGTCATTTTATAGATGAGAAAAGTGAGGCACAGAGAGGTTAAGAAATTCCCCTGAGGTCACACAACTAACAGGAGGTAAGGTCAGAGTTCAAATTCGAGCAGTCTGGCTCTAGAACCCAAGTGTTTAAATGGTCATGAGGATTTGTACATTGTGAATTTCTCATTCTTTTATGTGAAAGTGGACTAGGTTTCACCATAGATCAATGTTCCCTCGTGAAAATAATCCCATAGAGTCATAGAATTAAAGAGATGTGGAGGGAGCTCCCTCATTTTTCAGAAGCCGTAGTGCAGGAAGGCAGAGTACGGTGCATCAGTTTCACAGCTGCTACACAGCAGAGCCAGGACGAGCGTCCACGTCGTCTGATTCCAGAGAGAGTTCTCTTTTCATTATACTACGGCTCTCTCTTGATGTAATTTATAGGAAAAGTAACTACTAACATTTTTGAACACTTACTGTGTGGGAGGTGCTGTTCTTATGGTTTACGTATATTAACTCTTTTAATCCTCACATGAACCAACTATATTGACGAAAAAACTGAAGTACAGAAAAGTCAACTGACTGCTTGAGGTCAATCAGATTGTAAGTGGTGGGGCCAGGATTAGAATCCAGCCAGTGGCACCAGTATCTAACCACTACTACTATAATTGCTTCTCAAAACTTCAGGTGGCCTGTATATCCCAGGATGAGAAAGGCAGAATATACAATAAATGAGACTATTTGGTGCCTGAACCACACATCAAATATTGAAGAGAGATGACATTTCAAAAATAGTAAGTGATCAAATTACTCCTTTGAAGTAATGGTAGACAAAAGGAGATAAAACTTAGAAGCGATGTGCTACTGAAACAAAACAACTAAAATAGTGATATGACATGGAAACAAAGCTAAATTTTGCAAATAGGTGGAGAATTTTGAAGAAATTCATCCAGTTCTGGATCATTACAGAGGTTGCAGAATACCAACAGTGTTGTTAAAGGCTCATTTGGAAATATGCATAATTTCTGCAGGAAGCTGATTACAAAGCTAGACTGTTTTTGAAAGGAGGCACTTGGTCCTTGGAATTTCCCTGACAACTTGCATGACGTGGGAACTCAATGTGGTAGAGTGTTCTCCACATCCAAGTGAGCTTGCTTACGCTGATATGGGAAGGTACATGCATTGCATTTGTGAGTGTTCCAAGAAACACAAGGAAAAGAGAAAGGAGACATATTTAAAATGGAAACAAAAAGGGCTCAACTTCACAAAAGCAATTAAAAAAAATTGGAATGTCTTGTTACAAATTTTGCAAACGCTAAAACACCAACCCAGCCTGAGTAGAAACAGTGTTGGCTGAGGAAGACTCTAGTGTGGGCTTTGATTAGCTTGAGCATCTGGTTTTCTAAAGCTAATGCCAAATTTAGTTCATGCAAAACAGATGCAAATAGATGAATGTTGCCACAAAAGAGAGAGAAAATATCACATATGTCCAGATACAAGGTGGTCGTATTTTTCCCCTTTCCATCCCTCAGAAAAAAGAAATTGCCTTAAATTCAAATCCTTATAAGTATTCTCCTATTACCGGGCGTTCTTTCAATTCTTTTATTTTGAACAACAAGAAACTATTTGGATGAGGAAAAAATGACATTAGCCACTTTGGAATTTTTATAGAAATTATCTAGAGAATAAATTTCAAAAAGAGGCAAAAAAATTCCTCAACAAAGAATTAGTGTGTTTTCACAATTGCAAGTATTAGATGTCACTATGTATATATGCCTTTGACAAATCACTTAATAACACAGCTCAGTGTTGGGTCATATTGTAGAGATACAAATATATCCCTGTTAGACAAATGGAGAGACAAGAAGTCTTAATATTATGCAATTGGATTCTTGTGACTTCACTTGAAATTTCCTGTGAAAGCATCAAACACAGACTCAAAAAGTGCTTTACCTCAAACAGATTAGACAGGTGGGTTGATGGTGGGTTTGGAAAACTTTAGAAAACTTGACAAGTGGCTCTGGGTTGGGGAAGACCTTGAGGTCAAGATTCCTGGGAAGAGATTAAGTGAAATTACTTATGATAATTTACCATGATATCATGGTAAATTAATCAAATTATTAAACAATGCATTACATTATTAATTAATTTAATTAATTAAATTTCATTATTAATTAATTTACTATATTTAATAATTAAATATTAAATCATGTGTTTATTAAATAATTATTTAATTTAATAATTAAATATTAAATGCTTATTTAATAATATTAAACAAGTTAATTAAGTTAATTAATAATTAAATTAATAATTAGTAAATGATGTGTTAACTATTAAATAATATATTTAGTACAACCATGTGTAATAACTCAATCCACAAATCAAACATTATGCAGATAGTTATTTAATACATTCCTCAAAGGTATTCAACTTTGCCTGGAATATTTTTCTTTCTTCCCTGTTTCTTTTTTTAGATCTTGTCATTGATAAAAAGGGCATCATTCTCCTTATATTTGGGGTTGCTTCCTATTTAGGCATTTCCATTATCTCTTAAATGGAACATTTTGTGGGAAAAGGAAAAAAAGGAGATTTTCAAATTATTGTGCAGGAATTTCAAGTGAAATTATATTTAACTATTTAAGGCTGTGGCTAGAGCACACTTAGGGTACTTCATCTAGTTTTGATCTTTCAAATTGATGAAGGGTGTCATTCCTGTGAAAAGGTATGGTGTCAAATATCAACATTATACTAGGCGTCAGAACCATATGGTGAAAGTCCTGATTTATAAAGAACTTGTTTTCTCCGGGGTAAGAAAAGTCTCTGGGATTGATCCTTTTCAAAGTGTTCATGTTGTGATGGAATTAGGTTATTCTGATCCCAATTTTATTCTTGCCGGCAGCGAGATACTTGTTTACACAGGAACTTCATCCATTCGTTCTTTCCCTTACTCAGTTGTTCCTACGCGTAGTTTGTCCTCCATTGAGTGCTTACTTTGAGCTGGGTGCTGTGCAAGCCACTGAGGATGCAGCTTTGAGAATCAGTGTCTTTTCTCTCAAGAATCCCATGGGATTGAGAGAATCCACTATCACTGAGCAATTATAATGGAGAGTGATTATTATTATTCTAATAGAGGTATAAGCAGGGACTATGACAGCACACAAGAGGTAAAAGAAATCAGAGAAAGCACCCCAGAGTAAGTTGTGCTTCTAGGGATCAGAGAGGGAGGGAAAGGGAGGATAAAAGGAGAAAGGAGAAGGAGGAGAGAGAGAAGGAGAAGACATTCTGAGTGTCTCCCAAGGCCCTGACAGCCATGAGAACTGTCATCACAAGCCACCATCTACCCACTACCTGATATTCAAAGCTTTTCCTTTTTCCCCCAGCATTTTTTATTTTGCATATAATTCTTGTGGAACTCATTTTACCTACAAAAATCATGCCCTGATTATGTTTATCTATAAGGTGAGATTTTCAAATTTAAGGTGAACATCTGATTTTTCCATGAAGTGATTGTTTTTGGGAATGATGAACCCCTTACATTGATTAATTAACCTGATTAGACACCTCATCAAAGTTTCCTCTAATTCTTGTGATTAGGAGGATTTATTATTTTTCTTTAGCTACTGCTCGGCCCAGTCGCTGCCTCTTCAAAGCTTTTCTATTCTTTTTCGTGTTTCTCTCTGTCAGTCTGTTTGCAAGCACATTTCATCATTTTGTTCTTTCCAGCACATTTCTTGTTTCCTTCATCTCTTCTCAGATGCCTCCTTTTTTTTCCTCTCTACCTTTTGATTGGAATTTTAAGTTCCTTTACATTCATTTATTTATTTATTTTTGCTGAGGAAGAATCACCCTGAGCTAACGTCTGTTGCCAATCTTCCTCTATTTTGTACGTGAGCCACTGCCATAGCATGGCCACTGACAGATGAGTGGTGTAGGTCTGCACCCAGCAACTGAACCCAGACGTCTGAAGCTTAGTGGCCGAACTTAAGCACTAGACCACCAGGGCTGGCTCTATTTATTTATTTTTATTTTTTTGAATCAATTTTTATTTTGTTGAGGTCATATAGGTTTATAACATTGTGTAATTTCAGGTGTACATTATTATATATCAGTTTCTGTATAGACTGCATTGTGCTCACCACCAATAGTCTACTTTTTATCTGTCACCATACATATGTGCCCCTTTACCCCTTTTGTCCACCCCCCTCCACCCCCTTTCCCTCTGGTAACCACTAATCTGTTCTCTTTATTCCTATGTTTGTTTATCTTCCACATATGAGTGAAATCATATGGTCTTTGTCTCTCTCTGTCTGGCTTATTTCACTTAACATGATACCCACAAGGTCCATCTATGTTGTTGCAAATGGGCTGATTTTGTCTTTTTTTATGGCTGAATAGTATTCTGTTGTATATATATATACCATATCTTCTTTATCTGTTCTTCCGTAGAAGAGCACTTGCTTCCACATCTTGGCTATTGTGAATAATGTTGCAGTGAACGTAGGGGTGCATAGATCTCTTTGTATTGTTGATTTCATATTCTTTGGATAAATACCCAATAGTGGGATAGCTGGATCATCTGGTATTTCTATTTTTAATTTTTGGAGGAATCAGATGCCTCCCCGATGGTGGAATAGATCACTAGAAACAGATCATCTTCTCTTCCTTGGTGCTGACCTCCAGAGTGAACTCCCTGCTCTGATACCATTTTGACCTCTCACTCCTTCTAGAAATAGCCTTGGAGTTTCATTTGAAATCTAATCCATCGCCCTCCTCAATCATCCCTCCTTCTACTGCCAGTGGCATAATCTAGTCCCCACATTGTCTGGAGAAGCTGCCGATAGGCCATTTTCTGCTGAGATCCCATCATAGTTCCGGTTATCACTTCCCTTTGGTGGTAGCAGGACACGGCCATCTAGACTTCCCCACGGCCAAAGCTTTCACCACACTCAGGTAAATCGACAAATTGCACAACAACAACATTTCTAACGAGAACGACCCTGTTGTTCTTACACCTGATACTTTCATCTTCTTTTTTCAAGAAGCTACCTTGCTACAAAAAGGATTGTCACAATCTTAGCCTTCTCCCGGGAGGCTACTTGGTGTCTGTTGAGAGCACTCCAGAAATGGCAGCTGAGGGTGTTAACATCACTTGACTATGGCTATTGTTTATATCCAGATTGACAGATGCTTTTTAAAGTCTCCAGCTGAATATCATCAGAAAAGAGCTTAAAATGCACAGGAGGAGGAAAGTACGCCTCTCCCAGGATCCCCGCTGAGCTGATAACAGTCGATGGGAAGTCATCTATTTAAACAGAAATAAACATGCCTTGGAATGCCAAGAGCCTATTTTCAGCTTTATTAAGCTATTTTCAGCTTTATTAAGAAATCTGAGTTTAATTTTTCCAAGCATCTCCAGTCCTGTTTGTTTAGCTTTTCTCTGTGTGTGGATCAATTAGAACACTTGATGAGAATGTAGACGTTGCATTCCACTCCTTACACGAACACAGTGCCTTTGGAGGAGGGTAAAGAAGCTGGAAGATTTCCAGGGGCCTAGTCAGAAACTTGTACTTAACTGGCTTTTCATGGGGAAAAGTATTCCTGGTCAGATGTTGCCTGTGCCTGGACCCTGGGAAATTTCACTGTTGGATAATTTTTCTTTTTAAAAAATTCGTTGGACCCATATAGATTGGTCACCTGTAGTAAGACACTGCTCTGGGCCAGGGTCAGCAGTGTGTGTGTGTGCATGTGCACACGCATGTGTGTACATGCGGAGGGTCAGATAAAAACTATTTTAGGCTTTGCACAGGCCTTATGGTCTGTTTCAAGTACTTAACTGCCATTTTAAAGCAATGGGAGCCACAGAGAATAAACTTGTCTGTGTTCTAATAAGATTTTATTTGTGAACACTCATTTAAATTTCACATAATATTCACATGTCATATAATATTGCTTTTCTTTTGATTTTTTCAAGTATTAAAAAATGTGAAAGCCATTCTTTGTTCATGTGCTACACCAAACCAAGCCTGTGGGCTGGAATTTGTGAACCACTACTCTAGGCAAAGTGGCTAAAGTAATGAACAGGACAGAAGCCTTGATCTCATGTGGCTTTTGTTTTCCAGGAAGGAAAACAGACAATGAGCATATGAACACACAAATAATGACTCTTGTGTCGAGTTCTAAGGGTGAGGAAGAAAGAAAAAACCGAACCAAACAAAACATGGGTATTGTGACTAAGAGCGCTTGGTGATAGAAGGGCTGAGGGTGTGGGTTGCTTTGGCTGATCAGGGAAGGCTTCTCCAAGGTGGCCTCTGAGTTGATCTCTGAATGATGCCAGCAAGACATGTGAACGTCTGGTCCAAGCAGAAGGAACAGCAAAGGCAAAGCCCTGAGTCAGGGATGAATGAGCTGAGGGTGTTTGAAAATGTGAGATATCTGGTCTGGCTGGAGAGGATGTTGCAGAGGGGACAGAGGAGGGTCGTGCAATCAGAAAGGAATGCACCGACAGGTCAGGTGGGACTCTGGGTCAGAGGAAGGGCTTTGGGATTTATTCAGATTTCAGTGCTGGGTCATAAATGGGTTTAAAGCTGCAGAGTGATGGGAAATGGTTTATGTCTTCGGACAGGTCACTTGGCTGCACTGTGGATGAGGGACTGTGGTGGAGGAACAAGAGCGGAGGCCAGGGGGGCAGTCAGGAGGCTAATCTAAAATAGAACTTTTCCATTTCCTCTTCTAACACTTACTGAGTAAATCTGGTAGAGGCAAAGGAGAGAAGGTAAGAGAGTGATACAACACACAGCTCAGGATGGACTGCCGAATGAGATCTGCATCAATAATACTACCAAGAAGTCAAGTCCATATTATTTACATTACTTTAGTAATGCTCACAATGACAGCTAACTATTTTGGAGGTACTTGCTAGGTGTGGCATTATTTCATTTAATCCTCACAGCAGTTCTGTGAGGTAGGTGTCTTTATCCACTCTGTAGATGAGGAAACCAAGATACTAGTGGGCTCTGCAATGGGCCAAAATGTCTCAAAACTGGTAGGTGGCAGAGGGAGTCTAGGTCTGTAGCTTGTCTGGCTCTTAAGCATGTGATCTTTTCACTTTAACTCTCTTCTTCCCTTACATTTTGGTTATCTATTACTGCACATCAAACCAACCCAAAGTGTTATGGCTTAAAACAGCAATGATTATTTCTCATGATTTGGGGGTTGGCTGGGCTCTTGGTTCTTTTCCATGTGTTGTTGGCTGGGATCATGCATGAGGCTATGGTCAGATGGGAGCTCATCAGGGCCTGGAACATCCAAGATGACCTCACCCCCATGGCTGGAATTTGGTGCTAGTTGGCTGGGGTGTCTCTGCTCTCCTCCGTGTGACATCTCAGCCATCATTAGGCTGGACAGGCTTTCTTACTGCATGGTGGATGGTCTCCAAGAGGGAGCATTCCAGAAAGTCAAGCCCCAATGTACAAGTGCTTATCAAGCTCTGCTTGCATTATACTTGATGATGTCATTGCGTCAGAGCAAGTCATATAGCCAAGCCCAAAATTAAAAAGTGTAAAGAGCCTACAGGGGAAGTGGGTTCATTAGGAGCCACCAATATGTATGACATTGGTATCCTAGCTTCTGCCTTTAGACAGAAATGTATGGGAAAGATGTTCTCTTTTATGATATATCATGACTCTCTTCTCAGCAACTAAAGAGAAGCTATTCACCAGATATGTATTAATTCATGTGTTGGCGAGACATTTATTGGGGTCCTACTATGAGTAAAGCACGTGCTAGGAACTGTGGGAAAAGAAGAAAAACTGCATAGAACTTGGGTACTACCCCCAAGGTGCTCAGAGTCTAGAAGAAAATATGCTATCAGATGAGTACTTAAAAAAATACAGATGCATGTTTGTGGATAGAATCTATACCTTAAGATATATTTCAAATTGCTCTTATTGGAGTGCTGGATAAAATTCAGAAAGATGTTCTTCTCATAATATATATGTCTTTCTCCTGGTTGCTATGATTTTCTATATCATGAAAGAAATTTATTCTTCCAGAAAATTAGAGGGCGTTGTGAAAAGTCAATTTTTCTCAACAATGAACTAATGTCCAGGTCACTTCAGTGTTTGAAGGAGAATTTCATCTGCTACCATGACCTCCAGCTTTCTTTGATCTCTGACTGGTTTAGGTCACTAAGCAGTATTGATTTTTTGTCATTGAAACCTTCCAGGAGTCAGCTTTTTATAAAACGAAACAAACAAACAAAAAATCCCACAACAATAACTACCAAAAAAGCCATTGGCATAAAAAAGTTCCAATCTATTCATCATATGAATGACAGATCTCTGAGCAGTATAAAATTTTGCCTATTATAGGTGCTCATTTAATGTTAATGTCAAGCTAGGACCTACTGTTCATTGTTATAGGTGTTTGGTATTCTAGTGAGATTAAAAACAAACAAAAAGTGGCCATACCATTTGACACGTGCTTGCAAACTTCAGACGCTGTCTAAATGCCTTCTATGTATCATTTCCTTTTACCTCTGTACATGTTTGTGATGCAGGTACTGTAAATATCTTAATTTTCTAGATAAGAAAGTTTTAGGTAAAAGAATTAAATAACTTTGCCAAGAGACAGAGCTGGGGCTTGAACCCTGGTCCCTTGGACTCACCAGCCCATTCCCCTTACCTCTATGTAACACAGAAGTAGCAATGGAGGAGCATGGGAATGGCCTTCAGGAGACTTGAGTTCTAGTCGTTAGGGCTGAACTAACTAGCTGTGTGATCTTGGACGAATCAACCTCTTTTGTCTGAAAAAAACTGAACTCTCTTCTCTAAAGCACAGACATTTGCAGCCCATATTTCTGTGCTAATTTAGAGTTGAAATTTTCTTCACGGCTTAAACTGTATCTCGTGCACTCTCACTTTACCTTACCCTGTTCTGCTGTTTCTTTTTTAATTACCATTTGTCACCTTCTAATATTCTATATCATGTACTTAGTTATTCTTTATTGTTATTGTCTGTCTCCCCTGCTCTAGGGTGCAAACTCAAGTGAGGGCAGGGATCTTTGTCTGCTTTGCTTAAAGATGTGTCCCAAGTGCCTCCAGAACTTCCTGGCACATAGGAGGCCCCCAATAAATATAAGGTGTTTTTTTTTTTTTTAAGGAATATGAGGGTGGAAGGCAGGAAGAGGCATTCCAGGATGAAGTATATGGTGTAAGAAGGGACAATAAGACGTTGGGATCTTGGTCTTTTAAGGAGTTTCATTTATGTGGGGAAGCATTGCAGGAAGAAGACGGGACTGTGGGTAGGATGCACAATGAAGAGGATCTTCAATGTCACACAGAAGAGTCCAGATTTTATCTGCTAGGTTACAGAAATCCAGTTTGACCACCAAGACTTTTCAGGACCCCAGAATTCCGGGGGTGCAATGGTTGGTTCTAAGAAACAACACTTGAGGCTTAATCTGTATTTGGAAGTGACATTTAATTTTCTGCTCAAATGTATGGTCAGTCTTTCTTGGGAAATGACAAGAACCATCAAGGAAATAAGGAGTGATGTTATGCTCTGAGCTCAGTGAGAAAAATGTGCAGATACAGATGTGTTATTCCTTATTTGTGGTAATTGAATTTTAAATTTAATTTAGCAATAAAAATATGCTATTCAAAGGATTGTTACACCGTAAAAGACTTGAGAGGCACATAGATTCCAGGGGTACTTAGAGCATCATTTGATACCTGATGGGTGACAAGCAAAAACGCATCCAAATTAATCATAATTGCCATTCTAGTAAGTAAAACACGGCAATGTGTTTATCAAAAGCATGCTTCCAAAAGATAGGAAAATAATATGATAAATAGCAGGGCAAGACTCATGCTGCAACACCACGTGGTCCACAGAGGCTAGCAAACTGTATACATGGCATGGTCTCGACAGTATAGATTTTATGTATATGTTACATTTATTATTTACAGTTCATAAGCATCATTTAAAGAAAATAGCTACATATTATTCTACTTTGAGCATTTGCAATAATCTTCTTAGCCTTTTACACACTTTTGGACATTTTAGTTTCCAAATTTTCATAATAATAACTAACCCTGCAGTGAGTATCTTAGTGAACTTTTTTTCCATTTTAAGGATTGTTCTCCAAAGAGACTATACTCACAGTGGAATTAATGGGTCAAAGGATATGAATTACTTTTCCATCGATTCTGTCTGCTAATTTGGCTAGTGAAAATTGGTACTTGTTAATGTTTCTTTTTTCTTTTAATTACTAATGAGGTTGAGATTATGTTTATTAGCCAGTTGTTTCCTCTTCTTTGAAATGCCTACTCAGGCCCTTGGATCTCTCATCTTTTGGAGCCTAGTGTTTCTCGTTTGGATTTCACGCTCAGAATTCTGCATATGCAAAGGCCAAGTCTGTCAGTCAAGCCAAATTGTCAATACACTGAAACAATTAATCAATTTATTGGAACAGTTGGTCAGTCTTCTGACGTGATGGGTCATTTCATCTATACGAGTGGATCAATTTAGTGAAACATCTGGTGGAATAAGGTGCACCCAATAAATCATGTTAGTAAGTAGAGCTAAAAATCCAAGCATAAACTAGTTCATGATTTGTTCAGGAGTTCACAAGCACCTCCTTTCTGATTCTTTCCAAAGTATAATAATAGCGCTGATGGAAAGTTCCAGAGACATCTGTTTCTCCATGTGTACCAGGAGCCTCTGCACCAATTGCAGGATGTTGATGTTTTTATCTTCTTTCTCGTTGGTTGTTCGAAGAGCCATCTTCCCCTTGAAATTAACAGCCTCGATTCTCTCCTTTCAGTGACCCTTCTCCAGATGAAACTCTCATCGACTTCATTTAATAAATGAGGAAGCCCGTTCCCTCGTTTATCATAGGCTGTACTCTGCAATTGGATTCATGCCAGATCCAGAGATAAGGAGGTTATAGGAAACTCACTGAAATTATGAGCACAAGGTTACTACACTTGAGGTGAAAGAAGGGAATATTTTTTCCACCTGATTCTGTGGAAGTTTTTTATTAGCAGTGATATCCCCCAACTTTGACCCTGAGACATAATACCATTTAGGGGCAATAGGATCCCAGGTCAGCAGGCATAAAAGGGGCCTGAGTTCCTTTCATCTTATCCTGTGCCATGAAGGAGAATTAGATTCTTTAACTATAGGTTTATTCTGTAAAGAACTAGGATGTTAACAGTGCACCTTTTTCCATGATTTCCTACTCAACTATGCAATTTATTTACGTGTTTCTTTGGGTTTCTTTGGGTATTTGCCCTAAGGACAGACACTCTGCATTATTGCTGCATTATTTTTCTGCTGGAATGAGACTTGGTAACCTTGCGTCAGCAGACACCATTTTCTCCTGGCAGGTGTCATGGTTGTCAACAGCGACAGCTCTTTGGCTAATTGAAGTTTAAAAGGTGCTAGTATCCATGTAGCGTTAATAGGATTATATCTGATCTGTTATGGATGAAAATATTCCAATTATTTAACCTATTTTCAGCTAGCCCCCAATATGTACATATATTTAACTCATTTTCATCTAGCCCCAAATATGTACATATATGCATACATATATGTGTGTGTATGTTGTTTTCATAAAACAAAAGAAAAATTCAGATAACAGGAAAAGAGGGACAATTCCTTTCTCTTGTTAAAAAATTATTTTATACTCATTCCCAAACACACACACATACATATTTACAGATATGCACACACAAAAAAACACCTCCCTCGAAAGGGCAATGGCTCACAGTAAAAGTATAATTGATTTGAACTCAGCCAGGCGTGGTTCCTTTCTAGGCTCTCTGTTCTGAACATCCAGCTACAGCATGGGGCAGAGATCTAATCACATCCCTCAAAGACCAGCCCAGGACAGAAACATTGGTTCTTTATCGTGTACCACGATAAAGTGGAGTGATACGTCTCCTAGCTTTAATTCTAAGCTAAAAGCCAAAAGCTTTTTATATTCTTTCAAAAGAGGGGTCCATCTGAACCCCTGTTTTAAACAAGCTGACTGAACCACAGTTCAGCATCCTCAGAGACTCAAACAGTCAAGTTGAACTCAAGACCAAATTTTATTTGGTAAGTGATAGAAACAAGGAAACCTTGTATTCAGAATTAATTTTTTAAAAATTATTAAGTGAGAATGATTCTCTATTCTTATTTCACCTAGGAAGAATTCAAGCCTATTTGTTACGGGTAGGAGCCAAAATAAACAAAAGCTTTGTACAAAAGCAAATTCCCAGCATTATTAAGCACATGCAGAAAACAGCATGGGCCGTGTCGAATCAGACAGCTCCAGGTTGGAACCTTGACTTTGTCACTTAACACTGAGGGAGATGGAGCAAGTTACTCAATTGCTCAGAGTCTCAATATCTTCATCCATAAAATAGGGATAAAACAATAAACACCTCGTGAGGTGGTTGTAAAGCTTAAAGGAGATAATGCATGTAAAGCAGGCTATAGTATATCATGGTGGGGAGTTGTTAAAGATAACAATGTTGAGGAATATAGCACCTGTTTTAAAGGAAGCCAACCAGATCTGAAAATTTAGTTTCTGAGCTAAGACATGAAGAAAGCAAGATGCTGAGAATGAGGGCAAAGTAAGCCTCCCAGAACTGTCCCTCTGAGAGGGCTGATAGCAGGTCATCAGGGGACTGTGGCCTGTAAGACCCTGCATTTCTTCGTTAGATTTTGGAGAAATATGTCTAAAGAATATATACATATGGAAATATGATGTAGCAACATAAACTATCTAAGGAATAATCAATAAGTGTCTTATTCGCTAACCATAGAGCTTATGGTGCCATTTCCAAGATTACTGTGTCTTCTAGGAAGAAAGCTGTTTTCAGAGGAAACATCAAGATCTTATCTTTTCTTTTATCCTTCCAAAATTCTGTTTTCATTTTCTCCCCCTTTTCCCCAGCTCACTACCAGTTCTCCAACTTTACATTGAAGTTTATGTAGCAGTGGGAAACCACTTTCTTATGACATTATCCTGCGTTAGCATCATAAGCCACTGACACTATCTCTAATTATACACAGTAAATGTTTAATTTCCTCCTTGGACCGTGTATATACTGTATCTCAAACATATTCCTTTTGATCATCCCATGAGGTTGATATCACATTATAGGAATTTCATCAAAAGGAAAAGAGTTTTAGAGCAAGCAGGCTATAAAATGCCCTGAAAGAAAGCAAAGTTTCTAGGTGGAGTTGACTTTTAGGTAGGCTCAAGTGGTTACCATTTTCTAGAATATTAACTTTGCACCATGCACCATTTTAGACACTTACGGTGTACTTTTATTTCAGTTTACCTCAATTCTGTGGAGCAAGTGTATTACCCCCATTTTGCTGAAGAATCAACTGACCCAGAAACTTAAGGCAATGTTCTCAACGTCATATAACAAGCAACTGGTGCTATGACTTCTCTTTGATTCCGGGTCAAACTCCAGAGCTCTCTTCCTTACCTTATACTGCCCCTCAAAGCCTAAAGAACACTTTAAATGTATGTTTCCTGAATGAGAATGATACTTGCTATCATTTCTTATAATGACTTTTAAAATGTTTGACCTTCCTGCTCTTCATTACTCAAATTCTACCTCAGTGATGAGACAAGAACTAATGTGAAAACAAATATTTCTTCGAGAAGAATTGATCTTTAGCCTTTCCTAATTGGAGGAGTAGATGGGAATTTTTAGAAAATGTAAGTTATTTTTGATCTTTCAAGATAAAGGGCCAACTTCCTCTTCATTCCAATCATTATTCTAGTGTTGTTTATGATCCTAATGATGTCATATGTAATAGACAGCATAGGGACAGGAGCTATGATTTCTTACTCTTAATGTAAAGGCATTTCTACTTAATGTTTGTCATATGTAGGAGGTTGTGATAAGTGTGTTATATGCATTTTTTTTTAATTTCACAAGAACTGTGTGGGAAAAATGGCATGATATCTAATTTAATATATTAGGAAAGTGAGGTTCAGAGGAACCATTTACTTGTTCATGTATATAGAACTATGAAGTAACAGAGCTGAGGTTTGAAACCAGATCTACCTGCGTTCTAAGTGTGTACTCTTTCTTTTATATCATAATAAATAATATTAGTGTTCACTCTCACTGTGAGTGAGTGTCCAGGCAGGCTGATGATTACAATGTTACCTTGACATTTAGTGTTGTCTGTCAGGAATAACATAAACGTCACCCAGCAAATGTTCATTGAGTGCCTACTATGTGTCAGACATTATCATAGGCAATGGATCCAAAGCAAAGAGAAAACTAACATGGTGCCTGTCCTCCTGGTCTTTATAATCCAGTGGGAAGACATATATCAAGTCAAATAATCAAGTTAATGACATTTGTGATACATGCTGTGAAGTAGTACAGGGTATTATGAGAGCGTGTGACTGTAAACTTGACCTAGTTCCTGGGTCAACAAAGGCTTATCATGGGGAAATAATCTTAGGTTGAACTAAGAAGGTGTCGGAATTAGCTGGTATTCCTTTTGATCATCCTGGGAGCATAACCTAGCGTGGTGGTTTGGAAGAGTGGTGGCCAAGCATAGAACGGTGTCACAGCCTGTGTGCAGGTTCAGAGGCAAGAAGGGCTTTGCATGTTGTAGTGGAAGGAGAGGAGGCTGATGAGGTAACGGCGCTGGATCTTGCAGAGCCCCGAGTGCGTCGTAGGGGTTTTCATCTATATCTGATGGGCACTGGGATCCATGGAAAGGTCTGCTTTGTGTACAATGTCCTTCAAGTTGACTGAGCTTTCTCTCCAAACTTCAGTACATGGGCTGCAGACACGGGGCAAGTAACCCCTGTAGTGGCTTTATGAGCTGAAAATTAATCTGTGTGTTTCAGTAACAAAATCTGTAACTTGACTAGTTTCACGTAGTGTTTAATGACTCCGAAGCAGCCTACTGATGCTATAAGGAAACTGATACATTTGTAAAAAGAAATACATTATCCATGCTATAAAATTAAATGTTGCATTGCAAAGCAATATACTAAATATCTCTTTAGTCAATTTTTGTAAAATAAATGTTATAAAATTATATTGGAACAAAGAGGCAGCATAAATCCATGGGGAATATATTACTTCAAGAAGTTTATTTTGTTAGCCTATATCGATGGGCAGGTTTTAATTACCTTTTTACAAAAGCACATATTTTCTGTGCCTGGGAAAAGATGTACATTCTTTTGCACATGTTGTCCTTTAAGTTTGCATGTGTGAATTTGGGGCTTTGAGGGCATATGCATTTTAGGAACTACTTTTTTTTGTATATTGGCATAAAATCAAATGCAAGTTCTTTATCTTTTTTTACACAAATATTAATAACATGACCCTGTGTTCCCAGGATCCTGTTTTAAGAACCACTAAAACAGATCCTGGCTATAAATGCCTCAATTAACTTTTAGTGCAAAAAGTGGAGCTATTTCCTAAGTATTCGGAACAAATTCTGTATAATGTATTATTCGAATATTTTGCATAAGAAGAGGTTGAATGACCTCTTCTGATAACACCCAAAAGAGCAGCTATCATTTACTGAGCACCAACTGTGTGCTAGGCACTCTACATAATGTCTCATTTAGTCCTCACAAACTAAGAGGTAAGTACTATTATTACCCCATTTTATACATGAATAAACTAAGGTGGAGAAAGTTTAAGTAACTTGTTCTGTCCACACAGCTAAGAGTTAGAGCTTGGATATGAGCTCAGGCAGTCCAACTGGAGAGTTCCTACTCTTAGCTTCTGCTCTGTCATTCACTATTCCAATGTGGGATGGCTCTTTTAGGAAAGATGTTTCTTTTGTGTAACAGTTTTTTTCTGTCTCTCTTTATTTTTGCCATGACTGCTTTGTGCTGCTTGATATTAACACATATCCCCTCAAATAAGCTAACTACCCCAGAGAAATAATTGAATGATGGCACTGATGATGATGAAAATAATAGCAGTTATCATTAATCAAACCATGATTAAATGCCAGCCACTGGGCTCAGTATTTTACATTTCCTCATTTCCTTCTCAATTCTATGAGGAAGAAATAGGTCTTCCCTTTTCACAATTAGGGCGCAGAAGTTTAGAGGATTGAAGCAAACTGTCCTTGGAGTAGCAAAGTTGAGGACATAGGTTATGTCTGAGCAATGTGCAAGTCCATGCTCTTAACCCACTACACAAAACCATCTCAACTATACATACTTCTGCATCTGGTACAAATATGGATGGATATTAAAGCCAGGGATGGATAAGAGAAACATGTTACAGTTTATTAAAATATGAGGTCTGGCACTGCAATGTTTTTAAAACCTAAATATTACTAGTTTAAAACAAATATTTAATTAAGCCATCTCCTCTTACTCACCTCTCAGGGATGTGGAGATCAGAGGATGTCCTTCTTCCTTATAAGGTGCCCTCTATGTTAAGGGTCTCCCACCACAGCCTCCACTTCTTCATGATGAATGAACCTGAAACCATTCATATCCCACACGCATTTTATCTTTTTTCCCTTAGGTTGTTTGTCGGTCAATTCTCAAGAACTTGCTAGTTTCTTCAGTTTCCTTTTTAAAATCTGGATACGTAAATTCTGCCTGATGCTGGAGCCTGACAATCTGATTGCCTGTACATGAGCACGTACCCTGGGACAGGCCCAGTGTCACTGTCATTCAGGATTCACACATCAATGAGGCATGATCTCTTCTCCTAGGAATCATCAAATTCGGTGAAAGAGATAGAAAAACCCAGAGTAAATGTGACCTGTTGAATCTTCCATTAGGAAGATGACCTTAGATCAGCTGTAATAAGAATCTTGTTTTCATGGCTTTAACCTTTTTGACTTTGACTATTTTCAAGCAACTCCAAAGGCCGTTAATGTTAGATAATTCCTTTTTGCTGATACACTGATTTGGATCTTCTACAGTTAAGAATCAAGTCATTAGGCACTCTAGAAACAGACAGCTATTCAATTAATCATTCAATGAACGTTTATAGAGCATCTCTTGAAGAGGCTGACAGCACACACTCCAGAGTCCTCTATCCTAGGTTCAGAACCCCACTGTCACTTACTAACTCTGTAACCTTGAGCCAGTTTCTTGGCCTTGGCAGCCTTAGTTCCCCATCTGTAAAGTGTGGATAGTCATAGAATTGATGCCATAGAGTTGTGGTGAGATAATATAAATAAAGCACTTTAGCATAATATCTGAGGCACAGGAAGGGCTCAATAAACGTTAGCTGTTATTATCAGTAGCAGCATTTTCCAGGTACTCCACAGGGTGCTGGGACAAAATAATGAGCGAACCCAGGTGTGGTCCTTGATCTCATGAAGTCAATGTTGAGGGGCTGAAAGAAGACACAATGACTGGAGCACAGAAAGCAGGGGAAGTGATGGTAGACGAAACTGGAGAAGGAGAGAGGAACCTTGTAAATGTAAAATTTAGCCTTAATCCTTAAAACAGTGGAAAGCCATTATAGTGATTAAGAAAGGCAGGTAGGATTTGAGATTTATACTTGGAAAGATTACTGGCTGGTGGATGGATGGCTCAGAAGAGGGGTACAGTAGACACAGCATGAGAGCTCTTAAGCGGTAGATGAAATTACCTTGATTGCATGCAGTGCAAATATGGACGGGTGTAAAAATCAGGAATATAAGAGAAACATTTTACGGTTTATTAAAATATGACTTGCCCAATGTCACACAATTAGTAAGTGGTGAAGCTGAGATTGGAATCCACACACTTGGACACATGATCTTTCTTAGTTCAGTGTTCAGGCAAGACTCAACTGTGGCCTGCCTAGTGTAGAGACAATGATGACGGAGAGCAGTGCACAGACTCTAAGAAGTGTTTAGGTCAAAGAATGGACAGAGCTTGGTGAAGGATTGGATATAAGAGACAAACCAGGATCTGTCTCTCCATGTGACTCTACTAAAGTTAATTTTTATAAAGGGTCTGATGAAATTTTTTGATGTCACTGCAATAGGTGAGCTCAATTACGTTGTTAAAAAAGTATTTGTAAGTCTTAGAGATTTTCAAAGGTCTTGGGACATTCTAAATAGTTGCTACATTTTGGCAGAATATTTAGATGGTTGTGATTGTTTCTTTACGGAGTTAGTCACTCTCAAAGTTCGATATAATAAACAGCATTTTCCCCCACTATATTTGGTGGTGGTTTTTTTTTTCCCCCCTCTAAATATATTGCAGAGCTTTCAAACTTTTGCTCAGTGGGCCAATTAAAGGAATTGCTTTATTATTATTTTGTTGTTTAGTTTGTTGTCATTGTTGCCTATAGACAGGTTTAAAAGACAATGTTTAGCTATAAATACAATGACTTTTCAACTATCATCTTATAGTCTTACCGTATGGATGTATTGTTTGCTTCTCGTTCTAAAGGGTCTAGTCTGTCTCATATTTGGGACATTTTCTGAACATGAGTTTGTCAAAAATATGTTGGCTTTTAGTAATATCCTCAATATGCCAGCCTTCTCTTCACTTTGTGTCATCCACAGCTCTAATCCTCTCTGTTCCCACAGTGAAATCCCTGATTTTTAAATCTGCTGATACCCAGGAGACTTCTTTTGGAAAATCTCTAACATGAAAAAAAATATCAAGTTATGACTTTTATTTGACATCATGCCATCTAAACTTCTTTCAAACATGTGAGGAAGACCTGTTTTTTTTCAGATTTTAAAAGTTTATTTTTTCCCCATTATGAGGATTAAAATGTGGCCAGTTACATAATTTTTGAAAACACGGAAGAATAAAAGGAAGGAGAAAAAAAATCGCTCATTATGTGGTATCGCTATTTAGAGATGGCCACTGGTTACATGTTGATATGTTTCCTTCCAGTCTTTTTTCAGTGTTTAGTGCCACAGTTATGGTGGAGGTCCACTCACAGGGGTGGCGTAATCTACTTCTGCCCTGTCTTAGTGAGAAATCTCAAGCTGAGTTCGTCTAGTCTCACCATGGTCAGGTGTCCCTACCCCTATTGCACCCCTAAGTAGTCCAGAGCTTCCCTCTCTAATCCTGGGTACTAAAGAGTATCCTAGGTACTGAATGGAGAGTTATTCCCATAACAGGTAGGTTAGATGTGAGCTGGGGAAAATCTCAGGATACTGGTGAGTGGCATTCCTGCTGGATCATGTTCCAGAAAAGTACTGGTAGCTGGTCCTCCATGGACAGCAAAGAAAGACATGCCTGGGTGTCCACTTCTACTGCTCGGAGTCTCTGGTTAGAGGATGGCTTCCTCCTGCAGCTACAGCTGGGGCAGGAGCGGGGAAAGGAGTGGGCCCTTAGGCTATAATGAAAGCATTTCATAGGCACAGAGGCGGGGGTGGGGAAGCATAAATTATTATCTTGATATAAAGGGTCCTTATTTTATGGAGTTATGGTTGTGATCATAATAAAAATATCATTACTTGCCTATATAGTGCTTTATTCCTGTGAATATGTTTCATCCAGTACAAACATTTCATTTTCCTAGGTTAGCATAAATAATGATATTGATGATAATGATAATAATTTACACGTATACACTGTTTATGGAAACTTGCCCAATATCACACAGCTAGTAAGAGGTAAAGCCGAGGTTGGAACCAGTATGCATGCTCTTAGCCAGTAAATACTACTGTCAAACTTTTTGTAAGCATAGTTGTAATTGCTGTGTACTATTCCACTGATTGTATAAGTTACAGTTTACTTAACCATTCTCATACTGAAAGAAAGAACTGTTATTAGAGCTTATTTTTTCTTCCAATTATAAATAATGCAATTGTGATCATCTTGATACGTAAAGCTTGTTGTTATTTCATTGCTTTAGATTTTTTTCTTTAGGATATATTCATCAAAGTGAGATTACTGACTCAAAGTTTATAAACAAGTCTGTAGCTTTTGATATATATGCCAAAATGCTTCTCCTTGTCAGAGTGGTTTAATTCACACTGCCATCAAAGATTTGTGGAGTTTCTGCTGTAGATATTTTCTCTCTCTCTGTCACAGCCATGCTAAGCCTACAGGGTGGAAGGCACTCTGCTGGCTGTAAGGAAGATATTTCATATTTCCCTCAGGGGATTAGACATTTCCTTGGGGCATTTGACAACATACAGATAAATTTTTCCATGGGAAGTGAGGGATGAAAGGGAAGTAATGAATTTCAGGCAGAGGAAACATTAGCAAAAACAGATGTTGAAAAGTAAGGTCCTTGATTTTTTGAGCACAATGTTAATTAGACTAAATGTTTGTGGGTTGGGTGACTTGAACGAGGGGGTCTGACCCTGAACAAGTCACTATAGCTCTCTGGGCATCCACTTAATAGGATAAAGCCAAGAGATTAGATTATTTGATTATAAGCTTCCTTAGAATTCTAATATTATTTATTCTCTAACCATGTAAATTAAATAAAATAAAAATTCCCCATATCTCAAAATAAATTCTGTGTGTTGCTTAAATTCTAAAAATAGGTATTTCTTAGGTGGTAGGAGGCAGAGGGTCTACATGCTTTCCAATGAAAGCTTTTATTTCCAGAAGATAACTAGTAATCCTGGAAGATTCTTGGGGGTATGTGTCAATTGTGAGCAATTTAAAGCTCTGACGTTCTTGTTCCTCTCCACAGCCTATAAGGATAACCATTTGTTTCCCTAACCTTGACTGAATTCTATAGCACGGGATGTTCTTTCTCTTGTACTGTAGAGAGAGTTTCTTATAAAATTAGAGAAACATAAATCAAGTCAGACCTGGCATGGGCACACAGAGATAGGGCAGTGTGAAATCCAAGTTCTTAATCCAGCTGGCACCAGCTGCTCTTTGGGGTCAGGGAGGCAATGCTTTAGGATGGCGGCCACGGTCAGCTCTCCCAGAAGGTATGTGTTTGAAGGACACAAAATAGCTTCCTTCTTCCTAGAAAATAATTTCCTGGGGCTTATCCATCTTTCTGAAGTTACTACCTTTGTAATTTATTTGAGACAAGGCCATGATGGCCCTAGCACACCATAAATGTCTTATCCATCCTTCAAAGCCCCACTGAAGTGCTCCCTCTTCCAGGATGGAAGTTATCCCCATGATATTTCTCTTTTTACTATCTTGTTTGTTTATTCATCTCCCTCACTAGTGTCTAAACTCCAAAACAGAATGTGTCCGATTCATCTTTGCGTTCTCAACATCCAACACATAGTAGCTATTCAATAAATGTTTGTTGAATGGATTCTGGAATAAATGATAGATCAATTTTCCCAGTAAGAATTATTCTTCCCTTTGTGTTCCTACTATACTCTATTTCTGCTAGAAGTGAAACCATAATAGTTAAGAGTACCTGCCCTAGAGTCAGACCGTGTGGGTTCGAATTCCGGCTCTAGCTCTTAGGAGCAGTGGCCAGTCACTAATTTTGTCCCTCAGTTTATTCATTTGTAAAGTGGGATTGCTCTATAAGGCTGCTCTTTGGATTAAATGAGATAATACTTGTAATGACCTTAGAATATTGTGTTCTTTGTTTTTTTCATAATTATTTCTATGCACATTAATATGATTTATTAAATTAGAAACTTCCTCAAAGTAGAGCCTCACTCAACTTTGAATCTCAGTTCTCTGCTAATAGTGAGGTCACAGCAATATCTACTAAACATAATTGAGGTAGTAATTTGGAAGGTTCAGCTTGTCAAAACACTAATAACTGTTCAATTTGTCAACCTTCCAAACTGCTATAGACTGCAAACCCCATGAGAGCTTGGATTGTGTCTTTTTCTTTTTCTTTTTTCCTTCTATTGTCTACCCAGCAGCTAACACATGCCTTACATTTGCTGGTCATTTAATAAACACTTGTTGACTGATGGGCAAATGCCAAACAGGATGCTAAAGGCCTACAGATACATAAGACCCAGTCCTTACCTCTCATGCCCTTTAGAATAATTCTTATTTGAGCTAGTTTATGAGATTCAGCAGGAAGCAGAGAGAATAGAACCCAGGAATATGAAGTCTGATGGGAGGGAGGGGCTAAAGAGGCTCAGGATGTACCTCAAAAGCCCCCAGAGATGCTGTCCAATAAATCACTGGCCTCACGTCTCCTAAATCCCTGCAGATGCCTCTACTCCTGCCAGAGGCCCACTGCCAAGCCTTGGTGGATGGCATCCTCTTCCCTCTCCTCCTGCTGACAGCAGTCATGTTTTCACTCACAACACTGGCTCCGGGTCCTGTTTAAAGCAAATACATTTGAATATAAGCCTATGTCATTGGCATTATTTGTCATAATTATAATAATTATTTTTATTATCCTCTGGAAATCTAATGCTAAACTGCTCAGCAAACTGCTCCAGAGCATGGGAAGAGTTGGAAGCCCTCATCCTTCCTTAAAACTCTTACAACCTACCATTGTGCGCTTCCGTCACCTGATGGTCTGAGAGGATTCACAGCTTCACAGAGATAATGATGAAGTATCAGAATAAACACTGAAAATACTCGATGTGAACACAATGCCGGGCTGGCAAGGAACTTGGTGTGCTTTCTCCTACGTTATCTGTCCTCACAATGTCCCTGAAAAGTGGACGGTATGATTCCCATGTGACAGATGGAGAAGCTGTGCTGAAGGGGATGGCTCAAGCTGTGGTTTACCCCAGCAGGGCGCGGCCTCTTCCTGGCTCTCTCCGTGTCTCTCACCCTTCCTAGTAGGGTGGGAAGCTCCCATATTTGTTTCCATTTGGTCCCGTTGTAGCTAGAGAGCAGCATTAAATACTTTCCTTTACCAAGCAGGGAATTCTGACTTTCCTTTCTACTTGCTGTTCTCCTGGACAAGCGCCCCGAAATATGCTTTCCATGCATACTTAAATATTTTATGTTAATAGTGATTGAAGTCAGATTTCAAGTAATCCTTCCTGCAGTTTATTGGCCCAGTTAATTTAACATTAAGAAAGAAACGAGAATGAATAAAAAGCATTGCACATTTCCATATGCAAATGTGTGCCTGGAGGAAGCTGTTAGATGTAGAGCAATCAATAAATTCCAGAAATTTAGTAGAATTGCACGTGACTCTGACATTAGTTTCTGCAGTTCTAGAGTTTGTTTTAGAGCTCTTCCTTCCTCCATTGTCGTCCTTTACAGGACGTGGTGTTTTCTGTAACTCTGAAATTCCCTGGCTCTGAGCAGCATCGTCGATGCTGCACGTGAGCAATGAGATGCTGTCTCCTGGGAGATTTGTTATTACATGGCTCTGACAGGTGCTCATTGCTGGGCTTCGTTTCCTACCAGGCCTCAGCAATCCATTTCAGCTTCAGCAGTAATCCTCCCAGAGAGAGGGAAAGGTCATGGCCCAGGAGAATAATTTTCATGCAGAATTCTGATCAACACTGGGATTCCTCAAAGGTGAATCAGGGGCCATTGCTGGGGGCAGGAGGAAGGCCAACCAGCAGTGCTCCAGATGAGTTTTGCTTTTTATCTCTTATATATATGTTATTTTCTACTGAGTTAAAAGTGAAAAACCACTGATGAAGAATAGGAGAGAGCTAGTAATAGCAGCAGACACTCATTGATGTTTGATATATGCTGGGCACTGTGCTAAGCCCTGGATCTGTATTTGCTCACTTGATCCTCTAAATAACACATTGAGTGATTCCATTTTATAGATGAGAAAGCTGAGGCTCAGTGATGTGAAGTCATTGTCTGGGTCACATTGCTAATAAGTGGCAGACCTATGACTCATTTTCTTTCCATGGTTCCTTTCCACAAATCTGCACTGGCACAGTCCCACACATACTGTAAAGTATTGAGGATACAGCAGTACACAAGAAGGATGTGTCTTCCCCTTCACGGGGTTTATAGTCAAGCAGAATTTGAACCCACGTCTGTGTGACTGTGGCATCTGAGCTCTTATCTCTTATACCATATTGTTTCTAAACACCAAACTGTGGGGCCTCATCTTGAGGTAGTCTCTGGGGAAGATGCAAGATTGAAAGAAACAGATGTGTGACAAATGAGTCAGACTATGCTCACTTTCTGGGGGATGTGTGGGCAGGGAAGATCCCATAGAAGGATGGATTCTGTGCTCCTAGAGTCTAAGACAACTCCCGTCTTTTGCAGTGACAGGAAAATTCATGGACAACTCTGATTCTCAGAACAATTCCTTTCCAATGTTAAACTATGACTTTAACTATAGTGTAGTATAAAGATCATTAGACTGTGAGTCAAGGAGAACTTGTTCATGTCTTGAACTCCTTGTTATCTTGGGAAAGTATTGTACTACTTTAGCTCCTTTCCCCTTTCATAAAATACCATGATTAGACAGTATCTTTGGTTACTTATGCCTCAGATGCTTTGATTCTGAGTTTGAGAGTCAGTAGGGATATGCCCTGGGATTAGAGGGCATATACCCATTTGTCTCCTTCAAGATGGGAGATTGTAGGAGATATTTGTTGACTGTTACCAATAATAAGAAATACATTTTACATTGTGAATCAGTACACAAGCAACACACATATCAGAAAAATTTTCATAAAAATACCATTACTTATGTGATATACTCTTAAATAATCTATTGTATTCTATTATATTCTAGTATATTCATTCTATTTCATTCTTGTAGAAGTGTTGATCACCATCCAATAAACTGATTTCATAACCCACTAACTGTGCCTGGTTCTGTGAAACGAGACTACCAAGAAAAGTTTCTCAAGGTTGAGCCATATCCGCCTCCTGCCTGCTTCGGGAGATTAAAATATATGTGTGTTGTGTATATATATATATATTTATTCCTCAGACTGCTGAGCAAATGCCTCATTGCCCTCTGGGATGGTTGTGCCTCTTTGACTAGGCAGGCAATCTCTCCCAATTTCCTGCTTTACCTCCATGATGCGTTAGACCCTCTGCTATCCTTTAAGTGAATCGAAAGTGCCCCCTTAGGATAGAAGCACAAGCCATTGTTGTATGAAGAAGTGGTCGAGCAATTCAGCCTGGAATAAAACTGCTTCACTCAGTCATCAAAGAGCCCTTTAAAATTCTCTAACGCATGGAGCTTAACTGGAGAGAAAAAAATAATCATCCATATTTTGTCAGTAAACAACAATGCAATAAAGCACTTGTAGCTTGTGAAGTGGCTTTATTACTATCAAATTAGCCTTCTTTTTGCTTGATGGAGAAATTATTGTGGTAACTTAACAGATTCGTAAACTGAGCCTGAGAGGCCTAAAGCCTAGGGGATCTCAGTGACTACCCCATACGGTGCACAGAACAGCATGTTTAAAGCTCACTGGCTGTTCTCCCTAAAGTCCTTTCTCACAGGACCTCTATTTTGTTGCTTGTGAAGCTAGTAACCAGGTCAGGGAAGAAGGACATGGTCATTTAGCCAAAACTATCAGAATACTTAGTTTCCCCTGTTTCTGTTCATCGTGGGCCCCATTTTATTTTTACCCCAATTCTTAGTGACCCAGGAAACACCTTTAAATTCAGTGAGACATTTAGCTCTGCTGGGTTTTCTGCTCCAACCAGGGTAATTTACTTCTGATGGCACCTCTCATCTTACCTCTGACAAGGCTCAAGATGACTCTCCTCTTCGTTTAAGTCTCAGCTAAAATGTCACCTCAAAACAGCTTTTTCTGACCACCTCACTGGACTAGCTTCCAGTCTCTCTGCTGTATTACCCTCTTTTATTTTCCAGCACTATTTTACCATGTGAAATTTTCTTAATTTTTATATACATGTTCATTATCTGACACCTTCCCGTAGCGTGTAGGTTCCATTGATGGTAAGGACTGTATCTGTTCCCCGCTGTATCCCAGAACCAGGACATTGCCTGATAGAGTCAGGGCTCAGTAAAAATAGGTGGAATCATATTAGATGTTTACTGTCCACCCTCTAAAATAATCTCTCCTTTTTCCAGTTCTCAAAGAACTTGCTCTTGCACTGCTTCCTGCTTGGCTGGTCATTTTTCTGGTGTAAATGTTCACATCTGCTAGATCCTAAGTTCCTAAAGGGAAAATCAACATTTTCTTTAGGAAATTAACATTTATTACTTACCTATGTGGCCAGTCATGGTACTGGAAATTGCTAGCATTATTTGATTTAATCCTCACCACACCCTATAAGATAGTCATTATTACCCCGTTTTACAGATGAAGATCCCAGGCTTAAAAGCTTAAAAGGTTTGTCTAATACACTTAGCTCATAAATGGCAGAGTTGGAATTCAGACAAAAGTGCATTTGGTTCTACTTTATTTCCTCTCATTTGTGTAGCCCTTTGGGCCCTGTGTGGAGAATTATCTTAAGTGTTTCAAAAGTGAATGAATGAAATTTTAAAATAAAGTAGGTTCAATCTTGATTCTCAAAAGTAGTACTATTGGTTTCCTCCAAGGGATCTTATGTTTTCTTCTACATATTCATCAGATACAATGGTTCTGGCATAGATTTCTCTGCTTCCCAGACAAATCCTAGCGGCAACTTCCTTGAAACAGATTCAAGTTTTTCAGTTAACACTGATGTTTACTAAGTGCCTGTAGGTTCCAGACAGTGTGGTATGAATCTTATGACAAAAGACTAGGCAAATACAGAGTCCACTTTCAAGCAACTTACAGTCCAGAGAAGGCATTTGGTTAACTGGATGTTCTGAGAAATCCAGGTGATCTGTCAATTGGCACCACCTTGCCAAGGTGTGAGAGAAGAGAGATCACTCAAAATAAAATGGTTATTCTGTCTAAATTCCACAAGTAACAAAAGGGGTAACATTTGTAGGCAAGTGAGAGGGGAAAGAAAATGAGTGAGACTGAGAAGGAAGAGGAGGAGCCAGATGTTATAGAGGTAGGTCTTGGAAACATTTAATCTTCACAGAAATGCATTTTCTTTCTCCTTTTGGCTGAAGAGAGTAATGTATGATCTTTTCCTATCTGCTAAGAATTTCCAAATCATATTTGCTTTTCCTTTTTTTCAGCATATTTGTATTCTATTTTTGTAAATTGCCTCTGACTTTCTCTTTATTCTTTCTGTGTCTTTTAAAATAGGAGTTTCTTTTCCTTCTCAGAGGAATAAGAATCTTTGATAAAACTTGAAAATTACAAAAAAGTACAAATACAACTGTAATTCATCATTCAGAGAGAATTCTGTTGTTAATTCCTTTCCAGTCTGACTTTTTCTTTCTGTATGTCATGTTTTGTCACAATGAATATATAATTCTGTTTTCTGACTTCTTCCTCTTAGAATTTATTAAGCATTTAGGTTGTTTCTAATGTTACCTGATTATAAATAATGTTTCACAGGATACTGTTTTACATTAATCTTTGTCTACCTCTCTGATTTATTTCCTCCGGATAGATACTTGGAAGTAGAATAATTAGATCAAGGCTTTCCACAAAGGCTAAACCAATTTTCTTTCTCACCAGTATTGCATTAGAATGCTTGTCTTGCCACTACTTGCCAGCATTGAATATTATCTACTAAATTTGTTGCCAATTTGGGGTTAAAAAAATTAATATTTCATTGTTTCAAATTGAACCTTTTCATTGCTAATATGGTTGATATTTATTCCCATTTGTGTATTGGTCTTTTGCATGTTTTCTTATGTTAAACTTTTTTCCCTATTTTAAAAACATTTTTAAATTGAAGTATTACTTGCATGTAGTTAAATATACAGATCATAAGTGTACTTTTCAACAACCTATGAAAAATGCCTACAGTTGTTGAATCTCTTCACTCTCAAGCTGTAAATCATTGCCTTCATCACAGAAAGCCCACTGTGCCACTTTCAGTCACTGACTCCACACAGAAGCAACCACTGTCCTGATTTTTTTCACAATAGTTTTTTTGTCCGAGAACTTCATAAAAATGGAACCATGCAGTGTATGACTTTTGTAACAAGCTTCTTTATCTCAGGGTAATGGTTTTGAGATTCATCCACGTGGTTGGATGTATCAATAGTTTATCCCATTTTATTGCTGAATAGTATTTAATTGCATGGATATGTCAAAATTTATTTATCCAGTCTTTTATTGATGGACATTTGGGCTGTTTTCAGTTTTTTTGGCTATTATGAGTAAAACTGAAATGAACACTCTCACTAAATCTCCTTTTGGGTTTAAATCTACCATCTTGCTGTTTGTTTTCTATTTGTTCACCTGTTCTTTGCTCCTCTTTTACTCATTTTCTGCCTTCTTTTTAGATGAATACAATATTTTTTACTATTCCTTTTTTTTCATTGCTGAGGAAGATTCACCCTGAGCTAACATCTGTGCCAGTCTTTTCCTCTATTTGTATGTGAGTTGTCACCACAGCATGGTTGCCGATGAGTGGTGTAGGTCTGCGCTTGGGAACCAAACCCAGGCCACTGAAGCAGAGCACGCTGATCTTAACCACTAGGCCCTGGAGTTGGCCCCTTTACTATTCCATTTTATCTCTACGATTAGCTTATTAGCTCTATCTCTCTGTTCTCTTTTTTTCTATGGTTGCACTATGGTTTGCAATATGCCTCTTTAACTTATCACAGACAAACTTCATGTACTATTATTCTAGTTCATGATTAAATTAAAATCTTCCGAAGAGTGTACTTCAATTTCCCCTTCCATCTGTGTTCTTATTGTTTAAACATTTTACATCAACACGTTATAAACCCTGAAATACATTATTATAATTTTCGTTTTATAATTTTATTTATTTATTTATTTTTTCCCCAAAGCCCCAGTAGATAGTTGTATGTCATAGCTGCACATCCCTCTAGCTGCTGCACGCGGGACGCGGCCTCAGCATGGCCGGAGGAGCGGCGCGTCGGCGCGCGCCCGGGATCCGAACCCGGGCCGCCAGCAGCGGAGCGCGCGCACTCAACCGCCAAGCCACGGGGCCGGCCCTATTTTCGTTTTAAATTGTAAATTAATTTTAAAAAATTAAAAATGAGTAAAAATATCTTCTATATTTGCCCACATATTTACCATCCCTGGCATCTTTATTCCTTTTTTTAAGAATCAATTTTCCTTCTGGTATTATTTTCCTTCTACCTGATGAACTCCTATTAACAGGGTACAGGTTTTCTGGTGAAGTCTCAGCTTTTGTCTGCCTGAAAAATTCTTTATTTTGCCTACATTTTTGAAGGATATTTCCCTGGCTATAAAATTGTAGACATTTTTTTCCTTCGTACTTAAAAGATGTAATTCATTTGTCATCTGCCTTGTTTTTGGTTTGCTTTTTTTTTTTAATCCAAACTGAAAATCTTTGTCTTATGACTGGATGTTTAATATATTCACATTTAATGTTATTTTTATATTTACATTCATGTCTGCCACTTTACGTTTTGTTTTCTGTGTCTTGTGTCTTTTTATTTTTTAAACTCTATTTCTTGTTAGTGTTTTCTTTTGAATTAAGTGAATATTTTCTAGTGTAGCATTTTAATTAATGATTTTCTCACTAGAAGTTTTGAGTTATTTTTTACTGGTTGATGTAAGGCTTACCATATTATGCCTCTTCACTTATGAGAGTCTATGTCAGATTTACATTCATTTAATTCCAGTGAAATATAGAAATGTCAACCCTACATAGACCCTCTTCCTTTTTGTGCCATTATTGTTATACACATGACATATATATGTTAAAAACTTAACAATGCATTGTTGTAATTATTTCTTTATATAATTTTATATTTTTTTAAAATAGAAGAGAGAAGAAAGTAAAGCAATTATATGTTTATAAATTTTGTTATAGTAACCTTCTTATTCACCATTTTTGATTCTCTTCCTTTAATTCCTGTAGATTTGGGTTGCTATCTAATGTAATTTCCCTTCTCCAATATAGCTTTGTTCCCACTCACATTCTGTGTGGTTATTGTCAAATATATTATAGTTACATATACTATAAGCCTGACAATACAACTGCATATACCTTGTTTTATACAATTGCATTTTAAATAAGTCAAGAGAAAAAAAGAGAAGAAATATGCATTTATACCATGTTATAATTGCATGAGTACTTTTACTGGTCCTTTATTTTATGTGGTTAAGAATTCCATTTGGAGTCCCTTGCTTTTAAACTGAAGAAATTTCTTTAATAGTTCTCGTAAATGAGTTAGTTAGCAACACATTTTCTCATTTTTGTTTATCTGGGAATGTCTTTATTTTTCCTTCATTGCTGATAGCTTTTTTTTTTCCTCACCTATTTATTTTATTTTTATTTTTTTCAGTTTTATTGAGAAATAATTGACATATATCGCTCTATAAGTTTAAGGTGTACAGCATGATGGCTTGATTTACATGTATTGTGAAATGATTACCACAATAGGTTTGATAACATCCACCATCTCATATAAATACAATAAAAAAAAAGAGGAAAAAAAATTTCTCCTTATGATAAGAACTCTTTCTTAGGATCTACTCTCTTAACAAACTTACCTGTATATCATACAGCAGTATTAACTATAGTCATCATATGGTACATTACAACCCTAGTACTTATTTATCTTATAACTGAAAGTTGTACCTTTTGACAACTTTCCTCTCAATTCTCCCTCCCCCTACTCCTTGACACTGGTAACCCAAGTCTGATCTCTTTTTTCTGTGAGTTTAGTGGGTTTTTTTTAGATTCCGCATATAAGTGAGATCATACAGTATTTGTCTTTCTCTGTCTGATTTATTTCACTTAGCATAATGCCTTCAAGTTCCATCCATGTTGTTGGAAATGCTAGGATTTCCCCATTTTTTATGGCTAACTAATATTCCATTGTTTATGTATACCACAACGTCTTTCTCCATTCATCCGTCGACGGACACTTAGGTTGTTTCTATGTCTTGGCTATTATAAATCATGCTGTTGTGAACATGGGGATGCAGATATCTTTTCAAGTTAGTGTTTTTATTTCCTTCAGATATATTCTCAGATGTGGAATTACTGGATCATATGGTAGTTCTATTTTTAATGTTTTGAGGAACTTCCATACTATTTTCCACAGTGGCTGTGTCAATTTACAGTCCCCCCACGGTGCACAAGGGTTCTCTTTTCTCCACATCCTTGCCAACATTTATCATCTCTTGTCTTTTTGGTAATGGCCATTATAACAGGCATGAAGTAATATCTTGTTGTGGTTTTGATTTCCATTTCCCTAATGACTAGTGATGTTGAGCATCTTTTCATGCACCTGTTGGTAATTTGTGTATCTCCTTTGGAAAAATGTCTGTTCAGGAGGCATTTTTGCTGGACATAAGATTTTTATTTGGTAGCTTTATTCTTTCAACACTTTAAATGTCATCTCATCAGCTTCTGACCTCCATTTTTTCTGATGTGATGTCAGCTGTTAGTCTTATTGAGATTCTCATATACATGATGGGTCATTTTTCCTTTGCTGCTTTCCAGATTTTTCTTGTCTTCTACTTTCAACATTTTTACTATGATTTGTCTGGGTATGAATTTCTTTGTGTTTATCCTACCTGGGATTTGTTGTGCTTTTTGGATGTGTAGATTAATGTTTTTCATCATATTGGGAAGTTTTAACCATTATTTCTTTGAATATTTTTCTTCTTCTTTCCTCTTTCCCTGTCCTTCTGGTACTCCAGTTATGCATATGTTGTACACTTAATGGTATCCCTCAATTCTTAGACTCTGTTCATTTTTTTTTTTTCATTTTTCTCTCTGTTTTCCAGACTGCATCTCTTTTCTTCTGTCTTCAGGTTTGTTGATTCTTCTACCAGCTCAAATCAATTTTGGAGAACGTCTGGTGAATCTTTCATTTCAGTTATTGCACTTTTCCACTCCAGAATTTTCATTTGATTCTTTTAAAATATTTTTTATCTCTTGATTGATATTCTCTATTTGATGAGCCATTGTCATTATCCCTTCCTTTAGTTCTCTAAGCATGGCTTCCTTTAGTTCTTTGAACATATTTATTATAGCTGCTTTGGAGTCTTTCTTAAGTTCAATACCTGAGCCTTCTCACAGGCAGCCTTCTGTTGTCTGTTTTTAAATATTTTTTCTGTGTATGGGTCATACTTTACTATTTCCTTGAGCATTTCATAATTTTTTGTGTGTGAAAAAGTGGGCGTTTTACAAAATATATTGTAGTAACCCTGTATATTGATCCCCACCTCCAAGGCTTCTTATTTTTTTTTTGTTTGTTATTTGTTTGGACAATTTTAGTGAAGCCAGTTTCCCCTAAAGTGTGAAATCTCTGATGTTGCCCCTCAGAGGTGCAGCCTTGGGTACACTCACAATCACCCTGGAAGACAATGGTTTCATCAGTGCTCTCTTTGACTCTCTTTCTCTGATCTCTCTTGTAAGCTGCCTACCTCTGTTGGTAACACACACAGCTATTAGGATCCACTCATTTCTGGTTGGTTGCTCTGTTGTTTTTGACAAAGCTGTGGAAAATAGCTGGCTCCACAATCTGATTCAATTAAATTCAGACCACTTTGCAGGGGAATATTTGAGGCCAGTCTTTGAGCTATATTCTGACCACAGGAGGTCTGTTTTCCACTGTGTGTTCTCTTGATTCTTTCTGGTAAACTTGCCGACATGTGGATTAGCTTGTTGCTCATATGGAGGTATCGGCTTCCTCTTAATTGCTTACCATCAAAATCTCCATTTTTTTTTTTTGAGAGTACCCTAAAGATTGAACTTTTCCACACTCTTTTCTAAATAAAATTAGTTTCTTTGGGCATCACTTTGGTGTTCTCTCTTTTTATGGCCTGTTGAAGCTTGTTTTTAAGTTTAATTTGAGTGAATCTAACATAGACTTTCCCCCAGGGGTCAATTAATCCTATTTCTAAAGTTGGTCTTTCTGGGGTCTCTACTTAATGCTCTGATTAATTATTGTTATTAAAAGATTAATGGTTGGAACTTGAATGTCTCCCAACTCTATTCGGCTCCAATAAGTTCTGTAGGCCACAGTGCCCCATTAGTCCCTCTTTGCTTGGCTACTTGGAGTGTTATTCCAAGGATGCACAGCTTTGTGTTCAAAGATTCAAGGGGGCCCCGAAGCAGATTTCCAAAACTTTCTCTGTTCAGTTTCCTCCTCTTGAGCACTCTGCCCTCTAACTCCAGTCACCTCTGCTTCCTCAAACTCTAATCTTTGTCCCCTAACCTCAGCAAGGGTACTCTGTGCTTAAGATTCCTCATCCTATGCCCTTGTCTAGAAAGTGCCTCCAGGCAGAAAGTTGAGGCAATCTTTGGGATTACCTTGGTTGTTTTCCTTCTATGAGGTGTCATCTCCTGTGCTTCCCATGGTTTGATGTCTGAAAACAGTTGTTTAATATATTTTATATGGATATAGTTGTTTATAGTAGAAGGAATAGTCTTATATCATCTAAATTGTCATCACGGGAAATGGAAGTCCTGCCCGTTTTTTTTTTACTTGATGTTTTTCTTATTTATTTGAGTGAGCACCTCAAAAATGTAAAAGTACGACCTTTGTCTATTATATTAGCTGCCATTTTCTTTTGATGTTATTTACCTTTAAATTATTTTGTGCTGTTTTATAATCCCCTTATTTTAATTTTTACATAACTGAATCTATGAGTGTTTTCTTTGTAATTTCTTCCAACTAGACAACAAGCATTTGCCTAGAGATTTTCATGGATTTTTGGGGGCTTCATTTTTTCTATTTAATTATCATTCTACTGTGATTAGTTTGGTTATTATTATAAGATGGTTTTATATGTCTTTTATTCTCATTTTCTTCAAATCATTTGTATAAAAAGGTGTTGTATAAATAAATAAGCTAAATATATATCACTGGAAAGTGGTTATATGTTATTATAAATTATTTTAGAATTCATGCATATCAATCCTTTGTCATGGATTTAAGGTCATTCTTGGGTAATATGAGATTAATACAGATACTTCTGCATGCTTCTTTTTAAAAGATAAAATATGTATAAAAATCAATAAAACTGGAAATGAGGACATAAAGACTAGGACAAGCACTAAGGGACAAAGCAGCAGCAAACTGGGTAGTTCTAATTTATGACAATGTTTACAATGACCAGGCTTACAGTCAGAAAGACCTACATTGGAGTTCTGGCTCTATCTCTTACTACCTTTGTGAACTTTAACTATATTCTTTCTAGGTTATGGTTAAGGTGAAATCAGACCTTGTAGGTAAACCAGTATCTGACACATCATCATTAAGGCCAATATCACTGTTGTGATTATATTGATGAAAATCAGAAAGACGAAAGATGGAGATGTAGTCTCAGTGATGTAAGAGGGCAAGGTGAAGGGGTATGGTCTGGCTTTTGCTCTCTTTATAGTAAAATAAGTAGCTTCGTTAGGTAGTTCTCCTACATCCATCTCTTTCTACTTACTGTTGACATGAGTTGCCATATAATTCAGTTCCTGATCCTTGTATAAAGATTCACTAAACACTGAGGCATTGGGTGGGGAAAGAGGGTGGAGGGTGGGGAGAAAACGCATAGCTGACAGTGTTTGCCTGACTTTCCCTAGCCCAGTGAGAAGTGCTCTGCCTGGTTGTCTATTCTCCATAGACATGTGTCTAAACCAGATCAGACAAAATTGACTCTTTCCTCCTTTGCTCAAAGGACACTTGTAGTGAAAATACACTGGAAGAGGTTAAGGATCACTGAATTGAAATTCCTTTTTCTCCACTGTTGTGTTGTGTGATTTTGGGCAGGTCCCTTCTCCTCTCTGGTTTCCACTTTGCTGTTAGGACATATAACCATTAAAGCCAGAGAACGTCCTGCATGTGCATCAGAGTTCATTCATTTATTAACTTTTTAATCGAATCCTTATTGAATGATTTCTATGTGTTAGGTGCTGTGTTTGGTGCTAGGGACACAACTGTGTAAAAATCACAGAGCTTGTCCTTGTCCCTACCCTCAAGGAACTTGTTGTGTAGAGGGACAGACAGACATTAATAAGTGAGCCTGTGCAGAGTGAAGGCTACAAAGGAGAAGTGCAGGGTGTCATGGGCGTAAGTAATGTAGGCCAGGGGTTGGCCAACATTCTCTCGAAAGGGACCCCTGGCCAACATTCTCTGGAAAGGGACACATAGTCAATATTTTAGGCTTTGTAGGCCAGTAGGCAAAGTGGAGTAATTGTTCTTACCAAAAAGCCAACTGCTTCTTTTATATTATACATTTAAAAATGAAAAAGCTTTCTTAGGTCTTATGGGCCTTACAAAAACAGGCAGCAGGCTGTTGTCTGCTGACCCCTGATTAGGCCACGTAATATGGTCTGCTGGGTATTGTTATACTTCTATCCAGGCAAATGTCAGTGGTCAGTATCCTCTTAAAGGATTGGGTGAGAGAGATCTCCCTATCTCTGTTTCCACCTATTTCTAACTCTATCTCTGTCTCTTTCTATCTTTATATTTTGTCCTCGGAGAGTTCAAAAATATGGATGGAATACATGCAGTCGTGTTTACCAATTCTTTCTTTGATATTTTAATTTGGCTACCTATGTATCTCCTCTGAGAGAGGATTTAACCATTTAAATTGGTTTTCATCCAATGTTCTGGTGACCGTAGTGGTAAGTTACTGTAATTGTGTAGATTCTATGACAGTGACTTGGTTAATCCATCAATATGTTGCATTGTATCTGCTGAGGTAGCCGGAGAGGGAGATTGAGAGCAAGTACTGAGGGAGCAGACAAAAGAAGAGAAAAGAACAGCTAAAATACCTGGCTGTCCCAGAGCAGGATTAGCGAAAATGTTAGTTTTGACTACCCATAATTTCACAGATTGGAAAAAAAAATCTATTTGTGCTTAATAGAATCAGAGGCATGATATCCCCTATGAACATACTAAGCTATTTGGAGAGGCCCCAAAAGAGGAATCAAATTCAATTAGAAAAAAAAGAGTACATTTATTACTTTGTAAAGCTCATAGTATTAACGATTTTGCAGAATACAAAAGCTGAGATTTTTATAAAAATGGCATAATGCCTGAAACACTTAAAAATATTCTGAATTTTATTCATTCTATTATAAGCCTATCTTAAGGTTTCAGTTCAAACATTTCTGTAGACACCTCTGAATATTTTTTTGCAGTTATACAAAGACTTGAGAAAAGGACAAAGAAATCCAAATGCATTCAATTTGACTTTATCAAATATTTTTTTATTTTTCTTTCTCTCTCCCTTGCGCTCTTTGTCTTTTTTTCCCTCACTTTCCCCTTAATCGTCTCAGTGTCTGACTTTTTCTGATTGTATTTTATTTAAACTGAGAAAAAAGCTATGACTAGGGAAAATGCCAAAGATCTAATCAAGGAATTGTCGGTAATAACCATGTGACTCAAGCCATAAATCACTTTGGATTTAGCGTCACCCTTCATCTGGGTATGAAATTTCCAATGCCATTTATTTGTTATCTGCCAATGGAGATTAAAATGCCCCTTCCCAGGAGATCTTTCAGAAATGAATGGATCCTCACTGTCAGGGCAGCTGGGAAGCTGCCTTCCTGAAGACCGTCAAATAAAGCTGATGACACTACTGGGCCCTTTTCTTCCCTAAAAACTTTAACCCATTTGCACACAACATCCAGTCAGGGAGTGAAAGTTTGGTCAAGCCACAATGTTTTATATATGATGCCAAATGCATCTTAACAGATTAGAGGATCAGTTGACGGATCTCAACGTCATGTATATATGATATGTGTGTGTATATGTGTGTGTGTATTTGCCATCTGGATGTATTTGTTTAACAAAGTGAACAAAGAGCCTTTCCATGACGTTCCTTCAATTAAAGTAACTTGAGTCCTTGCTATGTCTACGTGCTAATTCCTTTACTTTTATGTGTGATCTCATTTGATTTTCTCGGTAACCCTATGAAGTAAGTAAGTCATATTATCTCCATTTCCACAAGAGTTCCTAAGCCATAGAGAGGTTATCAGCCCAAAGTCACCTCCTTTGTAAGTGGGAGGGCCAGGATTTGAACCCAATCTCTTAAATGCTATACCATTAGACACTGTCTTCTTCCTTCATAGAGTTTTCATAATTTGCAGTTCTATATTTCTTTGTGTGAGTATCTTTTTATAATGTCTATCTCCTCCCTAGACTGTAAGTTCCATGAGTGCAAGATTGTGGTATTTTTGTTCACTACTGCATTCCCAGAGTCTAGGAGGGTTTTATTGTCTGGCACGTGGTGGGAAGGCAATAAATAAATATCTGTTGGAAAAATGTCCTACAGGCATGATGTTGTATAGCAATAGTACCGAAGATAATATTTGTATCCTGCTTTGTAGACGACAAAGCATTTTTATCGCAGTTACCAAGAACTGCTCCCTTTGGGACGTGGCTGACGGAACTTTTGAGCGTTTCATATACCTAATGATGCCAGCTGCCACCATGAGTACCAGCTCTACCCCATCCATAGTCTAACTCTCAGAATGAGACATCCTCAGAGGTTTTCCAGATGATCCTCTTACCTCTCCCTCCCAATTCAAGTCCTTCCTATTTCCATGGAACTCTTCTTCATTCCCTTCCAATAAGAAGCAGAAGTGAAAGCTTTTGTTTATTTTTTCCTGTTGAGGTGTATCATCTCAAGATCTCTTCTTCTTTCTTTTTTCAAGTAATTTTTAATCTGTCCTAATAATCATAATATTCCACCAATTGCTTACTGACTGTACCTCAGATACTGTCCTCAACATTTTACATGCAGTAACTCATTTAATTCTCACATGAACCCTATGAAGCAGATACCATTATTAACCCCAATTTTTAGATAAAGACACAGGTACAAAGAAAGTTTAAGCAATATGTCAATATTGAGCACCTAATAAGCCTGGTTCCAGAGTGCATTCTTAACCCCCACACTACTACAATGACAACTTCTATGACTCCTGGCCAATATATATTGTGTTGAGTCTACCCTCTGCTAAGTGCTTTACATTTTTTCTTTAAGACGTTCCCCATACAATGTCAGCAAAGGAGATACTGTTATTTTCCACGTGAAGAAACTAAGAATCACAGAGATTAAAACAGTATGTCCAAGTTCACGTAGCTAATCAGATTGGTTCATGTGTCTAATCGGAATCAAGTCCAAAGGCAGAGACGATAGGCTCAAAAGGCTTCTACTCTTGAGCAAAGTCTGCTTCAGTTCTGTTTGAATATTGCCTTACCACAATTTATTTATCCCATGTCTGTTTTAGTGTTAGTCCCATGCAAAATCAACAACTGACATTTATGTAAAATTAGTTAATGCACATTATTCAATACATTAAAAAAACTTCAACATTTTTTAGGTATGACCTTAACCTATTATCAAAACTGTAATTGGGACATCAAATCCTCAGATTCTTATAAACTTCCTCAGGTTATGATATAAACTTGCCCTTGAATATTAACAGACCTTTGTACATATATATGAGTAATAATAACCCTTCATATCTGTGTAGCACTTACAGAAACACATTTCTTTACTGTTTACTATCAGCCAGGCTCTGTGACAAGCCTTTTTACCTGTATGACTCACTGAATCTCACAGGAACTGTATGGAGTAAGTGTATCCCCATTTGTACAATGGAGCCACTTGAGGTTTGTAGAGGCCAGGGACTCGCCCAAGTCAGAGTCAATTAATGGGTAAGCTGGGTTTCATACCAGGACTGTTCTATTCAGAATTTAGGATCTTTCCACCTTGCTTTCCAGTCTTGCTTGGTTCTTTCAAAATTCTTCAAAAAAAAAAAGTAACCAAGTAGTTTAAACGATTTGCTCAAGATCACAAAGTTAGTAATGGGCAGAGGAAGCACTGGGATTCAGATCTTTTTTCTTCTAATCTATTGATTTTGACACTACACTTACTGTGTCTCATACGTGGATACATCATATGCACACACATTAAACATATGAAAATAAAATGTATTTAAGTATTTAAATAAAGTATTTAAGCTTTTTTTGGTTAGTTTTATTGTCTGTTTTTCGTTGCTGTACTCAGGTGGCCCTTTAAAACTTATAATTGCTGAAGTTATTACATTCAAGGATTACAGCAAGAATAAGTTAAATTCCAAAAATCACAGGAAATAAAACGTATTCCCTTTGAAGGTCTTATTGAGATGCTGAGAGGGTAATGCTTAAATAAAGAGATAACTGGGTTGAAATTTGAGACCAATTTTGCATGTGAAAACTCAGCATGTGTTATGCTCAGTTAAACAATATGTGATCATTAGAACAGACGATGTTTTGAGAAGGAACTCTCCTGTAGGTTGTTTCAACGCCGAGAACTCTTCATGCAAGCTGAAAATAGGCAGGTGGTTAGCATCTCCTTGGTGAAGTGGCAGCTTTCAAGGTGTACTTGGCTTGGGAGCACTGGGTCCAATATTTCCTAAAAATGGACCTAAAATAGAGGAGACCAGGCAGTAGTAGTCAGTCTCTATAATTTATATCAAGATAAAGTAATGGCTATTCTCTCGATCCTTTTTATTTTTCTCCTATGATCAAAACTAACTTTAGAAAATCCATTTAACTCCATCCATCACGTTTGATCTGTTGTTATATTAATCAAAATAGAAAAAGTATTCATTCTAATGGTTAAACCACACAATCTCAGTAGCTTATACTATAAAAGTTTATTTCTGACTTACATAAAGTCTGGTGTGTGTTGGGTCGTCCTTCTCCATCTTATAGTTGTGCCAGGTTATGGACAGGGCTTCCAAGGTCACTGCGACAGCAGAAGGAAGGGGTAGACAAGACGTACGGACTCTTACAGGACACATGTTGCTCCACTCACAGCCCATTGGTTAGAACTAGTCACATGACCCCAGCCAACTGCAAGGGAGACTGAGAAATGCCGAAGAGCAAATGGTTATTTAGTGAACAGTGTCTCTGACCCATTAACTGTGATTTCTTCCCTCCCTCCTTCCTGCTACCCCGCCTTTTCCCTCCACTTTTCATTCTTCTCATCCTGTCTGTGGATGAGAAGTGCTGGTCATTCTTCATCTTCCCTTGTTTCCCCTTCATTTAGCCACTGTTTAACAAATTACTTATGTATTGTTTAGCGCACTTGCATGACCCTAAGAGTGAGTGCCTTCTACATTGCATGCCCTAGATGTTTCTCTGGGCTCACCCTTGTCCCTACCCCCCTACTCTGTGCCACGTGGTTTCTAAGTTGAGGAATATACAAGGATGAAACGTGATTCCTAGCCTCCGGTTGCTTACAGTCTTGTGAGAAAGATGTGATGTGCAGACAATGCAGTGTTAAAAAAATGCGTGTCATACAATTTCTACAAGTAATGTGCTGTGGGAGTTGATTCAATATTGTTCTACACTCAGCTGCATTTGCTAAATGCTAATCAGAGAACTTTGCTAGACCATGTGTTAAGGAAGTGAAGTAAAGGTAATCCTCCTGCTTTAAAGGATGGTTGCAATTGGAGAAAACATAAAATGTATGTGGTCGCCTATTATGCACACTTTAAATAGGTATACACAGGGTATCAGAGGTTCTCAAACTTTACTGGCTGGGTATGGGGTTCTGGGGATAGCTTAAAATGTGTGAGATTATCTGGTCCAGGGAAGGCCCAAGTCCAGATCTATCAAAGCTGCTGAAAAAGTTACCTACCCTAGAGCTTCTGGGGTGGGTGTGGTTGCTATTTTTTTGTTTCATGAACTGTACTCCAGACTTATAAGAATAAGGTAGTCTGACTCTTCAGAAAATATCCAACATCATTCATCCCTTGAACTTTCTGGCATAGGTAGTCTTGCAAGGAGGAAAGAAGCATTTCCTTTCTTTTTTTAATGTCTGAAGAGAGCTATCTCTGCCATAGGACTTGGAAAAGTTCATAAAACTTGAGCAAACTGTTAATAAAGCATGGAAATAAGTAATAAAACTGTAAACTGGCAAAGTTGGAAGAGATCTTGATCAACTGGGACAGAGATTAGTCTCAGGGATCCAGGCATGGGCTTCAGGAGGCCTGTGAACCCCCTGAAACATTTGTATGTATTTGGTTTTATGTGTTTTATGGAGAATGATCCATCTATAAATGATTGAGAGCTGCTAACCTCATTTTAGAAAGCTGGAATCCCCAGTCTGAAGAGATTTAATGACATACCTAAGATCAAGCAAGTTATCAGGAGTAAATCTACTTCTAGAACCCTCTTCCTCTCACCCTCACTGTTATGGCTTGAATTGTGTTCCTCCCAAAAATATTGTTGAAATCCTGATCCCCAGTACGTGGGAAATGACCTTACTTGGAAATAGAATCTTTATAGATGTAATCAAGTTAAGTTGAGGTCATTAGGGTGGCCGTAATCCGATATGACTGGTGTCCTTATAAGAAGAGGAAAACTCCATGTGAAGACAGGGATACACAAAATGGTCATGTGAAGACGGAGGCAGAGACTGGAGTTATGCAACCACAAGCCATGGAATGCCAAGGACTTCTGGCTGCCACCACCAGATGCCAGGAAGAGGCAAGGAAGGATCTTCCCTGGAGCCATTGCAAAGAGTATGGCCCTGTCAACACCTTGATTTCAGACTTCTAGCCTACAGAAATGTGAGAGAATACATTTCTGTTGTTTTAAGCCACCAAGTTTGTGGTAATTTGCTATGGCAGCCATAGGACTGATACACTCATCACTAATTTTCCATATCGGTACATTTGTTTTCATCATATTGGTGCCAATGCTGATAATTATGTTTTACTGTGTTTTTAAATTCATGTTTGCCAGACCTAGTTTATGTACCTCCCCTGGCACTCTGGGCCCATCTGTCTTCTGGACCTTTGCTACTTACCCTGCTTCCTGGCTGGAATAGCTGAGCAATGGCTCCTGTCATTCTTGCAATCATAAAATTCCAGCCACCAACCAGAATTTACTGATTCTCTCACCTGTCATGGGGTCATGTGCCAGGCTTCGGGACCCCCTCCATCATGCTGGCTCTGGGAGGACCTGCAGCAGCTCCTGTGTCCAAGTCCAACCTGACCAGACTCACGGAAGCTTTAGATTTCCCAGCACCTCCACTGGGGCAGGGTACACAATGAGAACTACAGGACAGTTAATGCTACTTGGAGCAAACTTTGACGAAGAGAAGACAGAAGTCATAAAAAGACAACTCATGAATTGTTTTCTCTTCTCCCCATCAAACAGACTGTTCTGAGACCCAGAGGTTCTATAAGGGCTTTTCTGAGATATCCCATGTCATCAAGAAACCATTGGTATTTTCTTGGGAAGATATGGCCAAATCATCATGCACAATGTTATTTTTGCTTTACCTACTACAAAGGAAAAAGACTCCTATGTTTCTCCTTTACTCTCACACTATACTCCTGACACTTCTGGTCACCAAATGTGTGTGTGTTGGGGGTGGATCGGGAGTTTCCACACCAGGCAATTCTGCAACACAAGCTGGGTGTCTGACAATTCAGTTCTGACACTATCTACCTGGAGATAGTGTCAGATCCCACCAGTTAAGGATTCAGTCCCACAAGAATGCCCTCCCACCCTTCAGATGCCAATCGCAAGTCCAGGTTGTCATCTGTGCTTCTGACCTACTGGCTATAGATCAGAGGTTCCCGCAACCGTCTCCTCAGGTTTGATTAATTTGCTAGAGCGGCACACAGAACTTAGGAAAATGGTTTTCTTACTAGATTACCGGTTCATTTTAATAAGATACAACTCAAGAACAGCCAGATGGAAGAGATGCAAAGGGAAGGTAGGTGGGAAGGGGCATGGAGCTTCCATGACCTCTCCAAATGCTCCACTCTCTCAGACCTTCCACATGTTCACCAACCTGGAAGTTCTCCAAACCCTGTCCTTTTGGGTTTTTATGGAGGCTTCTTTATATAGGCATGGGTGATTAAATCATTAGTCAATGGTGCTTGAACTCAATTTCCAGTCTCTCTCTCCTCCCTAGAGGTGGGGGGTGGGGGTAGGACTGAAAGTTCCAGTCAGCTAATCACGTGGTTTGTTCCCCTGGCAACCAGCCCCATCCTTAGGGCTTTCCAAAAGTCACCTCATTAACATAAACTCAGGTATGTTCTAAAGAAATTTGTTATGAATAACCAAGGCACTCATTTCACCTTTATGCTCTGGAGCATTTTTTTAAAAAAGATGCTCCTATCGCTCTTGTACAGGAAACTACAACAGTTTTAGGAGCTATGTGCCAGGAGCTGTATGTATTTGTAAAATACATACTGTAAAAATATGTATTTTTTATTATATTGCATCACACCAACTGTTATGGGTTGAATTGTGTTCCCCAAAAATTCGTATGATGAAGTCCTAACCCCCAGTATCTCAGAATGTGACCTCATTTGGAAATATAGCCATTACAGATATAGTTAGCTAAGATAAGGTCATAGTGGAGTAGGGTGGGCCCCTAATCCAATATGACTGATATCCTTATAAAAAGGGGAAATTTGAACACACACACAGAGAGAACATCATATGAAGATGAAGGCTGACTTTTAGGTGATATTTATACAAGGCAAGGAAAGCCAAAGATTGTCAGCAAACCACCAGAAACTAGGAGAGAGGAGCATGGAACAGGTTCTCCTTCACAGTCCTTGGAAAGAACCAACCTTGCCAACACCTTGCTTTTGGACTTCTGGCCTTCAGAACTGTGAGACAATAAGGTTTTTTTGTTTAAGCCACCCAGTTTGTGGTACTTTGTTATGGCAGCACTAGCAAACAAACATTCCTACTTCTCTGCCTCCCTTCTAGTTTTCTCATTCTCTCTTGCTACTGGATTGCACCAGCTGACTTCCATACACATTCAAACTTGTCTCAGGCTGTGTTTTTCCATAAACTTAAGCTACTATAACTTTTACTCCTATTTTGATTTTAATATGTGTGCAGTTATCACTGGGTTGGGTACTTACTGATAGAGAAGAGATATGATATGTCATTTTCTTGGAAAAGGTCAAGATTTTTAGCAAGACCAGTATGATTTGTAAAACACTAGGTATCAGCTAAGGCGGAATGTTACGTGTTCTAAATCTACACTGTGATAGTTCGGGAAAGGGAGAGTCACACCATAAGCTTCCAGAACTGCAAAATAAGCTATCGACTATGGGGCTCCCTATTTTATCTCTGTGGTTTCCTAGCATCGCCAAAAAGTGCAAATTCATATTTAGTGTATCCTGTACATATTTTTGAATTCTCACAAATGGGTTTGTGACAGGCAAAGGGGAGTCTTATTCCAAATGGGATACTCAGGCATTTGTAAACAACGCCCCATGTTGGCAATTCAGACAAAGTAATTAGAGTTTATGGCTGTGGGAGTCTGGAGTGTATGTGATGAATGGTATTAATTGGGAGGGAATTGATACTGGAGGGGAAGGAAAGATAATTTCTCCAGCTAAGTACACGTGGCCAGTAGCTGAAACCATTCCCCAGACCAAGCCATTATCCCCATCAAAAGACATTTATTAAGTGGTGATTTGCACATCACACTATGCTAAATGCAGAATGAACTATCTTCTTTGTGTTAATAGATAAACTGAGGCACATTAAAATTTACAAGAGTTTATTTGAGCAAACATCTATTCGAATCTAGCAGCAGTCCTCCAGCAGGAGCTCAGGAAAAGGCTTTTATAGAGCAGACAAGGAAGCAAAGCAAGGAAATGATTTGACTGGCTACAGCTTAAGCACTTGCCTTATTTGGCTGTTTGTGATTGCTTGTTCCTAGGTTTCAATTTCTTAACCTTGAGGCATTTACAGAAATTGACTCTGACTGAGGTTTTTGTTGCTGATGCTTAGAGTCACCTCAGTCTGATGACTTCCTTGCTTAATTAATTAACACTAGACACATGTAATGTATGGCAGGCTTGAAGGAAAGAGCAGCAAACTTCAGGTGGAGTTGAGAGCTTCAGATAAAGAAACTGGCATACTTAATAATACCTTATTTTCAGAAGAAACCATTTGAGATCTCATTTTCTCTGTTCAGAGTTTCCAAATATCTCCCTACTTAGGGAGATAGACCTTTTCTATGTCCCTATTTAGATCTGGTGCATAAAAAGCTTATCAGAGATGTTGGCTACATTTTTGGTTAGCATCATTTTTAAGGAAATTCCTCAGTGCGTCCCATCTTCCTCTTCATTGGTCTCATTCTTTAAGTTGGTTTCACTCTTTTAATGTTATTGAATGGGAATTTCACCACAACCACAGCCTAGACCCCTAATATCTGTCATTTGACTATTGAATTGCCTCCCAAGTCTAACAGCTTTTAATTTTGTCTCTTGCAATTCATACCCCTCTTTGCTCCAAGAAAGATCTATCTAGAATGCAAATTTGACTCTTTATTCCCTTGTTGAATCTCTTCAATAGCCTGGGATTTCCTACGGAGAAAGCCCAGACCCCGCAGCATGACATACAAGACTCCATGACCAGGCCCCTGCCTTCCTCCTGAGACTGATGTAGTTCAGCTGCTCCCACAAAGGTTGCATTTCCATGCAGGTGCATGATCTGTTATTCTACAGCCCTGCACTTTTGCTGGTGCAAGTGCTTCTGCTTTGCGGCCTCCCTCTTTCCTTATCTTTCTTCACCTAGCCAACTCTGCTCGTTCTTTCAGAAACTGCTTATGCGTCGCTCCTGCTGGGCAGCCTAAGGAAAGCTTAGATACCTGTCCTTAGTGATTTCTTATCTCCTTGTGTTCTGATTGTGAGGAATTTAGGATATTACATTCAAATCATCCATTAGTACCGGTTGCTCCGGTGGCAGACTAGCTCACAGGTCAGCAGACTTTTTTTGTAAAGAGCCAGGTAGTAAATATTTTGCTTCGTGGGGCATGTGGTCTCTGTCACAACTACTCAACTCTGCCATTGTAGCACAAAAGCAGCCAAAGACAATATGTAAATTAATGAGCTTGACTATGTTCCAATAAAACTTTATTCACAAAAGTAGATGGCAGGCCAGATTTGGCCTGCGGGTTGTAGTTTGTCAACTCTTGATAATAAGACTCATGTCTTACGTTTCTTAGGCTATCTAGCACCTCACCTGGTGCCTGGGATAGAAGGCTTGCTCAGTAAATGTTAATTGAACTGGGAGCGTGTTAGCCCCTCCAAACCAGCACATGCCAGGTGCTTATTCTTGTTTTTATTTGAAGTACAATCAGGTTGCTGTTAAACATTTTCAATTTTATCTCCAGCAGGTGTGCCTCATTTGGGGCCCAAAAGCAAGTCAGTACTTACCCAGTTACCAGGTCACACTCCAATGAGGAGATCCGTGCATTCTGCCTGAGCATCTAAGGCTTCTTGCTAATTTTCTCAGGTATCCCATTGCCCTCAGGTCTCTCAGCTCTCCTTGAAGCCAGCCATGGTGCCGTCTGTGACCTGTTTATTGGAAGCTGTGTAACTAAGTACAGTAATAGAATTTTTCAATCAATACCCAATTGTAGCAGGAGCCGGTGGAGAGATTTCAGGGCAGCTGTAACATGCTGAGATAACTCGATGTCACTAAGAAATCAGGCAGCAGAGAGCAGTATTAATTGAGTTCCATCAATTACACATGTGGGCACTGGGCCTGAAATTTGGTGAAGTAATAGTGTTGCCTGATGTGTTTTTGGTTGTGTAAACCCAGACAGCAAACTCATCTGCACTCTCCTGAATGACGCTTGGCTGGTCTAGGTCTCTCCTGACAGCTTTTTTTCTCGCCCCTTCAAAACTCAACAGTCTCCACTATGTGTATAACATCAAAAGAAGAGCAGTGGCTCCTGATGGTAACCGTGGGCTAGTTGGTACGAAGAGGGAATATAGCCTATAGAGACTTGGAAGTCAAAAGACCCAAAATTCAAATTCTACCTTTTACTGTGTGTTTTGAATATGAGTAGAGTTGTACCCAGAGCATCAGTTTTTCCGTCTTCACAGTGGGGATAATGCCTGATTGCCTCATCACAGTGTTTTAGTGAATTTCAAAGCAGTTTTTGGCTGTGAAATGCTATGCAATGATAGTTGTCGTATTATGAACACCTCAATTATTCTGCTTCTCCAGGGAATGATGTGTCAAACCTAAATGAATTTTCCCTGTAATTTAATCTAAGTGCCAGAAGTTTAATATTAACAATTTTTATGGAAGTATTTCTCAAAGAATGCACGATGAACTAACTGCTTTATGAAACCAAATGGTCAATGCAAATTTATCCCACTCGTGGCTCAGAGTAAACACTGGAAATTCCACTTCTGTTATTGATGTTTTAGCTGTCAGTGCTGCTGGCTATGGGACTTACCTGTGATTGGGCCCTGGCTTCAAAAGTAGCTTGGCTTTTGCCTTCTGGAAAATCTCAATTAGCCAATTTGTTAATTTGTGCAACTTGCCTCTTTTCCACAGAGGGAAAGTGCAGACTTGGAGAATTGCTGAACTAATGTTATAGTTGGAAGGAATATTCTACACCATTGAGTTCAATCTCTTCTTAGAAAGAAGTGAAATGAGATCCCAAGAGTTTAATGACTTGCCTCATGACCACACAGAAAATGAGTGTCAAAGCTTACACCCAATCCCTGATCTCCTGATGACACTAACGATAATGGACATTTGCATAGAGATTTACAGTTTCCAAAGCATTCGCATGTCTATTTCTTATTGGGACCTCTCTGAAACCCTGTGAAGTTGACAGAGTAGGGGTCATTCCCTCCATTTCAACAGTGTTAAGTGATTTTTCTAAGGTCATCCGGTCAGTGTATGGTTGGGAGAGATGCTGGGGAAATGAACACATATCTTCTGACCACAGGTCCCAGTTTCATTCCAAGCATCATTTTTCATGCTCCTGAACTGTGCCTTGTCTACTATAGTCTGCAGTATTAATGCTGCAGAACATCTGGGCCAGCGTGGCTTTGCTGACTGCTCTAAATTATCTTTCTAAAAAAGAAGATGTCTTCTCCCAATGAGCTCTTCATATTTCAGAGCAGTTTCTTCAGTGTGGCTGTTGGCTTGCTCTGAATTGTTCACAGCACCTAAAACCTCCTCTGTGAGGTCTGTAGCACGAGCAATAGCAATCACCTTCAGGCACCTTCATATCATGTCAGTTTTCACCTACTTGTACTCACAGTCAACTTCTGTCTCCAGCTTTATCTCCTGCCTTTTTTTTCTTAGCACTTTAGGTTCCACCAATACTGAATTAGTTGAAGTTCCCAATACACAGAAGCTTGTTTTTTTGCCATATTAGTAAAATATATTTCAGTTAGAAATGATGATAACCCAACTCAAATTGCCTTAAGCTCACCAGGGAATTTATTGGCTCCTGAAACTAACAAGGCAGGGATGAATCAGGCATTACTGGACTCAAGATTTCGAAATTAGTATAAAGAAAACATCTCTCTCCCCATTCCTTCAGTCTGAATTTTTCTGTGTTAGATTTTTTTCTCAGGCAGCTTCCCTTGAGTGGAAGGAAAGATGACCACAGGTAGTCCCAGGCTTTTATTACCTAAGCAATTCCATTGGAATGAGAGTACTTCCTACCACCCCCAACCCCATGATAGCATCAAGAAGATGTTCTCTTTGAATTGGCTTAGTTATATATGTCCATTCTTAGAACTGGGACATCAGTGAACTCAACCCAAGCCACATGAACTGAGAGTAGAGATAAGAGGGATTCCTGAAATTAAAAAAAATACGTTGTATTACGGTTGATGGGGAATGAATGCTGAACAGGCAGAAAAAAAAATATTCACTACACACACTAGAATGCCTATATCCATATTCGCTCTGCTAAAATGCCTTGTTCCATCTTATTCACCTGGAAAACTCCTATTTTCCTTCTAAACCCTACTCACAAGACATTTACTATGTGGGCGATTTGGTGGTAAGTTACTTAACCTCTATATATATGTTTCAGTTTCCTTGTCTGCAACATGGTATATAATAGAAATAATCAACTGGTAAGATAGGTGTAGGGATTATATCTCCAATTCTTGCAAAGTGCTTAGCACAGCCTTTGGTAAACCTTAAGTGCTCTATACCTGTTAACTACGCTGCTGTTACTACTGATGCTGCTGATGCTACGGTGTCATACAGAGACAGGTGCTGTGAAGAAACAAAGCAGGGGGAGGCATAGAGAGTGGCAGTGGTGCCATTTGGAAGTTATGAGCTGTGGAAGGGATTTCTGAAGAGATAGCATTTGAGTGGAGATCTAAATGAAATGAGGCTGTGAGCCAGGTGAACAACTTGAGGAAGAATATTCTAGGCGAAGGAACAACAAATGAAAGGGCTCTCAAGTGGGAAAATTCCTTGTTTAAGGAATAGAATCATAAGAAGATATTTACCATATGTGCCATTTTCCCGAAGATATTAAATTTTAACTTGTAACAGAATTATAGACACATATAACGTTGTACAATCAGTCATTATTGTTAACAAGAAATTTCTATTCATTTAATCTCCATTCTTAAAAGTTTAGAGCTGAGCCAAGCTCAAGTTTTTCCAGGCAGAGTCCTGGGAGCCAGAGTGTAAAGTACCTACCAAGTGCTTTCTACTGGCAGTGGTGATATTTGGAACCCACGGGCCAGATGTGTCTGGAAGGAGTGCACAGGTTTGACTGGAGGTAACCGGTTCAAAAGAAGGTTAAGCTCTTAAGAGCTGGAAAGAGAGTGGAAGATAAAGCTTATTACCTGAACAGGTGGAGCCAACAGAGATGTAGCTGAGCAAGGAGTATCAAAATGACCCCATATTGCTGGGAACTCCGAGGCAGGGTGAGGTATTGCTTTGCAACTTGGGTTGAAATGCCTTCTGGAATTTTTTTTTTTCCTTCTGTTTAGAATAAGGTCCTTTTTCCTTAATGGAATTATTAAGGTAACATTGGGAGGTAGAAACATGATCAAGCTATTTCCCAAACCTTAGTTCTGTTTCTTCAATACCACGAAGACTTTGGACATAAGATAAAATGCAAAAATAGGGTAGGAGACGTTAGAGCAAACAGTGTTCCTTGTATCTGTCTTCCTTTCCTTCAGTCACTGAACACATGCTGTGTGTCTGCCTAACGTGTACCCAGCCCTGTCCTGGGCACTGGGGGAGACACAGAAATGAGGATTTCGGGGCCCTTGCTCTTTGGTAAGCTTGGATAGTAATAGATTACATGCAAACCAATAATTTCAATAAAAAGTGGCAGGCATTCCGCCACCCATGCCATGTAAATTTGAGAGGGTAGTTGTCCTCTTTAAGCCCCTCTTTCCTTATTTATAAAGTTGACGTAATACTGGCACCTACTGCATTTTGGCGTGGGATTAAAAGAGATGAACTGTGTTAAATGCTTAATGCACTATCTGGATATAGTAAATGCTCAATGCCTTTTTTAAGGGTTGTGATAACAGCAAAGGTTTGAGGTATCAAAAGAGAAGAAATATTTTATCTTGCCTGAGAAAATCCCTATACAAGGGATGCCATTTGAACTAGATCCTGAAGGATGAATAAATAAGTGGGGAAGGACATTATATGTGAAATACTGTGAAATGTTCTGGGGGAGAATTTTGTATATGTAAAACATATTGAGGTAAAATATATTAGGTAAAATATATTGATAAATATTGAGAGAAACTTTAGGAAAGTTGGACTGGGGTCATATTATGAATGGCTTTACATAGCATGCCAAGGGGGACTTCTTTAGATGGCAATGATGAGCCTTTACAGGTCTTGAGGCAGAAGAGTGAGGTCCTTGGAGATGATGTGTGTCTGAACAAGCAGCAATGTCATGGGGAGGAGAGGACAGAAGGACGTTGATGACCATGTGAGTGTAGAATGGTGGAAGGTGATTCTGTATTAGACCCAAAGCTCTTAGATGTAGGTAAGAGAACACAGTGAGAGGAAACAAATTTTTTGCTTTGAAAGTGGGAGGTATATGTGTGATGCCTTAGATGACTGTAGGAGATGAAATTTACGACTCGTCAGTGATGTTGCTTTACGGCAGTGGGCAGCATTAACATGTCTGAGAAGAGTCAGCCTGTCCATCATATGTATGATTGCAGGGAGATGTATTCACTAGCGCCTGCCTGAGTCTATTTGGCATGTATTGGTAGCATTGACCTTAGTTTTATCAGCATGAAAAACTGGTCAGGGAATGCATTGCATTCAGAAAAGAGTTTACTGAAAACCCCAGAAAATCGTTTTAAAGTTTCAGTGTTCTGGTTATTGTTCTTGTTTTATCTACAGTGCTTTGGCTTACTCTGAAATGCCTTTCTTTTGTGGGGTGTGGAAAAACACAGAACTTAGTCGATTGTATTTGCCTAGTAAAACATTGCCCTTTTTATTTAGCAGTGAACCAAATGTACAGACTGAATTTGATCATTTGGGTTTTGGAATGTATATGTTAGATTATCTTTGATGACAGACATACCTTTTTGTGTTTCTGCTTGCATAATTATACAGTGTAGGTTTCTGGATATTGTTGTATTACAGCGTAGCTTGTAATACCATGTATTACAGCATAGTTTGTAATACAATGTATTCCAGGCTCCACTGTAGTGAGCATCAGTCTGAGGTCCCAGATTGGTCACTGTGTCCTCAGTATGGCTCCATCTGCTTACAGTAATGCCCTATGAAACTAATAAAATGACCATAAATTGATTTGGCCTTTCGTTAAATGTTTCACAATCTGCTAGATTATAATCATTACCACTTACTATGCAGCTCTTGAAATAATTAAAGACTTAGTCCTTTCACCAGCTGCCTCAGCATAGCCAGCAGATTTTATAAATCTGATGCATAGTGGGACGTCTCTGCAGTCATGCCCGGAGCTTGCTACTCTGAGCTCAGGGACCCCTGCTCTGAGACCGCATTCCCCTCTGTGCTCTCTCCCTGTGCTCTTCTTGTCTTTGCGTTGAGAAACATCATCAGTTCTCAGCTCCCTGCCTCTAATCTTTGGCATGGCTGGAGGCCGATCTCTACTGCTCTTCTCTGCCTTTCTTTCCTGTCTGCTACTCCTCAAATTCCCAGCTTTTATATCTAGTTATCATCAATTCCTTTTTTCTTCATTTGAGACACAATCAAAACACACTTTTGAATGATAATTTCATTTACTTTGTCTGGTTGCCTAGAAGTTTTCTCTTGTGCTCACTGCTTTGACACACTCCAGTAATTTCTCAGGTACCACTACTGGATGTGGTATCATTTGGATGTTGGAGGTTCCTGATTCCACTCTTGAAAAATAGCAAATGAAAGTGACAGCGCCATAAATGGCTAAGGAAAGAAGGAAATCATTTAACTATTGAGATACATTTTTTTAAAAAATGATTGAAAGGAGCCGGCCTAGTGGCGTAGTGGTTAAGTTCACACACTCCACTTCGGCGGCCTGGGGTTCGCAGGTTTGGATCCCGGGTGCAGACCTACACACTGTTTATCAAGCCATGCTGTGGCAGGCGTCCCACATATAAAGTAGAGGAAGATGGGCACAGATGTTAGCCCAGGGCCAATCTTCTTCAGCAAAAAAACCCCAAAAATATCATTGAAAAACACTTGCCTTTGTTCTTATAGTTAAGAATTCTTTTTATCCATTGCCCAATGCATAGGTGTATAATTTCATTTATACTGTATATTCTTTTTTTTTAATTTTATTTATTTATTTTTACCCCCCAAAGCCCCGATAGATAGTTGTATGTCATAGTTGCACATCCTTCCAGTTGCTGTATGTGGGACGCGGCCTGAGCATGGCTGGAGAAGCGGTGTGTCGCTGTGCACCCAGGATCCAAACCTGGGCCGCCAGCAGTGGAGCGCAAGCACTTAACCGCTAAGCCATGGAGCAAGCCCCTATACTGTATATTCTATTATGTTAAAAATTCAAATAGAAGCCAAAGCATTTGTAGAAGGCCAGCATTAGATGCAAACACCTGAGTGTCTTCTCTGATGATGACAAGACGTTTAAACTCCTGGTGAGACTCAGTTAAATATTTTGCTGGCTTTATAAGTCTACTGTATGATCTGTAATTAATTTATTCAATTAATAAATTGAGTGATTGATTATACGTTATGTCCCAGGAAGTGTGTTTTGAATGGGAGACAGAGATGAAAGACGTGGTCTGTCTGCATGAGAAGCTCAGATCTATTAGGTCAAACAGATAATAATAAGGCAATTAGAGGACAGTATAGTCAGTGCTATGTTGAAGTGTGCCAAAGGTTCTCTGGAGGAGTCAAGGAGGGGATGTGTAGTGAGTTGAATAGTAGCCTCAAAAAAGATACGTCCAATGGGGCCGGCCCAGTGGCACAAGCCGTTAAGTGCACGTGCTCCACTGGGGCAGCCCGGGGTTCGCCAGTTCGGATCCTGGGCGCACACCGACGCACCGCTTGGCAAGCCATGCTGTGGCAGCATCCCGTATAAAGTGGAGGAAGATGGGCATGGATCTTAGCCCAGCTCCAGTCTTCCTCAGCAAAAAGAGGAGGGTTGGCAGATATTAGCTCAGGGCCGATCTTCCTCATCAAAAAAAAAAAAAAAAGATATGTCCAAGTCCTATTCCCCAGTACCTGTGAAGGTGAGCTTGTTTGGAAATAGGGTCTTTGAAGATGTAGTTAAGTGAAGGATCTTGAGGTGATATCATTTTGGATCTAGCATGAGCCCTAAATCCAATGACTGACATTGTTATAAGAGAAATGAGAGGGAGAGTCAACACAGAGACACATAGAGAAGATGATGTGAAGATGAAGGTAGAGACTGGACTTAGGAAGCTACAAGCCAAGAAATGTGAAGAATTGCTGGCAGCCACTAGAAGCTCGGAGAGAAGCATGGAACAGATTCTCCCTCAGAGCCCCAGAAGGAACCAACCCTGCCAATACTTGGATTTCAGACTGTGAGACGATATTTTTGTTTAAGTCTCCAAGTCTGTGGTCATTTGCTATGGCAGCCCTAGGAAACTAATACAGGCTTTCAGTCTAGACTGAAGGCCCGGGTTGGGGAGGGTCATCCATCATAAAATCTTTCCCAATTCAGGAGACACTTCAGCTGAGACTTGGAGGCTCAGCAGGAGTTAACCAATTTGCTAATGGGGAAAATAATTCCAGGCAGGGAAAGTATATGTAAATATAGTCCATATTATTGCCAGAAAAAAGCCTCCCTAATTCCTGATTCTGTAGAAGGGCAAGAGCCATGCTGCTCACCAAGTTTTTCCTCCTCTGGACAAGGGTCTTGCCTCTGCCGTGCAGAGTCTACCTGGTCCATACACTATTGGAGGAGTTGTTGACTTCTCTCATCTCCTCTTCTATCGCACTGGTGGAGAGGACCATTGGTTTCTCACCTGAATTATTGTAAGGGCTTTCTAACTGGTCTGTCTGCGTTCACCGTTGACTGTCCCACCCATGGGCTATTTACAGCCACCAGAAAGATCCTGTTAAAACATAAGTGACGTTATAGCACTCTTTAGCACAAGATGTTCCAATGGCTCTTCATTCAGATCAAAAAATCAAAGTCCTTAAGTGTCCTAAAGACCCTAGGAGAACTGAGGTTCCATGGTTTTCTGTTGCCATCTGCTGTGACTCAGCCCCTGATTATCTAGCCTCCTTTCAATCCTGGGCACACTAGGTACAGTCCTATGTCAGGGCCTTTGCACTAAGCTGTTCCCTTTGCCCGGAACATTGATCACCCCAATATCTGCCTGGCCTGCTCTCTCCCTTCCTTTACACATCTGTTCAAATGCCAATTTATCAGGCCTTCACTCCTACCCCAGGTAAATAGTGACCCCTCCCCCAGCACTTCTTGTCTCCCTTGCGCTGCTTTAGTTTTCCCCATAGCACTTACTATTATCTGGATTTTGGTACTTTTATTTGTTTATGGTTTGTTTTCCCTTCAATGAAAGATAAGCTTCAAAAGATCAGGCACATTATCTGCTGGGATTATTGTTATGGGTTAACTGCCAGCAGAGTACTTGGTGCATACTAGGATTTCAATTGATAGTTTTTGAGTGAATGGATGAAGAACTTTATAAAAGAAATGAAAATGTTTGATGAGAATTTCAGAAAGCATGCTTTATTAAAACACTAAATAAATTTTAAGTGTGATATTATAGAAAACAGATAACTAAGGCCTATAGTGAGTTCTGATGTTAATTCCACATTACTTCTCACTAGAAAAATAAACAAAGGAGCAAACGAAAAGTTGGGGATGGTCCTTAATCAAAGTGGCTTTGGTAATAGATTTGATCCATTCTGGATCTTGTCCGGTGGTCTTCTGACCCCCCGAGGCTAGTTTCTATTGCAGAGTACTTTTTTTTTTTTTTTTTTTTTTACCTGAGCTTCCTTCCTACTTCTTCCTCTTACACAAGGAAAGAATATAGTCCTTGGGGCCCAAATGTTATCAAATGACTTCCTTGGGAGGCTTTGCTTCTCTCCTGCGTACTCTCAAATGCTGGCTGTGACTGTAAGATGTCACCTCCTTCTGTCCCTCTAACGTGGGTACTCTGTCATTGTCATTTATTTGCTGGGATCACAGTACACTGAGCAGATTCAGCCTTCTCTGCGCACTGTGGATAGGGGGGAGATATTATAAAATCACTCCATGAGAGGATTCCCTTGCAGCTGAGAGTCTGAGCTCCCCAGCTGGGCAGAAAGATGGACATCATGAGAACTCCTTTGTAGCACCCCAGGAAATAGTCAGCCATGGCGTCTTGCTTAATCCCTTCATGGCCCGTGTCCTGTGGGCTAACCAGATGCGTACAAAGCAAGCTTAGCATGCCTGGGAACTGATTTGGTGGGATAAGGCTGCTGGGGAGAAGTGGAAAGGGACAAATCTGGAGAAGAGGTGATGTACCAGGCTCTGTGCCACTTGCATTCATATTTGTCCTGTCATTTAACCTTCACCCCAACTTGAACAAGAGGAATTCATTTCTTCATTTCACAGGCGGGTGGACTGAGGCTCAGAGAAGCTGAGCGCCTAGCTGAAGGTCGCACAGCTGGTGATTTAATCCAGGTTTCTCTGATTCCACGGCCTGTGCTCTTTTGCCTCCACCATGCTGCCTATAAATTGGAAATATATTTTCCGTAACTTGAGCCTAGATATTTCAAAATAACATTAGCTCAAGAGTGAGGGCAGCTCGTGTGGTAGGTGAGCTATAGCTCAACATCTAGAAAGACAGATAACCGAGTGGTGGTGAAGGCCCAGGGCCCGCAGGTGTGTGCAGCGTGAAAGCAACCATTAATCAGACACGCTCACTCAAGGGGACCCTGGGTGTTGACTTTGAAGGCAGCCAAAGAAAGGTCAAGTATATGTTTCTGAATCCTCCAGCAAGCAGAGCTCTCTGGAATTCTTTGTGCTCTACAACATGATAATTAATAATTCTAACTCTGAATTCCTTGGTTGGGGCCTTCAAGCCTGGAGTTGAAAAATAGTACATCTTCCACAAAATACAGACGACGGCCTGATAACCCTGGGAGTTAGGATTTCATTGGCCTTTGGTTCCCCACGTCAGTTTATTTTTCCCCAGGCAGGTTTCCCCACCCTGTATGGAAGCAGATAACTAATGATAATAATAATATCAATAATAATTAATATCTTTTGAGGACCTGGAACTAAGCACTCGACCTGCAGTCACCTTTATTCCTCATAACAAGCATATAAAGAAGGTGCTGTTTTACTTCCCATTTTGTCATGAGGAAAATAAGGTTTACAGATGTTTCTGGATTAGCCTCAGGTTATGGAACTAGAAAATGGCAGACCTGAGATTGGCACCCAGGCTGCCCATGTCCAGGAGCCTGTGTTAGGCATTTGAAAGGATGGGGACGGGGAGAGCAGTGTCTGCTGCAATGTCCGATTGCTAAGGTAATTCTTTTTCTTTTTTCTATTCTTTTTCTCCTTTTATCTTTCCCTCCTCCCTTATTTCTACCCTCTCCTCTTCTCTCCCCACTTTTTAAAGACTCCAAATCAGTTTTCTCCCCTCGGGTGAAGTTGGCATCGCCTCTCAGGCACGTGATGCTGTGTCAGAATCCGGGATCCTGAGTTCTTAGTCTCTGCTTCATGACTAACTTTTTCTTGGGCAAGTCATCTAACTTCTCTCCTCTCGGTTTCCCCATTTACGGAATGAAGATACCATTACAAATTACCTTTACAGATTCTTGTGAATCATTTTGTAAACAAAATCACAAAATGCTTTACAAATCTGAAAAATTGCTCAGGTTTCTAGATGGAGGTGGGAATTAGAAAAGCCCTCTCCTGAACTCTGGTCCACCTAAATCACCCAGCTACTATCACTACAGCATGGCTGCATATCTCACTCAAGATTTAACATCTAATTCCATGTGCTTATATAAAATCGCAGAATGCTTCTCTCTGGGAGACCTTGCTGGAATTTATGTCATAAAGTCTCTAGACTGTGACCTCCAGGCGTGATATGTGTGTTGGCTTCAGTATGGCAGTGCAGCAGGAAACCTTCTGACCTTCTCACCCGGCATTCTTCTCAACCGCTTTCCACAGATCGCACTTTCAGGCTCCCATTTCTAAGTGCTCCTGAAAACACTGAACAACAAAATTTGAATTGCTTTCAGAGTTTTTATTGCAAAGGTATAATTTGACCGTTGCCTTAGTTTTTTACATCCTGAACTAACTTCTTGAATTGTGTTTTTTGAAATTCGAACACCATCTCTTATTCTATTCCTCTTCTTAGGCTTTTGTCTTAATCCCTTATCATTTTCTTTGCTATTGATTTCAGTGCTCAACAAACTCAAACTCTGGCATCAATTTGTGTACCAGTTAAGGAAGGCAGGCTGCAAAGAGTTTTGATGTTTGAGAAGGAAATGCTGCACTATATTAATCAACCTAGAGAGAAAGAGACTGACGGATTCAACAAGAACTAGTATTTATTGAGCACTTAGTATGTGTGGTCACTATGCCAAGTACTTTACACACACTATCTTATTTCATCTCGGTAATACCAGTACGGTGTAGGTTCTCTTTTTGACCTAGTTATATGGGTAAGGAACTTGATGCTCAAGGAACTGAAGCAACTTTCCAAAATCTGTCACGATGGTAATCATTTTGTGGCATATAAATGTATCAAATCAACATGTTGTACACCTTAAACTTATACAATGTTATATGTCAATTATATCTCAATTAAACTGAAAAAAATCAATCAGCTGGGCCAGCCCCATGGCCTAGTGGTTAAGTTCGGCACGCTCTGCTTTGGTGGCCAGGGTTTGGTTCCCCAGCACAGACCTACACCACTCGTCAGCGGCCATGCTATGGCGCCGTCCCACATACGAAACAGAGGAAGATTCGCACAGATGTTAGCTCAGGGCCAATCTTCCTCCACAAAAAACAACACCAACCAGCTAATAAGGGCTGGAACCATGACTGGAACCTAGATCTGTGTCCAGAGTCCTGCTCTTAAGAGCTCACTACGCCATAGGCTGTACTGAAGAGTTACCAAGGCATCCGCTCGTTTGGGTCCTGTGTCTATGATTGACACCCTAGGTGTACAAGGTGAGGGCTGAATATTCCTCATTCCCAAGTTTCTAGTAATTTCCTGTTGAATTGCTCTTTCTTTTACATGATTCTTCCATTTCTACATTTCAGAGATTTTAAACTCATAAAAACTTATTCATATTCAACATTTTGACTCTGCCTTCCTAGAAAAACGCCACCACTGTTATTCTGAATGAAAGTGAATTGTGGAAAAGTAAGACAATATTAGCAGTCCTAAATCCTTCATAAGACCAGCAGTCACCTGCTAAGAAAGGCAGAGCAGAAGTGGCCCTTCTATGAAATAGCCCAATGGCTGGGTTTGTAAAATACCAGCTACAGTCACTGTTCCTCCTTCCTCATAGCTTATCTGCCAGCACGCAGAAGCCCCCCCTCAAGTGCAAAAGGATGCATTATCCCTCTCTTCAACCTCTGTCACTCCCATCTAGTTCATCTTCTGTAACAGAGTTTCTGTAAAGGCCTAGATAGTAAATATTTCAACTTTGCCGGCCATGGTGTCTGCAACTGCATCCATAGAAAATAACACTTGTGGACATTGTCTTATCATGTCAGTCTTTCTAGAGCTGAGACCAACATCTCAATTTCAAGATCTCAAGATTAATCTAAAACTGACTCTATGCCCCCATCCTATCAGAAAATGCTATGGAGGAGAAGATGGCAATTTCCAAGAATATATGAAACAGGTGCCCAGTAAACTGCAGGTTTAGTGGGTTGAGCAAGCAAGTCATTGAATCAGAGCTGCATTTATAAATGATAGAGACTAGAATACAATACAGTATAATAGAAGGCAATACAATAGAACATATCAGAATGCATTACACATACTAAGAGTAAATTTTATACTTCTGATTGTCTATGTGTGTATGTGAGGCTTTCTGATATAAAATTTATTTCTTATTATTTAGCATAGTAAAAAAGATTAGCAAAGCACTGTCTGAAACCAACTAACTAGAATAACAGATGGAACAAAAGAAACATATGTATGTAGATATCCAGACAGTACATTATTGTGCCTGAAGATAACTAAAAAATTTAGGAAGTGGATGGGAGATGGGACAATGGAGAGGATGGTTCACGGATTCTAAAATGCTCCTCCATCCCTGCCATGGGTTACTTCATTCTCTTCTAATGTTCAGTCTCTAACCTCGAGGTGAGTTATAAACATCTGTTCATTTTCTTCTTCTCTTCGGTACCTTTCCACGGGACAAAACCTTGACCTGAACTGTCCCTTTTCCTGTACCTCTCTACCTGGCAAAAATCCCAGTCATTCCTCCAGGCCCAGCTCAAATGCCAGCTCCATTGCAAAGCTTGGCCCCAGCCCACCAGGCATAATTAATCATATTCTCCTCCATGTTCTCTCAGCACTTTATTCATACCACCACAGAAGCATTGATCACATTTTATGATGCTTGGTTTTATATGTGCCACTCTCTGCAACTCAATTGTGAGCTTCTTGGGGATGGGGACAATTTTCATGTCTAGTTTTAGACATCGTAGCACCCAGCACATTATCTGCACGTGGTAGGTGGCTACGCCCTAAATGGAGACTGCTTAGTGATGTGGTTAGGACTCTGGGCTCAAAACCCAGGGTGCCACTTAGGAGCGGTGTGACCTTTGATGACTTACTTTACTTCTCTAAGCCAGCTTTCTCATCTGAAAATGGAATAACATGACTAATATATAGCATTGTTGTAAAGATGAAACGGAATATTCTGTCTATAAGGCACTTAATAGGTCTTCAAGGAAAGGAATTTATCATTACTATTGTTGTCATTATAACTATTACTGTTGGAAAAAAGAGTGGAAAAGGCTAGTAGAGCTGCAGATACAAGCACATAGTAAGTGACAGGGTTGAAGGTGATTTGGGTCCAATAATTGAATATTAAATTATACAATATACTGTGTGCTTGAGATCAGAATGATGATATGACAATCGAGAATTGCAGACATCTGGATGTTTGGTTTTATACGTCAGAATAGCCATCTGGATGAATTTCATTCTCACCTTTTCTCTATATTTTTAAACTGTTTTTTAGGGGAGAGCTTGAGAGGGAAGGAAATGGAAAAAGGGATCAAAATAACATAATTTTGCTCCTGGGGAGACCCAATAGACTGAATCATGTGAAGTTGGAGCAGAGTTTCTCAGCCTCAACACTACTGACATTTGTGGCCAGATAATTCTTTGTTATGCAGGCTGTCCCATGCACTGTATGATGTTTAGCAACATCTGTCCTCTACCCACTGCGTGCCAGTAGCATACTGACCCCACCTGCCATCTTGTGACAACCAAAATGTTTGAGGCAGTCTTTGATAAATATCATGCTCTAAACAAGGTGAGGAATAAACCAAAAAGCAAACATGGAGGTGACACTGTCACCTTTATTACTGATAGAGCTGGACTGGAGAATATGAGTTTAAGTCTGTAAGCCAAGCTGGTGTGCTAACAATAAATACAGAACAAGGCCGACTTACCCACCAAGTCCCAGGGAGGAAGGGGTCGTCAGGGAGGTAAGGACAATTGATACTGTCTGAAGGCAGCTCACTCCCAAGAGAGAAGTGGGGTAGGCGTGGAGTTTTGCTGAGTGTAACCAGATTTTATATATTTGGTCCCTGCTTTGGATTTTAGGTGCACATAATCAAATTCATTATAATCTTTGGTTCATGACACCCTGTATTTTTTATTTATTTAGATATGTTTATTTAGATATCTCAGTAGTTATTTTTAATAATGTAACTCACACCTAGTAATTCACTATCCAAAATAAAGCTAGAAATGTAACAATTACATACTTTTAATCATACGGTGCTTCCCAGCCCATCTTCTCCCACCTGAGAAACATCTTCCTGATATATATTTTTCCCAAATTTACCAATAGAATAAATCTTTCTACCCCCTCCAGACGTGGTATGGGCAAAGCTGGCAAAGAGAGGTCAGGAATGAGCTTAAGGAAAATGCTTCCTCAAGGAAACCAGGAGGGAGGAAACAGATTTCCATCTAATGGGTGGTGTGAAACTTGTATGTTTCCTTATTTTGTCAGAACACAGGGTGTCCCTAGGAACTATGTATATGCCAGTAAAACTCTAAGAGGATCATGTGGAGTGTGTAGAACTTGAAGGGCTATTGCTGTTTATTCATGTAAAACTAGTTTTGTCAAATTGAGTGAGCGGTGATGAAACTGGGCATCCACAAACCTGGCATCTGCAGCCCAACTTCTCGGTCTGTTCCCCTAAAATCTAAGTTTTGTTTCACATGCTGAGTATTTTTTCATAGCAAAAAAGCAGTCTTTCTGTGGATTAGCTCTCCCTCAATTTTGAGTTTTATGATTTTATTTTCTTCATAGTAGAAGGAGTCCTTTCAAAAACAGAATCGTACCATTTTAGAGTTGACCAAATGCAACATCTCTGCCAGGGCGGTAGGTTAATAACAAATGGCACTGTAATGACAGATTCAGGTTTGTAATATCGTTGTGTATCTACAATCTATTTAAGCCATACTTCGGCGTCTAGAAAGTGGTTGACAAAGGAGCAACATACCCATGATGCCTGAGTTTTTCTGAGTTTGCAAAGCAGCTATGATTCCAAGTTGCATTGCAGACCATATGATCCTACTAACGTCACCAAGTCAAGGAAGGAGTGACGATGAGCCGTCACTAACAAGTAAGCACCATGGCACAGGGATCATTTCTGTCTATTTCACTGCTGCATCTCCAGAATCCTCGAACAGAAACTCGTGCACTGTAGTACTGTTATTTGGAAAAGCAGAGTCCTGGTGATGAATAACAACAGTCACATCCAGTTCTTGAGCACATTCCTCTTGCAGTGCCCCGTGCTGGGTGGTTTGCACTGGTAGTTTAATTTAACTTGTGCTGCATGGGATTATCATTATTATCATTATTGCTTTGCTCTTGATAAAACTGAGGTCCAGAGGGGTGAAATTATTTGCTGTAGGTCACACAGCTGCTACATGTAGAGCAAGGATTTGGCCCATGTCGTTCCTATCATCCCATCTTCTCATAAGCCAGAAAGAGATGTAGCAGGTGACTTGGTTTTTGGTTGTGATTATGCCATCAACTAAGTAATGCTGTGCAAATTACAGGTCCTCTGAGTATCAGAGTCCTTTTGTTTCAAAGGCTAGGCTCATAGTTGATCAAGAAGAGCCTATCCAGATATAAATAATCTATGCACAACCTTTAGACTAGGATAAAACAATTTTGATGTTTTATGAAGTCTTTGAAGAAAACTTGAACTGATCTTGATTTCCCCAAAGTAGCTTAAGTTTTGGATGACATGCTCCTTCTTTATTTGCTTTTCTGTTTTTTGAAATTACTTTGTTATATTATTTAAGGTTTGCGTAGGCAATGAATTTCTTTATTTTCGATAAACTCTATTAAATATAGTATGGGCTAGCTTGAGTGAAATGTGATTAGGCTCAGAGAGAAATGGAGATTAGATAACAGGTACATGAACTTGAACAGCTCCCTCCCCCCGTTCTTTAATGCAACATGTGCGATTTAGACGTATTTTTTTTCTTTCGATACGCAGTCAGTTCTCTTAGCTCTTACGGAACTATTCAAAAAAGGAATAAACCTGCCTATGTGAATGCCAGATTGCAGGTAAGTCTGCACTGTGGCATATAAAGAGAAGGGAGGACTTGGAAGCCAAAGAAGTCTTTGCTTGAATCTCTGCCGCTTACTACCTGTGCAGTCTTGGAAAGGGCACTTGATTTCTGAGCCCCAGTTTTACAATTTTCATAATGGAAACAATAACATATATCTGATATTTCCATTATAATGGATATTAATACTCTTATTAGACACTAACTCCAGCATAAATTTAACAAGGGTGCCTTAAACCCCTCTTGGCGAAGCTGAACATTCTGTAGGCTGGCTTATATTGCCCAGGGCTTAGACATTGTGTTCCTGGTCCATGCTGCACAGTTGTAATGATGTTGCTATCAGTTAATTTAATAAAATACTTATGTATACTATGTGTCAAACACTATTTTAAGTGCTTTATAAACATTAATTCATTTCATCCTCACAGCAGCCTGTTTATTATGACATGTACCTTCTGAGGTCATCACAAACATCTTCTGCTTTCTTCACAAAACCTCCTGTTATCATTTCTGTGTAAGGGTTGAGTGAATCAGGAGCACACATGTATTATGAAGCAACACTGAGCCTCCTAACCAGGTCTGTAGATCCGTTGTGTGTGCGTGTTTGTGCATGCACATGTGTGTGCACAGATCTGGATCAAGTGCTATTTTGACTGTGCCATTAAAGAAACCCAAGCTGAGCCTCCTGCTTCCAAGCCCCTGCCTTCTTACGGCACCTCTTGAAACTTTTCCTTACCAGCTTACCATCTGTCGTTTTTACCTTGAAAAACACTTTACTGTTCTGTTATTAACTTTGATGCAGAACTACACATTAAATATCCTACTTGACTTAGACACTAGAACCCATAGGTGTGATTTTTGGGACAAGAGATTTTGTATGCATTTGTATAAATATATTTTTGTATATTTTGGTTTTCGTGATAAACATATCAAGGCAGATCTTTTCTAAATGTTTTTTTGTGTAGCCCCTGGATACTGAGATGCTGGAAATAGGAAATGGTATTCAAATACCAAGGTAAACACTGTCCTCTGGCAGAAGCAAAGGAGCTCACACTTAATTGCTAAGCTACAAAACGTTAAATCATCCAGGGGATATTAAATGATGCGGAAAATGACAATATTGTGAGAAGTTCTATGTACTTGAACTAGTGTTCAACAATCTAAAGGCATTATCTGGCTTTTTAAAGTTAGACCCATATAATTTCTGTGATGATGGCAAAATATAACTATGTCATTTTTCCAGGGTGACATTTTCTAACTGTAATTAAAAATAAAAACATTTGCTCACCTAGCTCTCATGTGAATAAAAGAAACTCTGGGTTAACAAGTTGCAATCATCTTCAATAATGAGAACTTTTGCAGGTTTAGTACACTAAATTATTGGTTATCCAGCAAGGTCTGATAATAAGTTATTCTAGAATTCTTGCAGAATTGTTAGAGCAAGACTTTTTCTATTAGAAAAACCTGTAGAATATAGGTTAATTCATTTAGAAAATATTTTTTGAGCATCTATTATGGGCTGAGATACTGAGGCTACAGTATAATGGGGAGCAAAAACAATCATAATACTTGTCTTTATGGGTCTTCCAGTGCAATGGAGAAGACAGGAGATGGTCATCAATTATATGTAAATGAACAATTATGTTTAATACTGCACAGGAGAGGGTCATGGAGCTATGCTATGCGAGCATGTAATAACGAGAGCTTACCTGGTCTGGGGAGGCTAGCAGGGTAGCACTGGGATGGGGTCAGGATAACTATGCAATGCTTATCCAAACACTTAAAAAAGTCCACACCCTTTGAAACAAACAGCATTTTCACATTGAGGCATTTTCACTAAAGGAATAATTTGAGGTGTGCTAAGCATTTTGGCTCTAGGGACAAGGCATTGTTTTTGTTATAGAAATGTTGGAAACATCTTAAATATTCAAAAGTAGGCAGTTAGTTAAATTTATTGTGTTATCAAAAATTATGTCGACTACCCAAATCTTTTAAAAATAATGCAAACATGTTTTTATTATAATAAAAGATGTTTCATGAAAAAGAGTAGTTACAAAATAGTGAATATTTAAAATGCCTTTGCCTTTATCCCAACTCTATCTTTTCTAGTTACTCAATTTATCCAATTTGATTTCAAATATATCGATAATAATAATAATAGCAACAGTAACAGCTACTCATACTAGTTGCATTTAGCACACGGCAACCCTGTGCTAAATATTTTATGTCCATTATTTCAATTGATCTCATGTAAGCCAGTGAAACAGGTATTATTACATTTATTTATGTTTGTGTACTGAAACTCTTAAATATGTCAACACAGATATGTATTCTCTATGCAGCAAAGAGAGAATTGTTTCAATGCTCATGCTGTTTACCATGAATTTCATTATTGCCATTTTATCTAAGAAAAAATCCCTCATTCTTTTACGACAGCATTCTGCGAAGAGGGCTGCAGATATGGTGGAACATGTGTGGCTCCTAACAAATGTGTCTGTCCTTCTGGATTCACAGGAAGCCACTGCGAGAAAGGTAACCTAGCCTGTTTTTATTTTGGGGGTGGCAGGGGGGAAGAAAGTTTCAGAGAGAATGGAAGCTCTTTCTCTAGGAGTATAGTGCTGTGGGCTGACTTGATACCTTATGTTTTGATGATCGATGTGGCTCTCCCAAAGTGAAGGCATTTTCATTACTGCATAATAATTGTCCTTCCTCTGAAAATAAGCTTCATTTGCCCTCCCTTCAATGTGTCTAGTTTAGCAAGGTCGAGTCTTTTCTCTGCTATAGTTTGCAGTGTGCATTTTTAGTGCTAATTAGAGACAAGGCCTGACGAACTGACCTGCCCCACTTATCATCTATTGGGTAGCATCACACACAACTATTGGAGTTATAACAATCTGCTACATCAATGGAATCGAAACTAGAACCACATGCTCCTTGCATAAAAGCACATGAAATAACTCCAGGAGCAGCTTTATTGGTGTGCCTGGGATTTTATTCTAATATTGGTTTATTAGGGACATGATCATTCATGGGCCTGATAACATAAGCCAAGTAGTATTGGTAGGATTCCGTCGTGTGCACCTTTCTGTTTGCAACAAGCGTAGTGTTTGCGTTTGGCACTATTTGGTGAAATCCAGCTCTCTTATTAATTGGAGAAGTCCTCTTACCTGTATGCAAATGAAATTTGACATTCAATGCTATTGTGCCAATGTATATATCAATGCAAGCAAGGAATTTATGCCATGTAAAATTGAATACTTCAGTGTATGTGCCTAGGAGTTTTATTAGGCTAAAATCACTGTATTGTGTTCTTCTGAGTCTGGAATATTGTACTTGACACTTCTCATAGTACAGCATAGAAAAATGGAAATATGATGCTGTAGTCATTATCCCTATTATTAGATGTGGGGGAGGGTGTCTTCATCTAATGCCAAAGGTCTAACAAAGCTTTTGTTTTCTTTCCTTCGTGTTTAAGTGTTTCTGAATTTAGATAATGAATTTTTTAAATGAACCTATTTATTATACCCCATCTTGTCTAACATATTACGTTGCACTGCCTGTATATTTATAAGGCAGCCTGATCCTTTCAAAAACATATCAAAATTTAACTACATAAATTATTCAGCAAGGAAATCAATAAACAATATGTGCATCATTGTTTCCATATTTTGTGATATTATTGACAAATCAAATCACATTTATTAAATGATAATTACTTGGTCTGTCCTAAAAAAAGACATGTAAAGAGCCAAGTCCTGCATCTGAGCAGCATGAGAGAATTGCCACGTGCAGCTGAAGACCTCTTGCCCAAAGCAAAGAAACTCAATGGTCACTCAGCACATACGTCCCTATCGCAGCGTATTTGATTTTAATTGGGGTTTCTAAATGAAAAAAAAACTGAATGTTTCTCACTAGTTCTTCTAGAACTACTGTTGCCCTAACATGAATATACAGGAATTGACGGGGACCAAATGGTGATGACGATAATGTTGATGATGATGAATCCTTACTACTATTAACGATTTACCATTTATTATGTGCTGTTTACGCATCAGGCCTTTTAAATGAATATTTTAAAATTAAGAATAAATAAGAGATTACTCCTATTTTATAGATGGCAAACTAAAGCTTAGTTAAGTAACTTCCCCAGTGCTACAGAGCCAGTGTTAGAACTGAGAATAAAACTAAGCCCTCATTATAAAGTCTTGCCGGTGTTTCTCAAGGATCATACATAGACTTCCTGCTAAAATCCAGATTCCAGGGCCACCACCCCAGACTCCATGAATCAGAATATCTGGGAGCGGGTCCATGAATGTGCACTTCGACCAAGCACCTCAGGTTGCTTGTTATAAACCAATTACTGTTGTATTGTATTGTGATGTTTAACCAGAGTCTCTACTGTCAAGTTCTTAGTCTTTGTACATTGTAAAGAGTTGGGAGAGAACATTGATCTTAGATCAGAGCCTGAGTCAGTGATAGCCCAGGAAAAATTAATTGTGGTTTCTGATGGCTTGCTGATTTGACCTCTGTCATATTCTCTGCTCAATAAGTGGTTGGTTGAATCAGTGCTTACATTCTGGTCCATAATGTGAAGCAGGAAAAATAGAGATAAAGGAGAAAATCAACACCAGAGGCCAAAGTAAAACAGAGATAGGCAGGACAAGAGTTCCTATAGAAATGTTAAGGTTGAGATTGAGAATTGCATGTTCTTGAATTCTTGCACTGTTATTATAGGGTAAAAAATAAAATAAAATAAGGTTTCTCTGCGTGTGATACTATCCTCTATCTGTAGCAAAGCCATTCTATTTAATATTGGTGAATATTCTAATTCTAAGAGATATTTTGTGGCTAGGATAAAGTACATATTTTCCAATCACTTGTGTGCAAGGGATCAAGACGAATTATAGAACAAACACTGAAACCCTGGATCTAGACGAGTTATAGAACAAACACTGAAAACCTCTGCCATATCTTGTCTGAATTATTTTATTGTGGTGATTATTAGCAATAAACGTAAGTAAATCTGTTTGCCAATGAATAGTGATGCTAGATGCCTTCAGACTCAGGGCGCAAAGGAAAATGCAAGTGAATTGTGAATTTCTTAGATTACACTACCTCTTTTATTTGGTTTGTTTTAATTTCAGGGCTAACTAAATGGTCTCATTTGAGCTATATAGAATCCACTTATATTTAGTCTTAAAAATCTTTCCCTTGGCCCCCGTAGTTATTGGTTTTATTCATTGCTTGTGATAGTCAGACTTTCAGAATTCAAGTACACTTAGTTAAATCACTGAAATCATTTGTTAAGGAAAGTGCCCATCTGGAATATAATGAAGTTAAAAATCCCACTTGTGTTTGGTGTGCAACGCAAAGATGAACAACTCTGCATTTATTTTATAGTAACGAGATTTTAGTAAACTTAAACTTTTCATAACCCTCTTGAAGATAAGCAAACATTTTACCTACCTTGGTTTCTCGACAACACGTTGTGTTGGTTCTTCTCTTGTCCTTTCCTCCTCTGTGCCCTCAGCTTCAATTTGATTTGACATTTAACATGGAGATGTGTAAAGGGAGAGATGAGTGAAGAATCAGTAAGAGTAGTTTTGTTACTCTTAGGACAGGGAAGTGCTGCTGGTGAAAGCTCTCTTCTTAACCTTTCTATGAGAGCTGAAAAGATATAATGCCATGCTGACATAACATAGCCATCATATAGCTGACCACAAAAGAAATGAAACAACACAAAGTCTTCCTAGAGACTTTTCAAATGTAAAATAAAAGAAATACACCAACTCCAGAAAAATATTATTACTGTAAAACAGCAGAACATCATCCTCTAAGAAGTGAATGCGACTAAGTTTTCTACTTGGCATTAAGCAAATTTGCAAGCAACAACAAGTAAAGATTAAATAAAAGGAATCAAGCTTGTCTAGTTAAGAGTTTCTTAACCTTGACGCTATTGACATTTTGGATTAGATAATTCTTTGTTGTGGAGGACTGTCCTGTGCATTGTAGGATGTTTAGCAGCATCCCTGGCCTCTACCCACTACATAACATCAGCACGCCTACCCCCAGTCGTGACAATCAAAAATATTTCCTGACATTGCCAAATATCTGCTGGGAGGCAGAGTCATCCTTGTTGACAACTCCTGGTCTAGATATAGTGTTTTAAGAAATCTTTAAAATATATAGTATGTCAGTGTTATTTGAGATAATATAAAAATTATAAACATTTTTTTAGGAGACAAAAAAGCATTTTTAAAGCATCTCAGGCATTATTAGAAGTGCTTAGGGTTTATTGTAATTAGAAAATTGTTGACCATTCAAGAGCCAGAGACTGGCTGCTATCCCTCATCTGATATGTGGGACGCACCTTCTCATAGTCTTAGAGACCTGAGTAGTGTGGAAGCCGGGCCTGCTGTCCGCCCACCCTCTCCCACCTATGGAGTAGACATGTGGATGCTCCAAACTCACTGAAGGAACATGTGACTGACTCTAACCTTTTTGTTCTCCTGAGGGAAGATAGACTCCTTTATCCATTTTGTTTTTAGAATAAAGTTTTCAATGTATGTAACAGGAAGATAATTTCTCTTATAGTATAAAACTTAGACATACACGTGATTATCTGTGGTGGTACAGATAAGCCAGCCAATTTCACTGCATTTTCCTGTTTGTGTATTGTAAGAATTGTAAATTGTATAAATGCAATTGTATAGACATCAGGTATCCATAACCAGTGTCTTGTGAATCAGACTGTGAGAGTTGGACAAGATTAGTCAAGCTATAGGCTAGACCACAGTCTAGTGTAAAGGAATTGGAAAAAACATGCTGATATTATAAAAATAGCAGACCTTGACTTTTCCCCATAGTTGCTACAGAAATGGGCTCATTTGTTGTAAATATTATTCAGTAAACTCAAATAACCATTGAACCTCTCACAGTCTCCAAGCCTTTTCAAAGCATAATAAGTACCTGATCAAGAATATTCAGGAAAATCAATAAATAGTAAAAAAAGTTTAACAGCTTTATCCATTCACAATATAATTTCCAGTAGTTAGTATTTTCCTATTTTGCTTATTTGAATTTTCTAATTTTTCTCCAATAAATATAAATTATGATTGTAAAAAGAAAAGATTTTTTAAAAGCTTAAAATACAGAGAACGTAAAAGTCATGAACGGGACTTCATTTTTCTCAGTTACTGGGGGTCTTTTAAACCTTCCCTAAAGGTAAATGACTTTTTGCAGGATAATTTATTCTGTTCTTTTCCCTATGCTTCAGGGACTTGCAGATATGTAGACAGAGGGTAATAGTTTGCCCTGAGTATATTTTCCATCCACCAGGTAAAAAGAATGGTCAGAAACAAAGACTTCTATATTCTTCCGAATTTTAGATCTTGCCCCAATTTTGAGAGAGCTTTATTTGCGATTCTCTGTACACTCCCGTTTTGGGGAAAATTTTTCAGAATCTTTAAGAGGGTGGGTATTAGCTGCGTTCTCGTAACAGAGAAGAGAATAGTTCTGTGTCCTCTCAGGTATTACAGGACTGTGGCGAGGCATCTGGGAAGATGAGCAAACATGGCTCTCGGAATTCACAGCAGTTAGGAGAGTTGCTTAACTTTTCTCACTGTGAGCTTTCGCAGGTTGTCTGGCACCTCGTACGTGCTTGGAAAATGGCAGCTTCTATTATTAATGTTGCTTCTATTATTAATGTTGTTGTGCAGCTAAAAGGTGCTCAGAAAAGAGTAAGCAGGGCTTTTGCAGCATCATTTTAAAAAAGGGTAATACCAGGATTTGAGCTTTCTCTGAGTTGCCCATCCAGTAAAACCCACTAAAAAAGGATGGATGCAGATGCTCTTTTAAAATTTCATTAAAGTCAGATGAGTGTGAGTTTGGTTGAGAAACTATCCCTTGCACTATTTCCAGAAAGAGGGAATGGCAGAGAAGAGGCATTGCACTGGAGGATGAGAGGAGCCCAAACCACCAACATCGAGAGCGTTCGTCATTAGAGCAGCCGAGAAGTCTTGCCCTTGCTCGGTGCCCTCTTCCTCTCGTCAATTCCCTGCACTCAACTTTCTTCTCTCAGCTGTGACGGAGAAATTGGGCTAAAGCTCCAGCGTACTTCCCCACGGCTCCAAAATGGAGCTGCCACTTAGGTTTCAGAGCTTCTTAGAGCCACTTCAAAACCTTGTCCTTGATCCTGGCAGGATCACCATTTTGCCAGGTTTAACACACGTGGAAAAATACTAAAAGCGATTTTTCATTCTTGTTTCCTTACCACAGAGCAACTTTTCAAGTCATTTCAATATGACTGTAGGGAACGATGCCTTTTGTTCACAAACAGAGATTTGGGTGTATCAATTAAAGATGCAGCCTGTGATAACAAGTCTAGACTGAGGGACAGAGGCCTGAGTTCTGATACTAGATCTGCCACCACGAGTGGTTTAGCCTCTGTAGAGTGAAACCTGCATTAGCCTCCTACCCACCTATTATGAGTCCTAAACTTGTGCATTTGTTGTTTCTTGTGAGGCAGTGAGTTTCACCCTATTGAACACATATGAGGACGTGTGTAAATGTGATTCAGCCAGTCAATAATGGAGTTGGGATTCTAACCCATGTGTGACTGAATCCAGATTTCACACACTTTCCAATCATCTGTTTCACATTACCTGTGTCCGAGGGCAATTAAACCTAACAGATTATTCAAGAGGCTAAACAAATGATGTTCTCCTGTGAGTAATGAGCCATGATCTCTTACTTGATTATGTGCATTGTTTCATGCATTCCTTTCAACATCTCTGTTGTGCCTAAGGCAGGAAGAGAGTGAACGAATTAGGGGTTCAGAGTACAGTCTCAGAAGCCACAGAAGCTCAGTTCAAGTTGGGGTCCTGCTGTTTACCAGGATCTACGACACTGGGTCAGATACAGGTAATGTTTCTAAGCTTCCATATCAAAAAAAGAGGATGGCAATATCACTTATCTCATAATATTATGAGATTAAATGAGATAGTCTATGCCAGACAGCTTTCTCAACAAAGTCCTCACTTTGGGCCCCGATAACTTTCTTGCTGAATTTCTAGGCCCTTGTTTACAGAGCTGGAAGGTGGTTAATGGTTAATATCGGCACAAGTGATTTTTGCAAGTGTTGTAAAGGTGGTCTAGCACCCAGCTTCGGGATATGGAAGTCCTTAACACCTATTACATTATTATCTACTGAAACTCTGACATGAGAAAAATTCACTTTTAATATCCTGTTACATTTGAGCTCAATACATATATTTGATAAATGAATAAATGAATGAATACAGACAAGGACCCTAAATCTCAAATGGTCCAGTCTTTTCCTTTCATAAATCACAAGTTGTAATGACTCCAATTCAAATCTCATTTAAAAGACACCTAAGTTAAAGTGTCTCATATTGAGGATGGAGGAGAAAAATGCCATTAACAAGAATGTCGTTAATAAGAATAGTATAGAAATTTTGCGTATTTTCAGTAGTTTTGTCAGCATCCATTTCCAGAAAGCAAAGTGAAAAGAAGCAAATTTTTTAATAGATTGACATTCCCCAACAAATAAATGAAAGTATTAGGGATCACCTTGTCTAATTAGCAATGCAGAAAATAGTTCCTGACTATTTAGGTGACAAGCAGTTCTTGCTCTCCACCAGGCAAGCTCATGCTATTGAACTGTGAAAATCAGGAGTTTGGTTCATACACTCATTGTTAATTCTGTGCTCTGGGAAATACAAGCACCACTGTAACTTGAAGCACAATGGCTGAACAGACAGGAAATCCAGGTTTCTGTGGATATATGACCAACTGGAACCCAGAAATTATAAACTTTCCCTAACAAGCATCCAAGTATCCAAGCATTCTTTGTATCCAAGAATATGTACTGCACTGTAGATCATGTGGAAAAAGGCTAATTGAAGCCAAGAGCCTGACTGAAAAGGAATATAACTCTTGTGATTTGCATCACTCTCTCCTAATAGGATCCACTGATTAGAAAAGGTAGTTGCCTAAAAATGTTCATTTGGGTCCAAAATATGATGAATCAAATAGCAAGATCTATGCATTCATTTTGGTAGTGGTTGAAAAGATAAGCAGTTTCTGGCTTGGTGGGCTAATATGGTTTTAAAGCATTCTCCAGTTTGACAGAGACCTTGAAGTTATCTATAGGTGGCAGCAATTTTAGCTAAGGAGATTGAGTCCATGAGGGGAGCTTCTGGAAGATTATTTTATTAGTAAATATCTTGCTAAGAAAACCTTTCAGTACCTCCTCAGTGCTTACAAGATAAAGTCCAATCTCCATAGCGTGATGTATAAAGACCTCCCTGATTGGTCTCTGCCTACCTCTCCAACTTTATCTCCTACTTCTCCTTCACATATATCTTAAAATTCCAGCCCATTCTAAACTACTTCTGGTCACTGAAATGCACCTTATTTCTTCAAATCTCTGAGCTTCTGTTTGTAATGTTCTCTCTGCCTGTGACACACATACGGACTTACATGTTGATCACAAATATATGATATTAATTTAAAATAATAGAAAATATTGATTATTGAGGGTCTCTAATAATCTAGAATACTCCTGATCTCCCTCTCAAATTGCTCCTGCTATGGTCTTCCTCATTTCAGTTGATGGCAAAATCTATTCTTTCACATTCTTTGGATTGAGACTTTGAAATCGTCTTTGACTTCTTTCTTTTACACTGCACATCCAAATCCTTGCTCCACCTTCAAAATATATCTAGAACCCAAACATCACGTGATCTTCCCCACTACCGCTCTTGCACATGACATCATCATCTGTAATCTAGATTATGGTAAAAACCTCCTAAATCATCTTCCTTCCACTGTCGTGCAACTATAGTCTCTTTAACATAGCAGTCAAGGGGACATTGTTAAAAAAGTGTGTTAGATTCAGTCCCTCCTCTGCTCCAAATCCTCTGTGGCTCCCCATTTTCACTCAGGAAAAGTTAAAGTCATTACAATGACCTACAAGACTCTACATGCTCTGGGCCCCCCTCCCTGTTACTTCTCTGCCCTCATCATTCAATGTGCTCTCCTCACATGTATACCTTCCTTTCCAGTCTTAATGGTGACCTTGATTTTCCTAGAACATGCTAGTCATGTTTCCCTTACAGTTTGGTTTGCTTGGAATGTTCTTCCCACAGATATTTTTAGTCAGCTCCCTCATATTGTTTGGGTTTTTGCTCAAGTGTTACCTCCTCAGAGAAACCCTCACCCCTAACTAAAATAACACATCTCCTCCTCTTGGTCACTGTTTTTTTTGTCTTCAGAGCCTTTATCACTCTCTGACATGATCATGCTTTTCTTTGTGTGGTCTGACTGCCTAGCCAGAATATCAGCTCCATGAGGGGAGGGTTTTGTGTCTTATCACCACTGTATCTCCAGGGCCCAGGACAGTGCCTAGCACATAGCAGTTGCCCAAAACACTTATTGAATAAATAGATAATTTAGGAACAATCTCTTTTACTTTTTTGTGTTAGTCTTCAAAGCCACAATACTGTCATTGTGATATATCTTGGGAAGAATGAGAAAATTGTTGTTGTCAATCATGCACCTTTCATCCCTGATATTTTTAGATCGTATGTAGTCAGAGTTATCCTTGATTTTTCCTTCTCCCTCACTTGCCCATTCAATTAATTACCGCAATCTTTTTTCTCCATCCTACAGCATGGTCTAAACCACTGTCATTTGTTTTTTGCCCGAAGTGATATCAGAAGGCAAGTCTCCAGACCATCAGTCCCGTTCCTCCCTCACAAAAAATGTTCTTCCTGTGTTGCCGCCAATACAATCAAATTCTCTCCCTGCTGGAAAACCTTAAATAGTTTCCAGTGCCCTCAGCATAAACTCTACCCTCCTTCCAGCAGCATCGATGACTCTCTCTGAACCCCTCCCTCATTCCCAGTTATAATCCATGAACTTCCGGCACTGGCCTCTCAAATTCTCTCACAGCAACGTTAATCTTCCTGCTTCAGGCCTCCGACCATGGTATTTGCTCTCTCTGGAACTCTGTGGCTTCTCTTTCTCCACCTTCCTTCTTCCCCCCACCGTCTTCCCTTGTTCTCTCACATAGATCTTAAGGTAAGCTGCTCTTCAGAAAGATTTTCCAGACTCTCTAGTCAAGGTTAAGCTCCCTCCAGACTTAGCATAGCACAGCACCATATCAACCTGGGTTTTCTTTCATAAAATGTATCACACATAGTTGCCTGTTGATTTATTTTCTCTCCTCTTTCTTCCTACCACCCATCCCTGTAGCATCACCAACATATATGTTTAACTTCTCTTCTCCCTCCAAAAACCCCTACGAAGTATTAACTTGATATAGCAATTATTATCCCAGTGTCTCCAAACCAAATTGGGACATGTCCTAACCATTTTTTTCCCATCTCTTTCCTGCTGGTCCTTTTCTTCCCACTCCAAGGTGTTCATGATGAGAAATATAAATGAGATCATATGGGATTTGTGTACCATGTTTCTGAATGACAGAAGCATTAGCATCCATGAAGAAAACATTGATATACGTAAACTTGATGGTTCATTTCAGCAGGTGAAGCAAGCTCTCCCTTCCTCCCACAGACAAGCCCTGGCCTGTCAGAGCATATCCTGGACCCGGGTAAGCCTGGCTAAATATGCATTTCCTGGTTCTTAAATTGCCAAGCAGTAAGTTTTTGATCACACCACTTCACTGGAACTGTTAAAGAACCGTGAACTGCATTTTTAAGCACTTTTGATTTACTGTCAGCAAATTATTATGGCACTCTTTAGTAAAATGATGTCAAGCATCCAATGGCAAGCTTTAATTTTTTCAGATGCTTGGTCCCCAGATGTGTGGAAATACCACAGTCACTTGTGCATTCCCCATAAACTCCATGCATTAGCATTTTGGAGATGTTACATTCCTTTTTCTACATATTTTTCGAAGTGTCACTGGCAGCAGCAATGCTTCCCCAATCTCTGAAGATTCTAGTCAGAATAGTGCAGGCACTATTTAAATTACATAGCTATTATTTAATGCTTGGGCTAGACCTTAATTTGGGCAAGACCTTGTGCTAAATGCTTGATATATATTATCTCATTTAAACCTCATAACCCAGAAACTAGGCGTTGATCAGCATCCTCCAACCCCATATTGCCTGTCTAATTTCATCATATAATTCTGTACCGCTCCCACTTGCCATTTTCCAAGCATGTAAGTGTATAGGCATATAAGTGCACTTCAGGTCCTTTGCACCTGGTGTTCTCTCTTTCTGGAATGTTCTTTCTCCAAGTATCTTCATGACTCATTTCTTTACCTCTTTCAGGTCTCTGCTCAAATGTCACTTCTCAGTGAGACCTTTCCTATCACTCTATTAGAATTGTAACCCCAAATCTTGCCCCAAACAATAGGACCTCTATTCCCCGATTCATTTTTTTCTCATTGCACTTCTCACCATCTAAGGCACTGAATATATCACTCATCTATCTTGTTTATTGTCTTTTCCCCTGGGGGAAGGTTGACCACCATGGTGGCAGAGATTTTTGTCAGTGTTTGCTGCTGTAGCCCCAGCTCTCAGAATAGTGCGTCACAGTTAGTATGTGTTCGAGAAATATTTGTTGAATGAATCAGTGAATGATTATCCTCATTTATTGAATAAATTAAGAACTTTGAAGTAATATGCCTAAGATTACAGGTTTAGGAAGTGTCAGAGCTGTGATTTGAACAGATCTTTGTGCCTCAAACCTCAGACTTTTAAACGCTGTCCTTTGCTGCCTTCTCAAAAAGGCAAGGCTGATTAAAAGGTTTGGACAATTATCAGAGCTCGTCTCGTGTGTTGTTTTTCTCAGTGGAACTCTGAATTCTAAGTGTATTACTATGATTCCTCTGTATATCATCTACACTGCATTCATGTTTTGAGAGACTGACTTCCCTCATTGTGCTTTACTTAATACTCTCTTCCTTAGAATGGGACTGGTATAATAGTAATATTTCGTGTAATATTATATATATATATATAATATAACTATATATCTGTCATATAATATAACAGATCTTTACAGTCCCCAGTGCATGTTTCCAGGCATTATATCATCTCTCTTCTAATCTCACAGCAACTCCAAGAGGGATATATTATCATCATCTGAGTTTTACAGATGTGGAAACTGAGGCTAAGAGATTAAAGAAATTGCTCAAGTTTTCAAAGCTAATAAGAGGGATGCTGGGACTTGAAATCTTCTCTGGTGGTTTAAAATTCCATGCTTTAAAAAATTTTTTTGTCATTATTATGCCATGCCACCACCCACAGCCTTCCTCTTCTGGGAGTGTTCATTTATCTTGGCCCCAGCTCATTAACATGGAGGTTTAATTTTGAAAGTGCCAGAAGGATGCCATTGTAATATCCTTTAGTAGGGCACAATATAAGCTTTCAAACTGGACAACCTCGGCCACTCACCATGTGGCACTGACCAAGTTACATAACTTCTCAATATGCAAGTATCTCTCAATGATGCTGTAGGAACTAGAGAAAGTCTAATTAGTAAATAGTAGGTGATAATAAATTAGTAGATTGTGAACAATCACAGTGTAAAGACCGTCATCTACAGCTTCTGTATCGGAGAGCAATGGTATCAACTGTAGCTGATATTTATATAACTCTTTATAGTTACATGTCTTTCAAAGGTATTTTCTTTCTGGAGCACCTCAAGAAAGCATTGTGAAGTAACCTTCATTTCCATCTTACAGACAAAGTAACGTATTCATAAAGGCTAAGGTGACTTGTCCAGGTTCACAGAGTTAGTGAGCATTGACCTGGTGTTCTAATAGGAGTCTTTCAATTTCACCACCAAGATCTGAAATTGAAGTGGAAGTGTGGGAAAAGCAGAAGTTCTGAAAAACTCCCACAAACTTAATAAACTTTTATTGAAATATAATATGTTTCTAGAGAAGCACACAAAACATAAGTATACGGCTCAATGAATTTTTGTAAATGAAAAACGTCTTCGAAACCAGAACCAAGATTAAAAACCAGAAGGTTATCTGCATCCCAGAAGCCCCATCTCCTTTCCTCTTCAAGACCCCACCAAGAGGAACCACTGTCCTGACTTCTGACCGATCAGTTTTGCCTGTTTTCAAACATCGTACAAATGGAATCAAACTATATGGCCTCTTTTGTGTCTGACTTCTTTTGTTTGACGTTAGATTTGTGACGTTTATCCATACTGTTGCTTGTAGTTGTAGTTTTCAAATTCTCACTGTGGAATAGTATTCCATTCTGTGAGTGTGCCAAAATGTATTTATCCATTCTTTTGTTGGACACTTGGGTTCTTTCCAATTTTGGTTAATTTGCTACAATAAATGTTCTTGTACTTGTATTTAGATGACCATATGTAAGTATTTTCATATATCTATATATCTAGGAATGGAATTGCTGGGAAGGCTTAGGTTCAGTTTTAATAGATACTGCCAAATAGTTTCCCCAAGTGGTTGTGCCTATTTTTATTCCCAGTAGCAATAAATGAGAATTCCAATTGCATCGTAGCTTTCTCAATACTTATTTACTGTCTCTCTTTCATTTTAGCCATATGGCTGTTGTGGTATTACATTATGGTTTTAATTTGCACTTCTCTGATGACTAACGTAGTTGAACATATGTTATACACTTACTGTGCATTTGATTTGACCATTTTATGAAGTACCTAGTCAAGTCTTTTGCCCTTTTATCTATTGCACTGTCTGTTCTTTTCTAATGCACATAGTTTAAAAAGTCAAATAGTTATACTTGGTTAGTTATGAAAAAACAGCAATTCCTCGTTCCTATTCTATTTCATTCCTCCTCTTCAGAGTCAGTCATTTTCTTCCCCATATCTCTAACAATAATGCATTTATATTATTATTTCTTGATTTCTCAGTTTTAGGCATTATCTATTGACCACCCCCGAAGGTGAAGATTTATCTCTTTTCAGCCACTCACCCACAATGTGCGCATGTGCGTGCACACACACACACACACACACACACTCTTCCTATTTCCCTCTTCTTCAGTTTTGGTTAGATCAATATTCATTATTTGTCTTATTATGTCTATGTAAATAATATTTACACATGAGCTACAGAGTTAGCTTTCATTAGATGTCCTATATTACACAAATGCTTCCTTTATCTGGATTTAATTATTATCTCATGTTGTTATTGTTGTTTATTTGCTCAGTTTTTCATTCACTCAACATTGATTTAATCCCAGATTTTCCTCAAATAATAATATTCTGTCAACACATTCAAATGTGTTTTATATTTTTTAACTTTAACTCGATGAAGAAAGTTTTCCCAAGGCCTTCTGACCTCCTCCATTCTATACGGGAAGCTCTCTAGGTCTACAACAGTGTTTTCTATGAATCTCCTTTCAACACCCTCTCTTTTTTGTTTGATCTCCTGCGTCCTGAATCCTGTGAACTTCTCTTTTATGGATTACATTCTCATTTTTATAGAGGATATATTTAATAGCTTCCTGAGAAAGAGTACATGGAAGATAAATTGTTCAAATGTTGCATGTCTGAAAATGGTTTTGCTCTACCTTTGTACTTAGTTGACAGTTTGTATGGGTACAGAATTTTAGGTTAAAAAACATTTTTGTTTATACCATTGTAGGAATAACTCTATTGTCATATTTTCCCGTGTAAATTTTAGAAGTGCAGTGCCATTATATTCTTGATCATTTGTATGACATCTACTCCTTTTTCTGGAAAATTCTGAAATTTTTTTAATCCTCATTATAAAATTTGATGATGACGTATTTTTGTGAGGGTCTATTATTAAACCAACATACTCGGAACTTTGAAGAGTCTTTAAGTTTGGAAATTTTCCTGGTTTTGTTTCTGAGATTAAAAAAAGTTCTTTGATAATTTACTCCCCTGAATTATCTTTGTTCTTTATTTCTGGAATTCTTATTATTTGGGTGTCAGACCTTAAGATTGGTCTAATTGTTTGATTGCTTCTGCCTCAGTTTTCATCTTTTTCTCCTTTTTATTTCACATTTTGCTGTTTTTTGGGAGGTGGAGATATTTCATCAACTCTAGCTTCCAAATTTATTGTTATTCATTTCTACTATCCTGTTTTATTACTATTTTCTGAATGTTCTTTTTATATTGTTTTTAGTTCTTGTAGGTAATATCTTCTTTGATCTTTTTTAAAATAACAACAATAATTTTTTTAAAGATTTTTTTATTATTTAATATAGTCTGTTTTCTCTAAGTTGATTTTTTCCTGCTAATTTGTTCTTGTCTTTGTGTTTTCTCAAACATCCAGTAGCCTTGCCTATGTGCTCACTTTTATGAGTGAGACATTAAAAAGTTGGTTGAAAACTCAGTTTACCTATGTGGAGTATTGATGTAAATGATTTTAGGTTCATTTCTTTTGAGCTGTTCAGATCTTACAGAGAAGATTATTTTTATCTAATGGCAGGAATTAATTAAATTTCTTGAAGAATTAAACTCAGTTGCTAGCATTCTGAGAACCCGGTGGGGAAAATAAGGCAAAGGGTTTCAAAATTCAGTATGTAAATTTTCACTTAATCCCCTTGTTTTTAGTACGGTATCTCTGCTCTCAGCTCTCTTCCCGGTTTTGTGGTACCCTCTGCTGAGAATAAAACTTCAGTCTTTGCTGGGACAGGAGAAAGGCAGAAATCTGGCTGGGGTGAGAGGGCAGCTCTGAGGAATCTAACTGCTTCTTTGTCTAATTTTCAATTAACTTTCTTCTTTTAGCCTCATCATTCCCCCCAGTTCCAGAGATAGCTGACGCCACCAATTCTTGTGTTCTGTGGTGTAGATCAAGCTGCTTTTTGGCTTTCTCCACTGCAGGCTATGCGTCATTTTTCTCATGTCTTCTGAGTGAGTTAACACTCATCTGCCTCCTTTCTAGCTTCCAAAATTATGTTGCCCTTTTCTCTTCTCCGATATGCTTTGCCTTTGAGGGTTTATAACCTTCATAACTTGTCTTTAATATTATTTTATTAGTGTTTGTTGGAGAAAGTAGAGGCAAATGTGAGTATTCAATTCAGCATCTTTTATTGGAAGCTAGCCCCTCGGTTCTAAAATTGTTTCTGATCCATAGATGAAAAGTCACAAGGAACCCTGGTCAACATGAAAATTTATATACAATAGTAGTAATATAACTAACTGTGAAATTAGTCAGATGATATAAAGTATATTTCTCTTTCAGAAGAAAGAAGACTGGGGGAAAGGATACCATTTAATTTTTAAGTATCCCATGATAATTACTCTCTCTAAAAAAGAAGTTATTAGAAGAGGCTTCCTGAAAAGATAGACATTTCCCTTTTGGAAATTGAGTATCTATCCAATTTGAAAGACCAATAGAGCATTATTTAAGGCGTTAAATGTTTGAATTATTCCTTTAAATTTGCAAGATGTTATGGGAAATTGGGACTATAAATTGTCATTCCACTAAGGCTAGTTAAGTTTAAAAAAAAAATCAAGAGCTATTTCATATGAAATTTCATTTGAAATATAATTTCAAATGATTTGGAAGTGAGCCTTTCAATGGCTTGGGAAATGACCAAGGGAATGTAAATAAGATGAAATGGTAAAGGGAAATGTAGTACGTAATTGGGGTTGAAGGATCATCAAGATACCACAGAGATGAGCACTGGGCTCAGACTTATTTAACAACTTCATTAATGATCTGAAGAAGGAGGATTCAACAAGTTAATTAAATCTACAGATGGTCCTTAGAGGAAGTTACAAATACCAAGAACTGAGAAATAATATAGAAAGACCTGGGGGTCAAAAGCTTAGATAGCTTTGGGCATAAAAGAGCAAAATTAAATTTGGGAAGAATAATTACAACTGAATACACTTTGTTCACTGAAAAAATAGGAGTTAAACTGCCAACAATTAATGCTGAGTAGAAAATAGTAAAGCTAAAAGAAATTCTGTGGCTGATGAGCAAGTTATTTAGACAAGAGCAGAGTCTAGCGACTGTAGAAATAATTTCATTTTAAAAAGAAAATGTACTTTTTAATATATTTGTTGTGTGCCTAATAGTCACAAAACATTTAATGACCAGGAGATGGCTTGCATTACAAACACAAGAGTTGCTCTAATCCTGATGTACTTACATTCTAGTAAGGTGGATGGATTAGAATCTCGCAAAAATACTATAATGGATTCATGAGGTTAAGATCAAGAAATGTTGAGAAGGATGGTGTGACATGGGTGGAACTATTGAGAGGAGACTGACTATGAAGTAGTTGACTTCAACTTTTAAATACGGACTGTTTATGTTAATGTGGTAGGAGATTGTGCAGATTGGCGGGTAATTTTTTACCCTGTCCCAATAGCACCATTCATGGCGGGGAGCCCTCTCAGGTCTAGATGTTGGAAGAGTTTGTCTGATTTCAATGGTATGGTCAATAGAATAGAATCCAACCAAGGCCTAGGGACAGTAGAGCAGCCTGGATGAAGTTACAGTTTAACCATTAGAATGGAAATCATCTCTATGCAAAGACACATGTGGGCAAGAGGTCAACCACTTACTGAGTACCTTGCCTGTGTCAGATTGTTCCATGTACTTTATAGAAGTTTACTCCTTTAATTTTCACAGTCATCTTACAGGATTAGACATTATTCTCACCCCTAATTTTCAATCAAGAAAATGGAAGCCTAGAAAATGTAAGAAAATCATCTAAGTTTAAGTGCTCATAAGCACAGAGAAACTGGAATTCAAACCGAAGGCTGCCTGCTTCTAAGATCTATACTATGTGTTTTTTTTACAACTGTGTTACACCATCTCTCATAGAATATTAGCATAAATAATATATGCAAAACTCGTGAGTGTACATATTTTGTCTGTTCTTTAGAGTTTTAGGTACTTGTCCTAGGCAGAGAAACATTTTTCTTCTGGGACTTTCATTAACAGAGCTGTTCTTGTATATAAAGTTCGTGAGCAGAATTCCTTCTGTGCAATTTCCAAAACAAAATCTTTAAAGGAGGGTGTTTTGTACCTGGGTTAATTGATTATGCTTCTTGGGAGGGGAGACACATTAACTAATTAACGTGTAGCAGAAATTACATAACCTGATAATGCCATTCTTTACTATTGTCACCCAGAGTAGACTCCCAAGAGTCATCCATGTTTTAAAATTTAAATATTAATTATATCTTTAGAAGGCAATGATTATATATTTTAGAATATTCAGATACTCTACAAGCTTAAAGAGATACATTGAAAGTCTTTCTATCTGTTCTCCAGCTACAAGTTCCTCTACTCAGAAGGCACAAGTATTACCAGTTTTTTGCATGTGGGCTACTAGCCAACAATTTTAATAGGACCCAGATAGTGTGGGTTTGCTTAGAGCTGATGAGGATACTTTGTGGAGATATATACTAGGCAAATTAAATGGGTTGGAAAGAATTAAGATACACTTCATAGTTTTATTTGAAAGCAGCTAGAATGGGAAAATTCCCCATGAAAAATGTGCTTAGAAGAAGAAATGGAAAAATGGAAAGATAAAATGTGGTCCACTTTACTGGAAAGTGAGCAAGATATGAGTGGGGAGGTCCCAAAGATTAACAGTGAGAGGAAAGTTTATGGTAAATGATGGCTTTAATATTCCCATATCTGCCCTATCTTGAAACTAATCAGAACTCCTTAAGCTTCTAGAGAATGAGATCTGGGGGTGAGAAGAATTCTGTCTTTGCAATAAAAGTGAGGTGGTTTGAGTTGAAAGTTAATCACAGTTAGGACAGTCAAGTATCTGTTCTGGGAGAGATCAAGCAGATTATGAAATGGTTTTAGCAAACTGGTAACAAAACCATTCTTTCTAACTTTCGAATCTGTATTTGGCCAAATAAAATACATAGAAAGAAAATCCTGTTTTGGTCCTCGGGGCAAGAGACCTAAGAAATATTTCTTTCTACCTTCTGCTTAAATGACTCATTCAGTTTCATCCACTAAAATGGCATTGGTGATTGTGGAGAGATTTCCACATGATAGAGTGGAATCCCTTCTATTATTCTAATAATAGTAATTCCTCCATTATTTAACACTCTGTGGAAAATATCACAGGTCATGTTGCAATGTAGAACCTTGAAAAGCATGAAATATTAAGAGCATAATTCTACTTTTTGACGTCAGTTAGAAATTACATTGGCCTCTCTGAAAAGAACACCTGACTCGAAGTCTCAAAGATAAAGGAGCCTTAAAAAATAATAGAAAAGAAACATCAATCCTCAAAACCAACCAAGTATGAGAATTTATTGATCTAGGGGGAAAAAAAACTAGCTGAGATGACATCTAACCTAGGGAGACCAGGTCAATTCATGCTGATTTTCAGTGTTTTCTCGGTACCTTGTTCAATTCCAGGAGCAGGCGGTTTCAAGTTTTGGCAGAAGCAGTTTTCACTTGCGCATACCTGATGACGAAACTTCCTTCTTCACATAAATGAGTTTTTGCCCCAATGCTTGCCATCAAAGCATCAGTAATTGAGTAAGCCATACCCTGTGAACTTGCTCATCACCGGCAGTGTTACCTTTTTCCTAGGGAGAAAAATCCATAAGGAACTAAGCTTGTAGGAAAGTAGTTTTGGATGCAAATATTTTCTGAAGCAATTTTCCAATATCAGCAACTGAAATCACCACATTTACAGAATTACTTAACTCATTCACATATAAAACATTATAAAATAACTGTGGCTTATTTAGTAAATAAAAATTGGTTTCAGAATGCTAAATACAAGAAAAGAAACTGATTTCAATGGAGTGAAACAAAGGATTTCTAAAGAAAGGACTAAAGAAATATGAAGACCTGGCAACTAGGGCCACTTGTGAATTGCAGAATTCATGCATATTCATTTAGCCTGTAAATAGTTACCAACTATTTGCTATGTACAAAAATGATTTGAAATAAATCCAGATCATGAGCTACCAGGGGAGGTAAGAGAGGCACATAAATGATTATTAATACATGACTTTAAAGTGATAAATTCTGTACAAGAGCCATAAAGAGCTTAGGTAGGATTTTAGAGAAAGAATATTACTTCCATTTGGGGGGAATGGAGGAAGGATCAAAAAAATTGTCATGAATGACAGACATTTGGATAGAACCTTCAGGAACGATTCAGACACATCCAACTCAAAGTAGGGAAGTGGCATTCCAGACAGAAAAACATGAACACAATTTTGCAGTGAAATGACGGGAACATCTTGGGAGAGCTGAGTGATCTAGTTTGAAAGGTAGATTGGGATTATACTTACTTGTATGAAGCTCAGATGCAGAAGGATGAGTTAATCATCTCTCTCAGTTGCTGCACACCATCATGCTATTATTGTAAGTTGTCTCTCTTGTGTGTTGAATCTCTTCTCTCTCTCTGCTCCCTCCTCTCCTTCCTCTCTCCACCACACAGACAGCTGTTGCATGTATCTATGTTCCTTTACTTATATGTGTTCCCTTAAACGTGAATTTCTGCGTTTTACATTTTGATTTTCAATTTATTTAAATGGTGTAACGCTATATATTTTACCATGCTTCTTCCCTTTTGAAAACTCAGCATCTTTGTTTAGATGTAAGATTTAGATCGATTGCCCTGTTTATTAAAGTCCACTTACTCTGGCTGGTCATGCTGCGTGGTGTAGTATTTTAAGTGTGCTTACATCACTTTTTTCTCATACATTTCCCTCCCAAATAAAACCCAGACAGCTACAATTCCCCTCTACCACAACCAACGTGACTATGAACAGCCTCTTCATTGTCCCCTTCATGGACCTGTGTGAGAATTCCCTGGTACATAGACCAAACAATGGTTAAAATGCACATATAAACTTTATTTGACTAACTACTACCAGACTGTTTCCAGAACAGCTGCATCAGACTGCACTTCTACCAGCAGTGCACGATCCTGCCAATACGTAGTATTGTCCAGCTTTCCAGGTATGCCAATCTGATATATGTAAATGACAGATCAGCGTTTAATTTCCCTAAGTATTAGTGAGTTTGAGTATCTCTTGCTGTGCTTCTTAGCCTATCAGATTTCCTCTTCTTTAAATTGCCTATTGATTTATTTTGCCCATTTTTCTACTGAGGTTTCTATGTTTCTCTTGTTGATTTTAAGGAGTATATGTTAGAATGAGGTTAAATAGTAGCAGAGATGGGACATTCTCATCTTGTTCTCCATCATAAAATAATGGGTCAAAAGTTTCTTCAACATACAGCAACTAGAAGGATGTGCAGCTATGACGTACAACTATCTACTGGGGCTTTGGGGGGAAAAAAAAAAGGAGGAAGATTGGCAATAGATGTTAGCTCAGAGCCGGTCTTCCTCAGCAAAAGTTTCTTCATTAACTATAATGTTTGCAGTGCGTTTTTGATATATCCCTTTCAGTACAAAAAGTTCTTTTCTATTCCAGGGCCATAAAATAAAGTCTATGTCTATATCTCTATCTCTATCTCTATCATCTATCTCTATCTCTATCTCTATCTCTATCTCTATCTCTATCTATATCATCTATATATAAACTGAATATTGGACTCTTATTTTTGTGCAAAATACATAAATGATTTACAATTCTTTTTAAAATTAACATATCAGTGTGAAACAAGTTAAGACTGAGTCTTGGCATCAGGCGTGAATGAATTCACCATTTTTTCATATGCATGAAAGTTCCATTGATTTTTGTCATTATAAAAAAAATTGGGTTAAAAAAGTGATAAATTTTCATTGTAAAATAATGGGAAAATATAAAAAAGTAAAAAGAAGAAAATTAAAATTACCCATAGTCTTTGTACCAAGGGAGGAAATACTTACATTGCTCTATTTCCTTTCACCTAGCATACTTATGTATGTGCACTTTTAAAACAATTTAATTAAAAAAATATGCGTATCGTATAATTTTGTCATGTAAAACATACATAAATTATCATTAAATATACATCTACACTGAATCTTATATAATTATAGAAGTAGGTTTCACATCCACATGTGCTCTAGAGTCATATTTTGGATTATTTAAAATTATGCCTATTAAACATTAATATTATATTTGTATAATAAATATAAAATTCTATATAAATTTTAAAAATATACTTGTAATTAAGACGAGTTAGCCCATACTATAGATGTTAGGGTATATTTTGTTTTTATTTTAATAATGAATCATATATAATTTTATTTTTATGGAAGAGGTTTATAATAATAATAAAGGGCTTAGTACTCACCTAAGGCCTGTGTCTTCCATTGGAGTGCCCATTGGCAGACTTTATGGCTGTACACTGTAGTTCCAAGCATCAGTCTCTGAACATGGATACAAACTATGTGCCCTCAGGCTGTTTCTTTAAATGTTCATTAAAAAATATGCCATGTATGGTTCCTCCTGTTCTAGCAATCTGAAAGCCTTGTGTGATTCACTCCCTGTCTCTCCTCTCATGTTGGGCAATTCATAAATGTGTATGAGTTCAGCTTTATGGAAAGTTTCTGGGGCCATAGGACACATTGGCCTTGGTGAGACAGAGGATCTAAGAGGTACCAATTGGTGTTGGAGAGAATTGGAATCAGGAGGAGGATCAAAGGATCCTTGCAAAGGCAAGGATCCTCGTAGAGCCTGAGAGAGGTCCAGTGTGAGGAGGGCAGGTGGAAAGAGCACTAGATGTTATGAGACAGACACGGTCTGTTTTACCAATGATCGCCTGACCCTCACGGCGTCAGGTACACAATAGATGCTCAATAAATGGCATCTGAACTGAATTCTAAGTCTTTTATATAGTGCTTACAAATCTACTTTTGTTTTTTACTTTGTATTAACATTTGCCTGCTTAAAAAGGTTAGTTATTTCTCTTCCATTCCTGCCTCATGTGCTCATTTCTCCATTTCTCTTTTCTTCCAATTCCTTACACTTTAAGTGGAGAACTTATAGTCAGTGATTTTCACAGCACTAATTGGAACTAACAACTCCCCAGTGAACCAGTCATTCAGTAGCAGTTAGAAACACTACTCAGGGTGGTCATTACAGCAGTCTGATTTGTCTGTCGCTGGCAGTAACAGTCATCTCTCTTTTGAAAAAACAAAACAAAAGAAAATAAAACTTAGATGACTTCAGCTGGCGTAATCAGCTGTATTTCCAAAGGTTTCTCTTGAAATTAGCTGTGAAGGCCCAAGGAAAATAAAGCATTAGAGAGATGGCCTTGGAATATGAAACCTATCAATTTCAGGTCAGTTGTATGTCTACAAGTGGAAGACACTTCATGATTCATAGGTGGCTAAGAAACAATGAATTTGGTGTTTGGTTTCATTATTAGTAACTAGGCATTTTGCTGAGTTGTACTTGTGGTTGACAATCTCATTTTGATGGTATTTCAGGTAATGCCATTTGGTGGAACTTGAGGTGAATATCTAAGAAAAGCATGGGTGTTAGGATGAGGCTAGACACGCCTTTGAATTTCGGTTTCAACACTCACCGCTGTGTATCACTGGGCAAGTCTCATGACTTCTTTGGGTTTCAGTTCCTCACCTGTCAAGTTAGGATAATGATGGCTAAGTGGATTCTTTTAGGATAAGTAAAAATAATAATAACTAACATTTATTAGGTCTGCTTTATTAACTCTGTACCAGACGAAAATTTAAGTGTTTTTACATGTATTTGCTGATTTAAGCATTAAAATGCATACGACCAATTTCTCCATTTTACGGATGAGGGAACTGAGGCAGAGACTGATTAAGTAACCCAAGGTTATGTAGGTGGACTTTGGTAGAATTTGGATTTGAATTAGCCAATCTAGCTACAGAGCCTGCACTTTATAACCTGCACTCTACTGTCTGTTACTGTGCAATCATGTCTCTCATCTGCTAAAGCCGTGATTCTCATGATGGGAAATGATGGTGATGCTGCTGGTGTAAAGATAACGGTGAGGCTAATAACGGAAGTTGATATCTGAGATGGTGATGTTAACTCAAGGAAAGAACATTACCAACACCCTTACCCTGGGCAGGTCAATTTCTTTCTCGTAATTACTTCAAGGTAGCATTGCCAACTGGTTTAGAATTTCGCAGATGGAATATCTAAGCACATATAAAAGATTATTCCTGTACACATTACTGGTGAACTACTCTCTGATTGGATACTACTTTAAAATAACTTCTAGTTTTGTATATCTTTTTTCTCTTCACACTTCTTTAAGAAAGTCAACTTTAATAAAACTCTTGTTTGGGTTACAGAATCCTTCTTAGAATTTCAGGATTGGGGATGAGCATCAGATCTTACTTGATACCTATCCCATCCTACTCTCCACCCAAGCTTGTTTTCTTATGAATTCATCCTAGTCTGTTTGTTGTGGTGGTGGTGGTTGTTTGTTTGTTTCCTGTGAAAGGAGCTCACTCCCATAGAGGCAACACATTTCATCAAATATTTATAGTCATTCCTTATTTTCAGGTAAAATCTGCCTCCTTGTAATTCAGCTACTGGTCCTAGTTCTCCATCTTGGAAGCAGTTAAAGAACTAGCCCCTTCCATGTGATAGCTTCCCAGTAGTTAAGTGGCAAATTTTAAATTTATTTCCATTTAACTTCCTGTTTTGGATTTGGCCCACAACTCCAAGCTGCCAAGTTCATTTTGGGTCATAGTTCTGCGATCCTGTGTATTCACAGTTCTCCTACCAGTTTCCTGTTATCTCTGAAGTTGATAAATATGTGATGCCCTCTGTGTCTTGCTCCATTTCTTGAGTTGAGGGAAACTTTCATTTCTGATCTGCCAAAATGAGATCACCCTAGAACACTAAATCGGCATGTACTTTTGACTTGTCTGTGCCACAAATAAAGGAAAAAATTAGACTTTCAGTTTCGTTAATACGTCACCCTTTAGCATCTATGTTCCTGTATGGTTTTAGAGATTTCAGCTCTTCTCTCGCCGTATGTCCACGTGCTTCATAGTTACTGATCCCTGTCCTCAGCTCACTGCCAGAGTAAAGCACTAGGCAGAGAACTCATAGGAAGACAGAGAATATAAGAGGAGAGACAGAGAGACAGAGAGAGACTTTGAGAGGTCCTTTGTCAGTCAAACAGAAAATAACACATTTCAGACACCAGTGATGACTGCAATGACAGATTTCACAGGTGTCTTTGAATGTCACAGAGCTATAGAAAGAATAAGGCAAAGAAAAGCACCGCATTTAGTCTCTATTCCTTTCTTTCTACTTTAAACTGTACCAGCCTTTCTGTAACATTGCCTGTTAAAGCTGAAATACCGCTTGCTATAAAACAATCTTAATAGAATATACAAAGTGTCTTTTCAGGGAAAATGTAAAATATTTTTATCAGATCAGTGATATAAGAACTTCAACTAAGGCTCCTTGGGAAGAAAAATATATATATTCTAGGCAATGTAGGTCACCTGCAAACTGTAAAACTGTCCAGGTGCAGTGTAAGAAACAGATAATTGAAAGGGGCAATTGGGAAGACTTTGTTACTTTCACAAATATAAAATGGCATTTTTTTTTCCAAATTCTTAAATGCAAATGTTTACCTGGCAAACTAGAGCCCAAGTGAGGGCTGTGAAGGGCTGTCACACTCCGGCATTAGGTATTTGTCCTGCATCCTACTAACATCAGCAATTTAGGAAAGTTATACTATGTTCCCTGTGGTGACACTACCCATAAAGTGCAAATTGTCCTAAAGTATCCTGAATTCCTGCTGGAGGCAGGCCTAGTTCATAACCTCAGAATCATACCAAGGATCTGCTAGACAGTAGCTGGCAGGTGGAAACATGTGTCACGGAAACTTCAAGAAAGGAGTTGTAGCATGTTTAAATGGTCAGAGAAAGCAAAGCAGACTCCTGAGCATTTCTGGTTTAAGCCATTCATAGAACATGAAGCATGTTTGACCTTACAACAGGCAATGTGCTGGAGCAGGAGAGTGAGTTTCAAGTCAGGCATCCTGAGTGTGCATCCTGTCTCCACCTGTCAATCACTGTGTGATGTTTGCAAACTCATATGATCTCTCCTAACCCAAAGTATCAAATGGGATAATAACCTCTACATTACAAATCTGTAGTGAGGAGTAAACGCAACAATGTAGGTGGAGAACTGTGCCTTGAACACAGCATATTTTTAAATACAGTGTTCATCCCTCTCCTTTGATTTTTTTAAACAGGGAAAGAGTTAGCATGCCACTTAAATCTTAGAAGAGATGCTCATATCTGATATCAGTTTTAATTATTGATACTCAGAGTCTTAAAGAACAGATGGAGGCCTAGATAATTCCACTTGCCTCTAGTTACGCCTTCCAGTTGCCAAGAAGTGGCCATTGCAATGCTTGGTTTCCCTTCTAACTTCCCTGGTGTCAACCCATACTAAAATTTTTATACAAGTGAGTTGGACAAATGCACTCTAAAATAATTCTTTTTTGGTCTCTTTCCACACTTTCAGCACCCTCTCCTCATTCCTCTTCCTACTTGGGGAAGAAAGTAACCTTATATTATCATCTGCAGGGAAGTATTGAAGTATTGAAGACTGGGAAAGAGATCCACCCGATATATTTGCATTTGACTAGACATTGCAATTTTGGCATGAAGTACCAGTTTTCTAATGGTGAAATCTCAGCAACGTTATGAATTCATGCTGTGTCACTCATGGCCTGGGTTATATTCCTATAATGTAGCCACACTCCACTATCAGGTTGCCAAGTGTGCTCATTGGGGAGAAAGGCAGAATGAAGAAGGATGATCGCAACTACGGAGTACTCTGATGCTTGGTGGAAACCTCCGTTTGTTTGTTTTTGTTTTTACTAATTCACCTTTTATTTTTTTTTTTATAATTATTTATTTATTTATTTATTTATTTTTTCCCCCAAAGCGCCAGTAGATAGTTGTATGTCATAGCTGCACATCCTTCCAGTTGCTGTATGTGGGACGCGGCCTCAGCATGGCCGGAGAAGCGGTGCGTCGGTGGATCCGAACCCGGGCCTCCAGCAGCGGAGCACGCGCACCTAACTGCCAAGCCACGGGGCCGGCCCACTAATTCACCTTTTAATTGAGAAGATGTCTTTGGTACATCTACTGCTCGACTGAAGAGTAAACAGGCTTTATCTCCTATGATGTGAGCAGTAGTTGAGCTACGATGCTTTCACGTACAAGGGCATCCGAAAGAAACGTCTTCCTTCGTTTTCCATCAGCAGCATGTGAAGCCTATTGAAGTTTCTGAACCCCTCCCTTTCACTTCTAAAGTCACCTTGAGATAGAGCTGAGCTTTGCAATTCTTTCTTTTAGTTGGATAATGATGCAAAGGTGAGAGCAGATAAGAGCTAGCTGGCCCTATTGATATTGGCCGATGCCTGAAGGATTGAGCAGTGACTTAGTTATCAATATTTGCAGGGAGGGCACCGACAGAGGTAGCTGACCTCCTGTGGAAGATACTCTTTGCTGCTGAAGTGGGTGTTAAATTGTTCTACATGATACAGGTGTGCAAGAAAAGCCACATACTCTATTTTTATTATCTTAAATTATAACCCTATTCTAAGCCCCCATTTCATAGACTGGTGGGAATTCACTCTTTACCATATTGAAGAGGGTTCCTTCTCAGAGTCCTATGAAGATCTTGGGATCTCATGGGGCACAAAATATTTGAGCATGTCATATGGTCTACACTGGTCAGTGGTCAGTGCTGGGATGCTCAGAGACCAAACCTGAGTGGACTTTTACATTTGGAGTCTTTACAGGTGACACAAATCCAACCCACCCTACCTTATCCGAAAATGGGAAATGATTTTTACATTATTGAAATGTCCAGAGGAGGAACCTGGTCTCAGGCCACAAGTAGATAAAGGTACTCAAATAATGTTCTGAATCTATCTTTCCCTCATATCTGTTTTCATCTGGGCTAGTTACCTTATCAGCAGGCTCTTGCCCCATGGTGAAATGTTGTCTGCCTGGCACCCCAGGCACACATCCTCACATCCTGGTTACCCTAGTGGATATAAAAGGGCTCCTTAGCTCTTCCAAATGATGTGTCCTTAATTGGCTCTCATTACACTGTTTGGATTAAGTGGTACTGGTAGATCATTCTGCATGAATCACAGAGACTGAGGGAAGGAGAAATGCCTAATGAAAAGTCAAGAATGTTATCAAAAGAATGGGGAATAGAGGTTGGACATGCAAAAACAACCTGTGTCTACCTGGACACAGAAAGTGGGAATCTTTCCAAAGCTGGGAACCCAGTTTTTAGAGTCCTGCCTCCCTAGGCACACCATTCAGCAGTCTCTATCAGTTATAGCTCTGTCCTTTTTGTGAGGTCCTAAAAAGGAGTGGACATAGGCTTCCTCTACCTGTAGAATGCATCTTCCCCCATCCCTTTATCAGTGTTGCAGAGAAGATCTCTCTCATTTCTGCTCCCAACTCTGCAATCAAAAGCACTGGTCTTCTCCCCTCACAGATGCATTAGTGCAATCTCATAGTTTATAATCATATGTTCTTTTACTTGACCCACGCTAGGACACACACTCAGAGTGGATGACTGACTGACAATTCTTTCTGTTCTTCGATCAGTTGCTTTTATGCAGAATTTAGGGGGCAGAATAGTACAGTTCAAAGGCTTTACCAGGAACTTTTGTGTGTGTGGCCCATATGAAAGCAATTAAAGTAAGATCGGATTTTCTGATTTACCTTCTTCAGTTCTGCTTCACAGACTCCTAGAAATTCTGATTTAGGTTCATCTAGTCCTAATTTCTCGTCTTACAGGTAAATTGAGGACCAAAGACATTGTGACTTGTCCAAGAAGCGAGAAGACATATAACTACCTTTCCTGAGGGCTTGCTGTGATGCCTGGCACTGCAGAATCATACTTTTTACTACTGAATTATCACAATTACCTCATGTAAAATAGAAATAATAATGATGAGGATTAGAAATCTCAGGCACTCAACATGTAGCTGATATGGCCCAGAGGTGGGATTAAAATTTGATTTTTTTTTTCTCCAAAGTTCATTATCATTAGCATTACTGCTAGGATCTGTACTCTGTACCTGGGTCTCCTGAATCTCAGTCCGAGGGACTTTCAGCCATGGCCCGGAGGTCAGTCTCTGTCACTGCTGTTCAAATTCTGCTTCTGAGAGGACCTTTGGGGTTTCAGCACAGTCTCCTTACTATTCACTTGGGATGGGATGGGAGCAGAACAGCCTTCTCTAAGTCCTCCACTCCCGCTTGAAACAGAGCTTCTCTGCCTTTTCAGCTCTTAGGGAAAGGGATGGCAAGCAAGCCCGCATCTGAAGAAAGGTTTTGCAGTAAATATCTGTGCAGGTCCCGAGCCTCCTGGAAGCGCACGTTCAGTGTGGCTTCTGATGGCTGTGTGTCCACCCGTAGATGCCCTGGGCCCACCCAGCTCTTCTCTAGTCACACAGACCGCTCTGCTGCACCAGGCCTTGCTGCTTCTTTGCCTCACCATCCCTCCTGGCATTGCCGTCACACATTTTAGCGGGGGCCTGTTTAGCATCCCAGCAGTGACAAAAATGGATGGCCCCATCTAAAGTTGTAAAGAATATAGGAGCATCTTGGCTTTGGTTAGTCTATTTGGCAGTGTTGCTTTTACCATTGTAAAAAGAAACAGGATTCTAATTTTTGTGTTGTATTTATTATTTCAGACTTGTCATTGTGTTCTGTGGCCTGAGGTAATTGAGGTCAATGGAACTGTTTTCAGTGAAGATAATACAAGAAATCAGATTCTGAGCAATAACAAAGTTGGCCGAAACAAACCGTTCTCTTCATGTACTGTTTCCTTCCTTGGAATTTTCATTAGCTCCTCTGTAGCATAGCATCAATTATCACCTCCTAAGCAGAGGACTCACCAGTCTGTGTTCCTGCACCTAATCCTTTTCAAACTGTAGATCCACATGCTACTCTGAAATTGATTTCTCGATGTGTTGAACGACCCTTGACCTGGTCAAAAATGGACACATCATCTTTCTTTGTCCTGAATTAATTCCTTCTGCTAAAAATTACCATCATTTTCCTTGTCACCAACTTTCCTTGTTTTTTGCAAGTCTGCCTTTAGCCACAGCCAGGAATGGTGGACCTATAACCAAATTAAGTCCTGACACCTAGGGTGATGCTTACTGGGTCAGGATGGACACTGACCATATGTTTAGCCAACTGGCTTATGTCTTCTAGGAATTTCAAACCAGTGTGCAGAGACTGAGTCAGTAAGGCTGTACTAACTACTGGAATTTTAAGATCATACACAGTTAGGAGCAGAATTGATGCTAGCAAAACTAAATTCATAGAGAAGCAGAAATGAGAGCTTTGTAAAGGAAATCAATCTTCAGTAGGAGAAGAGAGAAGACAATGAGAGGGATATGGACAGAGTAAATTTCTTGATGATTGCCTGGTTCCTGGGAAGATCAGCAATTTTTGCTGTCATTGGTTCGTTGAAAGTTCTCTACATGTTTTTTAATCATACTTTCCCTTGAGTTTATTTAAGTGAGGTTTTGTCCCTTGCACCCAAATTATTTCCAATTGAGGCATTCATTTCCCTGAATTTTCTAGTAATAATAATTACCACAAGAAGTAGATTATTGAGTGACTACTCTCTCCGAGCTACGGTATCGCGTAGTGCTTTACTTTAATTAACATCTCAGTCTCAACACAGCCTTATGTGATAAGAATTATACTCTTTGTACAGATGAGGGACTGAGGCTTAGAGAAATCAAGCATCTTGCTCAAGGTCATTTAAAACTATGTCTGACTCCAGAATTAGGCAATTAACCATCTCGCTACAGTCTCTCCTTGTTTCTGTTAATGCTACTGTTTGTCACTCAGCCTCAGAAGCTGAATCTTTTAAAAATTACTTATTTTGCATAATTGATGTCCAGTAAACTCTCTGAATTCTCTCTTGAAATATTCTATTTCTAGCTAAGGATGCCAATACCCTTAGTTTACAGTGTTGCAGTGGCAGGTCTCTCTATTTTCTGTAAAGATCTCCATCAAATTTATTCTCTGAGTTGTTTGCCATCATTCCAAAGCCCAACTCTGAGTATATGACTCTACTCCTTAGAATTCTTCGGTGGATCCCCATCACCTGCCGAGACTGGTAATACGCTTTTATACCAACAGTCATGCTTTATCCAGTGTCTTCCTAAACTACCTTCCCTACGTCATCTTTTCTCCGCCTCATGCGTTTACCTTGCTTTCCTCCCAAAGCCACTCATCATGTCTCCGAATAGTCCTTGAACGTTGCTGCTTTTATGCTTTTGTTTCCGCAGTTTCCTCTACCCCAAAAGACCTTTCTTATTCACAAGTTGAGATCCTATTAACTTTCTATGGTCCATTTCCAATGCCCTCTCCTGCATAAAGTATTTCCTGATTCTTCCAGGTGGATGTGATCTCTCTCTCCTTGGAACCCTAGAATATGCTTCTTATAGACTTCTAATGGAACTTCTCTTCCTTTTTTTTGTGATACAGAGAGGTGTTAATTGCTCATCTAGGGGTGGCAAGTACTGGGTATGTGTATGATTAGTGGGCCCATGGCAGGTAGCATCAGTTCACCACAGCTTTCTTTCCTGGGATCCAGGTATGACCTCAGAATCCTTCCTAACAAAACACTCAAGGAAGCCACCACTAACAGCTTGGAGTCATCATACAAAGTGAAACTTGACTGGCATCCTCATTATAGTAGCTCCTGCTACTCTTTGTACATGGTACTTGGCATTGGACATAGCACAGCTCTAGAGAGAGATCCAGAGCCTTCGCTGAGACCTGCCTGTCTCCTGATTCTCTGTTTTCTTAGGTCAGGACACTGCTGTAGGCTGAAAAGGAAAGGAGGCCAAATGCTCCAGTGTGCTGAGTCCTTTCGCTGCAGTTTTCCAGTAGCTCTACCTAGACAGACATAGATCATTCTCTCTCTAGATCATTAAAAAAGGCAACTAGCCTTTTAAAGAACTAAAAATCAAAACACATGTTTAAATGTGAGCATTGATTTCCAATCTGTGGATTATAAGGTTGTTACTTCGACATGACATTTATTCCCAATACACCTGGTCAGATTTTACCTCAGGTGAGCAGACACTGGCTTAGTTGCAATCTGTCACCTTCGCACAGGTCATAACTTGACATTTGAAGGAACATGGTGTATGCCACTGTCTCATACACACACAAGAAGAAAGCAAGAAAGAAGGCATGAAAATTAGGAAGACCCAACACTATTTAAACGGGTTTTTTTTTAATGTAGGACATAAAATCATTCCATTAAGATTTCATTTATGTTGAAAGTAATTTTTATAATAATTACACATTTCAGATGAATATTTTAAAAAAACAAAACGAGCTTACTTTATCACTGTTCTTACCCACTTTCTGCATTGTAATGTTTCCCCCCTTCTTTTTTATGTGGGATTTGTTTTTTCTTCTGATACAATGGGAATGTACATTGTTTTTCTTTTTTCATTGTTCCATCCTGTAGACACAGAAAGCAAACCTATTTGAGAGAGCAAGATAATTAATGTCTGTGGTGCATTGAGTACTCACTACCCTGTGTCATTCATTTCGTTTCCATTCTACAGTAAATGGAGAAACCTTTAGTTATCTTGGAAAGTGCATCGCCAACTGAGGGGATACATTCTTAGTAAATTTCAGTTCTCATCACGTTTTGCTTTGAAACTCGAAGAGAGGGAGTAGGGTAGGGAGAGGAGAGGAATGGAGAAGGAAAGATTTCTTTCTCCATCTTTTCTTGTTTTTTCTTTTTTTTACATTTCCTGTTCTGGGCTCCATTCCAACACTGTATCCACATGACTCAATAATTTATAACCTAACATAAATCAGATACCAGTCACAGTTAAGTGTGATTTGTTATATGTGTAGATTTCTGTTTATGGTATCTTTATTGAGATTTTCAGCAATAAGATGTAATATGTAATCTCTGCCTATTTAAAAGCTTCATGCTGTTTGATCACAGAAATGATTTGCGTCGTCTTCATCTCAGTGGAGAGACTATTTGATACAAGGTTGCCTACCTTGAAGTCCTCGTGGTGTAGCGTGCCTGGCGAGCGCCTGCACTGGAGCCCACCGTGTGTGCCCTTTCTGCAGGATTAGAGATGCTGCAGCTGGTGGCTGATAAACAGCAATTTAGATGTGGAGGGAACTAGTTTAATATAACCCAGAATTCCTCCCCGCCCCACCTCGTCTCCCCCAACAGATGGCTCATATAGTGATATCTTCTGAAGAGAATATAGCCTGGCCAGTGTGTTTCTCTTAATATACCAGATGTGATGGAGAGAGCACCAACTGGAGACTCAGATTACCGTAATTCAAATACTAGTTTCCTCATGAATTAGTATCATAACTTCAAGGGAGGTATAGAACTTTCTCCTCCTCATTTTCCACATCTGGAAGTGAATAAAATAATATCTAATTTACAAGGTTGAGAGAATTAAATGGGAAACTTGTAAAGTGTCCTAGTATAATGTCTGTCATATAGTAGACATTCATGAAAAACAAAATGTTGGTGTCCTGCCGTATATGGTGCAGAGGAGAGAGAGAGAGAGCTAGCTAGCTACTCTAGCAAATAGTGCAAAGGACACTTTGTGGTTTCACTGAGGTTTTGTAAACCTGTCCATGGGCTTTGCTTTGTTGTATGTTCTCAGGAATGCCTTTCTTGAAACCACAGCCTTGAGGGCTGTTTGTTTCCATGCATTGGCTTTAGTGTTCGCACCTCTACCTCAACATGTACCTAACAATAACAATAAATAATGGTAAACCCTAATTAGGGATGGGGAGAATAAAAATACTTAGTGGAGGTTTGTGTTAAAAAATTATCTGGGATCCATCGCAGTACTGAAACCAGAATGAGGTGATGTAGGCACTCACTTCAGACGCAAAATTTAAGAGGTTCCCAAAAAATTCAGTAATCAAGACAAATAATATTCTAATGCAATATTTTTTTTAAAAAATCTAAATTAATACCACAAAAGTCTACCGTGAACAAAGAACCAACTTTTTACTAAAGAAGGATCTTACAGAGGTGGGAGTCAAGTGAAGTGAGCAAGGTGGGTGAGATCATGAGGCAAGTATGAAACCCATCAGCCAGCGCCTTGTGAGGATTTTTAGCAGTGGTTGGGAGCTTGTGGAGAAGCAGTTTCACAGACCTTGCTCGGTGATGCGACTTTGGCTATCATTATAATGTGAGGTTTATATCGATGACCTTTTCTATCCTATTGTTTTTTCAATAATGGACATATGTGGCAACCTAGATTTTCTTGTTTGAGGAACCTTAACCAGAGGCCGTAGTGGGAGAGGGAAACTTATGACTAATTTTCGAATTCAGTGTTGGCAAGTTGGTGGTGAAGTTTCAAATGTTTAGGCATTCTCACATTCAAGGAATTTATTACTTGCTGAAAATATACTATATTACTTCCTTGAAAATATACAAACTGTATGTTCAAAATAGTTTGATTGATGGAAAAATACTAGAATAGTATCTTCCCCATCTACTTATTTTTCTCTGAATTTATAGTCATAAAAAAATCTGTTCAAAAGAAAGAATTTTTCCTTTTCTTAACCCATTCTAGGTATTAGAAATCCAATAATTTTGTTTGGGTTGTATTCAGTAAATTTCTAGATAAATAGAAATGAATAATTATTGTTATTAAATAATAGTGGCTGTAATTTCTGAGCACCTCCTGTGTACCAGGCGCTGAACCAAGTGTTTTTCATCCTTATCTGCTTTAATGCTCTGATGAGCTCCAAGAGATGAGTCACTTGCAGGTAAAGAAACTGAAGTCCAGAGAAATTGAGTGAGCCCAAGACCACTCAGTCTACTGGTGACAGAGGCCGGGTTTGAGCCCAGGTCTTTCTAATTGTGATGTCCATGCTTAGTACAGTAAGGCGAGGGTTGAGGCTTGAACATCTTTGATTTTTGTCTGGAGGGAAATGAGGTCACAGAAAATGAAGTATTAGGAAGAGAAATTATATCAACCTCAGAAATGTTTACCTCCTTTGACCAACTTCCAGAGACAGAAAAACCAAAAATAAGCTTCTAGAAACACAGCGGCTAGAATATGATGCCCTCTGGTGTGACTCCTGATGAGGGTGGAGAGTGTGACATGGTGGGTGAAAGGTGAGGTAGGGCCAAATCAGAGGCCTGAAGGATTGCTGTCCAGGTCTTGTTCTGCTTCTGGACCTCCCCCGAGTCTTACCTGCCCCACCTGCACAAGCCTGGCTGTTGCTCCTGCTTCACTCGGCGACCCTTAGCCAACAGGAGGGATCACAGGCTGTTGGAAGTGATCCTCGAGTTCTGCAGGCATCCTGCCAGTGATCCTGGCCCCTGATCCTGGGACATTCTCTTCTCACCTGGATGATGGAATGTAGTTTCTGGGTAATCCAGTACTTTGTCTAATAAAGTAAGCAGTAACAAAACATATGGGGTACTTTATTAAATCCAATAAAACTCTTGATTATCAATTTGGAGGCCCTCTCAGACCCTTGCAGGGGCTCACTGTCACTGTTGGAAGTATCATTACCACTATGTGACAGTTGTTCAGGACTGCTGAGTCATCCGGAATTCTCAGAGGTGGGATGGGAGATGAACCATAACCCAGGATGTCAAGTCTGGATGAACCACCTATTATAGTGGTTTTGAACCTGTATTATGGAAAACTGACCCTTGGGTTTGCTGGGGGTGGGGGTGGGATGTAATAAATGGGCTTTCAGCTCCTATCCCAATGTAAATCTTAGAAGTTTCCCTTTTATGATTCTGCATAGTAGGTTTCTATATAAGATTAGATTTGAAGGAAAAGTTTGACTGCTTAGAAAAATGAACTTAAATGAATCTTTAATCAAATCCTATATCCTCCTCTTACTTTTATGAAATCTGAGTCCCAGAGAGGTTAGATGTCTTTCCTGAGGCTTCATGCTGGGTTGGTAAGGAGACAAAAGTAGGAATCTGGATCTTTTGACATCTGGCTTCAGGTTCTTCCCCTAATTTGCCCTGTTTTTATCTGCATATCTGTTCCAAGGCATCTCAACAGCCTTGTCACCCGTCCTTCTCAAATCTTAGTTGGTTGTCGTCTGTGTGGAATGGCAAAGCAATTGCTCTGATGTAGAAAAATATTTTTTGAGGCTGTGGCAAGATATCAACATTTATTCCCTCCCGTGACCTGCCCCAATTTGAATCAATCTCTCCAGAGGTAAATTGCAGGACATATTTCGTCAGCTGTCAGGAGGTAGGGGGCCTCACTGGGGGCACGTAAACGGCATTTTGGTTTGTATTCCTCCTATAGAGGCAATAATAGTATGATCAGGCTTTTGTTGCTCGCAATGGTAGTAAAATCTTTACAGCCCTCCGCTTAATGACAGGCTGGTCTTTCTGAAGCCTTACAACACAAACCTACCCGGAATTAGACATTAGGGAGAAAGAAATTCATGAACTTGAGCAACCGTGATTATCGTCCAGAGAGACTAATTATGTGTTTAATGAGCTTGAAGCAGGTGGAAGATGTGTGAGAGTTCTGTGCCACTGGGTCTGGTAAAGCGTCTCTGAAAAACAAGTTAATTTGAATATTTTTATGAAGGAGGGGTGGGGAGAGGGTGGGTCAAGGAAGAAAGACCTGGTGGGAATAGTCTATGTAGGGTATTTGGGGTTTTTTTACCTTTTTTAATTCACTCATACATACACACACACCACTTTGGGAAGTTATGAATAATCTCCCCAGAAATATATGCATATATACCCTGCACATGTTTGAGAAGGAGAAAAGGATTTTAGTGACTAAAGTCTATCCGTTGACCCATAGATATTCATGGATTTCAGTTTAAGAATCACTAATATATCAGAATACAAACCCAAGTGGGACTTGGTTTATATTATGCCTGATAAACCTTTCCTTTCTCCTAAGCTCTTTTTGTTTTAATGAGAAATTCCCAGAGCTTTCATAAATATGCTACTCTTTTCTTCCTGTATTATTACCATTTTCACTGCCTCCTTTGGATTTGAATGGGCACTTTAAGGAGCAGGAGTGGGGCAATTTGAAAATGGGCCTTTGGCTATCAAGTATCTTAATATGGGTTATTAAGAGATAATTCTGGAATAGCGTCAACCCATTTCAGTGGGGGGATCCTCTGCTCCCTGAACTTCTAACAGTCAACCACATTTACTAGGGCAATTTCCATCTCCTCCTTCGTTTTGTTCAACCTCAGAATGAGGTATTAAAGAATAAAGAAATGCCCAAAAGAAAGGCATCAGCAGGAAATGAAGAAAACCAAAAGGCCAAGATAATCTGCATAGCACCTCCTGAATTACTCAGTTAGCCATGCCAAATAAATGCTATTGCTCCTTCAAGGCTGTTGTAACTATCTGAAACTAGAGTGAGTTGGAGCTCTGATGGAGGAAGCTGAACTTGTCTGAGAAGCTCTGATCCTTGAAAGCACAAATGGAGCATCATTTCCTCCACCTTACCTTGCCCTTGCTCTCAGCAACTTTAGGGAAGGGAAGTCCAGAGCCATTAGAGAAAGATGGGTCAACGTACCGTGGCTTGCTAGCCGTGTTCAGAGGCGCACGGTCTGTGGCTGCCTTGAAGCCAGTTGCCCTGGAGAGACCAGTTGCCCTGGAGAGAAACAAGTGATTAGGCAAGCTGGGGTAAGTGCCTCTTTCCCAGACTTAAAAAAGATTGAATTCCTCAATATGAGGTTGATAACACCAGGCCATCTTGTTTTTCAGCAGTTTGATTGACAAGCTTCTCCTTGTTGAATCTGTGTGCATCCCGATTAAAAATGTCATGATGATGCTGGGTTTATTGATCTCTGTTTTTTGTGTTTGTTCACTTGGCATCTCATTTCTTTTCTTTTCTTTTCTCCCTATCTATCTTTTCTATTTTCATGGGAGTGGCCTAGGGTAGTAACTGTGTCACTATGATGTCTCTCCTTTTGATGACAGCTGAGTGCCCAGGCTGGGGCTTTTAATCACTTACTTTGCAAAAAGAGGTTGCCTAACATTTGCCTTCTGTTTGCCTTCCTAAAGGAAGATTAAGCACAAGGAGAAGCGTTGGAGTTTTTCTGTTCTCTGGCACTAACACTTGAAGATAGAAGTAGGAGCCGTGTGTTTGGGACTCAGAGACCCATGCCAGGTGACATTTTAGTTGTTGCCGGTTAGGTTCCATTCTCCGGGAACCGGTGTTTCCACAGTCCTTAAAATTTAGTATGTTCCTCATCCTCAGGGCGAGGTGGGAAGGATGAGAGAAGCCTCTTGGTAAACCAACCAACTTCTGATGCTGTGTGCCTGCAAAGAAATTATGCCTCTTGCAAAACTGAGCTGTGCAATGTTTTGGGCTCCTGGAGCTCCTGCTGCTACAACACACCAGGAAGCAAATATCTTTCTTCAGGGAGAAAATAAAACTCTACAGAAGGTGTCTCCAAGTGCATGCTGATTCTCCACTGAGAACAAAGATTATTGTCTATTTTTCTGCCCACCCCTTGACTGTAGAGAGTCTACCTTGTTCAGGCTTGGGAGTAAGTTAAGAAAACACAGAGCTTAAAAATTGGTACTCATATCTGTGTGATGTGCTAAAATGAGTATTACCTTGGATGGGACCATTTTATGCTTCTAACCTTGGGGTGAGGCTGCCTCCCTAGTAATTAGTGAGGCAGCTGGCTTCATAAAGGGTGGCCTGTGTGAGCATTCATTGCCCCTTCAAAAGTCATTCAGCCTCTCTGCCTGTACTCCCTGCATTGATTAGCCGTTTACAAAGGAAAATGAGGAGAAAAATAGGGGATGAAATTGACCCTTGATTGCAAATATCTTTTTCAAATTTCATCTAATAAGGCCAGAATTCTTTGAAGAAAGAGGAGGTGATAGAAAGATAAATAGATTTTCTATCTTTTCTACTTTCCTTTATTCTTAAACTGGCAAATGTTAATGTGTTGATTTTTACATACAGGATCTCCCGCCACTGCTCAAACACAAAAACTGTGTAATGGGAATTGGATCTTCAGAATCATACATCTAAACCCGGGGGCTGATGACAAGGGGCCCTAACAGGGAATGGCCCTGCAGGCAACTTGTGGGCGGCTTGACTGATCTTCATTTGCTGGGACACATGTGAAGTAAATTCTAGGCCCTTGGTTTTCCTTCAATATTTACTTGAGTCAGGACAACTGTTGTGTAAAGTGCATTTTAGTTAATTTATATTTGGTCTTATATTACATATTGATGATTTATGGAACCCATCTAATCTTCACAAAAATTATGAGTTTTTCCTTTTTCATGGATGAGGAAAATAAGGCAGTAAGAAGTTATATAATTTTCCCAAGGTCCATAGCTGGTAAGTGTCTTGGAGCCCAGACAGCATGGCTCCAAGTTCACGCACCTAATCAGTATGATATGCTCCTCTTACTAGTAAGCGAGTTAATATGTGTAATGGAGTTAGAACAGAGCCTAGACTATAGTATGTGTTATATGAGCATTTGCCGGTTCTGCTCCTTGTTGTTCTTGTTCTTCTTCCTCTTCTCCCTTCTTCTTTTTCCTCTTCCTCCTCCTCCTGCTCCTTCACTTTATAATAATAATAATTATTATTACTATATTTATTTTAACAATGTGGTATACCAGATGCTAGTGGCCATTGACGAGTTGCTGCCTTTACCCTTTTTTGTGACGTTACTCAGAAATTACCAAGAGATGTTTCCATTCATTATTCAAAGGTTTGTGTATTTCTCATGTATTTGGTGATTTTTGCATCAGACACGTTTATGATTGTTTAAAAATTCAGAATCCTTGTTTAAGGAGCTTCCGAAACCAAGAGAGGATAATTTGCTTGTCTCCCAAACATGACTCTACAGGTTATTTTCCTTTTTTTATTAGTAAATCATCGATGATGTACCTAATAGAGTTTTTATGAATCTGACTGGTTTTACCGCGTGAAATTCATATGTTCAGCATTGAAAGTGGAGCGAAGGGGTTGATGGATTGGGAAAGCTTGGTTGGTTATCTCCAGGATTAAATGATTGTCAAGGGCGACTCCCTTCTCCTCGCCCCCATCACCTGACCCCACACTACCTCTCTTGTCTGATTTCTTACCAGAGTCAGGCTGGATTCCTAAATGCCCTTCCACTCCCTGTCTGTCCCACCTCACATCCAATACCCCTGTTATTCTCTCTGAAACAATAAAACAAAACATCTACCCTCTCCAGCTCCCACGAGTTCAACTACACCTGCTCCTAGGGAGTTTTCTTCTTTCTAGTCACCATTAACTTGGTGGCCAACTATCTCTTTAGCACAATGCTGATTCTTTCCATACATTGGCTCAGTTAATCCTTACAATAGTCCTAAGAGCTAGGCATTAGTATTTTCACACTGATGAGGAATTGACATCTTTATTAGCTCTAATTACTTGGTTGGTCTTTTCGTTTATTCAACAGACATTCATGGAGCACCTACTAATGTTAGACTCTGTTGGGGAGGGTGGTTGCTAGAAATACAACAGTGAACAAAATAGTCAGGGTTTCTGCTTCTGGGAAAGGTGGTGAAAGACATGAAGCTATCATGCAAATGAATATGTTGTTACCACTTTGGTAAGTGAAGTGGTAGAAACTACAGGGAGCTAGGGAAGAATGGCCAAGTAGCCGGTTTCAGATTCTAGTGGCTAACTGTGTGATTTTGGCCCAGTTATCTACTCCTTTGAGCTGGTGTTACACTGTGGTCTCTACAACAATTGAGGAACTAGTAGAAATGAATAAATCAGAGTAGAACATGTAGATAAGAATGGAATTTGGGAGGCAGAGTTTCATTCGTTCAAGTGCACACATGTATTGAGCACAATTAACACGGTGCTAATCACTGGCGACACATAGATGAAGAAAACGCAGTCCCTACCCTTAAGCAACTTATAGTCTAGTAGGAGAAAATAAATATGCAAACGACTAGCTGTTTTTTGATACTTTATTAGAAAAAGCCACTTTGATAAGTGTTTTTGTGTTTAATTCAGACTTAATGATTGAAATTTACCTGCCTGCCTTCATCTTTTTCTATAAGATTTTAAATATATTTTATTGAGGTGTAATTGACATAGAACATTATATTAATTTCAGTTATATAACATAGTGATTTGATATTTGTAAATACAGTGAAATGATCACCACGGTAAGTCTAGTTACTATCTATCACCATACAAAGTTAAACATTTTTTTTCTTATGATGAGAACTTTTAAGATTTACTGTCTTGGCAGCTTTCAAACATGCACTACAATATTAGTGACTATAGTCACCATGCTGTACCTTATATCCTCATGACATATTTATTTTATAACTAGAAGTTTGTGCCTCTTAAGCTCCTTCACCCATTTCGCTTGCCCCCCAAGCCCCCTCCCCAGGCAACCACTATTCTGTTCTTTGTATCTATGAGTTTTGTTTTGTGTTTTCATTTGTTTTGTTTTTCAGATCTGCATGTAAGTGAACTCATACAGTATTTGTCTTTCTCTGTCTCACTTATTTCACTGAGCATAATACCCTCAAGGTCCATCCACGTTGTTGCAAATGGCAAGATTTCAGTCATTTTTATGGCTGAGTAGCATACTACATCTTCTTTATCCATTCATCTATCGATGGACATTTGGATTGTTTCCATATCTTGGCTATTGTAAATAATGCTGCAATAAACATAGGGGTTCATATGTCTTTTCAAATTAGCATTTTTGTTTTCTTCAGATAAATACCCAAAAGTGGAATTGCTGGATCATATCGTAGTTCTATTTTTAATTTTTTGAGGAACCGTCATACTGTTTTCCATAGTGACTGCACCAATTTACCTTCCCACCAACAATGCATAGGGGTTCCATTTTCTCCACATCCTCACCCACACTTGTTATTTCTTGTCTTTTTGATAATAGCCATTCTGACAGGTATGAGAGGTGGTGAGATGATATCGCAGTGTGGCTTTGATTTACATTTCCCTGATGATTAGTGATGTTGAGCATCTTTTCATGTGCCCGTTGTCCATCTGTATGTCTTCTTTGGAAAAATGTCTATTCAGATCCTCTGTCCGTTTTTTGATCGGATTGTTTGTTTTTTTGCTATTGAGTAGTATGAGTTCTTTATATATATATGTATTTCCTTATATATTTTAGATATTAACCCCTAATTGGATATATGATTTGCAAATATTTTCTCCCATTCAATATGTTGACTTTTCATTTTGTTGATGGTTTCCTTCGCTCTGTAGAGGCTTTATAGTTTGATGTAGTACGGCTTGTTTATTTTTTATTTTGTTGCCTTTGCTTTTGGAGACAGATCCAAAAAAAATCATTGCCAAGATTGATGTCAAGGAGCTTACTTACTATGTTTTCTTCTAGGTGTTTTATGATTTGAGGTCTTACATTCAAGTCTTTAACTCATTTTGAGTTACTTTTTGTGTATGGTGTAAGATAGCTGTCCAGTTTTCCCAACAACATTTATTGAAGAGACTGTCATTTCCTCATTGTATATTGTTGGATCCTTTGTCATAAATTAATTGACTATATATGCTTGGATTTATTTCTGGGATCTCTATTCTGTTCCATTGATCTATGTGTCTGTTTTTATGCCAATACCATACTATTTTGATTACTGTAGTTTTGTAATATAGTTTGAAATCAGGGAGTGTGATGCATCCAGCATTGTTCTTCTTTCTCAAAATTGCTTTGGCTATTTTCTGGTTCCATGTAAATTTTAGGATTGTTTGCTCTATTTCTGTGGGAAATGCCATTGGAATTTTGATAGGGATTACATTGAATCTGTAGATTGCTTTGGGTAGTATGAACATTTTAACAATATTAATTCTTCTAATCCATGAGCATGGGATATCTTTCCATTTAATTGTGTCTTCTTCAATTTCTTTCATGAATATAATTTTCAGGGTACAGGTCTTTCACCTCCTTGGTTAAATTTATTCCTAAGTATTTTATTCTTTTTGAAGCAATTGTAAATGGAATTGTTTTCTTAATTTCTCTTTCTGATAGTCCATTGATAATGTATAGAAACACAACACATTTTTGTATATTGATTTTGTACCCTGCAACTTTACTGAATTCACTTATCTACCAGTTTTTGGTAGGGTCTTTAGGGTTTTCTATATAGAAAATCATGTCATCTGCAAATAGTGACAGTTTTACTTCTTCCTTTCCAATTTGGATGCCTTTTATTTCTTTTTCGTGCCTAATTGCTCTGATTAGGATTTCCAATACTCTGTTGAATAAAAGTGGTAAGAGTGACCATCTTTGTCTTGTTCCTGATCTTAGAAGTAAAGCTTTCAGCTTTTAACCAGTGAGTATGATGGTAGCTGTGGACATGTCATATATGATTTTTATTATGTTGAGGTATGTTCCCTCTATACCCACTTTGTTGAGAGTTTTTACCATAAATAAATGTTAAAATTTGTTGAGTGCTTTTTCTGCATCTACTGAGATGATCAAATGATTTTCGTGCTTCATTTTGTTAATGTGGTGTATCACATTGATTGATTTGTGGATGTTGAACCATCCTTACATCCCTGGAATAAATCGCGTTTGATCATGGTTTATGATCCTTTTAATGTATTAAATTTGGTTTGCTAACATTTTGTTGAGAATTTTTGCATCTATGTTCATCAGGGATATGGGCCTGAAATTTCTTTTGTGTGTGGTGTCCTTGTCTGGTTTTGGTATTAGGGTAATGTTGATCTTATAAAATGAGTTTGCAATTGTTCCCTCCTCTTCAGTTTTTGAAAGAGTTTGAGAATTATAGGTATTATATTTTCTTTAAATGTTTGGTGAAATTCACCGGTGAAGCTGTCTCGTCCTGGACTTTCGTTTGTTGGGAAGTTTTTGGCTACTGATTCAATCTCCTTACTAATAATTGGTCTCTTCAGATTTTCTATTTCTTCATGATTCTATCTAGGAAGGTTGTCTGTTTCTAGGAATTTATCCATTTCTTCTAGGTTGTCCAATTTGTTGGTGTATACTTATTCACAGTATCTCTTACGATCCTCTGTATTTATGTGGTGTCAGTTGTACCTTCTCCTCTTTCATTTCTGATTTTATTTATTTGAGTCCTTTCGCTCTCTCTTTTTTTTTTTTTTTTTTTGGTGAGTATAGCTAACAGTTTGTCTATTTTGCGTGTCTTTTCAAAAACCTAGCTCTTAGTTTTATTGATCTTTTCTATTGTATTTTTAGTCTCTGTTTTATATATTTCCACACTGCCAGGCCTCATCTTAAGGCCACCCTTCCACGATAAATGTGAGCAGTATATCTGCTCATAAGAACCATAAAATTTTTTGAGATATTTTAGAGGAAAAAGAATAAATTTTATTACCTTAGTCTATGTGCTCCATAAAGGCAGATGCTGTGTCTTTTATTTCTGCATAGTAGGTGTTTAGTGGCTTTTAAATAAATGAGGTTTGCATAAATGAATAAAAATGTACTAGAATTTCTGTCTTCTCTAGTAGTGCCATTCAGTTCAGTTCAATTCAGTTCAGTCCAGTAAATATTATTTGCAGCATGTACTGAGTTTGATACCGTGGATAAAGGGTGAGTAAGAAACCATCAGTTTCTTTCAAAGTGTTTAGTCTGGGATGGGAACATCAATTGTAAGTAGGCAGCTTTGAGACTCAGTGTTAGTTAAGTTCTATAGTTGAGATCAGACCCAAGTCTTTTTGTCTTATTTAAAGAAAAGCTGAGTCTTTGGATCAGGATAAGGGCTCTTCTTAGTCAGAAAATCAGTGAGGACTCATGGCTGCAAAGTGAAAGAGAGTATCTTTTTCACTGTAGTAGATTATATTATTTGTTGAAAGTTTTTGCCTTCTCTTTTTTCTGGCCCCTTTCCTTCCAGGTTTCTAAGCCATTCCTTATTGGGTTCCTCCCCATGGAACAATTATACTTCCCACCCCAATGACATCAAGCATGGCCATACGACTTGCTTTAGCAATGAAATGTGAGCGGAAGCAACTTGTGTCACCTCTGATCAGAAGCTTTAAAAGTCGTTCCATGGTTCAGCTATTTTTTTTCTTTCTGCCGTAAGCATGGATGGCATGTCCAAAATACAGCTTGTTTATTCTGTCTGGATTCCAAAGTGAGGAGGGTTAGATGAGAGCTGCAGCCAACCTGCACAAACATGTACATGAATGAGAATTAAACCATTATTGTTGTAAAAACAGAGATATTAAAGTTGTCTATTACTACAGCATGCCTATACTAAGATAACTGATTTATTTCCTAAGAGTAAGAGGGAATATCCCCACCCACTCTTTCCCTTAATGACCCATGCTCACATTTGCCTTTTCCAGGAAGTCTGGATGAGTGAAGAAGAGGATTGGGGTACAAGTGGACACTATGTTCATTTGGTTACACTGCCCCGTAATATAATACCTTTGCCCAAGTCCCTTGTAATTGAGAGCTGGTCATACTATCCAAAAGTATGAAATAGAGGCAGCAAATCCTGGTAAAGGTAAAAGCCAGTGAGAAAAAGGAGTATCTATGATGACAAAGCCCAAAGTGATCTTTTATAATCCTGCTAAGGCAATTTTGAGAATTCTGAAACTGTCACATAAAATTGAAAAAAAAAAAAAAACTCATATCAGCTAAGTTTCCCATCAGTTGTCATGGAAACCATCATTTTTTTTGTATAATACTGAGAGAATTAAATGTTAACTTGGGTATTAGTAGAGAGAAAGTGCTAAATTGCAGCTAGAAGAGCCTTTGATGGGTCACAAAGATTGAGTCCCAATCAGTCATGAATTCAAGCTTTCTCATAAATCTTTGCAGCTACCACTGTCATTGAAGTCATGTACTGAAATTCTCTGAGGTACCTGATGCTCTTCTCTGAATATTCCCTATTGCTGGCCCCAAGGAAGAGCAGTTTTCACTGATGCTATTAGTTTGATGTGCATATTTATAATATGACTCCAGAATATAATCTTACCCAATCCCTTGGGGGAAAAAGCACCTAGGTTGTCATTTTGATGAAGGAAAAGGTGAAATACATAAGTAAGACTACATATAGGGGATAGCAAATATATAGTTTTGGAAGATGACAAAGAGATTAATTCATTCAGTCTACGAGAAATTCAGCTTTCATCACATACACATCACATGACAGTAAAAAATCCATCTCTTCTTCCTGATGCTTGCATCAAGCTCTTTCTCATTGCCATGACTTTGCACATGCTGTTCCTATTAACAGTAATTTCTGGCCACTTCTTGACAATTTGTTATACTGTTACGTTTCTATCTCTTGTTGAGTTAATCATATCTGCTTCAATGTTCCCATATTAGATTGGCCATATTACTACAATATTTGAGGCAGAACTTTAGCTCTGTGTGTGTGTGTATGTGTGTGTGTGATGCCTACAATAACATAGTGCAAACCTGGTACCTTGAGGTGCATGTTGAATAAATGAATAATGAATGAATGAAAGGCATGTAACTGAGATTGTTAGGCTTATCTCAGCTTTATAATATTGAACAAGTCTTTGAGTCTCATTCTTTTATGTAAAATGAAGGTATGCCTGCAATATTGACCTACTCATTTAATATTAAATATCAAGCGTGGTAGATGAAACATATATATTTATATCTGCTCCCTCCTCATATCCCCAGGAAAGGAACAAAAATTATATAAATGATAATAAAGGGATAAGAAAAAGGTATAAATACACAAGTATGAAAAGGAAAGGAGAGGGGATAGTGGTGGCTGAGAATAGAAGATGCAAAGCATATAGACAAATGGAAATGGATGGCCGAGCAGAGAAAAATGAAACTCGAGTATCTAAATAGTCACCTGCGAAGAAACTTGGAAAGGCTTAAGAATTGGCATCACAAGTTACCTCTGAAGAGGAAGCTCAAATGTGGGGATGTACAGAGAAGGGTTGGATGAAAATTTGTCTAAGGAGCAATTAGACCCACAGGTTCTCCCCTCCCGTTTGCAAACAGAGGCTACATTTTCCTTCCCATCAGGAGACTGAAGTTTGCTCTTATGAGAAATTGTACTGGAAAAGCTCCGAGGATGCCAAGGGCATCAGCAACAGCAAAAGGTAGGGTGAGAATGTACACAGAAAATCAAAGGAAGTTAGTGTAAGGAAATCTCCAAAACTGTAGCATCCCCAATTCCCTCCCTCTACTTGACAGTCTGGCATTTACTTCTCGGGAGGATGACGGGAGGATTCCTCTCAGAACACTGACCACCTCAAACTAAAAGTCCTTTAGGTATACTAGAGTTGCAATATCTTACAACAAAGTGGCCAGGAAAACTTAAAAGATGAAAGAGACAAAACAATCAAAATGGATAAAAAGAAACCTACAGAGAATGAGCGACAATGTGAACAGAAGAAATTGCCAAGGGAAAGTCTGTAATATTTTCAGAAATATGAAAAGACATTGCACTTATGAAACAATAACTTTTGATACTATAAAATGAAACGTTTAAAGAAGTTTTAGAAATTAAAAAAATATGATCAAAATACAAAAGTTCATTAGACTAGTTAAAAGGTCAAGTTGAATATATCTCAAGAAAAGAGAAAAAAAGCCAAAAATAAGGGAAAGCAAATAAAGGAGAACTAGTAAGAGAATTAGAGGACATGTTCAGAAGGTTAATTCTGTGTAATAGAGGTTCCAGAAAGAGAAAGCAGAAAACATTAGAGGAAGAACATTATCACAGATTCAATGAATAAAATTTCCCAGAAAGTGAAATGGAAAGATATTCCATGCTCATAGATTGGAAGAATAAACATAGTTAAAATGTCCATATTACCTAAAGCAATCTATAGATTCAGTGCAAACCCAATCAGAATCCCGATGGCATTCTTCACAGAAATAGAACAAAGAATCCTCAAATTTATGTGGAACAACAAAAGACCCTGAATAGCCAAAACAATCCTGAGAAAAAAGAACAAAGTTGGAGGAATCACAATCCCTGAATTCAAATTATACTACAAAGCTATAGTAATCAAAACAGGATGTTACTAGCACAAAAACAGACACACAGATCAATGGAACAGAACTGAGAGCCCAGAAATAAAGCCACACATCTATGGACAGCTAATCTTTGACAAAGGAGCCAAGAACATACAATAGAGAAAAGAAAGTCTCTTCAATAAGTGGTGTTGGGAAAACTGGACAGCCACATGCAAAAGAACAAAAGTAGACCATTATCTTACACCATACACAAAAATTAACTCAAAATGGATTAAGGACTTCAATGTAAGACCTGAAACCATAAAACTCCTAAGAAGAAAATAGGAGAAGTACACTCTTTGACATTGGCCTTAGCAGTATCTTTTTGAATATCCTGTGTACTCAGGCAAGGAAAACAAAATAAAAAATAAACAAATGGGACTACATCAGATTAAAAAGCTTCTGCACAGCAAGGGAAACCATGAACAAAATGAAAGACAACCCACCAACTGGGAGAAAATATTTGCAAATCATATATCTAGCAAGGGGTTAATTTCCATAATATATAAAGAACTCATACAACTCAACAACAATAAAACAACCTGATCAAAAAATGGACAGAGGATATGAACAGACATTTTTCCAAAGAAGATATACAGATAGCCAACAGACACATGAAAAGATGTTCAACATCACTAATTATTAGGGAAATTCAAATCAAAACTATAATGAAATATCATCTGACACCCATCAGAATGGCTATATTAACGAGACAAGAAATAACAAATGTTGACGAGGATATGGATAAAAGGAAACCCTTATACACTCCCGGTGGGAATGCAAACTGGTGCAACCACTATGGAAAACAGTTTGGAGATTTCTCAAAAAATTAAAAATAGAAATACTGTATGATGCAGCTATCCCACTACAGGATATTTATCCAAAGAACATGAAATCAACAATTCAAAGAGATTTTTACATCCCTATGTTCATCGAAGCATTATTCACAATAGCCAAGACTTGGAAGCAACCCAAGTGCCCATCAATGGATGAATGGATAAAGAAGATGTGGTATATATTATGTGTGTGTGTGTGCGCGCGTGCATGTGTGTGTGTATGGAATGCTACTCAGTCATTAAAAAAGACAAAATCATGCCATTTGCAACAACATGGATGGACCTTGTGAGTATTATGCTAAGCGAAATAAGTCAGACAGAGAAAGACAAATACTGTATGATTTCACTTATATGTGGAAGATAAACACATAGATAAGGAGAACAGATTAGTAGTTACCAGAGGAGAATGCAGTGGGAAGAGGGCTAATGGGATAAAGGGGAACATATATATGGTGATGGATAAAAACTAAACTATTGGTGGTGAACATGCAGTCTATACAGAAACTGAAATATAGTAATATACACCTATTATAAGCTGGTATGACTTCAATAAAAAAAATTAATTTTTACACAATGTTATAAGCCAATATGACCTCAATAAAACAATTTTTTTTAATTTCCCAGAACGCAAGGACATGAGTTCCCATATATGAAGAACTCACTAAATATCTAGATGCAATTTTTTAAAAAATCTTGTCATTATAAAACTTCTAAACAGTAGGAAAAAAGAATGATTCTAAATGGTTCTAGAAGACAAAGAAAAACAGGTCATATATCAAGGATATAGAATCTTAATAGCATTGACTTCCCACCACAAGTATTGGAAACTAGAAGACAATAGAAGGTGTTGAAAATTTTGAGGGAAGTTAGAGTACACAGTTATATACCCAGCTAAATATCAATCAGTAATGAAAATTGTTGTAGACAGACTACTGTTCCCCCAAAGTTGTCCATGTCCTAACTCCCCAAACCTGTGAATATGTTACCTTTCGTAGCAAAAGGGATTTTGCAGATGTTGTTAAATCAAGGACCTTGAGGTAGGGAGATTACCCTGGGGTATCAAGGTGGGCCTAATGTAATCAGAAGATTCTTATAAGAGGGAAGCAGGAGGATCAGAGTCAGATAAGGAGATTTTAATGCAGGAGCAAGGTTTGAGTGATGTCATTGCTGAAAGTGGGCAGTGAGCCATGGAATGCAGGCAGCCCTTAGACGCTGGAAAAGGCAAGGAAATGGACTCTGCCCTAGAGCCTCCGGAAGGAACACAGTCCCTCTCCTATTTTGGATTTCTGATCTACAGAACTGTAAGATGATAATTTTGTATTGTTTTAAGTTTGTAGTAATTGGCTATGGAAGCAATAGAAAACTAATACAGTCATGCATCACTTAAGGAAAGGAATGTGTTCAGAGAAATGCATGGTTAAGCAATTTCATTGTTGTGCGAACATCATAGAGTGTACTTACACAAACCTGGATGGTATAGCCTACTACACACCTAGGCTATATGTTACTAATCTTATGGGACTACTGTCATTTATGTAGTCCATCGTTGACTGGAACATCATTATGTGGTGCATGACTGTACAAAGATAAAGACACTTTTAAGGGAAGTTATTTAAGGTCTACAGTTCTGCAGCTACCTAAATATTCATCAATTTTGAAGGTAAAGACAATGCTAGATATTGAAGCCAATTTTCAAAAGCACTTCCATGCTTTATTTCTTAGGAATCTACTGGAAATATGCTTCTCTAAAATGAGGATGTAAACCGTGGAATACGTGGAATTTGGCAAAGTGAGCATCCATGAAGGAGAGAAATTTTAAAGGATGGCATATATAATTATAAAATCAACTTGGGCCAACCATAAACAATATTTACATAGTCATAATAATGTATGCAGTAAATATCGGCAGACAAAATTTGTGATAAACTCTGTTGGAGCATACAAGTAGCAGAGAACAAAAAGGTATCTTCTTCTTCCAAACAAGGAAGCAATAAAAATGTCAAGAATTAGAAAAATCGAGAAATGAGCACTAACAGCAAGCTATTGATAAATGTGGAGGTAAATACCAGAGGACATAGCTAAAAGAGTGGGATGTGTTTGCCTTTAGGGGCTGCAAGTCAGAAGCAGGAAGTATCTCACACTTTTAAACTGTTTATATATTATGTAGGATTAGAAATATACAGAAGGAAATACAATGAGGTTGTGGAGGAGAAACCATTTCGTTCACTGGTGGAGTCCATTCTTCCTTTTTGCATAATTCTACTCTTCCTTAAAATTAAGTTTTCCGTTGGGCTTCTCACGTCATAATGTTAAATGTGTGTTTATAGGACTGTTTCCTGCACTAGTCCCTGAGCTCTGCATTCACAGCCCCAGTATAGTGGCATGCCATTGGCATATAATCTACTTGGGCTGAGTTCTGTGTCTCATTCATCATTTATCCCAGAATCTAGTAAAATCCCTGGCATACAATATATAGTGGTTGAATAAATGAAATTCTGGCTGAAAAATGAATGAATGCATAATCATTATTATGATTTTATGAGCATCATAAATCACAGATTAATATGAGAAAGAAGATACCTTTAAAGATTTTCATGTAAAGTAGGTGTTTGAAATGATCTTGAGGAGATATGCTAGCACCATTGCATATCTCTTATATAGGCACACACGTTGTTCCACCTTCAAAGCTTCAAAGTTCATTATATAATTACGCACACTTTTAACAAGGACCCTGCATACTGTATTAAGTTGATTCCACAGCTGCATCACAGTGTCAATCTCAGTCACTGAACACAATTTTCACCACACTGCCAGCTCTCTGGAGTTGACTTCTCTGTGTCCAATTGTTATATACTCCTCACAATTGCCAAGTGTTGGTAGTGACATGGAACCATCTATGATGATTACAATGACTTCAGTCTTTTAGAGCAATAAAAAAATACTTTTTAATAATTTCTATTTCTCTTATGCCCCAAAGATTAGACTTACCACATCAATGTATGCCAAGACAGAGTAAAAGGCATCCTGGACTTGGATTTGAAGACCTGGATGCAAATCTGATCTTTATAAAACTTAATTAACCTCTGTGAGTATGTTTGTCAATTATTGTTGCAATAATTCTATGTAATAAATGATTCCAAAACACAATGGCTTATAGCAGCAAACATTTTTTTTATGCTCACAGGTCTAGAGGTTGGCTAGGGCTCTAATGGGTTCAGCAAAAATTGGCTGGACTTCAGGTAGTGGTTGGGTTTTAGGTCTATTCCAGGTGTCTATTCATTCTCTTTGGACTTTCAGCTACTGGACAGTTCCTCCCATGGTGATGGCTGAAGCACAAGAGCTAAGCTAACTCATGCAAGAATATTTAAGTCCTCTGCTTGTGTTTCAGTCTCTATTCTTTCATTGGTCAAAGCATATGGTCAAGTCCAATATCAATGGGGTAGACATTTGTCAGAGTTCAGTTAGAAATAATGAGTTATTGTAAGTACTATGGCAGTAGGGTTTATTATAGTAAATTGATCTTACACCTATGTGGGAAGAGCTGGTCAATTACTCATTGGTAAAGGGGTGAAGGAGAATTAGAAGCCGCGATGGGGTGGGGGAGTTACACTCATGAATCTGATCTGGTTTGTGCTCTCAAGCAGCTGGTGCTGAAGCTAGGTAGAAAAGTCTGGTGTACATGTTCCCGTAATCAAAGGTAGAAAGTGTTGTCCTGAAGATAAAATGGTATGAATTTTCAGCAAACAGAATATTTCAAGCAATTGGCTTCAGAAAATCTTTCTAGTTTAAATTTATTTAGAAAGAAAGAAGAAAGAGTTAGTAGAGGGCTATTATTATCTACTGAAGTGGAAGTAGAACATGCTAGGCCGGTATCTGATGGACTCCATTTTCCTGGAGTCCTTAATAAAGCCAGGGTTATGGTTGTTTCTGGAGAATAATCATGACTACAAATAATTTTCTGGCAAAGGAGTGAAACAAAAGTGTTTTCTGGTGGCATTCTAGCTAATCATAAGTACTTTAATGTTATGAATTTGTTTGGGGCAGTTCTGATGAAGTTATAATTTTTTAATCCAGACAAAGGATTTGGATTCAGTTACTGATCGATAAACATTCCAGGGATACTCATTTCTTTCACTTCCTTCCAACTTCACCATTAACTTTTTCTGATAGAATGTTTCAGATTGAAAAGCAATAATTATCCAGCTTTACTTGAGAAAAACCTCAACAATGCATTCATTTTTACAGGATTTATGACTTAGAAGCCTTTTGCTTTCTTAAAGCAACCATAATGACCACCCTTTGTAGGTGACCTGTCAGTGTTGAGGAGGGAATGACTTATCTCCATGGGATAAGTGCTGAGGAAGGAAGGAAGAAAGAAAGGAAATATGTGTCTAATTCACAAGTGATAAAATATGGCCTAAACGTTGTTAAAGCACACGCACTGTGATCTAGGAGTTCTGGAAGGTGTGAAAGGTAGCCACATCAAGTGACTTTCTCAGCTGTGATGATCTATGAATAATCTATGGATGATCACATTGAGTGTCTAGATCTGCTTAGCATTGTTGCTGACATTTTGTGGATAGTAATAGCCTCGTGGTCACTTCATTATAAGCCTCCATATTGCAGTGTCTGGTTCATAGACAACACTTGAGGCTTTAGATTCCAGACCAGTTCTTTCTGATTCTTTGGTCCTGTAATTCCTAACAATGGTGTTTTTAAAACACTAATGTGAGTTCCACTCTTACATTCACAGGAAGGGTTTTTAATTTGCTAGTGCAAAAAGAAAGAAATTGATTTAATAATTTGATTGCCTTGTTCACTGAAATCGTGATTTTAAAACACTTAATATTAAATTGAAAAGTCAAAAATGTTTTAAAACATCTTTGAGACAATTATATAAAGCTCATGGGCTTAAATATTAAAGTAACATTGACAAATTGGGAGGAATGAAAGACGATTCAAATGTTTTAACTGATTTTCAATCAAGGGCTTGAATCTGAGTTTCCTAGTTTAACTTTTACACTGATAAAGTTTGGGACCGGCCCCGTGGCTTAATGGTTAAGCGCGTGCACTCCGCTACTGATAGCCCAGGTTCAGATCCCAGGCGCGTACCGATGCACCGCTTCTCCGGCCATGCTGAGGCCACGTCCCACATACAGCAACTAGAAGGATGTGCAGCTATGACATACAACTATCTACTGGGGCTTTGGGGGAAAAAATAAATAAATAAAATTATTAAAAAAAAAAAAAAGAAGTAACAGACCCAAGGACCTTCCTTGGCTAAATCCAGGAAGGTACTATATTAGCAAGAAATGGTCTCCAAAGCAGCAGCCTAGGCTCCAGAGTCATCAATTCATTTATTATGCTTTACCTCAGTTAACACTGATCAAATGGCCACAGTAACAACATGGCCTCTTATCCCTTCCCCTCTGCATCAGTTCTGCCTGCCTCTGCAACGTTGGATACTAAGATTATTTTAAGTCTTTATTAATATTACAATTGAAATTAGATTAAAAACAATTTTTCGTGATCATAAAATAATCCATCTTATTGATCTTAGAAAATTTGATGCTACTGTTGATTACGTTTCCTTATATTTGCTTTTTGTTTTGTTCATATTTTATTCTACCTGGTAAGTCTGTATAATGTTTTCAATTTTTAACCTGGTAATCTTTCTCAAAATAATATCTTAAGAATTTCTCCATGTTATTATAATTTACTTATAGTTATTTTAAGTGTTGTGTAATATTGACCAAATAGATGCACAAAGTTCACCAAAATAGGTACATATATGCAAACGTGTGTATATATTATTTTATTGAAGTCTAACTGACATGGAGAAAACAGGAGGTATTTCAAGTGTATGATTTGATGAGTTTATATATAGGTATGCACTTGTAAAATCATCACCATAGTCAGGATAGTGAAAATATAAATCAATCCTAAAGTTTGCTCATCTGTCTTGGTAATTTACTCTCCCATTCTTCTCTGCCTCCCCTCCAAACAAAAACCACTGACCTGCTATCTCTCACAATATCTGTTTGCATTTTCCAGAGTTTTATATCAATGGGATCATACAATGTGTACTCTTTTTTTGTCTGATGTTTTTCACTCAGAATAATTATTGGAAGTGTCTAGTGGTATCTCATTTTTTGTGTGTGGCTGTAGTCTGCATTTCCCCAATGATTAAGAATGTTTGACATCCTTCTATGTGCTTATTTGTCATCTGTGTATCCCTTCTTGTGAAATTTCTGTTCAAATTTTCTAACCATTTTAAAAATTGGGCTGCTTGTTCTCTTTTTATTGTTTTGAGAGTTCCTTATATATTTGGATAAAATTGCTTTGTCTGATATATGCTTTGCAAGTATCGTCTCCCAGTGTGTGGATTGTCTTTTCATTCTGTTGACAGTTTCTTTGAAAAGGAGTTTTCAATTTTGATGAAGTCCAGTTTGTTCTTTCATGGATTGTGCTTTCGGTGTTGCATCTAAGAAGTGTTTGGCTAATCTATCGTCACAAACATTTTCTCCAATGTTTTCCCCCTAGAAATTTTAATGTTTTATATTTTACATATAGGTCTATGATACATTTTGAGTTAATTTTTTAAATGAGGAGAAATATGGATCAAAGTTCTTTTTTCTTTCACATATAGGTATCCATTGTTCCATCATCATTTGTTGAAAAGACTAACCTTTCTCTACTGAATTGCTTTGTACCCCTGTCAAAAATCCGTTGTCCATATATGAGTGAGTCTATTTCTGATCTCTCTGTTCTTTTCCATTGATCTATTTGTCTATCTTTAAACCAACACCACATGAATTTATCATTGTAGCTTGATGATAAGTCTTGGAATAAGGTAGAATTAACCTGCCATCGTTTTTCTTCTTTTTCAAAATTATTTCATCTTTTTTAAAAGCTATCAAAGCATATTTTCTATTTGCTTTGTTGGTGACCTGTTAACACTAACGAAAATGAATAGTTATGATGCATCTGTAGCTTACTTTGGGAAGGTCAGAAAACCTAGAAATTTATTGTCATTTTATTATTGTTCACTTAATTTTTAAAAAATAAAGTATGCATCCAAAAATTATAAAGACTCTTTTGATCTAATAGTATGGCTCAAAAAGAAGTGAACCATCTGTGTCCTTTTCTTTTTCATTATAATTTCACTGTAATCACCACGAGGAATAAATCTGGGGGATATCCATTGAATATTCTGAAAAGCCTTTAAGAAGAAAACGAGCAACAAAAAAACGTCAATTTAAAAGGAAAAAACTTCCAGGCTCAGTCTGCTGTAGTGTATTTTGAAAATGCATCACAATTTCATTGATATTTGATGCATTGATATTTATAGCTATAGATAGAAATATGATTTATGCTATTGAGGGATAAGCTGGTGTAATTGATATATCATCTGATGATGCTAATGATACTACAATACGGATAAAAATTAGAAATGGTGGACTCATGTCTTAGAAATCCTAAAAAATCTGAAAGTACAATTAAAAAAGAGAAAATGTTACTGTTGTACAGTCACTAGAGACACAAATTCCATCCTGAAACACCATCATGTTCAGTTCAAGTCTACGTGATGGGTTTGGAAGAAAGCTGTATGTTTTGACTCACTTACCTGGAAGAAAGCAAAATTTGTCCACCAAGAAAGGAAGGTGGAGCTGCACACAATGTGGGTCACTTCTATGTCTGTCATCACTGATACAGTATTTTCAATAGTCCCTTTCTTAGCATTCATGTTACAATGATCTTCCCTGAACTTTTATTTAGAATAGATTGCTTATTGAAATGCATGTATTTTATTAAATAAATGCACACAGTATATATTTTTAGAAACAAATGGTAGGAAATGAACATAAGAGAGGTTTTGTGCCACGTGCTGTGCTAAACATTCGTTTGTATCTTCTGATTTAATTCTTTGAACAACATAACAAGGCTGATATGTCGTTTTACTGATTATGAAATTAAGGTTGAGTCTGGTTCAGGAGCTCAGAAAACTAGTAAGTGTTAGACCTGGAATTTAGTCTCAGGATTTTATGATTCCAAAACCTATATTTTTCCTGAAGACAATTATCCAAATATATTGATTATTATAAAATAACTGTGAGCCGGATTATGAGGAGGCTGTTCTTCACTGGCTGCATTCAGACTACAGACTGGGTAATTACTGATTTGGTAATTCCATTTATATTCAGTCTCCAGAAAGAAATGTAAAAGATTCTGAGAAAATAAGATCAAGAATTCACATTAAATGATATTTGCTGGACTAGAAGAGAATGACATGCATTTTAATTCAGCCAGACAGGTGCTAAAATGTTTGGAGCCAACAAAAACTTGAGGGAGACAGCTTTTTCTCCCATAAGAAATAAAATCCTTTTAAGAAGTTCCTTAATTCCTTTGTGGTGCATGTGGGTGTCCGTGTGTTTGTGTTTGAGATAGGGCAACGTCATCTAAAAGAGGTATTTAGTTTCATTCAGAACTAGTTTTGGACCTGAAGTATTCTGGAGAAAGCTTTCATAGTAACACGCGTAATATCCTTTAAATTATTTTGGCATGTAGAAGTTAGTTATTGCCAGGAAGGAAAAGGGGAGAGAGGAAAGAAAGACACATTTATTGACATTTCCATTGTTATGCTAGAGATTTTCACATATAGAACCTCATTTACTCCTTACGATATGTCTGAGGTAAGAAGTTCCTTTAAAGATGAAAAAATCAAGCACAAGATATTCATTGTCACTCATTGCCTGAAGTCTAATGTCTTGAAAACAGTTATTTCGTGTGTTTTGCCTGAGTACTTTGGTTCTGTCAGGTGGGTAACACTAGTCCTTATTACTCTATTTTGGCCAGAAGTAGAAGTCATCTGTTTTTTTTTTCTTGAATGATCTTGGTAGTTGATGTCTTTCAAGGAATTTGTTCATTTGACCTAAGTTGTTTAATTTATAGTTGTTTATAATATTCCATGATTAGCCATTTGACATTTCTAAAATTTGTAGTTGGAATTTGTGTGTACTTTCTTTTTTCTTAATAATTCTGCCTAGAGGTTTGTTAATTTTATTCACCTTTTCAAAAGAATCAGATTTTGAATTTATTATTTTTTTTCTATTGGTTATCTATTTCTCATATTATGGATTGCTACTCTTATCTTTATTATTTCCTTCCTTCTGTTTACTCTTAGTATAGTATGATCCTTTTTTAAGCTTCTTAAGGTGGAAACTTAGATCATTGATTTAAAAACTTTATTCTTTTCATATATAGGCATTCAGTGCTATAAATTTCCCTTCAATCACTGCTTTAACGGTATCCCACAAATTTTCATATTTTGTGTTTTCATTTTCATTTAATTCAAACTATGTTATAGTTTTATTTGTGACTTTCTCTTTGATCCATAGATATATATGTGTGTGTGTATGTATGTGTTTAATTTCTAAATATTTGAGAATATTGCAAATATATTTCTATTACTTCCATTTTAATTCTGATTTTGTAATAGAAATTCTCTATATTATTTAAATCTTTTAAAATTTATTGAGAATTATTTAATACTCCAGAATGTAGTCTAACTTATTAAATGTTCCATGTTCACATCAAAGGAATTTTGAGTGGAGGGTTTTATAAATGTCCATTGGAGCATGTTGGTTGATAGTGTCATTACTAATTTATTGTCTACCTGTTGCATCAATTATTGAGAGACTAGTCTTGAAATATCCAACTATAATTGTAGATTTGTCTGTTTCTTCTCTAAGTTCTATCAGTTATTGTTTCCTTTACTTTGCATCTCTGTTAGTATGTGCATACACATTTACAATCATTATGTCTTATGGATAAATTGACCTTTTTGATCCTTATCTAACATCCCTCCTTATTACTTGTTCTCAAGTCTGCTTTGTGTCATATTACTATAGTTACTCCAGCTTTCTTTTCATTACTATATGCATGGCATATCTTTCCATATCTGTGTCTTTATGTTTCAATAACTTACTTTGATAACATATAATTGGGTCATGCCTTTTTGTCCAGTCTCACAATCTCTGCCTTTTAATTGGAATAGTTAGGCTATTTCCATTTAATGCAATTATTTTTATGGTTGGGTTTTAATCTACCATTTTGCTATTTGTATTTTATTTATACCATCTGTCTTTATTCCCTTTCCCCCCCTCTTTTCCCACCATCTTCAGCAGTGTTTTTTATGATTCCGTTTTATCTTCACTGTTAGCTTGTTAGCTATAACTCTATTTTTTTCAGATGTTGCTCCAGGGTCTACAATGTACATCTGTAAGTTATCATAGTCTACCTTCAAATAATATTAAATTGCTTCACATATAATGTGAGAACTTTATCATGGCTTCTTTATACTTTATACAACAGTAAACTTCAGTTTTCCCCTTTCTAGCCTCTATGCTATTTTGTTAATACATTTTATTTCTACGTATGTTATAAACTCCAAAATATATAAATATTAGGTTTTTAAGGCCAACTTATTTTTTCAAAATTAAAAATGAGAGAAAATGTCTTTAATATTTATTCACATGTTTACTATTTCCAGAGCTCTTTAATCTTTTTTTTAAGAACCAAATTCCTTCTGGGTGAAGAATTTCCTTAAATTTTCAGTGTACTGTAAGTTGGTGGGTGATTGATTCTCTCAGCTTTTGTTTGCCTGATAAAGGCCTTCTACACCTTTATTATTGAAAGATATTTTCACTGAATGTAGAATTATACGTTGACAGTTTTCCCTTTCAATACTTTGTAAATTTCTCTTGTCTTTCTGGTTTGAATGTTCTTTGAAGAGAAATCTGTGATCATTCTTGTTATCACTCCCTTTTATATAATATGTTTTTTTTTTTTTTTAATCTGGTGGCTTTTAAGATTTTTCCATCCCTGGTTTTTATCCATTTGATTAATATGTACCTTCGTGGGTTCTCTTTAAGTCCTGTTTGTGTCTGTTGAGTTTCTTGGATATGTAATGTTACAGTTTTCATCACCTATGGAAAGATTATGGCCACAATTTAGCCATTATTTCTTCAGGTAAGTTATTTCTGAACCCCTGTCGCTCCTATCTCCTGGGACCCCAGTTATCTGTGTGTCAGACTGCTTGGTATTGCCCTACAGATTATTCAGACTCTGTTCACTTTTTGCTGTCTTTGCTTCAGTGTGGATAGATTCTATTGCTATGTCTTCAGTTTTACTGATTTATCATCTGCAATCTCAGGTCTGCTGTTTGGGGTTCTCTCTCTCTTTCGGCACTGTGGCCCAGACACTGGCAGTGTGCTAGGGGAAGTTACATGACCATCTTCCTCTTTTCTCTTCTTTTAAGGATCACTGCCCTGCACTGCCTGTTTTCTGTAGTCTGAAAGTGTTACTTTGTAAATTTCTTTTTAGTCTTCTAGTTGTTTAATGTAGGAATGCATTTCTTTTTGGGGTAGAGTGGAAGTATTTCTTCAGTAGATTTTGATAATATTTTCTTCATTTTGATCTTGTGTTGTCATTTCTGACATTTACAGTTTTAAACAAATACTTTTTTGGGAATCTGTTAAACTAGGCTTTATAGAAACAAAAAAGATGCCCGAGAACCTGGATCTGTCCTCAAGGAGCAAGACAACTATGTAAACCAAAAAATGCTATAAAACAAGACAGAGTTTGTGGAAGAAACGTTGAAAGGGTACAGGCAAGGACACCAAAGAAGCATGGTAGGAATTTCATCAGAAACATGTATGTGGTGCAGAGGGAGATATACACCTGTTTGCCATGAGATTGTGAGACCAGAAAAAGTTTTCAAAGCACATGATTTTTTTTAAAGATACAGTTTCTTTTAACCTGGTATATTAACTTCAGAAGGCTGAGGTAAATTCTGTAATTCCTTGCTAAATTCCCTGCACTAGGGTTACAAAGACAAACAGAAATGGTGCTTCCCTTAAGAGGCTGGCAATTTAGCAGAGGAAAAATGTGTAAATAAATAAATTTAGCAACATATTCTAGGACTGAATAGGAAGAGATATGTAAAAGTTGAATTTCAAGCATGAAGAGGAAAATGCCAAGTCTAGCTGAGCAAGCAGGAAATCTTGATTCAGGAATTTCCCTTGGTGCTGTTTCTGAAAATTGAAGAGTTTCTTTGCTGGGTAGGTTGGTGTAATGTGTGTTATGTGGGTGGAATATTGTGGGGAAAAAATGGAAAAGTCATAGGGTCAGATTGTTGTGCTCTGAAACCTAGGAGAATTTTGAAATGGAAAGAACCTACAGTGTGATGGAGATGAGTGTAGTCAGAGATAAGACTGAAGGGTAGACGACAGTCAGTTGTGTAGGGTTGGACATTTTGTAAGATTTTATTGACTATTGGTTGACAACAGTGAGATAAATTCATTCCTTCCAGATTTCTTTCTTACACACAGGCATCGATAGTGGTGTCCTTCACTAAAATAGTCAATACAAGAGTGGGAAGCTTGGAGGGAAATGAATTTAATTTCAGACTTTTAGGCTTTAAGTTCTCAAAGATATCCGCTTGAAGAAATCCGGTAGACATTTAAACATAATGTTCTTGCTCTAGTTTACGGAAAAAGTTGGACTAAAGGTAAGGTTGGGGATTTATCATCTATAAGTTGTTGTCAAAGCCATTAGTGTAGATTGAACAGAGAGAAATGTGAGGAGGAATAGAAGATGACCTGTAAAGTATCTCCGGAATTGAATGGTTAAGGAAGAATGAAGTAAAACAGAAGAAAATTGTGTCTCAGAGCCAAAGGTAGTGAGAGTTTCTAGAAAAGAGTTAACAGTGTTACATGCTTAAATTTAATGTATGGTAAATGACAAGAAGAATCTGCTGGACTGAGTAGGTTGAAGGTCAGTGGTAACATCTGCTAAGAGGGGAGATGAGGGCCCAATTAAGAGGACAGTAGGAAGATTGGGAGATAGAGACCAAGGCTGAAGACTGATCATTCCTCAGGAAACCTAGCTCTGAAGTGAAGAAGAATAAGATGGTATCCAAAGAGAGACACTGGGTAGAAAGTTATCACTTTTAGGAGGTAAAACACTTAAATCTATTTTTAGCTTCTGTTGTAAGAACTAGTAGAGAGGGAAATGTTGAAAATTTATCAGGAAATATTCTTAATGACAGCGTGGGTGTGGTGAGACCATCTCTTTCATACGTGGCTGGTGAGTGTGTAAATTGATATAATCTTTCTGAAAAGCATTTGATAATGTGTGTAAAGACCCTTAAAAATATAGTTTTTGACCTTGTAAGTCCACTTATAGAATTCCTCCCTGTGGATAGAATCAGAGATGCAGATAAAGATTTATGTACAAGGGTAATAATCACAGCATCATTTATAATAATTAAAAATGGAAACAATCTTTATGCCAAACAAAGAAGGCATAGTTATATAAATTATAGCATATTCATAGAGTATTACACAACCACTGAAAATCCTATTTTCAATGACTTTCAAATTATTAGGGGACATGTTTTTTGCAATTCACTGTTGAGTGAAAAATGAGAAACAGAAAATGCTAAATATAGAGAGGAATCCAAATGTTTAAAATAGAAACGTAAAACTTAAAAGAGAAAATATTGAAATGAGTAGGAAAAACTAGAAAATTGAGCAATGTTTCAGCGTAGACTTATGTTGACTAGATCACAACAGTGACCTAAGGGTCAATTTTAAGTAGAGAGATACTTCTACCTAAATGGGAGAAATAGAAGGCAATTTGTAGATGTGGAATGGAAAGGATGGGGAAGGAAATTAAAAGATTTTTTTCCATTAAATGCGAGGCAAATCCTTCTTCATCATCGTCATCACAACCACGTAATATGAATTACTTATGTTGAGTGCTAATTTTGTATCATTTTGTGTTAAATGTTTTTAATATTCACAGAAGATGTTAGTAAAGATTAGCAAACCAAGGCATGGAGAAGATAAGTTACTCTAGGAAATGATAGACTCACTTCTTCTTGTCTCCACAGTCCAGTTCAGAGCCTTCTGCTGAGAGAGGACTGGGGCAACATTGATAAGGAGAGATTTAAAGATAGTCACTGGGGAAATTGAAGGGAGCTGACCGGAGACAACAAGAAAAAGAAATGGCTGAGTGGTACAGAGGGTCTTCTTAAGATCACGTATTTGGAGTGCCACCAGTTCACAAAATTATATTTTATTTTCTCCAAAGGCTGTTACATGCCTTGAGGTGGGAGAGGAAAGGAGAGAAGGTTGGATTAATTGAAAGTTATGGTTTACTAGGGAGATTCAATAAAAAGAGTAGGATTTGAAAATTTTGAGAGTGTTGGCTACAAATGAAGTTGAATGGGAGCTAAGCTTAATGTGGAATACAGGGTTTTTATAAGGGGGTGAGGGAACAGGATAAAAGATAAGGGTGGAGGGAGAGACCTTAGTACTTGAGCGGGGTCAGGGGTAGACTGAAAAGGGCTGAAGAGGAAAGTTGATACAATTTGTTGGCAGCAAGAAGCTGAGCACTTTGAAATTATATGGTTATATAGATCAGCTGTCCAAAATTCTGTGAAAAAAATGAAAGATTACACCATCTCTATGAAGGTAGAAATCAGGAGTGGAGATAAAGACCATGAGGCATGTTTCACAGTGCTTAGTGGATGAAATGGAGTGACTAGACGATCTGTAGGTGATAGAAATGTGAAGGAGAGCAGAGGTGGTGAAGTGAGGTGACATGAACCTCAGAGGATGAAAGGGGTTTGCATAAGGATCAATGAAATAAAGATCTAGGATGAGCACAGGGCACTAGGAGAAAGACTCTGGACTTTATGACAGTGGGGCATAGGGAGAAGCATTTTCTTAAAGAAGCAGCAGGTTATAGTCCCATGCTTAGAACGTTGCCTGATGCACAGCTAATGCTGAACACCAACTCATTCTGACTTTATAGACAAATGAATGGATATAAAATTAATGGGTCCACACCAGGAGGTAGAGGGATTCTGGGAGGAGCTGAGGATATGGTAGGATGGGGGCTGTTTACCTTGGAACAGGGGTTTCAGAGATCATAATGGAAAGTATTTGTGAAGAACACCAGAAATGGGTGAAAGAACATGATGGGAAAATGCACAGAATAATAGATGGATGTGAGTCATACAGAAGTTTGTTCAATGGAAGGGCTGGTGTTCTGGCCAGTGAGTGAGGATGGCAGGCATGAAGGATGTGTCTCACATCACTATGCTGAAGTCCTTAAGACTGGGCTGGCCGAGGCCTAAACAGTCTGAGAAGCCAATAATGTTAGAAGCTTGTAGTTCTTGCTAGTTCTCAAATGGCAAGATATGGAGAAGCTTTTATAATGCTTTTTAAAGATAATTCTGCCTTGATTATTGGAAATGATTAGCTGGCCTTTAAACTACTCCACTCCCAGAGGAATCGTTGGCTTGAGGTAGCTATGGAACAAGGTTTTTTACTGACAAGAATTTTATGTATGACAGAGCAGCTTGAACGAAACTACTGTTAAGTAGAGCTCTTTTTACATGGCTGGAGATGATTTTGGCTATTTTCTCCAATGCCTTAGCCTCAGGGGTGTAGAGGGAGACTTCCCGTTGCTAAAAGCCTAAAGCCTCAAGTTCTGTCAGCAGCCTGGTTCTGTTTTCTGCTCCGACAATTTGGTGAGAGCCTCTGAGGTGGTGTAATCTCTCTTCTGTAGCTTACATGTCAGTAGGATGCATATAAAAATATGATAATATATATTTGTCCTGAAGCAAATGGGTGAACTAGATGAATCACTCGGGGAGAGAAACACCCACTGCTCCCTCACATTGTCATCAAGGTAATAAAATTTTCTAAAGGAAGAATTATTGACATGTAGTGCAATGTGAAATCAATATCTGTATTATCTACTGAGCACATGCTGGGCATTTTTACCAGAATCATTGGTAAACATCTTCAGTCATACATTTCCCAAATTCTTGGATAGATTTGTGTTTTAATTAACATTCTTAGCTGGAAACTCGAGGCAGATGGGAAACGTTGTTAATAATTCCATAATTGATAACAGTCATTTCCGAAACACAGAAACAACTCATAGCTCACTAATTATTTTAGAGAACAACACACTACAAATTGTTAGGAGAAGCATTTGGTGACATAGGAGGTTGAGCAGTTCAGGGAGCAAAGACTGGTCAGAGGTAGAAGCCCAGGGTTTGAATTCAGACACACCACTTAGCATGGAGATGACATTTATCTTCTCTAATCCTTAGTTTCCCCATCTATAAAATGAAAATAATTCTTATCTTCGTAGGGTTGATATGAAAAATAAATGAGGAAAAGTATTTGAATGAACAACGCAGCATGTCCAGCACCAGTCAAGTCTTCAGTGACTCACCTGAGGTCAATATATGTAATAAGAAACTGCCTAGAGGTTATCCGTGCCCAACACCCACTCACTGCTCAGCCCTCGTGACAACTCAACTTTTTTTTTTTTAAAGCGTTTTTAATTTTATTTATTTATTTTTTTTCCCCCAAAGCCCCAGTAGATAGCTGTATGTCATAGTTGCACATCCCTCCAGCTGCTGTATGTGGGACGCGGCCTCAGCATAGCCGGAGAAGCGGTGCGTCCGTGCGCGCCCGGGATCCGAACCCAGGCCGCCAGCAGTGGAGCGCGCGCACTTAACCGCCAAGCCACGGGGCCGGCCCACAACTCAACTTTTTTTAATTCTTAAATTTCTACCTGGAGGATCAAGGATGACCTATTTTTTTTTTTTTAAAGATTTTATTTATTTATTTTTTTTCCCCCAAAGCCCCAGTAGATAGTTGTATGTCATAGCTGCACATCCTTCTAGTTGCTGTATGTGGGACACGGCCTCAGCGTGGCCGGAGAAGTGGTGCGTTGGTGCGCGCCCGGGATCCGAACCTGGGACGCCAGCAGCGGAGCGCACTCACTTAACGGCTAAGCCACCAGGCCGGCCCAACGACCTATTTTTTAATAAAGGTTCTGGGTAGTCCTGAATTGAAGAAATCAATTTAACTTTATTTAACCTGGCATTTTCCAATATGTTTAATGCCAGATGTGTCTCCCCCAAAAAACCTATTAATGTCTTGAGGAATCAAAGTTCCTCAGAACACTTTAGGAAACACTGATATAAGGGTTCAATCCCCCTCCCATTGTGGAGTCAACAGCAGCAGCAGATTAATGCTCATTAAATGATCACTATGAACTAGGTTCTGTCTTATGGACTTTTAACCATAAAGTCTCTCTTAATTCTCACAATATTCTTCAGAGGTCAGTACTATTACCAGCACCATCCTGAAGTTGAGGAGACAGAGGCTCGGAGAGTTTAAGCATCTTACCTAAGGTAACAAAACTAAGAAGCAGTGGAAGACGATTTGAAGACAGTCAGCTTCTGTAATCACAATGCTAATCTGGGGTTTAATCAGCTAGTGTGGTTCAGTGGATGCCGAGTGCAAAGAGAAGACCAAGAAACTAAAAAGGGAGCCCCCTGGATTGACATATTCCTAAGGGCCTGAGAAAGTACTACAGCCAGGGAAAAGAGTTAGGAAACCAGAGAAGCAGAGCCAAAAGCAAGAGCAGAGAGCTGAGAGTAAACTGGGAGAAGGGAGGGGCGTTGTTCTAGACTGCTAGATGTTGTCTGTGTCTTGCCTTTATCGCTCAGTCATGGTCTTGTGTGTGGGTAAGCCTGCTGAGTTTAAAAGACCACGAATAGAATGGACATCTTGGTTCAAATGGAGAATTTCATTAAATCAGGCCATGGAACTCTATTCAATGTGTAGATTCATACAATTAGAATGAAATAACAGAGGAGCATACTGGGTCAAATGAATACAGCTAGGAAGGCAGCAGACATTACTACATTCCATTTGGAATTTTAAAATTCTCTCAAGCAAACGAGTCTATTACTAGATCATGATGGATACCAATAAGCATGGCTTGCTTCTGCGCTTAACCCAAACAGCTGTTAAGTGCAATGCCCTATTTTAGTAGGGTTTATGGTTTTGTGAATTTAAGGGAGAATGATTAAAATGGATAGCTTTTTTTCCTAAGACCTGGCATTCTGTCTGGGGTTAAGAAGGCAGGCTCCTTTACTGAAATATGGGAACCATATGAGGGTAAAACAATGGGGTTATATTTGACTCGCCATATAGAGGGAGTCATATGGTTTGGAGCAGGAATTTTGGAAGTAAGGATGAGCTGCTGTGGAATCCATCACTGTCTCTTACCCCAGGGCTGATTTACCTGCCCTGTATAGGTTTCTTCTTCATCCTTTGTTCATCGTGCACATACAGTCAGGAGCTGAGTTCTCAGTCAAAGGTAGTGACTTCTTAGGGTTAATGGGTTCCCCTTTTCTCACATGTATCCAAGACGCTGTCCTCATCTACCAACACAGGCAAGTGTGCATATTCCCCGAGACCCAAACTCGATGAAATTTGAGAGTTGGATGCTTCTCTTCCTTTCCCAGCCCCATAGAAAAACTCTCCAAAGTTGCCAAAGATAAAAACTCTCCAAAGTTGCAATGAATCACCTGTCTCTGGGTGGAGTAGCAGTTTGGATACCATTTAAGCTGGACGAATGAGGCAAAGGGACCACTGCAGAAAAAGTGTAGCTGGGAATGCATCATAGATTCAAAATGGGTTCCTTAAAATATTCACTAAGAATAAATTTTCTGATATTAATTAATATTAATTCTCTAAAACCTATCCAAAATTACCTTAATTGCACTACAGAGTCCAGATCTAGGAACCTGTCTTCTGTGTGCCTTTCTGGGGTATGGGTGGTGGATTCTGTCCAGCAGCGAAAATGGATTAACAACATGCCAAAAGAGGAAAACCTAGTCTATCATTTGGGTGATGGTTTGCTCCCACTTTCTGCTCTGTAGCAAAATGAGAGTGGTAAGCTGTCCAAGACCTAGTATAAGGTATTTGATGGTTTTTGGAGAATTGGCCACTTGGTGGTTTAATTTTTAATGAATTGATTTGTAGCAAATTAATTTTGGCTATATTGAACTAGAGCCTCACATCAGCCTCCCTCATTAGTGAGGGTCACAGAACACTATGGGTGAATGCGGGACCTCCTCCTCTGTGTTCGACAGTTCTGGACTCCGTGTTTAAATCTAAGCTGTGCTTTCCAGTCCTCAGGGGCTGAGGACAATTTAGCAAAGTCTCCTTGTTTCCCGGTCATATCTGTCCTGTCTCTTTTGTTTGTAGAGTCTACCTGGAAAGATTCCTCTTCTACATTCCTAAGCTAAGGGATAAGAACTACATCTGTCACTGAGAGGATGCCTAATTCAGACCTCATCTGTTATTATCTATTGCTGCATAACAAATCACTCCACCACTTTGTGGCATAAAACAATGAAACTTGACTTATGCTCATGGCTCCTTGTGTCAAGGATGTGTGTCCATGTAAGTGGAACCAAGATGTCCATTCTATTATCAGTCTTTTAAACTCAGCAGACAAAGCCAAGCAGGATGGCTTGTCTCTATTCCAGATGCCTGGGACCTCAACTGAAAAGACCCTAGAGACAGGATGTGACTTAGATGACGGGGTCTGGAATCATTACTTACGTGTCTGAAGGCTGGGCTGGGACAACTTAAAGGCTGAGCTCAGCTGAGGCTTTCTACCAGAGCAACTGCACACAGCATCTTCATATGACTTGGGCTTCCTCACAGCATGGAGACCTCGGAGTAGCTGGATCCCTTTCATAGTGTACAGGGATCCAAATTCATGTGTTTCGGTAAGCAAAGTAGAAGCTTGTGGTCTTTATGCCCTAGATTTCGACATCATATTCACTTCTGCTCCTACTCCAAAAATTGAAGTAGTCACAGCCTGTCCAGAATCAAGACTAGATACAATACACTCCCACCTTTTGCTAGAAGAAGTCCTGGCTATGTTTTAAAACTGCCGCATTTGGTAACTATCAACACAGGGTAATGAGATTGCCTCTTCAACAGATCTCAGTATATCTCCAAATAGATATTGCTCTTTTAGTGCAATCTGCTTTGGACCTAGACACATATCTAGGGATATTTCCATGGCTCAAAAAAATCTCGGGGTAACAGCACAGGGCCAGTTTGGGATGTTCAGAAGAACAGCAGTCTCATTAATTTGTAGTCATTCTTGCTTTTGGATGCCAAAAGGCATTCCCTAGTTTCATCCTCTGTCTTGATTGCCAGACTTTATGGGATGCATTTTAGTGTCTCCAAATTAGTCAGGGGCTTTGCTGCCTCTAACATGGTTCACCACAAAATGTTGGAACCAATGGGCCACATTATAAAAGAGGATTATTGAACATGGGTGTTGAGTCTGGTGCTATGGGACCTTGCAAAGGTCCTTACCGTAGTGGATTCACCATGATCTGAATTCTGTCGTCTCCACAGACTCAGGCAATCTGAAATTCAGTATTGGTTAGTACATGCTTTTGGTGATGAGATCACATGAAACAAGAGACTAGCATATAGACAAGATACCAGTCTAATGATTTATATGGGGAACTGTCGCTACTTAGGGATACTTCCATTCACTGGCGTTCCCAGTTTTTTCCAGGAGGCACCCTGTGTGACAAAGCAAGTCATAATTAAAAGCCTATTTGGTAAGTATCTGGAAGGCAGGTATGACATCATGATGATCTTGTATACTCAATGCCTGGCGATATCTGGTGTAGATTAGGCTCACAATAAATGTTTGCTGAATACATGAAAGAGTAATTTAGAATGGAAGAGATCTTAGGGGGGGTGTGACCTGACAGTTTTCAAACATCACTAAGGTTCTTGAAGAGGTGATCTAGGAGTCACCTTGGGGATTAGTGGGCAGGAAGTAGAGGGGCCTAGAGCAGCTCCCCTTTTATTTATTTCAGATATTAGGTCTCTTACTAAGATTTAAATTTTGAAAAGAATTCTACTGATACAAAATGTCAGTAGCTAATAATAGAAAATATTGCCATTAATAATGTTTGCCAATGAGGAAACTGATACCTAAAATAATTGTGTCATTTGCCCAAAGTCACCTAATCAGTAAGAGACTATGCTGGCACTCAAATTGGAAGCTTCCCACTCCAAGCCCTGGCCTGTTACTAACATGCAATATGCTAATAACTCACTGGAAACTTGGCCCCTAATTTGCTGTGAAGTTCTCCCCTCCGTCTCCTGACAGAGGCATTTGGCATCTGTCCAGAACTTGTTACAGCATCTTCATTTTCTTTCTGAGAAGCAATGCTTGACATTTCAATCATCACCTTACAAAATTCGCTCCTGCCTCAGTTTGTTCCTCTTCCACTCTGAGCCTCATCCATTCACTTTTTTCTTATTTCCTTGGACAGTGTCATAGACAAGCTATTTTCTGGTACAAAGAGGAAAGGAGAAGGACGATGCATTGGACAAGTAGACAATAAAATCCAGGCAAAAGCTCATTCTAAAACACATTTTCTTTAAAGTATTGTTATCACTGCTATTGTTCACACCATTCCATCTGTTCCCTTGAGCTGCCATCTCCTGCTGATGCTTTAAAGAGGTCAAAATAACCCTGGTGGCTTACTTGCAGGTAAAAAATGCAAGCAATAGCCCCAGAAAAGTATTTCTTGCTCCTCTTCAGCTGGCTGTGCAACTGACCTGCCTTGGAGCTCTACACACTCACTGTCTTTCTGCCCGCAGCTGACTGTGAGGATCAGAGAAGTGGAGAGGGTCAGAGATGAGAAGGGGCCTGGGAATCTTGAAATCCAGTCTTATTTTACACATGAAGAGACTGAAACCCAGAGAGGGGGAATAATTTGCTCAAGGCCACACAGCTAATTAGTGGCAGAGAACTGTGTCTCCTGGTCCCTAGTCCAGGACTGTCTTATCAATGGCAGGCTTATTTTTCCTTCTGGCCTAATGCAGTGCCTTCCGGCTGAAACCCTGGCGACAGAGCAGGCTCCCAGCATCACAGAGGACCACTGATGTCCTATGGACCAGGCACGACACCCAACTAGCTGAAGTCAAGAGGGACACAGCCTGTAGAGTCATGCAGACCAAGTGTTCATCAGTCAGCACAGAGACACAGCCAGCAGCATCAGGGGCCGAGTTGTCTAGCTGCACCAGCGTCTGTCACTTGAACTCTGTTGTGACAGGTGATTGGGGCATTAGCAGTGTGCTCACCAGAGAGAAAGAAGATGGGGGAGACAGTAGGGACCACAGACAAGTGTTTCTATTATGCCCAGAAGAAAGAGACGAGCAATGAGTTCTAGTCTGGAGCAAAAGTTTGCAAACTTTTTTTTTTTTTTTTTGTGAGGAAGATCAGCCCTGAGCTAACATCTGTGCTAATCCTCCTCTTTTTTGCTGAGGAAGAACAGCTCTGAGCTAACATCTATTGCCAATCCTCCTCTTTTTTTATTCCCCCAAACCCCAGTAGATAGTTGTATGTCATAGCTGCACATCCTTCTAGTTGCTGTATGTGGGACGCGGCCTCAGCATGGCCGGAGAAGCGGTGTGTCGGTGCGCGCCCGGGATCCGAACCTGGGCCGCCAGTAGCGGAGCACGCGCACTTAACTGCTAAGCCACGGGGCCGGCCCACAAACTTTTTTTTTAAGTAGCAAAAAGTTTTTATTTTTCTAGAAAAATCTTTCCTGGACTCCAGCACATAAGATAGATAAAGGCAGAGCTGCTTTGGTTGAATTTGGGGAGAGAATAAGACATCCTCTGAGGCTCCAGGCAACTGAGTTTGGATATTAATGGTCAGCAGGAGGAATTTGGCCACTAGGAGGAGTTTTGGAAACCTGTGGTGGTAGTTCTGGTTTTCATAGTTAGTAGAGGGGGAAGTATTGTTATTTAGTGCACAGGAGTGAGGATATCGATGTCCTGCAATGTGGAGGACAGTTCTAGACATGGAAGACTTGTCCCATACCCTACCTGATTGATAGGAATGTCTCCCCAGACACTCATGTAGATGAAAAAGCAGTTTGTAAGTATCTGAGCCTTGAATCCAACTCTATTGTACATATGGCAAGTAGTGTTTATTACACAGTTTTAATATCCACTGCATTTTTCCAGAAATGCAACAAGTGGGGTAGTGAACTAAATAGTGTACTTTGCTCTTTTCTTAGGAGCATCACCAGGAGTTGCTCACCAAGAGACAGAACAGAGAGTTAAAATCAAGGATTCTGGAGCCGGCCTACCCGGCTTTGAATCCTAGATCCTACACTTCCTGACTGTGCGTGACTATAGCCAAGGTGCTTAACCCCTCTGTGTCTCAGTTTTGTTAGCTGTAAATTGGAGATAGTAACAGTGCCTATCTCAAAATGTTATGAGAATGAAATGAGTCAGTAATGTAATGTGTTTAGAGCAGCACCTGGCACAAAATAAGTGCTCTAACTTTATCTTAAAAAATCCTATCACTGACGGCAAAGCTACTTATGTGTGGCTCTAATACAGTTATATACTTGCATGGTTCTGTAGTTACCATTGTCGCATTCCTGGTGGTTATGATAGATTGGTTGATAGATAGATAAACAGATAGATAGATGCATATTTATGTCTTCTTTAAAAAAAGCAACTATAAACAAGTGTTGCAAATAAATCAATTAAATGTTGTCCTATTTCACTTAAATAAGAACTTCTCGGGTAAGCGTCTAACTGCTTTATTATGTTTTCTAGGGTAGCCATGCCCAGCCTTTTGTGTATTGATTATGTACTATTTCATTATAGATTATTTTATTTTTGTATCTTAAATTTAGAGTTTATGTTCGTTTTTTTCAAGATTATGTGTGTAGGTAGTTTATATTATTTTTAAACTTCATTTCAGGATTGTAAAGAAAGAATTACAAAATGCTTGTTAGTTCAGGGCACATTGGGTGTGATTAGATGAAGAACCAGTGCAGGAGATGAATGAGAAGCCCCTGGAACTCTTGAGTTTATATCTAATGAAAGCAGAGTTGCTCTGAGTAAAGCTGAAAAGAAATGAGAGGTTTCTCCAGCCCACTCTGTTTTTCACTAAGCCCTCTTGCAACCTTTAAGACTCCAGTAAACACAGTTTGAAAATAGTTCTAGGACAGAGATTCTCAAAATACATCTGAAAATAGATCTTAAGTCCCAGTGTTGAGCTTCCTAGTAGACTAAGATTGAAACCACCAGCAATGGAATTGTCCTCAATTGCATTGACTAAAGGCTATTGGCAATTAACACACTAAAAGATTTATTAAGGATTGCTAGTATCTGCCATTTCTATTATAAAATTAGACATTTCTCAAGTTTATTTTAGAGTCAATTCATTATCCTACTGAGCGATCTTGCCATCATCAAAGTCCTGGCCACACTGAAAAACTCCTCAACTCACCCAGAGAGAATTTTTAGAATTTGAGAGAAGGATGCTTTGTTAACTGAACACTGCAAGTGTTTCAAGTTGGTTATGGCTTTTAATTACTATGATTCTTGATTCTTAATTATAAATCACTATTAGTTTATTTATATTAATATCAATTTTGTTTCTTGTGAATTTTTTTTGCCTAACCTTATGTAGTAATGCTAATTTTAGCAGTATTATTTTTGGCCAATTATTTTTCAGTTAGAAGACTTTTAGGTAATTACATTTCAATTACAATATGAATTGTCTATACCTAATCCCCAATTTGCTTTTACAGTGAGGAGTTTCTATTTGTGAAATGAATAACAAATTACTACCTGGCTGGAAAGTGACAAAAAGATGAAGTGGGTTGGGTAGAATCCATAGCCCACCTAAAAGAACCAAGGTTGATAAAACTGAACAGCTGTCTCTAGACCAGACAGGTAAACCTAGGGTGAGGGTTGGGTGAGAAGACCAAGGAGCTGTGATGCCCTGCAGGAAAGGTAGAGAAAGTGTAGGCCCACCTAGAGACAGGTTCTGTTAATGGAGATGATTATTTTTTATCTGAAAGCATGTTTGCAGAACACATCAGGCAGGCTAAACTTACAGATGAACCAAGGTTCTCCTGAGGAACTCTTCCTGGAAAGACAGCAAACAGACAAGTCAGATTAGAAGTTATCATTTCTCTGCTTTCAGACACTTAAGTTATTTTTTGTCTGTTGGGAATTCTGGGCTTTTTAAAGCTAGAGTCCATTCATCTGTGGGCAAAAAGAACAGACATTTCCAGGACTTACCAAGAATGCCGAGGATCTCCATCCTCATACAAGTGAGAGCACATATCAATCAAATTATAGATAAAGCTATCTATGAAATTTTCAGGGGCCGGCTTACTTTCCATCAAAACACATCCACATTTTTCTGGACTAACAGAACATGTAAGTAGGATGGCTAGAAGACCAAATCTCACGCAATTATAGGACTATTTTGTTTTTTTCAGTAGATTTTGCATGAGTCCTAGAAGTGAAAATGACTGGGTTGAACTCCATTTGCTAGGCAGGGTTTTGCACAAGTATCTAGTACCTTCCCTCCGCCTAAATAGAAAGTCCTGCATCCTCAGTTGGAAAATGGCCCTTGGGTTTTCTCCCAGCCCCAGTATTCCATAATTTCAGAAGAAATCAGTGAGATTCCTCCTAACCCCGTTGTGCTCACTGTAATCTTCTTCACTGTAGCTCTTTGTAGTTTGAGGCGGAACCTAGAAGAATGGACTTCCTTCCCCATTGAACTGAATATGAATTATCTATACTCATTCCACTAACAGGAATTGAAGACTGTCTGTATACTACACATGTTTCTAGGCTTAGGGATGCAAAGATAGGGAACCTGATTTCAAGCTGCTCGAAGTCCAGGCTTTACTGGTATAGACAAATGAAACGATGATAATGCAGCAGAGTAAGCATCGAGTTTCAGATAAGTAAGGTGTGCTATGGGAGTGGAGGGTGTTGGGTTGTAGCATCTTGAGTCCAAAGTCATTGTAAAAATGTAAGTACCACTAGACTGTTTAGAAAGAGAGCAGGTATATCTTTGTGCACTTCCAGATGGCCAGATTTCTCCCTTTTAAGTTAGATTGAGACGCACAGTTGGCCTCTCTGAATGCAAATGTTACCACTGATGACACTTATCACCCTTACTTGGGTTCTTTATCTGAAGAGTATAATGAACAGTAGAACTTGATTAATGCTTTCCAACCTTCATCCATAAAAAGCAAATAATAGGGGGCCAGCTCGGTGGTACAGTTGTTAAGTTTGTGCGTTCTGCTCCGGCGGCCCAGGGTCCGGCAGTTTGGGTCCTGGGTGCAGATCTACACACTGCTCATCAAGCCATGCTGAGGTGGTGTCCCACATAGAAGAACTAGAAGGACCTACAACTAGGATATATACAACTATGTAGTGCGTGCTTTGGGGAGGAAAAAAGAGGAAGATTGGCAACAGCTGTTAGCTCGGGGGACACTCTTCCAAAAAAAAAGCAAATAATACATCTAACATTCACTGAGGGCTTACTCTACACCAGACACTTGCAAATGTGGTTTTCTACATGAATTCACTTAACTCTCACCACTGCCTTATGAGATAGGGACTCTTCTTAGTCCCACTGAGGATTAGAGAATTGAGGTAAAGAAATGTGCAGAACGTGACCAAGGTTGTAAAGCTTAGTAATCTTACTAAGTTTACTGCCTCCAGAATAATGTATCTAAAATTCAAATATAATCACATCACTCTCCTGATTAAAAGCCTCAGTGGCTCCCTTTGCCTAGACTCAAGAGGGAAAATTCCAGTGTCTTAGTGTGAGATCTTAGGTTCTCTGTGATTTGGCCCCTTCTCCGGTTACATCTCTTGCCTCTAACTGTATATTTCAGCCATACATATAGGTCTCTCGATATACTTCTTTTTGATATTTTTGTCTTCATCATTTTAAATTACCTGATATGTGCTTCTTATTCCCCTGCTCTTTGCAGACTTAGCTCCTCTGTCACCCCTTCTAGGACATTTCCCTGCTAGCTCCAGGTCAGTGGTGCTTCCTCTACTGAATATTCACCTGGCTGTCTGTGTGTCTTCTTGACTAGAGCTTACCATATTGCATTGATATTCATTCAAGTGTTTCTCCCCTGTACTGGTCTGTGAACTCATCAAGGACAGAAGCCATGTCTTACTCATCCTGAGATTGCCAGCCTCTGGCACAATAGAGCAGAGTGGATGCTCAGGACTGTTGTCTAAACAGTCCTGATGCAGAGGTTGTGCTGTGCAGCAGCTGAGAGCTGTAACTCTGGAGCTCAGATCCTGCACTCCCACTTACCACTGTGTCACTTGGACAGATGCTCTAAACTCTCTGAGCCTCAACTTTCTCGTTTGTAAAATGATAAAAATAGTATCTTCACCATGGTTGCTGTGAAAATTAAATACAACAATGAATATAAAATACATAGCAGGTCATTTTGTACATGATAGTCACGTATAAATGTTGCCATTAATCCTCATCATTATATTTAGAAACCCAAGACAAGAGAACATCTGTTTAAGGCTCCAGGAGCCTTCCAAGAAATTCTTCCCAGACTTACTTTCTTGCCATTTACTAGGGCTTGTCAATCCTTGCAGTTAGAAAACTGCAAGGAAAAATGGCTCAATACATGGATCACATTGTGTATCACTCATTTTTTTCTCTCTTTTCAATGGTCTCTTTCTCTGTATTTGAGAAAAGATTATAGGCTTGGAAATGAATTCAGAAGGTTAACGGAAGGTAGCCTGGGGAATATGAATAAAACTGAGGCCAAGATAAAATTGTCAGTCTTGCCATTTTTTCAGTCTTGCCGACTGGAACACACTTTAATAAATCTATTTAGGTCTGTGTTCCTTTCTGATGTATTCTCGGGTGTTTCTGATCCCCAGAGCCATGTTTGCTAGCTGGTGAGCTAAAATGTTGGTAAATAGATGGCAGATGATATTTCCCTTAAATGATATAGACTTTAAAGAACTGAAAACAATTTCAAACTTTAAGTGTATGTGATGTAATAATATCATTATAATAGCTACCATTTATTGTTTGCTTACTGTGATAAGCACTTTCCATTTCTAATCACATTCAATAATCACAACAATTCAGTGAGGAAGGTATCATCGTTATTCTCATTTTAGAGATAAAGAAACTGAGGTTTGGAGAGCTTAGGACTTGTCCAAGGTCCATAGCTATAAATTGGCAAATCTGAGACACTAAACCAGTTCCACATGACTCTCAAGTTCACGCTCTTCATCACTTCACTGAACAAACACAACCATACACACACGTTCATACACATGCAAGCATGCACACATATGTGAAAAGCCGGTAGATTTAGGCTCCTAAAAGCGTATATAAAGCTGCAATTGAGGTATGAAAAATTAAACTTTTTTGCTTCATATTAAAAGTCCTTGTTGGCTCTTGTTTAAACATGGAAAAGAAACGAGGTTTAAGACATTTATTTTGGCCTGTTCCTGGAGACCGTGGAGTTCAATTGAGTTCAATTTCAGGAGTGACTGTAGCATTAGAGTCAATGAGGAGCAAGACTGATGTTTTTTTCCTGATGGTCTTTGAACTGCCTAAGCTCCCAGAGGCAAGACACAACGTTCACTATCTGTTTTTTTAAAAACTTCTTTGTCCAGCTGTGGCTCACTGTTCAGCCAGCACCTCCAGTCTCCAGAAACATTCAATTCACTCTTTTCCCTCATTGGCAAACTCCCTTCTTGCCTCCAGCTCAGTTCATCATTAGTTTGATTGTACTTGCAGATACCTGTGACACTGCTTATCAAGTACAACTTGCTTTCCCTTAACGTAAATTGTTGAACTTTAAAGATTTGGAGCATTACAATGTTATTTGAACTCATGCCAGTAAGCACATTACTCTTTCAATTGTAATTGAGTCATAAATCACTCCTTGGCCTTTACCCACTGCCACGCTTGTAGTTAACTATTGAGAGCGTATTCTGAGATGCCTCTTGGAAAATAAAATCTTCTTATACTTGTTACATGTCTTATTATCTCATTATACTGAGAGAAGGAGAAGGGCCAATGTAATATTTGAGTCAAAGCAGGTGGGTTGGTGTGAAAAATGAGGGAGAAGTTCTTAGAAAAAAATGACAGAGCTTTCCTTTTCTTGGACAATCTAGACAATCTGTGTTGTTGATGTCTGCTGAGATGACAAGAGTGTCCAAGCAGAAACAATCAATAGGAAATGTTGCTAACAATTCCTCCCTTCTTCCCTCCTTCCTTCTCTCCCTTCCTTCAATTTAAGCCATCCTTGTTATTATCAGTTACTGGATGCCTACTCTGGATAAAGCACTGTGCAAAGATCCCAGATTTAGAGAATGGAGACGCAAAGATTGATCAACCTCAGTCTCAGCCTCAAGTTGTTTTTATAATACTAGAGGAGGCAAAACATGCCGAGCTAGAAAGAAACTAAAATCCAAGGTGTGGGAAGAGCTTAGTGCCATAGAGAGGCACAGGTGAGCCTGTGGCATTCAGATGAGAGATTCTTCCTGATGGGAACTCAGAGATCTTCATGACTGTGGCAGTATTTGGACTGGACTCTTACAGAAGACAGGAGTGTTGGGGCTGGTGGCAACATTCCAGGTGGAAGAATGTAGAGGCATAGAGAGATGAGAAATCTTATGTTTCCGTCAGTTCGCTCATTCCTGCTCCATGCCTCTGGACCTCTAGGCCAGTAATCCTTGATCCTAACCTCTTCAAACTCTTTTCCATCCATTTTCCCTGATCAAACTCATGGATTTTGTGTTGGGTGGATATTCAGGGCTTTCTAGGTGACCACCTGGCTAAACTATTGATTTGTTCACATGAAACTATCATTGGTCTATTATTCATTTAAGGTTACTTGTTCATATTTTAACAAGGAATTTCTGAGATGTGACCTCAACTCTACACATATAGCATTAGATTATCAGGGTGCCTATTGTTGTTTTAGGGAAAGAAGGAGTGCTTTCAGCATTCTCAGATTAGAGAGATAACTGTCCTCATAGCTAACTTGGCATTCCCTTTGTCAAACATTATTGGGCACAAAAAAACCTGAGCAGAATCTGGGTTTTGTGGGCAAGATAATTTGCATGTAACCAGTTCACTTTTTTGGCAGACAAATCAGTTGGGGAAAATTATGAGGTTTATATGGGGGCACTCTGGGGTATATTAAAGTTAAACCAGGCTTAGACGTCAAATAACTCTTTCTAATAACTCTTTATTAACGAGAACAAAATATCCCTTAAAATTTGCACAAATCTCTGTTCCAAGAGCCTCATGCTTCAAAGTTGTCTGTTCAGATATTCTAAAGGGATGTTCTACTTTACCTTGAGGACAAGGGAAGGAAAATGGAATATTTCTTAAATAACATTATATACCATGTACTATTTCTAAGATATTTCTCCTCTTACAAAATTTCCTCCTGGCTTATCATCCCACTTACACTAAAACGTAATCTTCACCTGGGCCTATGAGATCCTCTGGCCTCTGTTCACCTCTGTCTTCTCGTTTCCTGTCACTGTCACCACTACTTAAATGGATTTAATCATATTGACTTGCTTCACTGACTATAATGACTTCATTCCTTCCTTGAGGTTTTTGTACTTCCTGTACCTTCTGTCTGGAGTGTCCATCCCCCAGAGAGCCTGTTGTTGTTACTCTCCTCACATTCTGGTCTCTGCTCAGAGAGGCCTTCCCTAACCACCTGGTCTAACGTAGGCCCTCTCCCACCACTGATCTTGGCTGCTTTCTATCCAGTTTAGTTTTCTCCATCCTACTTAATACCACCTGACATTATGGTACATATTAATATATTAGTTTATTGTCTAGGTTCCTCCTTAGAATGGAAACGTCAAGAGAACAGAGACTTTTATCTTGCTCACTGATGAATTCCCAAAGCCTAAAACAGTGCCAGCACAAAGTAGACATTTAATCAAAATGTATTAAGTCAGAAAAAGTATTGCTGTCTCTGTTATACAGAGGAGCTTATTGTGGTCAATATAGATTGGAAATTTACTCAAGATTGCCAGCCTAATAACTGAAGCAGCTGGGAATGAAAACTTCGAGCTCCGTCCCCTTTCGCTACACCAAAACAACTTTAAACAGCATGCTGTAGTAAATTCCTCCCTTGTGTTATAGTTTGACATAAGCAATATCTTTCTTCTATAATACCTCTGTTATAATTAGGTGTTTATTTTTCTCACTTCCCATTTCAATAAAACCTAATCTTGGTTGTCATCTTCTGTAGAATAATTGCAGAGAATCTACTACACACAGTAATCATTAATTAATGCATAAAGTATATTAACTTTAGCTGATACAAATAATACTAACGACGATTCATATTCTCTGTCTCTCTCTCTCTCTCATTATTTGACAAAGCTTTTTTCACATCTCTTATCTCAATTCAATGCATATCAGAGCTGGAAGGCATCTTAGAGAGAGGCCCTGAGTGGAAAGGGACTGTTTGAATATCACATGTATCTGTGTAGTGGATTTCTGTGCTCTTTCTGATATGGCCAGCAGCTTACAGCCTACATATGAGGAAAACAAAAGGAAAAAAAAAAGCTAAAAGCAAAATCTATCTTAATGCCCTAAATCTTTCCTTCGCCTCATGTTAACATTTGTCATAACCCAACTTCCTTGAAAGCTCTTCTATTTATTTTATCTATGCTTTTTTAATTATGTGGTGACTTGACAGAGCCATATCTCAGTGCCGTTTTAATTGGAAGTATTGATGTCTGAAGTTGCACCCTGCTAGGAAAATTTTAATTATGATCCACATGTCCCCAGCCTGAATGGTTCTGTGGTAAATTATAATGTTGTTCATAGCTATCCGTTTCCTTCCCACGCCTATAGGAGGAATATACATCCGCATCCTTTGTCACACCACTTGCCGTGCCTCCTGCAGGCACCATTGGCAATACTGGCTGCGTGACCTGCTTTGGCCATTAGTATGTCAGTGAATAGGACGTAGGTGGCCTCCAAGCAGAAACTCCTTGCCACAAGAAGAAGCACATTGTACAAAGGGGCTGATCTCTCATCTTGACCTCCAAATGCGAAGACAGGTGGAGCAGATTCATAGGAGCTTGAACTGGCTTGAACTTAGACTTTCATGCAATAGGTGCAAGGAACAAAAATGTTGTTGTTGTTGTTGCAGTCCATTGAGAAACGTCGAGTTTGTTGGTCATCACAGCAGAAGCTGAGTAATAGAGGTTCAAAGAAAGTGAAGCAAAGAATTCTAAAAGCTCAAGGTTGAGGATATATCGGAGGTCATTGAGTCTATCCAGTAGAGGAGTTACTCCAGAATATCATAGCAAGCAGCTATCAAATCACTGCCTGAAAATCTCCACTCACAAGAAGCTATCTTGTCAACTACTCAACATTTTTGGAACGTACCTTGTTCAAGTGATCCCTAAAAATGTTGCTACAACCATGACATCATCTGCGTTGTACCTGTACCGTTAATTACTTATAATTCCTCTTTAACTAAACTCTTTTTACTTAAATAAATTTACTTGACAAAGATACTTGTTATCACTACAAAAAATGGGAAACCATTATCTCTTGCCTTAAACAGTAGGTCATTTGGTAAAAATACGTATTATAGAAATGAAAGAATATCATTCATTCTAGCTGTGCTCTATTGATTCCTACAGCTATGGGCCTTTCTCTCTCTTTATTAACAAGAATTATCAGGAAATGTTAGAGAATTGAGCCCTACTTCTTGTTACCAGAAAGATGGAAAGAGAAATCAATACAGTGTAACTTACTCACTGTGTGATTTAGGGCTGTGCAATCTATGTGTGTCCTTATGTGGAGCAGCAGGAAGAAACACTAGAAAATAGACCAGATGGAGCAAAGGAAGCATCACTTCTCCCAAGGACTGTTATCAAGAATTAAGCCTTTCAACAACTTATTTTATGATAATATATTGGTATCATAGGTAATGACTCTGATGAAAAGATGATAAAATTATAATCCTCCTTCCACTTTTATGCCATCACGTCTCCCCACAGTCTTAAGTCTTCTTTTCTCCAGAATAAACATCTCCAAGTCATTCAGCTTTTCCTTGTTGGCTATGATTTCTATGGCTCTCCCTCAATCTCCCTCCCCTGGCTAGTCTTCTCCTTGTCAAGTTCCCTCGCTCTTGTGCAAAAGTGAGCACAACTCACACGTGAACAATTTAATTGGTCTGAAAAGTTCCTGTGTACAGTCCTCTATCATTTTTTTTTTGTATCTCCCAAATGTAATTAGGACGTTATGGGAAACTTTGGAAAACAATAACTGACAAATGATTGACTCTCTCTGCTGCTACTGCAAAAAGCCTTCCCTTTCTGGAGTATAATGAAAAGCTTTCCTGAAGCTTTTACTGTTAGTTCTGGAATCCCCAAAACTTAAAGCTGTTCTAAGCCCAGGGGCTCATTTTGTTTTAACCATTCTATTGCCAAGAAGGGATCAGGGCTATTGTTCCTACAAATTGTCTTCTGGTTCTTGTTCAAGAAAAAATGCATATCAGTCAACTGAGAGATTAGAGCAGCAGGACCTAGTCAAACAGGGTAAGGAAGAAGGACAATTTCAGTGTCTGGGAAGAACCTGACTGTCACCCAACCTGGCAGACTGTGTTGTAAGTGAAGCTATGAGACTGTCCATTTGACTTGACAATGTCAGCCTCAGATGTGCTAAATTGTCACACTCCTCTGACAAAACATCCTGGGTGGTAATTCCTTCCTCGAGTTAAAATAGCTTTCAGACCTCTCTGGCTACTTGGAAACTCCCGGGACTGCTTTGTAATGCGTGCCTGATTAAAGCGCCTCTGTGTGCCAATGGGAAAGAGACTGCTCTCCCACCTCCCCAAATCGCTCATTAGTATATGCGTGCACTTAAGCAGTAGCACTGGGAGATGGAACGGAACAGTTCAGCCAGTTATGTTATGACATTCTGTTCCCCTCAGAAGGCTTTGTTTTAATTTTTTCCTTAATATTTCCTTCCTAGACCAAGTATGGTGGTCTGAATGTGTGGGGAAATACCCATCAAACTGATTTTTACTATTGGGGCATGCTGCCTGTTACCCCTTCTTCAGAGCTTCTTTGCCGGCTCCTGGCTACATGGCCTTGGACGGATCACCAGTCACTTAACCTCTCGGAGCCTCAGTTTATTCCTCAATAAAATGGGAATTTACAATGCCTTCCTCTAAAGGCCATTGTAAATATTCAGTGAAATGACGTGTGAAAGTCCTGCAGGATACAGCCTGGAACATAGTAAGCACTCAATAAGTGGTATTTAAATCAGAATCGGACTGTACGAAATACTAAATCACGTTCCTCTAATGTGAATGCCCCACAGGTAAAGTCTGTCCAGGGTCAAAGGGCCTGTAGGGCAAGCCCACAAAGACAGATTCATTGAGGGCTTATGCATATTGTTCATCATTTCTATCCATACGAGACTTAAGGACTGTTGAAGAGAGCTCAGAAAGGAGCTGTGAAAGTGAGGGAAGGTCCCTGAGGCCATTTCTCTGAGGAAAAGGTTGGTGGAGGCGGGTTCTCTAATCTGGCAGGTGAAGATTGCAGCATGACCTAATAATGGTCTTCAGGCATGATTGATGTTAGTAACTGAAAGAGTAATGGAAGGGTTACATTAAAGTGGGCATACATCCTTATCATTCTCCCAAGACCTGCTCGATATTTCCTAAGAGCATGAGTAGATGAAACAGATGCCTATTGCTGTAACAATAATAGATATTGAAGCTGGAGTCAAGGAGAAAACTGCCCTGCCTGTGTACTTGTCAGAAGAAGAATCTGGGGGCTGGTGGCTAGTACCTGGACATTTTTGAGGATACTCTGCCTCATGGACTTTAGGTAATTTCACGACATATGTCTACAGACTGTGAACTTGCCTCTTAATCTGGACGAGGCCCCTAGTGCCCAAAACAGTGCCTGACTTACAGTGAATGGGTGACAGGTATCTGCTAAAGAGCTTTTACTCTTATCTTTTGAAAAATGGAAAATGAAATGAAAATGAAAATGAAAATGAAAATGAAAAATATTCTACCCCTAGGGTGAATGTACATGACATAGACTAACATGATAAATGCTGGGTTTCTTTATAAAAATTACTATAAATGGTGATGGTAGTAGGAGAAACTGCACAGGAACCGGACACCTTGTGTCTTTCACTAGGCTGTGAACTTCTTGAAGGCAGATTGCTTACTGTCCAATGTTTGAGCTCAGTGGCTTTCAATCATGGCCATATGTTAGAATTTTCTGGAGAGCCTTAAAAAAACACTGAAGCCAGGGACTCAAACCAGACTATCTGAATCCAAATCTCTGGGTATGTCACATGGGCATTGCCATTTTTATGTAAGGTGCAGTCAGATTTGTGAATCATTATTCTAACTGAATGCTAGAATAGAACTGAAAGAATAGAAGATAGCTTGTATGCATTATGATCCTTAACCCAACAATCATAAACTCTTGAAGGTTCCAGAACTATTATGAAAAGAAAACAAGTATAGTTTATTTAGAACACATTGGAACTTTTCCTTATCTCATAACTGTCCCTCCATGGAAAAGAGACACAAGAAGATTCAAACTGGTCTCTAATTTTGTTTACAGTCTCGTATTTTTGACTCAGCTCTCATATAGATGATAGAAACTGCTTCTTTCAAATCTGTACAAGGAAGGAAGGCATTTGATATCCATCTTTTGCAGAATTTTATATGCTTCTTGACTTTTATGCCAAACATCCCCAACAAAAAATTTGTGAACATCTCATACGTTCTAAAGCCAGGACCAGCATCTCATGTCGAAGGTTTCACATTATCTAAATTTACACGCTAGAGAGGTATCTGAATTTCTACGAGGGCCATAAAAGGCTATAAGCCATAGTGCTATGTATAAGTGATCAATATTTGGAGAATCTTAAAGGCAGAGTGAGCATTTGACAAACAGGTGAAGGATTCCATATTGGATATTCAAAATAATTAGCTAGAATAATATAAAGAGGGAAAATGAAGTCCACATTGCAGCTGTGGCATTCAGATCATCCTGTCTTAAAGTGATTATCAAAATCCTGGCAGTGAAGGGAAAATGGAAAAGTGTTCTTTGCATTCCTTCTTGTTCTCTTGATTTCCTTAGAATATTGCCAACCTCTCCCCAAGGGTCTAAGTTCCTAGTTTAAGAAGAGTTACTTAAGAATCAAACACTTCTTCCATGAAAAATATTGCTCTGTTGCAGTTTACCACTGCAAGACAGTGTGGCATCTTTTATGTGAGGAACATGGTATTTTACATCTGGAACATTTCATTTTAAGTTTCATTCAAATGAAAACAAAGCAAAATTGTCATAGAACTTGTAAACATTAGAAAATTCCTATCAGGATCCTCCTGGATTTATAGACCCCATTTGATAAATGGTGATGGACTTTATTCTGATTACCATTAGGATCTACCATCTTAACAGATAGTGAAAGAACACCCGGCATGCCTTTCCAACAGTAAGTATGTTGGCAATTCCAACAGGCACCTGTGGTACAGCTGTTCTGTATTGATGGTCCAAGTGAAAGCCAGATTCAAGTGCCTGAAAATAAGATCAAATTATTCTTTTGGTAATATTTAAGAACTCCACTTGTTTAATTACCTAGAGGCCAAATCACTTTAGTACAAGTGTGGTCAGGAGGGCTGCTTCCAGGTAAAGCCACTGTTTTCTGCACATACCCCATACTCTCAAAAAAGGAAGCAAAAATTTCATATTTGAAATACATACCAGTATGTGCTTCCTGCAAAGTACACCTTCAACAAGCTAACTGAATGGATTGTTAGAGCTATTTATGGTTACCCACTTGAATGTAGGTCTGGGTCTCCAGGTACGATGATTTAAACATCGTCAGGTCTGAGGCAGAATGCTGCTCTGGGCAGTAACTAGCCTACTGGTTTAGCTACTGTGCAAAACTGCTAGTGAAGCAATTCTGCGATAAGCGACAAGATTTTCAAAAATATTCACACCTTTGGAGTTAGAATTCTATTTTTAAGAGGATTTTCTAGGGAAACAGTATAAACTGTAACCTAAGATTTATATGTAAAGTGTGCCTTGTGCTACTAGTCATTAATCAAATGAATATACAAATGGAAGTAACCAAGTGTTTAGCATGGGGTATAATTAAGTGAATTAGGATGCCCAAATAATTGAATATTGTATGGTTTTCATATTTTGGTGTAATGTTAGGTAATAAAAGGTAAACATGAAATGGTATGTATATCATATATCCTTATTGCAAAAAAAGTGCATACAAATATTAATAGTGGTTGTCTTGGGTAGTGGAATTTAACAGTAATTTTTCCCCTGCTTTATTTTTTGTGTAAATTTCTGAGCTTTCCCTAGTTTTTCTTCTTCCATGATGAAAATAGCCCTATTGCTTTTTACCCCAAAACAAACAAACAATAAAAACGCTTGCTGTTACAAGAAATTCAAACATAAGCTCCTAAGGAGGAAAATAAAATTCCTCTCCCCACACCCTGAGAAACCACCATGGTTTTGGTGACCATTCCCACACACGTCACTTTTTTTTGCGTATAGACACGTGCTGTACACTTTTTTAAAATGGCATTTATAATGCTGCTTTGTGGTAGGCATTTTTGTCAATTAGGATTTTTTCCTTCTCTCTCCTCGTTCCCTATCTTCCACTTCTTCCTGTAGTTTGACCTGCTCCCCATGTTACCAATTTGTAATATATAAATTTACAAATATACACTCCAAGGATATGTATGTGTAGGTTTGTGTTTATATATATGCATATTATATTATGTAAAATAATATATAATAAATATTAAATATATAAAATATATAAGTATATTATATAAATATAATATATTTAAGTATATATGTGTTTATATTATGTATATATGTATGTATATACGTGTGTAGCAGTTGATATATATATGTCCATGTATACATAAGTAACTATGAATATATACATATAAATATGTATGAAGTCATGATAACCATATGAAATTTCCAATATTCAACTGCTTTTGACTTACAAAAATGTCAGTTTCATATGATATATTCTTCAAGTCAACAGACTCATTCAATAATCATCATTGTACATATATTCTAAATAACCAATGCTTTTATATCTAGGGGAGATATTTTTGTGTATGACAGATTTTTACCAAGACCATTTACTTATGCTATTAACTAAAGCATAATTTTAATACTCTTTTCTGATATTTGCAAAAATTTTAATTTTGTCTCTTTTTGGCTAAAATGTAAAAAATGTCCTGCTGAATAATAACAATGATAGTGGTCATGTCTGCTTTTGTCTTGATTTTTCAACAAATAACTTTAGTGTTTATCCATTGAGATTGCTGCTGTTTTTTTTTTCTTAGTAGATAGACTTGAGCATGGCTAAGTAATTTTCTAATATTCCTATTTTATATAGAGTTTTCGTTTGGAATAGTTACTAAATTTTACAAATATCTTTTAAGCATCTATTGTTTTAGAATATTAATCTTACAAGACAGCATTTGTAATGCATAAACATGTTAGGGGGCATATGAAGTTAACACTCATGAATAAACCATCCAACTTAAAAATAAGAAACATTCCCCACAATTTGAAGTTATCTTACTGTTGCTCACTGTTCTGTCTTTTTTATCCCTTACTTTCTGGTGAAAACTCTTTCCAGAATTGCATACTTATTATTCCCTTGCATTTTAAAATATATAATTTCACCCCCACACACATATATTTAAACAATATGTTAGATATTTTTAGTGGTTTTTGAGCTGTATAAAAATGGCATCATACTGGACATTTTGGGAAATAAATATGTGCACGTCCTACCACCTAGTAAGCCTACTCCCATATATATATATGTGTGCCTGTATATATACACTAAAGAGATATTTAAGAATATGTGTACAGAGACACGTGTAAGAAATATATCATCAGTGTTATATATAATGGCAATAATCTGGAAACAATCTAAATGTTCATTAACAGAATACATGAATAAATTATGGCATATTCTCACGATGTAATATTAATCATTATTACAAATAAATGAACAACAGATATTTCCAACAACATGAATCTTATAAACATAATTTTCACTGGAAAAAAGCAAGTCATAAAAGGCTGCATCTATTAATTTTTCTCCCGTAATATATTGATATTGAGGATCACATTGATTGTTGTCTTAATTAGTGATGTTGAACCATATTTTTCATTCTTTGAGTAAATTCTACCTGTTGGTAGTATATTATTCTCTTGATCTTCTTTTTAAAAAGTCTTAAAAGCATCTTTATTGAGGTATAATTCAAATACTATAAAATTCCCCAATATAAATTGTACAAGTCAATGAGTTCTCATATAGTCACAGCGTTGTGCAACCATTGCCAATAGTTAATTTTAGAACATTTCATCACCCTCAGAAGAAATCCCGTACCCATTAATCTGTCACTCCCCATAAGCCCTCCCCCTCAACCTCTGGCAAACACTAAGCTACTTTCTGTCTCTATGGATTTTCCTGTTCCAGATATTTCATATTAATGAAATCACACAATATGTGGCCGCTTGTGTCTGTTATGCTTTCTTTCAGTAAGCATAACATTTTCCAGGTTCATCCATGCTTTAGTATGTATCAGTACCTCATTCTTTTCTATAGCCATAATATTCCATTGTGTGTATATAGATAGATAGATAGATACATACATAGATACATAGATAGATAGATACCGCATTTGTTTATCAGTTCATCAGTTAATGGAATTTGGGTTGTTTCCACTTTTTGACTATTATGAATAATGCCACAATGAATATTCTTGTAAAAGTTTTAGTTTGAATATGCATTTTTAATTCTCTTGGATGTATACCTATGAGTGGAATTGATGAGTCATATGATAATTCTATTTTTAACTATTTGAGTAACTACCAAACTGTTTTACACAGTTGACTGTGCCATTTTACATTCACCAGCAGTGTACGAGTACTCTGATTTCTCCACACCCTTAGCAACACTTGCTATTATCTGACTTTTTGATTCTAGTTGCCCTAGTGGATATGAAGTGGTGTTGCACTGTGGTTTTGGTTTGGAGTTCCCTGATGGCTAATGATGTAGGGCATCGTTTAGTGTGCTTATTGGCCATTTACATATCTTCTTTGGAGAAACATCTATTCAGATCCGCTGCCCACTTTTAGAATTGGGTTGTCTTTTTTCTTGATATGTTTCTCATACTATATTAATACTTTATTTAGAATTTTCCTATATTCTCATATATGAGCTGGTCTATGATTTTGTTATTTTTCTATTATCTGGAGAGGCTACTTTATAAAATGTCTTTGGGAGCTGTCATATTTTACTCTAATGTGGAAACATATAAAATACATTCAGATTAATTGTTTTTTAAAATTTAGATAGACTTGTCTATAAGATCATGTGAACTTGAAGCCTTTGAAAATGATAGATTTTTTTTCACTTTTTTCCCAATATCTTCTATGTATGGATTATTTTCAATATTTTATGTTTATGCACAATTATAATAATTAATATTTTTTGAAAAATTTTCCATTTCCTAAGGATTTACGAGTCAATTATCTAGTTTCTTATAAATATTATGTTAATTTTTTAATATCTTTGTTTATGTCTCTTTTTTCACTCCTAGTTTTATTGATTTTTACTCCCTCTTTGTATTCCTTAATTAGGCTTCTGAGAATTTCTTTCTCCTAATAGATCCAGATTTTGATGTGTTTTTATTTTTTTAATTTCTATTTCACAGATTTTAGTTTTTAAATTGATTCTCTCTTCCTGCTGTCTTGTTTCATTTGAGAATTATTTTTCATTTCTTAAGAAGGCCAAATTTCTTCATTTAAATGCAGACCTTTTCCTCTGATCGTATCCCACAATTTTTGTAATAAAGTTTTCAACGTTTTACTGTTTCCTGGATAGCTCACAATGTCAGTTTTGATTGATCCAAAGCTTGCTAAAGAAAGTCTTTCTTAATTTCAGGTAGCTAATCAGTATTAAATACTTTTAAAATCAGTTATTTCTCATTAAATTTTATTATGTTAGAGAATGTGAACTATAAAACATCTGTTTTAAAAATATTTTAATATTTTATTCAATACCAAAGACATACTCAACTTTACATCTCTCACAGATAAAATATATTCTTGATTTGTAAGCTATAAGTTTATATCAAATGTATTATATGCTGATAAACATATAAACTAAATTTTTTATAGTAATTAATATTTCTCTCTTCTTATATATTCAGATCTATCTAGTTCTTAAGGGACTATTGTAACATTTTCAACAATAATTTTATTACATTAAATTCTACTACTATTTCCTCTTTACAATTAATTGCTTTGTTGTATGCCATACCCGGGTTTATATCTCTAATATATGCTTAGCAGGTTTTGCCTTAATTTTTTCATTACTATATCCTAGGTCTTATTCTTAAATTACAACTTATCTGGTGTAAATATTACTACTCCTACCTTGTTTGTTTGTTTGCATTGCTTCATAAATCTTGGCTCATTATTTATTTTCCATCTTTCTTATTTCACATTTTAATGAAATAATACAACCACTCCAAAAAGTACAGAGAAAAATATAACAGATACCTGAGTACCAAGATTCTTTTAGTAAATATTTAATATTTTGTTACATTTACACCAAATTTCTTTTTACCAAGAATTAAAGTATTGAAAATTTGGATAAAATTGAAGTTTTCTTTATATTCCTTCTTGATTCCATTTCCTCTATGCTTTCTCCCTAGAGATAATTACCATCTAAAAGTTAACATGCATCCAAAAAATAAGAACAAATAAATAAAAGTTAACATGCATCCTTCTTACCCACATTTTTATTCTTTTACTGCACAAGCATATGTATGTTAGCACAAAATATATATATACAATTTTGTTTTGGTTGTATTTAAATTTTATATATAAAGAATCATGCATACTTATCAATAATTCATTTTTCACTCTTATTTTTTCTGCTATATATATCGATACATATAATTCTAATAATGTGTTTTAATTGCTGTGTATGTTCTATTTGAAGAAGACAGGCATAATTTAATTACCATTCTTCTAGTAATCAACATTTAGGAAGTTTCCATTTTTAACATCATAAAAATTATTGCAATTAACATCCTTGTAGCAGTCTCATTTAAGCCTTTGCAGGAGTTACTTGAGGGAAGATATCTAGAGATGGAATTATTGCATCACAAGATAGGATTATCTTCAATTTTATTAGATATTGACAAGTTATTCTCCAAAGAGTTTTACCAATTTATACCATTGTATAAGAGTTGATTTTTTCACACATTTTCACTAATTCTTGGTTTGGGAAGATTTTACTTTTTTCTAATCTGACGTAGATGAATTGGTTTCTTGTTGTTGTGTTAATTTGTATTTCCTTGATTAATAGAAAGATTAAACATCTTTTCATCAATTTATTAGTCATTCTGTTTACTTCCAGTGCATATTTTCTACCCATATTTCTATTTTGTCATTGACATTTTCCTGTAGATTTATAGGATTTTTAATTACATACTGGATACTAATTCTTTATTTTATATCATCCTTGCAAGTATCTTCTCTTAGTTTGTGACATATCTTGTCATGTTACTAATGCTGTTTTGTGTTTTTCTTTTGGTTAATTTTTGTGTCTGCATTGTATTTCAGAAATCCTCTCTTACATGGCACCATGAAGACATTATCTCACTTTTATTCTGAGTATTATGCAATTTTGCATTTGTTTTTAAGGTCTTTAATGCATTAAAATTTATTTTTATTTATGGTGTGAAATAGGAATCTATTTTTTGTTGGTGTTCTGTAAGAAGAGTCAATTGTCCCATCTATTTGACTAGGCCACCTGTAACACGAATACCACCTCGTTATAATCACATTCATATATACGACTAAGTCTATTTCCAGATTTCCATATTGCTTCATTGGTCTAATTGTTATTCATACACCAATAACACATTGTTTTATTTATTACACTTTTGAAAAAATTAAGGGCATCGGGTAGCATAAATTTCCCACTTTGTATTTCTTTGAAAATTTGTTCTTGGCTTTTTCATAGAATTCAAATCCAGCTATTGGCGTGGTCAGCTGTCTCTGCCCCTGCGGCCACAGATGTGAGTTGTGGCAAGTTGTAAGTTTTTTATTGAGGCACTGGGAGGTAGACTCTCTGCATTAGTCAATTCTATTACGAGAGTAAGCATTCTCCTATCGTCGGGGTGAGAGGGTTCAATCCTCCAGCTCAGCTCTCTCATGATTCTCAGGGACAGAGAACAGCAGGTGCTACCAAGGCCATTTGCGTAAGTCTAATAGAGTCCTTCCTGTGTGTCCAAGGATCCCTGAACACAAAGTTTTCCAGGAACTATTGTGTTCCCAGCCTTATCCCAGGGCTATCCAACATCAGTCTAATTACACTTCAAACCCAGGATGGGAGAGGATATGTCACCAATTTAAATTGGGACTTGAGATCCTGGCATAGCTCGCTGACATCTTCTAGGACCTGTCTGGTTGCCATAACCAACCTAGGATTCGTCAGGAGAAGACACAGGTAGTTGGATTGCAGTTGAGAGAGGAGAGCAAGAGGATATGTTTAGGCATCTATCTTTCTAGAATCTTCTATTCCAAATTTTCTATAATGATAATTTATTACTTTTATCATCTGAAAAATGCAGGTAAAGTAAGTCAATGAAAAACACGTACTGTCACCATAGCATAAAAGGATTATCTTCATTTATTTATTTATTTATTTTTGTCAGAAAGATCAGACCTGAGCTAACATCCATGCTAATCCTCCTCTTTTTGCTGAGGAAGACAGGCTCTGAGCTAACATCTATTGCCAATTCTCCTCCTTTTTTTCCCCAAACCCCCGGTATATAGTTGTATGTCATAGTTGCACATCCTTCTAGTTGCTGTATGTGGGACGCCGCCTGAGCATGGCCGGACAAGCGGTGCGTCCGTGAGCGCCCAGGATCTGAACCCGGGCTGCCAGTAGCGGAGCGTGTGCACTTAACCGCTAAGCCACTGGGCCGGCCCAGATTATCTTCGTTTTTGTAGCATCTACTTCACCAAATAACCACATTAGCCTGAAAGACAGTAACTAGTTAGTAAGAACGTAGCACTTTCAATACAATATAGAATTGAGATTTCATCTGTCATGAGAGTTCTTACCTATACTACTTAGTGTAAGTCCTTAGTTATACTACTACAGATTACACTGTTTGGCCCCAAAATGCTTCCTATAATGATAAGTTTTGTCTTCCTTCTCTTCCAGTGCTAAGCCAGTGTGTGGCACCTAAACATTATGTACCTTCAACCTGTGTGCTCTTCATACAAGATATTAGCCCATATTTAGGAACGCCTGCTTTATGATTTGCTCTTTATGGCTTTAGTATTTTATTTCCCCCACAATATTTATAATCAGTCGGAACTACAATTCCCAACAATTCAATTTGCATTGTCTTTGAAACATATATATGTATGGATGGCACTTATTTGTACTTTCCCTTTATTTCATGTACCCAGAACCACTGCCCTATTCCTAACATGGGGCTTGTCCAAGTTATCTCTCTGATAATTTATCCTTATTGTTGTAACAGTGACAAAATACTATGCTTTTCACAGTATGGATGGAAGATTTAGTTGAGATATTATGTTTACAAACTTTTTGTAAAGTTAGTTTACAAGGTGTTTTCAGATATGTTATCTCATTTGAACTTTATTCCTACTCTGCAAAAAAGCCATTATTTGCCAGTGAGTGTCCTGATGGTGGTAGAGGTTGTGTTTTATACTGTTTGCTATCTATGAATATTGTCATGGAATACTATCCTAATGTAATTAAATTACTAGTATTATTTCGCCAACATGCATAATCTGTAGGTCTTCAAGTGTGTGTGTGTGTATGTGTGTGTGTGTTATCTCAGTGAGTATTTTACTGCTAAAGATATGTCAAAAACTTTTCTGCTTGATAGAAATCTTTTGTCTGTTCTGAGTTTGACAATTTAATAGAGACTTGATCTATTTCCCTATCATTTTTATTCTTATTCAATCTGAAAAGCAACTGAAGATGTGTAATTTTGTTCTGGCAAATTGCTGTGGCGGTTGTCTCACATGTGACCAAGTGTTATCCAGAGTTTGGCTCACACTTCTTGGATACTGTGTTTAAACTCTCCCATTGGCATGTCACATCACAGGGCTTGCTTTTCTTGGTATTTATTAACATAGGGAACATTGTGACAACTATTATTTCATCTCATCTGCATATCTTATCTGATTTTGCTGTGAGACAAAGTAGCAGGAAATCTCATTATTTGAGTCAATAACAGTGAACTTGACGAAGGAATGTGTAATCAACTATGGGTGATAATATGTGTATTATTGGGATTTATACTGGTTTATCCTGCCTGCTCTAATTACTACAAATCCGTCGTAAATGACAAAAAAAGAAAAGATTTACAGCTGATTGTCTGCCAGGTGATGATGTTATGGAGTAGGTCAGGGTTCTTCTCCTCCCTGTGGCCTTTGCTCACCATTCGCATGAGTGATGATCTCCCTGTGATGGGGTAAACCGAGTAACTAGAGTAAGCCTTATATACAAAGAGTGTCTGGGAGTCAATGTGTCTACGTTTTCATCTCCTCTTACTGCATTTCCCCCTTCTCTGATACTTTGTACTTTTCTCCCAAGTCCCCAAATTTTAATCTGTTCCAACACCAACCCTGGACAAGGCTCATCAACACTCTGCCCCTTGTCTTTGGCAATCAGTGACCATAGCTTTGAAATCTTCTGTCCTTGGCTCATCAACACTCTGCCCCTTGTCTTTGGCAATCAGTGACCATAGCTTTGAAATCTTCTGTCCTTACTCATGTGTGATGAACTTTCTCCCAGAATCAGAACTTGCTGAAGGCTTAGAAGGCAGATACTGGTGGCTTCTGATGATTTGCAGTTGACTGATTTCCTGCAGATACCACTACATTGATTTGTTATTGATAACATAATCAATAATGGAGGTAGGATGTGGTATGGTCAAAGTTCACAAGGAATGGAGAAGTGATTAAGAATTACCAGTATAGGGTAGGAGGATGCTACCCTGGATAAGAAACTAACTAGTCTTGATGGAAGGACTTCTGTTGATTGTCTAGCACTGGCTTAGACAGCAAGATTGAGGAACAGAGAGGCCACACGGCAAGGAAGTGACAGGATTCAAGTAAGATCTTCTGGCTCCAAAACCCATAATCTCTTCATTGCAAAAAATTTCAGAAAGTGCAAATTTGCTTTAAAAAATGTTTATTGCATTTATTCTTACTCTGATTGATTGAGACTTTCTCTGCCTAACTCGGGCAACTCAGTTATCATCAACATTAACCACATAGCTCTAGGGAAGTGAAGCACTCCTGGTGTTTCCGCAGCCTGATTCATCAGGATCTTGTTCAGTTTGATTTTGAGGGAAGTTATGTCAAAAATATATCTGTTGCCTTTTAGCATCTTGTTCTTCATGGTCTTCATTATGCCTTTCAGACGACTTTGAACTTTAGGATTCTTTTGGCAAGCAGATACATCACAGTGGCCCTGTCTGGTTATACGTCCACAGTGTGACTTTGCAAGGAAAGAACAAAACCGATATAGCAAGTGTGCATGATTTTCCTCCCCAATCAGATCCTTGGAAAGCTGGCTGCTGTTTATAGTGTACATAGAATAATTTTTTCTGTGCTTTGTTCCCAAAGAGAGGACACACACAGCGTATCTTGAGTGATAAGTAAGGAATTGAAGGAAACAGGAATGAGTATGAAGACAGGCTCAGGTTCATGCCATCCTCTCAAAGAGTAAGTTGAAACTGTCCATATCAACCACATATCAGTTGAGATGTAGGATCTAAGACAGATGGATATACTAGTGTTAGTAGAAAAATCAAATAAGGATGTATGTTTCTCAGTAACAGAAAGAACCAGGAATTCTGGGTTTGAGTTCTGTTCTATCGTACTTTTGCTGTGTGTCTTGGGCAAGCCCTCCTCTCTGTATGAGCCTGAATTTCCTCATCTGTGAAATGGGAATAATAATCCTCCTTAGGGTTGTTTATTTATTTATTTATTGTGAGGAGACAAGCCCTGTGCTAACATCTGCCAATCCTCCTCTTTTCTGCTGAGGAAGACTGGCCCTGGGCTAACATCCGTGCCCATATTCCTCCACTTTATATGGGATGCCGCCACAGCATGGCTCAACAAGCAGTGTGTTGGGGCATGCCCGGGATCCAAACTGGCGAACCCCGGGCTGCCTCAATGAAGTGCACGCACCTAACCGCTTGTGCCACCAGGCCGGCCCCCTCCTTAGGGTTATTTTAAAGTACAAAGATATAACATGTGCCAATACAGAACATAATACTTGGTACAGTTTCCTTCTTCTCTCATCATAAGCATATGTAAACTAGAGAGACTGAATTTGATGATCTTGAAGTTTACTTTAAGTTCTAATACTCCTTCGAAACTCTAGACCTGGGCTGTCCAAAATGGTAGCCACTAGCCACATGTGGTTATTGAGCATTTGAAATATGGCTAGTGCAGCTAAGCAACTTAATCTTGAATTTTAACCAATTTTAATTTAATTAAAAATTTAAAACTGACGCAGCATAAGATATTTTTCCTTTAACAGAACTTGACTCTTTTGGCAAGACTACATTTCACTTTAACTGTTGCATCATGTTAAGACGTGATTGTCATTGTAGTGGGACTGTTGGCTTCTTATGATGTCTCTAGTATCTCCTTAATGTGGAGATACTAGAAACATTTTTTCTACTTTTTTTAATGTGCCCTCTAGAAAATTGGAAATGTCACATGTGGTTCATATTATATTTCTATTGGATAGCACTGCTCTAGACAGCAAAGAAGGATGTCTCAATACCAGTGTTGACATCTGCAGCCCAGAGGACAGCTCTCCATCTGTCTGGAGAGTTAGAGGAAAGGTCCGGCCAGGCAAACTATGACGTATTTATTATAAGGCTAGGGTTAGTCCATTACTGTGCCCAGCTCCTTTCTAAGGGGCTCTCAGGTAATAGGTAATATTTATATCGCTTCTTGATGTGAATAGTTGAGTATAAATCCAGTCATTTAAAAGCTATTCTTGGGGCTGGCCCGGTGGTGTAGTGGTTAAGTTCTCGCGCTCCGCTTCTGCTGCCTGGGGTTTGCAGGTTCGGATCCCGGGCTTGGACTGACACACCGCATGGCTTGTCAAGCCATGCTCCGGCAGTATCTCATATAAAGTAGAGGAAGAGGAGCAGGGATGTTCCCAGGGCCGGTCTTCCTCAGCAAGCAAAAAAAGAGGAGGATTGGCATCGGATGTTAGCTCAGGGCTAATCTTCCTCACACACACACACAACAAAAAACTCTTCTCCATCAGTTGGACGCTGAAAATAATGTCTAATTCAGACCGTGCCTCGGTTCCTTTGAGTCTCCATATGCCACTACTTCACTTGCCCCATCTAGTCTTTAATTTTGGATTCTATTTCATGGCTGTTTCACTTGACTATTTTTTCTGTTTTTTGACATCCAATAACTGATCCTGGAACCCTCTTCACCTCCACATTTTTCCTTGATTCCAACTTTGATATAATGAACACTGTGACATCACTAGGAGACATGTATTGCATCCCCTGCCTGGTGCTGGATCCAGGAACTACCTAGCTGAATTCTTAACAGGGATTTTCCTTTTGCCAAATCCACACTGACTTAGTGAATAACTTGTGACTTCTTTTCCCTCTCATTGTGATGATGTGGCTCCCTGACAGCTTTGTCACAGCAGGGACCTTGTTCGTCCTCCAGGGCTCAGAGCAGCAGACTGACACGTAAGTGTCCAATAAATATTTTGACAGAATAATTGGAAGCTAGAATGATTTTTCCCCAATGCATTTAACTTTGATTGTGATAATACCATCATAATAATATCTCATATTTATCAAGGGCTTTGTGGTTTACAAGTGCATTCACATCCATTATCTCATTCGATCCCATGTCAGCACCATGCAGGGGTTATTATTTCACGTTCTCGGAGGTAGAGGCAGAAGCTAGGAGACATGAGTAAACGTGAGCAGGAGTTGGAACTCACATCTTTTGATCACAAGGTCTGTTTACTTTCCTCTACTTTACACAGCTTCCTACCATCTTACTCCAATGTTTGTGCATAATTGAATAAACTTGCAGGGTGCCTTTGTAATTCTTGTCTTGATTAACTTGATGCTTATCACGATGTTCCTATAAAGGCTTTGGGAAACTTGGTTTTCAAAATTGCTAAATCTCTCTATTCCTATCTTTCTCTAGGTCATGTGGGTTTGGTTATTTTCCTGCTTTTCTTCTGGCTTTTAGAGAGGATGCATGCTACTCTAATTTTAATTTCAATGAGTTTTTATTTATTTTAAACTCATCCACTCACTATCTTGAAGCAGAGATTCCAAAGTCATGCTCAGCTTCTGCCTCTTGTCTCATCCCCAGACTGTCACCAGATCCTGTTGATTCCACCCTTAGATCTCTCTTCTCTGCAGACTCTATGGCTGTCACCCTCGCCATCTCTTGCTTTGAGTATTTCAATATGGTGGGATTCAAAGTTAAGAAAATTTTCTATAATAAAGAGGTTTTTTTTAAATTATCAGTAGGTGTCTTTATAAATGAGATAAAACCTCGTTATCATACTGGCCTTGGGACATCACCTTGTAGGAGGACTGCCTCTATTCTAAGGCGTCCTGAATGATCTCCCTGTTTCCAACCAATCCTCCGATCTTTGCTCACTCATGTCTCCAGAGTGATCTTTTCACAATAGAAGTGTGATTATGGCATGCTCCTGCTGAAAAGCCTTCAGATGATTTCCCACTATCTATGCAATGGTGACTAAACTCAAGCAGGACTTAAATCAAGGTCTTTCACAGAGGAACACTGTCATACCTTATAAACTCATCTCTTCCTTACTTCACTCCTCCATAAGTCCTGTGCTCCAGCCACACTGAACGCCTCAATGTTCCTGAACATTCTACACTTTATTCTGCATCCCAGTTTTTCACATATGGATTTCCTGGGCCAGTAATGCAGTCTTATCTCCAGCAGATGAAATTCTACAAGCCTTTCAAGGCTCCCCTTAATATCTCGCCTGTGCAAGTCCTTGTATTCTCATCTCTGTTCAACAGTAGCTCCCCTTCTTCTCTTCTAAAAGGCCTCAAACCATCCCCTCTACGTTAACATTTAGAAAATGGTTGGGGCAGGCCCCGTAGCTTAGCGATTAAGTGCTCGTGCTCCGCTACTGGCGGCCCGCGTTCGGATTCCTGGAGCGCACCGACGCACCACTTGTTGGGCCATGCTGAGGTGGCGTCCCACATGACAGCAAGTAGAAGGATGTGCAACTATGATATACAACTATCTACTGGGGCTTTGGGGAGAAAAAGGGGAAGAAAAAGGAGGAAGATTGGCAATAGATGTTAGCGCAGGGCCGGTCTTCCTCAGCAAAAAGAGGAGGATTGGCATGGATGTTAGCTCAGGGCTGATCTTCCTCACCAAAAAAAAAAAAAAAAAAAAACCAGAAAGTTCTTCTTTAAACAAAAAATGAAAAGAAAATGGTTGTAATTATTTGTCTATTTCTCCTCCACTGGACTATGGAATCTCAGGTGCTAGGTCCATGTCTTTTCTCTGTTTATCTTCTGTTTCTCGTTCTTACTCATCTTAGCCTTTCAGTAAATGCTTGATGACTAATGGAGGTTGGAATTCTGAGTTTTCCCCTAGGTATGTACACCAAAATCCCAGAACCATCTGGTTAGTTCAGGGCCACCAGCATGTCAGAGTCTCATGATATGGATATCCTAATATGATAAGACACATTGAAAGATCATTTAAAAAATCACGCTGGTACATGTGTTAAATGTAAATTGGGTGTGCTATCTTAAAAATAATGATTTTTGGAAAAAGTCAGCATCCAATGTGGGTTAGATCATTATCATTTAAAGAATTGTCAACTTGAATTTATTGAATCTTTGAGTTTATTCTGACATTCTCAGAACACTTAAGCAGGCTAATAATGGTGACGCAGAACTGCAGAGTCATGCCACAGTTGCTGGGCAGCACAGTACCACCCCCAGTTCACCCACCAATTCACAGGTCTACCCTTGCCCCAAGTCATGGTGCTCAATCCTGGTTGGAATGACTTTCTAGCCTAATAGGTCCCAAGGCACTTAAGGAAATAATACAGTACAATGACTTTGTCCTCTTATTAGGAGCCACCTTTTAGGGCTTTTGAAGTAGGGTCTGGAGTAAAATTGCCTGGGCTTTAATCCACCTTTGAAGTATACTCACTACGTGATTTGGCACTTCGGTTTCCTCATCTGGAAAATGGGGCAAACACTTCATGTGGTTGATGGAGGGATTAAAGAAGGTAATATATGCAAAGCACATAGAATAGTGATTGTTATTATCTCAAAACACCCACCAACCTGAGTCCATTAAGGTCCCAACCCCTAGAGATGGATGTTAGACCCACTCTAGTGTTTCCTTCACTGACCAGCATGGAGGAGATAGTAAGTGTGTGTCAAATGCCAGCACTAGTGGTCTAGTGGTTAAGATCTGGTGCTCTTACCTCCTCGACCCAGGGTTCATTTCTCTGTCCAGGAACCTCACCACCCATCTGTTAGTTGTCATATGTGGCAGCTGCATGTTGCTGTGATGCTGAAAGCTATGCCACCAGTATTTCAAATACCAGCAGGGGCACCCATGGTGGCTAGGTTTCAATGTGGCTTTCAGACTAAGACAGACTAGGAAGAAGGACCTGGCCACCCACTTCCGAAAAAATTGGCATGAACACTATGAATAGCAGTGGAACATTGTCTGATATAGCTGGAAGGTGAGAGGATGGCACAAAAAGACCAGGCAGGGTTCCGTTCTGCTGTCCACAGGGGTGCTAGGAGTCAGAATCCACCGGATAGCACTAACAACATTTGTTGAATAAATGCCATGGTTTTAGGATCGTGGCCAGAGAGAAAATAGACTAGGGGTCCTTTCATTGGCTGGGCCATCATTCTATCTTACCCAAGGAAAAAATGGAAGAAGAAAAGACAGGGCTTATCACATCATATATGGAACATACATTATTTTCTAGTCACTCCGTTAGGTGGCTTCATACTGTATGTTTAATCTTCACTCTATCCATGTAACATATTCTCCATACTTTTAGACACAAAGAATCAGGGTCACACTCTAACAAGTATAAGAAACTTGTTTAAGGTCACACTTTGGAAGAAGCAAATTCAGGATTCAAACTCAGGACTACTGAATTCTTCCCATCAAGTCACAATGCCTGAGACATCCTGAACAAAATGCATCTTCAGTTTTTTAAAAATATTTTTTTCTTCTTCTTCATTTAATATCTTCCCTTCCTATGAAAAAACAAAGTCCATAAAAAAAGTTTGGATTTATATTACTTTTGTGAGCTGGGAGAACCCAATTTTGAAAAATTCAAGCTTTTTAAAAAAAGATTTATCCTCCTGGGACATCTTGCAGAAAGAAAAGCTCATTCTTCCTGGAGGAACTCACCACCAACTCAGGTCTCACCAGGTTCCTGCAAATGGAGCTCCATTGAACACAATCTTCCATTCAAAATCTCTAAAGAATATGAATAGAAGTCAGAAAAACAATAAACAACAGAATAATATGTCCAAGGGTTTTAGAAAATAGAATTGTTGGATCCCAACAAATATTTCAGGAATTAAGATATGGAATTAAATTTGTTGAATACAGCTTAAATGGCTTTTTGAGGTACCTCAGATCTTTTGTGAGAATAGAAGAAAGCCTGAAATTAATGATAAAAGCATACAACTTATGGAGTCAGCAAGAAGCAGCACGGAATAAAACAAAGAGAGTGAATCAAAGGGAAAAAATAAAGATGATAGCAAAAATAAGTAAAATGAGAAATGAAAATTGAGAATCATCAAAAGCTAAAGTTATTTCTTTGAATGATCCATTATTTAAAAAAAACATACTCATCAAGGAGAAAGAAACAAGGCACAAATAATCCCCTTTTTAAATTCTACTAATGACTTAAGTACAAATGCAACAAATATTTCTTAAAATAAAAAAATAATTTTTATGTTAAAATTTTAAAACTTTGATGAAATACATACATTAAAAAATATAATTTACCAAAACTGAGTCAAAAAATTTTAAAAATTGAATATCTATATAACAATTAACATTTTCAGTTAGTTACAAATCTATACTCACCTAGCCATACACATAGATACTCAAAACCCAAGCACAGGTATTATACAGCAAGGTCAATTGAACATCCAGGAAATATAGTACTGATCTTTACAAAATATTCCAAAGAATAAAAAACAGGAAATACTTCTTAAGTTTACTTTAGTATGGATAGTACAAATTTATTAGCAAACTAGTCAGAATCATGTTAATAAAGGAAAATCACAGTTCAATATCACTTATATAAAAATTATTTTCAGAACAAATATAAGTAAAACAACCTAAAAATGATTTATTAAAAAAATATTATGAACAGGTTTTTATTCCAAAAATTCAATAATGGTTTTACAGTACCTAATGCATCAATATAATTCATTACATTAAATGATACAAGGAGATAAATACATAGAATCATCTCAAATAGAAACAGCTTTCAATAAAATTCATTCATTGTGTTAAAGAAAAAGAAATCTTACCAACTGAGATACAGGATCTGTACTAAAAACCTATAGCAAGCATCATATTTAATGGTGAATCAGTAGAAACAACCCCTTAGAAAAACACAACAAAGGAAAAATTGAAAATCATTCGACATTAGCATAAATTAACTGCTGTTCATCAAAGAAACCATCCCCTTAAAAAAAGTGAAAATACAAGCTACATGACTTGAGACCAGATATTTGCAACAGATATAAACCAACAAAGGCAATACGTAGAATATATAAATAACTTTTAAAAATCTATATGAAAAAGGAAACAAAAAGTGGACAAAAATGATAAACGGATAATTTACAGAAACAAGAAAAATAAGCATATGGAAAGATGTTACGTTTCACTAGCAGTCAGGGAAATCTAAATAAAACCACAATGAGATACTATTTCACATCCACTGTGGTAACAAAACTTGGAACATACCAAGTGTTGACAAAGACGTGAAGCAACAGGAAAAACTGCACACTTAGCTGGAGCGTGCATTTACATAAACTTATAAGCACTTTGGAGAATTGTTTTGTGCTTTGGTGAAGGTGACTCTGCGCATGTTCTCTGACCCAACAGTTCTGCCTTTAGGAATATACTTGAGAGAGTCTTGCGCATGTGCACAAGAGCACATCAATGGGAACGGTCATAGCTTCAGTGGCGGTGATTGCAAAAGTCTGAAAACTCAATTTCCATCAAGGAGAGGATAAAATAATAGCACAGAAAATGAACAAATGAGGCTTATTCCTCTCAATGTGAGTTACTATCAAAACAACGTCGAGTGGATAAAGGAAATTACAAAAATGTGTGCAACGTGATGCCATTTGTATCATTTAAATTAAGAAGCACGTGGGAATGATAAAATTACAGTCAGAATGCTGGTTAATTCTAGGAAGACGTGATCAGATAGGCATACGGGGGTCTTCACCTGTATTAGTGACAAGTGATCTTTTTAACTGGGTGGTTGGATAGTGGTGCTTTTATTGTATTATCTTTTACACTTTTTTGGATTTCTTTTGGATTTCATAAAAATGACAGATATCTGTATAGGTGAGCAATAAAGATTATTAGTATTCTCATTGCCTCCATGATGACTAAAATTAATTCCCAAAGTGCTGAGCCTTACTACTACAGATTATATCATTAATCCTCATGTTTGTGGTATTAGGAGAGGCAGTGAGTGCATGTACACAGTGATAACCCATGAACTGAAAGTCTCATTGAAAAGTCCAGGGACTGAGGCCTAATTAACATCTTGGGCACTTGTGTTGAATGACAAGACCTCTCCAGCCCTCGAGGAGTGGGCCAGGATGACTTTACATGATTCTGTAATGTCAGAGAATGCACGATTGGTCATGTCTTGTTTCCAATTATAGATCGTAAGCCATAATGGATGCCTTTTGGAAACTGTATTTATAAATGTTCAGAGAGGCAGAGAATAGTGGCTGTATTCAATAAACACTATAAATAACCATGCAGGAGAGGGGGCACAGAATCCAAATGCAATTTAGATGTACTCTATGGTATTTGTAAAGCATTTTCTTATAGAAGAACTGGGCAAATTACTGCTTCTGCCTTTACTTGAATTGTGTAGGATCCTGTAGGAAAGATCATTTTCATCTTTTTTCTTGGTGTCGATCTTTTCCTTCTCACACGTTCTCTAGTTGGGCTAAGAATGAGCATTTATTGAGGGCTAAACCTAGATACAGTGTGAGGGGACAAATTGCAATGCATTTGTTCTTGCCCAAATCTTCCAAAATGTCATGACCCAGCCGGGCAGAACGTGTCTAAAGTGTGGTAGGAATTCTTGGAGCATGTAAAGACATGCCTGTGTCTGTAAGCACTCTTTTCCCCACACTGAGCCTTTGTACCCTCTCCGGAGTTCCTGATTCACCCCCACCCCTCTTGCTTCATATTTTTTCCTTTGACTTCTCTGCGTGTGATCTTCCTCTTCATTATGGGACTGCCCTCTTCTTGACTAGTCACTTGTACCCATCTTTCCTAGCTAAGACCTCCTTGTCTATTCTTTCTCTTTCTTTTAAGAGTAACTTTTATGAGTGTTTGCTATTTTCATGACTTGATTTGAAATAGTAGTTTTAGTTAAGAGAATGGAAACAAACTATAATGGTTTATATTACAGGGGAGGAAAACTTTTCTCTTCTTCCCTTCTAGGTTCTTTGTCTGGCCTAATAATTAAGTTGATGTAAGACAGAGTAACAGAGAAAAAAACCTAAATTTAATTTCATACATACAAGAGCTCATAGAAATACGAGACTCAAAGAAGTGACCAAAGCAGGCATCTTTTATATTTTTTAAATAAAGAAACAATTATTTGTGAAGACTTGACAAAGGGTTTAGGCTTGGAGTAGCAAATTAATGAAGAAGTAACAAAGTTTCTTTATATAGTCTTCTTGTCCCTGAATTCCCTATCTCCGGTGTTAAGGATGCCTTCTACCCTCCAGGCACAGGCAGGGTACCCTTCACATGGGGAATTTAATTCTTGCTTTCAGGGGACAAAGGAGGGTCAGTGTATCCTTTTTGCACTGGCTGTTTCTTAAGTAACTTTAATTCAAAATAATCAATATACCAAAATGACATATTTTCGGGCCATCTGCCTTGAATGACATCGATATCTCACTCCATTTTCTAGATGTGTGATCTTGGACAAGTTACATAACTTCTCTGAGCTTCTGTCTCCTCATCTGTAAAATAGGGATAATAATAGTTATATCACCAGGTTGTTGAGAGGATTAAATAAGCTAACACCTGCAAAGTGCTTAGAAGAGTGCTTGGCAGAGTAAGAACTCAATGTGTGCTTGTTGTTGTTGTTTCACTATTATTATCAAGATGTTATCTCCAATATGTTCACGCAAATGTGTTCACTGGAATAATCTTACTTACTCCCTCCAACCCACACTAGTTTACTACAACTTTCTTATTTTTACTTTTCCTCTAGAGTTACTATTTGGCTTATTCTCCTTGCCCCAGCAGAGACAGACAGTGACCCAAAGAAGCTCCACTGAGCTTTCCATCCTCACCAGCAAGTATCTAGAATGCTGAGGGACGTGGTGGTAAGCAAAACAGAGAAGTCCCTGCTCTCAGGAGCTTATATTCTAGGGCAGGAAGAGAGACAATACACAAACTTATATACCAGATCATGTCAGATACTGACGAATGCTGTGAAGAAAAGAGAGGAGGGTGATGGAGGAGGGATAGACTGGAGGATGAAGCTACTTCAAAAATGGTGGTGAGGAAGGATTCTCTGAGGTGGTGGCATTTCAGCTGGGACCTAAATGATGAAGGAGCTGGTTGTGTATATTAAGAACATTCTAGGAAGAAGAAACACAAGGTCTCCAAGACAGGTGATGGATTTAAGAAGGCCGGCGTGTCTGGAATGAGTTAAGGGGAAAGTGGTATGGAATGAAAAAAAGGGTAAGGAGGGTTCAGATCTTGTAGGGAATTGTAACACAGTTCATAGCTTCTACTAAAATTAAAATAAAATAAAACCCATGCGTTGGATAAAGTGGGCCTAATGTATTAAATTGTGTGAAATGCAAGGTTATTTTATAGCAAGTTGAGGAAATGACGGGGATGAGCCTGCCCAGGTGAGCCAGCTCCAGGATTTCAATCCATCCAGGCCTTGCTGCCATTTGGTGCCACCTGGTGGCGATTGTCTTCAGGCCTCAATATCACATTGAGGATGCTTCTAGTTCCTTGTCTTGGCTGGAATGTGGCAGCTGTTCCAGAAATGTCCCAGTGAGTTGGTGCTCATTGATGATTGTTGATGGTCCCAGAAGATGGAGCTCAGAGACATCTGGGCACATGGAACCCGTTCTCATTCGTGAGGCAGGGCCAGCTCCTGTTTACTGCTGTCTTTACATTCTTTTCTCTTTCCATTTCCCCAAAAGATAAGCACTTTATTCCACGTCTATCTGAGAATAAGGGGTAGACAGAGAAGGAGAGCTAAGAGTCACTCAGGAATCATATTATATTTGAATTCATGTTATCAGAGAGTGTGTCATCCCAGGGTTTTACTATCAGAGAGGATGACATTAGAGCTTTGATTTTGTACTCACTGCGTTTGATTTATAACCATATTATAATGTTGTCTAATATTTTCATGATATACGTACTTGTCTCCTTCAAGGAATGTGAACTCCTAAAAGGCAGGAACAGGTCTTATTCAACTCTGTATTCCTGGTAAGAAAGGGGTAAAAGGAAACCAACCTTTTTCTTCACCTTCTACAAGTCTCATGTAATAGTCACAAAAAGTCTACAAGGCAAGAGTTATCTCTATTTTAAAGATGAGGAAGATGAGGATGAAGAATCCAAAACCACACTGCAAGGAAAGGACAGATCTGTGAATTTAACCCCAAACCATCTGAAAATATAAGCTACATGAAAAAAATATTTGCAACATATATAAACCAGCAGCGCCCATTTACACTCCACCTCACCAAATCCGCTGCCTTGAACTCCCAAGCAGTTTGCTGGTATGTAGCTAATGCTCACTAGATGATTGGTGGATTGTATATGAAAAACATATTTGGTCATTTGGAGTAAGAAACAAAGGTTAATGGCACTTATTTGCCTAATCAAAGCAGGTATTCAAGGTGATTGAACATCAAATTTGTTCTCAAGCATTAAGGTCACAGTCAGCCAAGGTCGGGGACCCCAGGCAGCCCTGCTGAAGCTGCCACTGAAGAGCTGCTTGCCCACGCCAATCAGCCCATCCCTGCTGTTCAATTAGGTTCTGACTTGTAATTCCCTTCCCTCCATCATCATTTTACTCAGTGCCTTGTAGTCAACACCACAGGAAAAATTAATGCCTGTGAAATAATACTTGAGCAGCGGGAAGAGAAGCCGAATGCAGACCATTCACATTTATTGATTAGTAAAGGTTTTATCATTTTTCCAAAAATAATATGAAGTTGGTCTTTTGCTTTTGCAGAGAAGTCATTTCTTGGTGAGCATGTATGTATGTGTGTGTGTCGGGGCATTGGTGGCTAGGTCTCTGGAAAAAAAAAGTACTTTTGCCGAGTCATGATGATTCAGACAGAAACGCATCTTCTTCAGTTTTTGAAAAATGTATATTATAAACGGATTGTGGAGGCTGTGAAAAGGAGGAAGTAGAAAGAAAAAAGTGTCAAGCTTTGGCAAAGAGATGCCCAACATTCTGAATCCATCAGAGATAATCATGTTGTTAAGTTAAAATAGAGTGGAAATAATAAGATTTTAAAAAATAAAAACTCCCTGCTATTGAGCATGGGCTCTGAAATCTGAGATCAGCAATCAATTTGTAAGCATTATCTCATTGAAATATCACAATGATATAGCAATCATTTTCCCCATTTCACTCCCATGGACTGAAACAGATAATACTTGGCTCCATAACCAGTAAGAAGCAGAGCCAGAGTTCATACTTGGTCCTGGTTGACTCTAGAACATGTGTTTTAGAGTCTGAGCTGCCGTGATTTCATTGTCCCTGGTGAGCGTGTAAGAGGGGTGATGGGACAGCCACCCTTGCCCGCGGCGCCAGGCATGTGCCCTGGGACTGGCCACGCCAACCCATTGGTATTGAAACATTAGAATTTTATTTATATTATTTATTATCTTATAAAAATAAAGATATAAAACTTTACTAATCTTTAATTGTAAATGATTTAATTGCAAACAATTGACCTGGCAACATCATTTAGTTAGTATATAAAATGGTACAAGAGTAAAAGCAAGATTTTCAGAATCAACTAAACATCTTCCATCATTTTGCAAGTATGAAAAATAATATATTCGAGAGAGCAAACATTTTTGTGAAATTAATAAATAACAATGTAATCAACATTGCTAGTTTACATTGTTAAAGTATTTGCCTTATGATTTTTAACTTTTGTGTATGTTTGGTATATAAAAATGTTTATATAGGGATTGCATGCCAAAATATTTATAATATCAGAGGTGCACCATCCAAAAAGTTTAAAGATTTTGTTGCCCTTGTCAGCATGAGGACAGCCTCTTCTGGCAGGTGTCACAAACTCAGATGTCTACACCTGTTGAGCATGAGCAAAGTGATCCAGGTATGGACTGCTCTGCAGTGGAGAGTCCGTGCACCATTTAAAGGCAACAGCCATCGGTCACCTCCTACAAATTGTCTCCACGTGACAGCATGGGTCCAGGGTTGTTAGATTAATTTTTCTATTTTTTTTTTTGGAGATGCCAGGAATCCAAAATTTGTATGTGAAATCCCCAGATTCTTAATGTTGCCATCTGGTTCAATTGTTAAATATAACTCTTTGTGTGTCAAGCAAAACTGTACAGTGTATTGGGCTGTTTCTGGTCCCAGGGCTGACTGAGTCATCTAGTCTAAGGCCACAGGAATAGATCTGACACAGGGGCTTGTACAGTTTTCTTTGTGACAGGAAAGCCTGCCTTAGGATCTGGAAAACTATTTCTTTTACAGTGTTCATTCCTGTCTCATTTTGTTGAGGGCTAATTTTCAACTTATTTGTGTTTTTGCCAATGTCCTTATCAAGAAACCAGGAGTTAGATAATGAAGGTGATACTAACGGTCGTGGTGATGGCAGTGGATGATAGAATCCTTCCTAGAAGAAAGGTTTTCTATAGCTTGAAGGTGGGGTAGGACGGAGGGTGAAGCTACAAAAATGTGGTGAAATGCTCTGAAGGATGACTTTACTTTTCCTTGCAATCTTGTGTGGACACTTAAATTATTTAATAATTCCTCTTTCCCGTTTGTTGTTGAAGTGTTCTTTAGACATTTGCATCGTTGTTGCAGTGTGGACCTGCATGTGGGCCTCAATATAAACAATCCGTGACCTTCCGTGACTGCTGTACTTCCACTTCTTTCCGAAAATCTCAGTCTTTGGTGCAAGCCAGAGGACAGGGTGGGAGGGGACAAATGGGAGTAGCTTATCAAAAACGACCGAAACAGAAAAGACACAAGAGAAGCTAAAGCTCGGCAGATGAAGAGGAAACTTACAGAAATATCACCAACGGGAATCACATCCCATTGCCACGTGGTGACTAATTCTCTTTGGGGGAACTTCCTTTTGTTTCCTGCCACTAACCTCCTTTCCTTTTTATCCCCAAATCTGTGAATAGTTGGCATATTAGGCTGCAAAGAACGTAGAGGTAGGAGGCAGGTCTTTTCCGCCTTAAGCAGTTTCTCTCTGAGCCTCAGTTTCATCATGTTCGAAGGGAGAATCTGAGCTCTAAAGTGCCCAATCACTGTGGGGTGTGGGGATCAATAAGATACTGTATGTGATAGCACTTTGGATACGGTTCCAGGCTGCAATCCTAAAGGATCATTATTGCCAAGTCTGCAAGGTATAACATTTCACATGGAAAGGACCAAAGCATTCTCGAGAGACTGCAGGGAGCAGGTTGGCACCTCCACTTTGGCTCACTGCAGGTTGGGGAGAGAGAGCAGGTAAAGCTCTGCTGAGCTGAGTGAATAGCTTCCTGCAGACCCGGCTCTGGCTGTGTCCCCAGAAATGTTGTAGTTTCTCAATGTAGTTGGCACTGAGTTCGTTTCTATGTCTGTCCTCCCCAACAGACTGTGAGGTCCTCAAGGAAAGAGGCCATGTGTGGTTACTTATGATTTCACAGGAGAAGGTGGAAGAAAGAGGCAAACTTGCAAAGTAGGAGGAGCAGGGTGTTTGGCGTTAGAAAGACTGCACTTGAATTCCAGTTCTACTGTGTACTGTCCTGTGGCCTTGGGAAAGTGACCTGTACTCTTGGTTTCTTATCTGTAAAATAGGGAGAGGAAGTCGTGCTTCGCAGGGCTGCCATGGAGACTAAAACATAGTGCCTGGGCACTTAGGAGCCATAGAAGAAACGTTCATTCTCTTCCTTCTTTATATTTCAGCATCTAGCAAAGTCTCTGGGCACATGTTGGGTGATGAATGTCTATATGTATGCATATGTCCAGAACGTCTAGCAATTTGGCATGACTACTCTTGAAAAAGCTGTTGAACTGATTTGTGCTGTTAGGTATTTCTACAACCAGCTAGGAGATCTTAGATAAATCACTTCTATCATCAGGACTCAATTTTCCTGTGTGTAAAAGGATGATCATTGGACTCAGAGTTTGCAAACTGAGATCTCAAGTTCAGTGAAAACATGTTTCATGTGTCCTGCCCATTGTTGGCCTAACTGGGGTTTTAGAAAAATAGTAATAAAACCCACCTTACAGCCAGATTTAACCAGTGAACCTTGAACTGGGTGAAAGAGTGGCCATTGCTGGGATTCCAACGTGGCATGGCAGGGTGACATTTCCTGGAGCTAAGTACGGTCACGTGTTGCTTAACAACGGGGATACGTTCTGAGAAATGAGTTGTTAGGTGATTTCATCATTGTGTGAACATCACAGACTGCACTTACACAAACCTAGACAGCATAGCCTAGCGCACACCTAGGCTGTATGGTACTAATCTTATGGAACCACTGTCGTACGTGTGGTCCATTGTTGACTGAAACATCGTTATGCAGCACATGACTGTAATAGCTGCTCCCCATGGGCAGGGCATGTACTCTTTCCAGTTTCCTAATGCTGGAGCTGCATCTTTCACTTAGACTGCATGCTTGGATCTCTAATCTTTGGAGTGTATGACCTTGCGTATGGTAGCATATAAAAATCCCATTCTTCTGTTCCTCTGTGATTCAATGATTTCTAAGCACGTGGAATTTAGACATTCTTCGTTATCAACAATATTACAAATGGCTAACCGACACAAATGAAAGGAGCTATTGTTTCTCTATAGGCACTGAAAAGGGACAAATGACAAACGACCAAAGGCAATGATGTTATCTTTTAACTCATTTCTGAGTGATCCTCACCCCATGTAATCTACTCTCTAAGTGGTCTGTCTTCTCTAGATGTCTAAGTTGTTTCTCAAGTTTAGTGGTTGTTTATTCAAAGAGAAATGATCCATTCTCTTCGTTTCCTACTGTGGTTCCTTGGTCCTGGCTCTGAGCTTTCCTCACAGATTCTCAGCTTGACCCATGGGGCCAGCTCTGGCTCTGGATCCCTTGTGAGCAGCATCAGTCTTGCAAAGACATTTTCAAACCAAATGCATCTGAGGTGCTGTAGAGCTACGACCAGACAAAGCAGCATAAATGCTATTTAGGAATCTTAAACCCGGGTCCTTCTAACTCTAAATGAGTGTGCTTGAGTTTTCTTTCTGAACTTCTCCAACTCACAGTAGAGAAAAAAAAAAGATACATTTCTCCCTTTCAAAAACACAAATTACAAGACTTTGTGAATTTGACAAATAAAGGCTTTTGGTTTTTCTTTCCAAAATAACTTTTTCACCATGATGGTTGCTTGTCTCCCATTACACAACATAAAAGAATTTTTCTCTGAGTGTAATCAGGTGGTGACAGAAATATGGTGAAGTTTTCTAAAGGACTGACTGACTTAAATTCTTCATTTTTCAGTGGAGGCTGAAGCCTCTCTGTTTTATTTGGAGGTAAATTATCTTATTTATCATGTCTGCATAAATACCTCCACTATGAATAATGCAGGCTATTGTAATGCTCAAAGTAAAAAATGTGGACTTGTCCTTAAAGAAATAGGTTTAACATCTTGCAAGAATAAATTAAAAACCAACTGTGTTTCTCCTTTTAAGCAGGAAAATAAAATATTGTTCAAGATGGCTTCGCTGCTGTCTTAACCAAGGATTCTTAAGTCTATAAAGATCCCAGGATTAGAAACAATGGAATAAAGGGAAAAGGTAAAACATAGCCATTTTGGTTGCCCAGTCACAGTTTGGTGAGAGTGACAATGTGACCTATTGAAAGGTAGAATAACTTACTGAACTTTTGGAATCAGAGAAAAACAATTTTGATTCTTACCATACCATGTACTAGATATACTGCCTTATGGAAACTTCAGTTTTGGGCTTGGTTTTCTTACCTGCAAAATAAGGGTAAGAATATCCTATTAGTTAGAATTGCTTTTGTCTGCAAGTAACAGAAAACTCAATTAATTATGACTTGATAATAAATGGTTAATTATATCTCATGATAAGAAATCTGGCAATATGTAGCTCCAGGGTTGGTTCAATGATATCAGATGGTTAGTTTGACGTGTCTGTGATTTCACTGGAATTTCTCCCATGGTACTAAGATGGCTGCACCTCCAGACATCAGGTCCTCCATCCAGTTTGCTAAATAGAATGGACATGCCAGGAATTCTGTCATGCCACATGAAAGGAAACCCGACTCCCACTCTCATCCCCAGCAGACTTCCTCTTACTTCTCATTGGCCAGAACTTGGTCACATGCCACATCGAGACAAATCACTGGGAATGGGGACAGAGATGACATTATTATTATAGGCCTGTGGTTCACAAAATATGGTCCTTGGGATGATTCTGGCAAACTTGTTAAAATAGTCATTGCTGGGCTCTACCCCCAGAATTTCTGATTCAGTATGTTGGGCTAGGACCTGATCATTTCCATTTCTAACATGTTCCCTGTTGAGGTTAATGCTGTTAGTCTGAGGACCACTCTTTAAGAACCACTGATTTACACCAAGAGTGATTCAACCCCTGGGGCTGGGATATGGGCCCTACTTTTTACTTTGATTAAGGAGTCACTACTCTATGTAAACAAGTCAAGGTTCTTCTACCAGAAAGGAATGGAAGGTACTGTTTCAGTCACCGTCCAGTAGGAAAACAAAAACCTCAGCAGGTAACTCAGTGGGGATTTAACAGAGTGAATTATTTACAAAGGTGTTAGAAGAGCTTAACGAGCAATTGGGGGAAGTAGGAGTAACCTGGAGATCAGCATTGCAGGGAGCCACTACCACTGCTTGGGCTGGAGAGGCATAGCCAGTGTCAGAGATGCCACCACAGGTAGCGAATATGGGAACAAATGGCCTGCTTCTCTCTTCCTCCCTCCTAAGTCTGACCGTGCCTCCAATCAGCCACACCTAGCTGAAAGCCAGTTGGCAAAAGAGTCTGAGAAATACAACTGTCAGGGGTCAACAGAGGAAAGGCAGGTACTAAATCTACAGCAAACAGGTGAATGACTGGCATGGGGGCTGGGAGAATGGCTGACAATGAGTCAGCCACAATTGCTTGCTATATGTAAGACTGACAGAAGAATTTAAAAACATATTTAGAGTAGTTAACACCATGCTTGTTACAAAACAAGGTTTCAATAAATGGTGATGATGACAGCAACGACAATGGTGATAATGATGGAATGAAATGATGTTTTTCCCAAAGAATTGGTAGAACACAGTATGTGACCCTTAAGAGTATGAAGTGTACTCTGCTATCTTCCCAGAATCCTCAAAGAGGTATCTTTTATACTTATTTCGTGAAGTGACATCGATGTCTTTATTTACCTACTTGACAACAATGGGTGCATATTTCAAGAACTTTTACCTGATATTAAGAGAAGAATAGAGATATGAGGGTACCCTTTAGATTGAGAAGCATTCCAAAGGGAAAGTTGCAGACTGTCCAAAGTAGCACAGTTTCATGAGCCGGTCTATCCATCTCACAATATGTGGTAGTTTACATAAAAAGGGGGCTAATGAGAATCTGTTGTTTTTACCTCCTGAATACATTCCCCATTCCAGCAATGGCATTCCAATATTTCATGGGAAAGCACCTCGTCTCAGTTGTGAGTTCAAGGCACCTCAGGTGGAGCTGGTTTTGCTTCTTGCTCCAGGGATGGGCTGGTAATCCAATCATGGCCACAGTAATTACTTCAGGACTCAGACAGTGATGAAATGGAGACCAATGAAGCTCAAATCCTAGATTTTTGTCAATACTATTAAGAATCTCTCTTTTCAAAGGATTTAGAATGATGTTAGCCCAGAACAGCTGGGGCCACTACATGGAGAGGCTCCAGCATAAAATGAAGCTAATATGATGAAGAGCAGAGTAGAGAGATAGACAGAGTCTAAATCCTGATTATACTGTTTGATTACCTGGATCCCATAGAGTCTAGAGCCCTTGTACTTTTCAAGTGTATGAGCCAATATGTTTATTTTTGGAGGGAGAGTTGCTGAGCAAGGTTACAGTGTAACTTGTAACTGATGGTCTGAAGCCAAAAGGTGTTTCAGCACCTACTTACCTCTCAGGTCCTCATTCCTGGGCCCCTCTCCAGGCGCCTGCTCCTTACACCACATGCTTACCTGCTTTCCATTCTCCTAGATCTGTGTTTCACAATTAGTCCTCCAACATTAGTCCCTGCTTCTTCCTTTGGTTTTGATGTACAGAATCATGTTTTTGTGTTTCCTCTGATTCTTAGTATCGAAAATTTACGTTTGGGTATTATGCCTCAGATTATGTTAAGAAGCATCCCTTCCAGGTTAATAGAGTCTTTAAGATGTTCTCTGTTGTCACTAACCCTACCTCACATACTCCAGCCCTGTGGGCAGGACTGGATATAGTGTAGACATCTATTTGCCTGTCTTTCGCTAGTTTCTTACAGTGGAAAGTTAGATCATTGGTTTTAAACTTTTCTCTTTTTTCAATATAAGCATTACAGCCATACATTTGACTCCAGACACTGTTTTAGCTGGTTCCCACAGATTTTAATGTGTTGTATTTTTACTATCATTCAATGGGAAGTGGTGTTATTTCCAAATATTTGTACCTTTTCTAAATATCTTATTGTTATTTGATTTCTAATTAATTCTGTGTGGTCAGAGAACACATGCTGTAAGATTTCAGTCTTCTGAATTTTTTGGGGATTGTTTTATAAACCAGCATTTGTTATATCTTGGTTAACATTCCATGTGCACTTGAAAAAAAATATGTATGCTCCAATGATTTGGTGTAATGGTCAATCAATGTCAATTAGTGTCGTTCAGGTTTTCTATATTCTTACTGATTTTTTTCTGTCTAGTTATTCTATCAATTACTGAAATAGAGATGTTAAAATCTCTGTATTTGTGTATTTTCTCCTCTGGCTCTTTCAGTTTTGTTTCATATATTTTTAAGCTGTGCTATTAAGAACTTTCAATATTTATAACTTCCTGATGAATTGACTCTTTTGTGAAATGCCTTTTTTATCTTTGCTAATTTTCCTTATCTTGAAGCCTATTTTTTTCTGATATAAATATAGCTATTCCATGCTTTCATGAAGTATATGTATATTAAATCATCATGTTGTACCCTTTAAATATATTTCAATTTTATTTGTCAATAATACTGCAATAAAGGTGCAAAAAAGTAAATATAGCTATTCCAGCTGTCTTATCATTCAAGTCTGCGTGGCATATCTTTTTCCATACTTCTATTTTAAATTATTTGTGCTTTTGTATTTATAGTGCACCCCTTGAAGACACTATATAATTGGGTCTTGCTTTTTTATCTAGTCTGATAGCCTTTACCTTTAGCTGAGTGTTTAATATATATGTATACATTTAATATAAATATTGACGTGGTTGGATTTGTGTCTACCATTTTGTGCTTTCTTTTCTATTTCTCATTTGCTTTTTATTCCTCTGTTCCTTTTATTTATATCTTCTTTGGGGTTAATCAAGTACTTTTATTCTAGTAGGCTTTTTGCTCTTCCTTTATTCATTAGTTTTAGTGGTTGCTCTGCGGATTACAATATACACCTTTAATGTATCAATCAAACAATGAGTTGTTATTGCACTAGATCAGTATAGTTCCATTTTTCACAGACTACTTAGAATTAATACTGTAATACTTTAGTGTGGTTCCATTTACCACCTACCTGTTCTTTTTGTCATTTGTTACATCTACATACATTATGGATCCTACATATAGTGTTATAATTTTTTATTTAAAGTCATTTGTATTTTAAAGAAGTTAACGGAAGAAAAAAAGAAAATCCATATAGCTTTTATATTTTCACATATATTTATCATTGGTAATGTGCTTCATTTCTTCCAGTGGATCTGAGAAACCATCTGGTTTCTTTCCCCTTCATCCTTAAGAACGTCCTTCAGTATTTCTTGTAGTGCCAGTCAGCTTGCTATGATTCTCTGATTTAGTTTATCAGAAAATATCTTCATGTCACCTTCACTTCTGAAAAATATAGACTTTCGGATGTATACACCATTTACCCTTAGTGTGAGTGTTAATGTGGTTGGTTTAAGTCTGCCATCTTTTTTGTTGTTGTTGTTGAGGAAGATTCTCCCTGAGCTAACATCTGTTGCCAATCTTTCTCTTTTTGCTTGAGGAAGATTTGCCCTGAGCTAACATCTATGCCAGTCTTCCTCTATTTTGTATGTGAGTTGCCGCCACAGCATGTCTGACGAGTGGTGTAGGTCCACGCCCAGGATGGGAACCTGTACCACCAAAGAGGAGGGTGCCAAACTTAACCGCTACACCATTGGGCCAGCCCCAAGTCTGTCATCTCCTATGTGTTTTCTATTTGTCCCATCTGTTCCTTGTTCCTTTTCTACTTTTTTATGTCTTTTTTTGCAATGACTAAGTTTTAGGATTCTATTTTATCTCCATCATTTCCTTATTAGTTATAAATCTTTGTTTTGTGATTTTACTGGTTCCGTTTGTGTTTGTAGCATGCATCTTTAACTTATCGTAGTCTTCCTTCTGGTGATTATACTACCTCCTACATAAGAACCTTACAGCAGTATACTCCCAGTTCTTCCCTGTCAGACTTGACGCTACTGTTGTCATACATCTTATTTCACATATATTATAAATACAAAAATACATTGTTTTTGTATAAAGAGACAAAAATCCTTTAAAGAGATTTAAATAATTAGAAAATAAATAAAAATACATTTTGAATATAAATAAATATTAAACTCATATATGAATAAGAAAATAATTTTCTGTGTTTACCATGCAGACATCTTTTCCAGTGTTCTTCATTCTTCTCTGTACATCCATATTTTCATCTGTTACCATTTTCCTTCTGCCTGAAGGCCTCCCTTTAACATTTCATGCTGTGCAGAGAGGCTGGTCATGATTTCTTTCAGCTTTTATATATCTGAAAGGTCTTTATTTCACTTCATTTTTGAAATTTATTTTTGCTAGGTACAGAATCCTAAGTTGACAGTTTTTTTTCTTTTAAAGCTTTAAAGCTGTTCCTTCACTGTCTTTTCCTTTGAATGTTTCACAAAAGAAACCTGTCGACATTCTTATCTTTGTCCTCTGCATGTAACATATCTTTTTTTCTCTGGCTGCTTTTAAGATGTTTTACTTTATCACTGTTTTGGGGGAGTTTGATTATGATGTGCCTTCATGTTCTTTTCTTCATGAGCTTTTTTGGGTCTATTAGCTTATAGTTTTCCACACATTTGGAATATTTTTTGCCAATATTTCTTCAGGTTTTCTCCTGTCTCTTTGCTCCTTATTCAGGGACTCCTATTACATATATTTTAAGCCACTTGATTTGCTCCTATAGTTCATTGAATCTGTTTTAATTTTTTAAAAGTTGTTTTTCTTTGTATTTCATTTTGGATAGTTTCTATGTGTATGTCTTAAAGTTCACTAATCTTTTCTTCTCTAATATCAATCTGCCAATAGCCCCATCCAGTGTATTTCTCATCTCATACATTGTAGCTTTTATTTCTATTAGCTTGATTTGGAGATATATATTACATGATATATTATATTACTGTCTATCTATCTATAATATATAGTGTGTGTATATATATATATATAAGCTCTTTTCATGTTTCTAGTTAACTTTTTAAACATATGAATACAGTTATAGTAACTGTTTTAATGTTCTATCTTCTAATTCTAATATCTGTGTCAATTTTGTGTTGGTGTCAAATGCTTTCTTTTCCTCTTCATTTTGAGTTAGATTTTCCTGTTTCTTTTTATCCTAATAATCTTTGATTGGATGCCACTCAATGTGGATTTTACCTTGTTGGGTGCTGGATAATTTTGTATTCCTATAAATATTCTTAAACGTTTTTCTGGGACACAATTAAGATACTTAAATACAATTAGATCCTTTTGGGTCTTGCTTTTAAGATTTTTAGTTGGGGCCAGAGCAGTGTTTAATAAGGGCTAATTATTCTGCACTACTGAGGCAAGACCCTTTAGTGTACTCTACCCAGTATTATCCAATGCATTATGAGACTTCCCAGTCTAGCCTGTGGATGCAGGCACTATTCCCCTCCCTGTGTGAGCACCAGGCACTATTACCTCTGATCCATTCTGTGGTCTTTCTCCAGCTGTGGGTAGTTTCATCACCCTCATTTTCGGATCAGTACTCTGCTGACTACGTGAATGTCACACCCTGCAGGGCTCCAGAGCTGTCTCTGTGCAGCTCTCTCCTCTCCGACACTGTGCCCTGCCAACTCGAGCTGCCTTGTTCTCTCCATCCTCTCGGCTCCATAACCTTAAACCAGATAGTTGCCAGGCTCCTCTGTGTCCCTCCTACTTGCGCCATGGCCTGACCCTCTCTCAAGGTAGCAAACGGGGCAACTGCAGGACTCTTCTTGAGTGCTTCATGTGTCTCAGGGACCACTCTTCTTAACTGCCTAATTTCCAATATTTTGTAAACCATTTTTTTGATATATATTGTTTGGTTTGTTCTTGTTTGTTTTGGGTGGGAAGGTAAGTCTAGTCTCCATCACTCAATCTTGGTTAAAAGTAGCAGTCTGTTCAACTTTTTCAACTCAGTGTGTTTTTGTTTCAGTCCTTGAACGTATTTTTAATGGTTTCTTTAAAGTTCTGCCTACTAAATCCAGCATCTGGGTAAGAGTCGGGTTGATTTCTATTATCTGCTTTTTCTCTTTAGCATGGGTCACATTTTCTTATTTTTTTAGATGTCTAAATTTTTTTTATTGCACCTTGGATATTATGTTCCTACTCTTCCTCTGAAGAGTGTTTATTTTCCTTATAGCAGGCAGTGAAATTGGCTAGATTCAAACTTGGAATTCTGCCTCCTCTGTGGTAGCACTGGCTGAAATCTCCACTGAACCCTTTCATCTGGGAAACCTGTTGCTAACAATGTGTTAAGTCAGCTTTAGGCCTGGAGTGCTGCTTGGCTGTGGTGATGATCAAAGAGGAGCTCCTCTTCCTCAAAACATGCAGGAGGCTGTGTGCTATAGTGGTTGATAGGATATATGTTGGAGTCAAATAGACCTGGGTTTAAATGCTCACACTACCACTTTCTAGATGCCTTCCATGGGCATATTATTTAAAAATCTAAGCCTCCCTTTTTTGTAAAATTAAGGTAGTTCAAATTATGTCAGAGGCATTCTGAGGATCAAATGAAGTAGTGACTATAAAGCACTTTTCAGAGGGCCTGACACATAGTAAATAATAAAGAGGTAGCAGTTCAAAAATTCTGTTTGGTAGAGAGAGAAACTATAGCAATAACCAAAGAATATCCTAAAGTAGAATGGATGCAAGAGTTAAAGAGGGTGGGAGAAATGTTAAAGACCATAGAAATTCAGAGAAAAGAGAGAAGACTTTTTTTTGGAATTAAAATCTGTGCTTGGATTTTAATTTAAAGAGCAACCACTTGCAGGGTGGGAAGCATGAAGTCAAATTTGCATAGACTCTGTGGATACTGAGGCCACCAGACCAGAGTGTGCAGAGGTTTTGTGCTAAAGAATTTTGAGAAATAAAAGTGAATTCGTTGGCAAAGTGAGGTCAGATTATTTATGCTTTGAATGCCTGGTGGGAGGCTTTTATGATAATGATCATTTGTAAGTACTAGAGGAGCAGGATAAAATAAAATCACAGAATCACAGGAATTTCTGTCTGGGAGTGAAGATGATCTAGTTCAATGTTTTTTAAATCATCAGTGTTCATAGCAGTGAAACTTTAATAGATCTGTACCACAGAACTGTAGAGCTGCTCAATGGTCACTCAAGGTTGTTCCATCTGGAGATTCGCCTGGTCCTGCTGAGAGAACCTCCAAGGAAACCTGGTGCTCTGTGGAGTTCTGGTTGAAAGACACTGATCTAGTCTAATCTCTGCTTATTATAAAAATAAAAGAATTAATGTATTGAGTTGAAAAATGACTTACCCAAGCTGAATTAGCTATCAAGTGCCAGAATAGCTAGTGTTATCTTAATTAAATTTTTCTGAGTAATTAGGTTGGGGAACATTAACTTAGTATTTCTGTGGATTGGAGAGGACAATGAATGCAAGACCAACCAGGAGATATTGCCTTATTGAGGTCTGAGAGAAAAAGGAACTGGAGCATGGTATTGGCAACAGATCTAGAGAATGGATCCAAAGCAGATTTTTAAACCATGTCAAAGGAAGAATTTCCAATGCAACTTCCTTCCCTTCCTCTATCTTTCCTTCATCCAGCAAATCTTCATTTTGTGCCCACTAAGTTCCAGGTCCTGTTCTGTCCTATGTCACCTCATAGGGCTTACATTCTACTGAAGGGAAGAAGACGGAAAACAAACAAGATATGTGCATAAAATATAAAGCACATTAGATGGCAACAAGTGCAAAGGAGAAAAATATAGCAAGAGAGAGGATAAGGAATATTTGAGCTGGTGTGAGTAGGTATGGTTGTAATTTTAGATATGGTGGCCAGGGAAGGGCTTGCTGAGAAGATGGATATTTGAGTAAAGACTTGGAGGTCAAGAGATTAAGCCATGGAGGTATCTGAGAGAACATTCTAGGCAGAAGGAACAGCATATGCACACAACAAATGCAAAGACTAGAGCATGTCTGGTATGCCAAAGGAATAGCTAGGAATTTAATGTAGCTGTGCAGGGTAAGCAAAAAGAACAGTGTTTGATGCATTCAAAGAGGTAAGAGAAGGCAGATCACATAAGGCTTTGTAAGGCATTATAAGAACTTTAACCTTTCATTCATTGATTGTGAGGAATGAGAGCTGGGAAGGAGTGCTGGGGAAGGAAATGAGTTTGATACTTAGAAAGATAGATGGTATGAAACGCTTTGGGCAGAATTAGTTTGAAATGAAGAGACCCCTGAGATTAGCTAATCCATAGACAATAGTAAATGTGTCCATGAACTTGTGTTACAGGTCAGTTTAGATGCAGATCAGAGAGCCTCCAGACAGCAGAGGAGAGTTGAAGTGCGAATAAATTGGTTCTTTATGGGACAATTTGGGAATGATTTGTTTTGAGAATAGATAGAAAAATAGACAGACTTTGGAGATAAAATTAGAAGAGTGCAACCAGAAAGAGAGTGATTCTCTAGTGCCAAGTCAGTAAAGAAAGAGATTTACAAAAGGCAGAGTGTCATATGACCAACGCCATTGACACATTATTAATAGCAGGCACCTTTCAGTTTAATGGACCAGAACTAGTTGCTAATCAGGGTTTACACAGAAGAAACAGTAATAATGATGTCATTATATATTTTGTGTAGCGTTAATTGACTTTGCAGAGCTTCTTTATACCTTATTGGAGCTTTGTTTGAGAGACGGACAAAACATGCATTTTTTTTTTATTGCAACTTGGCAAATGAAGAAACTGAGGTTCAAAGAGGCCACTTAAACCTTGTAGAAACCATTCAGCTAGTTAGTAGCAGATGAAGGCATAAGCCCAAGGCCCAGATCTCCCATCTTCCAGCGCAGTAGAGCTGGAAGGGGACTGAGTGTGCGACAGCACAATCCTTTCATTTTCCAGGGAAGGAACTGAAGCCTGGAGACTTGAACTGTCTTGGCATGGACACATAGCTCTTTTGTGACCAAGTTGGGATTAGACATTAGAGAACGTTAATTATTGCAGGCCTAATGAATGTCTGCCTAGCCTTGTAGAATAGCCTTACATTGATCTCATCAAATCCTTAAAGGAATATTATAAACCAGGTCATCCTCATTTAAGAACCAAGGAAGCTGAAGCTGACGAAGGATAATAACTTGCTGAGTCACACAGCTGGGAAGTAAGAGCCAGGATTCAAACTCCAGCGTATGTGACTGCAAAGCTTTGCACATTATTGTGAATCTTGACTTTCAGCACAAAACTTCTCCCCCTCCTTTAACTGCCTAGGTAATTGGTGATTGGTGCTGAGGTTTTTTCCTTGTTTTCTTGTTTTTGATTTTAGAGATCATGCCTGCATGACTTCTGTCCTGAGCACAGTCTTTCCGCTTAATATGGAAAGGGTCTTTCAAAACAGGAAATGCCGGCAGAAGCAGTGAAGCCCCAAGCTGTGGAATGGCTCAGTAAGACGGAAACGTACTTCTGCTCATGTGAAGAATCTATGACAGGGCCGGCTCCGTGGCTTAGCGGTTAAGTGCGCACGCTCCGCTACTGGCGGCCCGGGTTCAGATCCCGGGCGCGCACCGAGGCACCGCTTCTCCGGCCATGCTGAGGGGGCGTCCCACATACAGCAACTAGAAGGACGTGCGGCTATGACATACAACTCTCTACTGGGGCTTTGGGGGGTAAAAAAAAAGGAGGAGGATTGGCAATAGATGTTAGCTCAGAGCCGGTCTTCCTCAGCAAAAAGAGGAGGATTAGCATGGATGTTATCTCAGGGCTGATCTTCCTCACAAAAAAAAAAGAATCTATGACAGTTTCAGGTCTGTGGAAGGGCTCTGCTCCACGTGGTCATGCAGGGAGCCGGGCAGACAAAGGCTCTGCCATTTTGAACATATGGCTTTCAAGGTTTCCCTGAACATTAGCCTCCAGCAGGAGAGAAGGTGAAAATAACATAGAGGCTCATATGAGACATTTTTGTGTGCCATATTGGAATTACATTATTTCTAGCTCTAGAAATATGGTCTCACCTAGCTGCCAAGGAGGTGTTCTCAGAACACTCCTCTGGGAGACCAAGAAGAAGAGCATATGGAAGAACTAGGCTGTTTCTGTCACAGAGTCTGTTTCATTTATTTCTTTTTATTTTCTCTCAAACATTCTGATGCATGTCATGTTCAGTACAATCCTGGCATTCCGCAAATATTAAATAACAATAAGGCTTGTGTTCACTATACTAGTGGTACTTTATGTTACTGGTTCCACTTCTTTAAATTCATGTGACTTTTTGGGGGAGAGAGAATCCTTATTTTTATGGTGTATATATTACAAATTCATAAATTGTATTCCTGAATGTTTTCCAATGTTACAATTGTCTCAAAATCCAAATATTTTTAGTGATCCAGAAATCATCTCTCAATCCTAACCAGTTTTCTGATTACCAATTAATCATTACTTTTTCTGTCTTCTGGTTTTTATCAGTAATGTAGAGTCCAAGGTTAATATCCTAGACAATAGGAGAAATAGAACAGATTTTGTTTAGAGTCTTTCTTGTTCATCAATCCTATGAAGTTTGATTTTATTATCCCCAGTCTACAGAAGAGAAAACAGAGATTTGGAAAAATCTAAACAATGTATTAGTGTGTTGGTGAGCAGGAATTTGAAGTCTAGTTTGTCTCCAAAGCCCACGTTCTTAACCATGGTTGTTTTCTTACATTGCAGTTTGCCCTGATCCACTGTGTCTGGAGCACAGGGCCCTTGTCTTTTCATCTCTGTATCACAGGGTATAATACAGTGCTTCATACGTCCGTGCTCAATACACTTTTATTGAATGAATGAAAGTATCAAAAGTTTTTCTCATGACTCAACCTCCTGTCTCTACAAATCCTTGGAAAAGATGTAATCTAAGTATAACTTAAGCCACTACTTCACTGCAAACTTTAACCAATTAACGTGAAATACAAAAGAATCTCCTTGAAAATTAACTTTGGGAAACAGTTTACTGATTTTGTAAATTTTCAAATAGCAAATCTGAGAGGGAGGAAACCAGAGGAAGGAAGAAATTCGTCCAGCTCAAGAGACTAGAATTTTGCCAGAATCCAAGGATTTGTTTGCAAATGGCTTTTGATAGCAAATTCACTGCATTCCAGATAGGATCAGACACATCCTACAAGAAATTCTTGGGTAGTCATCTGTTGTTCATTGTGAATAAAAAACTCAAGGTACAGGTAGGATTCTTCATTGCAGACAATTATAACTGTGTGTCTTTTTGTTACCTATTGTGCCAATTAAAATATCTCTAAAGATTAGACATAGAAGCAAAGTATTAAATAGAAACTACATGGTGTCTTTTAGAAGTAAATAACATATAAGGATTAAACTAACCCCATTATATTTAGCTTTGTGAATTGACATTGTATCTTTGTAACTTACAGACAGCAGGCAATCTTGTGGTACTTTGAATCTATTACAGCACTTTTTCACTGTTTGGTCATTCAACCCCTTGTCATTTATGTTTTCATTTATTCATTCTCACAAACTTTTATTGGGCACCTTCATATTTCTTAATACTCACTATCAATGTAAACCTAAGATGTCTCTAATCTTGGGAAATTTGCATTTGAGTATGGACACAAAATTGAAATAACTGTGATAGAGCAAGATATGCGCTTAAATAGGTGTATGTATACTGAGTCACTGGGGAGGGGGGCCTGTGTGTAGGAGGAGTTGGAGAAAGTAATATGTGGTGGGGTTTGAAGGATGAGTGTGCATGTCTCCTCTCCTTGATCGTGAGCTCCAGGATTTCAGGAATCGTGTCTTCTTCACCTTTGCGTCCATCACAACACAAAAATCATCCTTGACAACATATTTTCAGCTGAACGAATACTTAGAGAATTGAATAAATGCATTATCTTTGTGCAAATCTTCCTTTCTTGATTAGTCAACAAGATGATATGATAGAGTAGTGACAAATAGAGCTTCTAGCTAGCTCGGGACCTGCTTTCACCATTTGTTAGCTGTGTGACCTGGGCTATCATGTGAGTTATTATTTAGCAGACACTTGGCACTGAGGATACAGAAATGAACATCACAGGTTCCACTCTCAAGAACCTCCAGCATCTCTTAGTTCCTTTGCCACATTTTCACGTCTGTGCTGGATTAAACTGAGATTTAAACACAATCTTAGGACTAGCTCTAGGAAGGAAAGATGATTCTTGTTTGTTTGTCCATTTCCTTTGGGATGGCTGGCACACCGTGTGCTGCAGCCAGGCTCAACACTGATTTTTCAGAATTCCTTGAAAGAGAGTCAGATTCCATAGTGAGCTCACGGAGACCAGTTCCCAGAGCATCTGTCCTGTCTGTTTGCCTGTAGCAAGTCCTGACTGGGAAAAACAAATCTTTGAGGACAAAGGCAGCCACGACCTCTCTATAATTCTTAAAGTCCCTAAAATGTCGCTGAAAAGCCTCCAAGTGTTGTCTGTGTTTGGGTTTGTGGTGGTTGCTTTTAATATGACTGTGATTACACAGAAGAAACAGCCAGTTCAATGAACATGTTGAAAATGTGAGCTGCTCTCAAGTACAGTCTGGTTGCTTATAAAATGAAATTTTGGGCTTCAATTATTGACCTTGCACGCAGAACAGAAACATGCCACCTTGTTAACAAGTGCCAGTGAGTGATGGGCCCTGGTCATTCCCAGCGAGTCCCCAGAATCTGCTGTGAGCAGTGCAGCTTCCAGAGAAGGGACATCACTACTTTTCTCATTTTCGATGCAAGCCAGGGATTCCCCAGTGTCTCAGAGGAAGTCGTAGATGTATAACTGTCTGGTTGTCTTCACTCCCTACAAGAGTGCCCCATGCAACACAAATAACTTCCATCCTGCTGGTCACAGAAGCTCTTACTGAGTGCTCTCATCGTTTCATTTCGGAAATAGAAATATCTGTGAGTTGAAAAAATATTTGCACATCATTCATCACTCCTGCTCCTCCTAGAAGTTTCCTGTTGAATCAAGGGCTGGAGGAATTATTTGGAAGGTGTTCAGATAATTTACTCTCCAAACTGGGATGGTTTTGAGAGTAAAAGGGCCAGCAGGTACAAACTAGGCTTGTCCCAGGCCAACCGGAACACAAGATTGCTTTCGCTACGCGAGAAGCTTTTCCTTTTGTATTTCCTGGTTTCCTGAAACACTCACTGTGACTAAATGGTTGCTACCTAAACATTGTCAATAGTCTAGAAGTGACAGGGTCTGTGGGGATCATAACCACCTTTTTAGGAGCTTGGAAATAAATATCTGAAGTAGAATTTGTTGCTGCTTCGTTATAGAGAGTTATCTTTCAGCCTAACGTGGAGAAGCTCTCTCTGAAATCAGTCTTCTAGTTATGTTTGTGTCTCTTGGTGATCTGTACTCAAAAAATTCTGAACTGAGAGCCGTGACCTAGCGCCAGCCCTTCCTCTCTGGGAGATATAGCCCCCAGTCATTTCTGTATCTCAAATTCTGAAATTTTTAGTGACCCAAGGTGTGTCCCACAGAACCACACACCTGTAAAATTTCAGAAATGAGAATCTAGGTAGTTGTTGATAATTCATTTTCTGGGGATTTATAATAAATGCACACACAACCTGACTACAGGAGCTGAAGGTGCCAAAGAAGTGCTGGGCCCTGAGGCCTGAATGCATTTGGAAGCCCAATGGCTGCCGTACATCAGAGGACTGTGTGGACTGAAAGACACCAGCCATAAACCAGGAGGAAGACGGTAGTGGACAGGAGAAGGCAAAGCTGGAGTTGCCCCGTGTAAAGAGCATCACGTTCTCTCTCTGTACTTGGCTTGAATGTCATGAGATGCGTGACAGGTTTCAAACTACAGTCACAGCCCTGTGCACGACTTAGGACTTGTTAAGGAAATTAATCAGAAAGTAGCTGATGGGCCCTGAGCTGATGCCTACATCAGGGCGGTGCTGAAAAAGACTCCAAAGTACGTTTTATTCATTAGGTATTATATCCCAATCTTAATTAGATTTCTATTCCTATAAGACTGCTGCAGTTCAGATAGTTCCAGGAGAACTAGGGGAAGATTCCCAGCCAACAATGGCTAGATTCCAAGACCTAATTACATGGAGAGATTTTGTAAGAGTGAGCTGAGTCTGGCATAACAGTTGGCAGCTTGTCTTTCTGCAATAGTGTCAACTCCTTCAGCTCAGAGGTAAGCCTTTGGACCAGACAATCTATACATGAGCCAGCATTTGCTGAATCTAAAAAGCCAGGTCCTGGAGCAAACAAACCTAGAAGACTTCCTTTCACCAGGAATGGCTGAGGAATGAAGAGCTCGGATTGACTCTCATAAATCAAGTCCTGAAGTGAATCCACAGTTTTGAAAGAATTAGGGCAGTAGTCCCCAAACTATACTCCCCAGAACATTAGTTTCACAAGGTATTAAAAGTATCCTGAAAAAAGGCATTCCTCAGCCAAATAAATTTGGGTAGCAGTGCATGTTATTATGCTCCTCTCTAAGCTTTGCGGGACATATAAAGATTTAAGTCTCTGAGACTGCAATATAAAAACATCGGTTTAATACTCTTTAACCCAGAGTTTCCTGAACTTATTTGTTCATAGATATTTTGAAAGAACACCAAATAATATCTGTAATTACACTCAATACCAAAACTGTGCCAAACAGCCTCAGTTTAGTTTTTGGTGATTGAGAAGCTAACACAGTATTTGTAGTGAGAAATGTCTTCATGACCATCAGGTCTCATTCATTGTTCAGTATATGAGAAAGCATTCCAAAATGAGCTTTCAATTTGTTTGGATTCTGGAAGAAGTGAGATTTGGTTCCTCCTGTAAGTTTCATCATAGGTGACTAACCAGTTTTAATTGATATGTTGACATGAGCATGTTGTAGGTGTTTACTGAAAGGTTAGTGTCAAAAGAAGTTAATGTCCTGGTGGGCTTGTGTTTTTCTCTGAGGCAGATATTGATGAATGTACAGAGGGACTCATTGAGTGCCACAACCATTCCCGCTGCGTTAACCTGCCCGGGTGGTACCACTGTGAGTGCAGAAGCGGTTTCCGTGACGATGGGACCTATTCACTGTCCGGGGACTCCTGTGTGGGTAAGCAGCTTTCAGCCATGCCCTCCGTCCATATGGGCCCTGCAGGAGGGGCAGCCTGCTTTGGTAGTCTCTTCAGCTCCCAGTGCTAAAATATGACCACCCACTGGTTAAACTCATCAGTCTTCACATTTCTTCCCTCTGCAATTCAGAGATAATGCAGTGTGGGGTTTTAGTATTTTTATACAGAAACTGGGACAGTCAGAAGAACAAAGCCTGGGTCTGTATGCTATGGCATTTCATTCTTTCTAAGGGAAACCATGATGGCTTGCTGGAAGTTTTAACGGTTTCAGAGGCAGCCGTGGGAGATGAGGAAATGTGACTGGACCCTGGTTTCATTTAAATTCCAGCTCTTGTGCTGCAAAAGTCACTGCATCCCTCTGAGCCTTCATCTGTGAATATGTACAAATGGGGATAATATTACACATACGTTGTTAGGACTAAATGGGATACCATCTATTTAAAGACTGTAAGCTTTCAATCGATGCACAAATCTGATACAGTTGCATTGAACTTATTATCATTGCTATTACCACTGCCTTTAGTCACTGTTCTGCTTATGGTTCTGTTAACTGCTGAACAGAGGAAGTTAACAGATGGAGTTCTTCACCTTCAAGACCTTACAACTTTCATGAAATCCAAACAGCTGATCAAAGATGTAATTGTTTCCACAACAACCTTGGCCAATCCAGTTATTTTATATCATGTGGACTCTGCTGAATTCTTAATGCTGATTTGGACACACCTAGAGGGCAAGCATTCTGACCACAGGTTCCCAAAGTTCAGACTGCTGAATTAGAAAATAGGAATTTGATTTTGAAAATGTGTTTTCTCTGTTCATTGCATATCTGTTTTTTCTAAAGGTTGCTACTGAGATCCACTTTGTGTTTTTCTAACCTCTCCCCTGAGGTTGCCCTAAAGCAGAGATAGATTAGGGAACAGTGGGCACACAGCATGAACTGCCCACCATAGTCCTGACATGAATGTTGAGAGGCACGCAGTGTAGTTGGTAAAAGTGTGGACCCTTGAGCCAAACTTCCTGCAGTCAGATTCGAGCTCTGCCACTTCTAAGTAGGTTACCTGGGCCAGGCCTCACCTAGTCTCTACCTCAGCTGTCTCATCTGTAAAATGGAAATGTTCCTATCTAGTTCTTATGAGTGTTGTGAGAATTAATTGAATTAATATCTGTTGAATGTTCTGTAAATGTTAGTTACTATTATCTTAAACTTCCTGCTTATTCAACACTTTGCACCATACTCCATCCGTGTTTCTGTTATTGTTAAAATAACGATGTATGACCTTAGGGAGAGGTTTACCTTTATCCTGGGTCTGCATGTCCTTCCTTTACACATGGCCTTCTGTAAGGAAGGGACTTCTGTATGTGTGCAACTCCGTGTAAATAGGTGTTATGTGAACAGGAATAGATCAGACGGCTATTGTTGAGGAATGGAGACAGAAAGAGAGAATATTGACGTATGTGATTTTAAATTTGGGAGCTAAAAATAAAAATTTCATTTTTAAAAAACTGTGTGTGGCATCATTAAAAGGGGAGACTTTGAGCTTTTTAGCACATAAAGGACCTTAGAGTCACCTTGTTGATTTGATTTTGTAACTGCCTGGACCTGCCATGGTGTTGCACACCTCTGTGCCTTTGCACATGCTGTGCCCTCTGGCTGGAATGGAACAGAACTCAGAATCAGAGATGACCCCCTCCTTTCCTTGATCACACTGATTCACATATAAATTTCTGTTCATTTTCCTAACTTCAGCTCCTGTTTCACTAGCCCCCGGGAGGGAAGCACTCTCCAGTCATTTGGTGGGAGTCATCACTCTTCTCCTCTGCTAACCCTAGACCTTCCCTCTACTCTGTGTTTCTATAGCTTCACCTGTTCCCCCACCATGCATTTGCTTTCCGACTAGATGGTGAACAGGAAATGACATTATTCCTCTGTCTTGCCAGTGGGGCTCTTTGGTAGCTGGTGTTCCATAAACCAGAAAATGCAACCCCTTCATGTTCCTGATAAAGAAACACAGTCCCAGAAAGGGTGGCACCTTGCTCCCAGCCACCCGGCTGGTTTGATGCAAGTTGAGACTCGAGCCTAGGTCAAGGTGACTCTACATCCCAGATGCTAGGGACAGTCCCACTTTGTGCCTGCTGTTCTGATGTAATTATCAATAAGGCCCTGCCACTCCCATAAATGTCCCCATTAGAATGACAGATGTCACAGCCACCTCACCTGCTGATTTCTCCTGACCACACTGAGTGGCGTGCCTGGGGCGACTGAAGCTTCTGCACTCTCTGGGGAAGTACTGTCTTCATCCACGAATTGATCCCTGGTCTACACAGGAAAGCTTCAGCACACTGGACTCCTTGGCAAGAGACTAGAGTTGTTTGCATTAGTGGCATTTTTAATTTTGGTAATTGTTAATCTGAATTCCCTTCCATTTCCATGCTTTTGGAAATATCTTTGTAAATGAGTCTTAATAAGAACAGAAATATAGCCATCATTTCGTTTTTCTTTGGTAGTTGAGGACACTCCATTGGTTCAGAATATTTCTTGGTGAATCAGTCGTATAAATCAGATCGTGTCTTTTTCTTGTTACAACCTTCTAATGCCTTCCTGTTGAATGTAAAACAAATTTCTAACTTCTTTGCATGGCCTTCAAGGCTTGGGATGATATTGTCCCTGCCTACTTCTTGGACTTATGTCCTACATATGTTAGCCTTTTAGATCTTTTCATGCCTTGAACATGACCACGAATTCACCCAGTTTCAGGGCCTTTGTCTTTTTTCTGTGCTTTGTCTAGAACACTCAAGCCCTGTCTTGTTGCATGGCTGTCTTCTTTTTCATTTAATTCTCAGCTCAAATGCCACTTTTTTGAGGAGACCCTCCCTGACCATTTTATCTGAAGTAGTCCTTCCCTGGTCACTTCATTACATCACTCTTTTATATCTTTTATAGCATCTTTTATTCTCGGATTCACTGTGAATACGCATGTGTGTCCTTGTCTCTTGCCACAAGTGTGCAAACTCTTTGAGAGCAGAGACCTTGTCTGTGTTTCTGCACTGTACCTCCATCCCCGAGAACAGTGTAGGCGCAGAGTAGGCATTCAATGCATCTACGTCAAATAATTGGAGGAATAGACAATCAAAACCATATCAGGTCAGATTTATTTTCTATTTGGTTTGACATAACTAGTTGTATAGAGCACAACCAGTGTGGTGCATAACATAAGATGTTAAACATCACAAAATCATGTGAGTCTTTTATTTTAGACAAAAAGAAATATTTATTGAGAACAACTATCATACCAGCTCTGTGTTAAGCCTTCTGGGAAGATGGGTATAAACCAGATAAGATCTCTGTTCTTGAGGGATTTATGGCCTGAAATGTTCAGAATCATAATAACATATCTTAACGGCACTGAAAATTAGCATATCAGAATGAGCCCTAAATAACATCAGCTACTAATGCTTACCTTTAAAAGAAATAGCAGCATCTAAGGAAATTAAAAAAAATTTTTTTTAAAGAGTAGTTTTGCAACATGTACTCAGCTATGCTTTTTATCCCAGACAAGGTCAGAAATGGCATGTGTTAGATTCTAAAGTGTGGCAGGTGTAGGCTTTTAGGAGAAGTCTTATGTCACTCCGCGCCATTTTTTGTTAGATGGGGATAATAACACCGGCTCTGTCGACTTCATCAGTTACTGTGAGCATCGGATGTCATTGGCATCATAAAGAACAGCACCCATGCACAGTATACTATTTCACGAGCAAAAAGGTTTAAGAATTGCCTCTTTCTAAAGTAGATCATATGCTTGAAGAAATGACTAGTCCTAGGTATTATTATTATGGAGGCAGACAGAATCAAGGTTCTTGAGTTTATCAGAGCCTCTCTCTCGCCCTCTCATTTGCTCTTGTATCTTTATAATGCCAGGAGAGATGGATGCACAAAAATTAGCCAGGTCGTATTTGCAGAAGATGAAGGCGGTGACCCGTCGTTACCATAGGTGCAGCACACCCTGGGTCTGGACGCAGTGGTGGGAGTCAATGATTCTCAGTTTTAACAGAGAAGTTGTGAGCAGTTGCTTTTTTTTATCTCGGCATACTTATCTGGGTCATTTAGAAATGAGACCGATATACAGTAAACAAAGGTGTGCATAAAGAGCAGGATTTTACATGTTTTGAAAATAAGATTCAAACACCCTCAGATGTTAACCTGTCTCCATGATCTTGCCCCTGCATATGAGACTTCCTTTTCCTCTGCCCCCTCTCATACTCCGTGTGGATCCTCAAACCTGCTCAGATCCTTCTTCAGCTCTTCGCAAACCCTGCACTCTCTTTGCCCTCCTCCTTTGCTTGCATGCTTTTCCCTGACCTTCCCTATCTCCCCATTTCCACTCATCAAAGTCCTGAAGAAGTCCTGCTCCCGAAACCAGTGATTCTCAAACCTGTTTCACAGTACAGTCACTTGAGTAACTTTTTAAAAATATCTATGATTGGACATCACTGCCTGGAAATTCTGAGTCAGTTGATCTGTTGAGGGACTTAGATGAGGTAATTTTTTTAAAAAAAAAAGTCTCCAAGTGATTAGAAAGAATATTCAGCTAACATAGAGAGCCACTATAGATTTTCTCTAATTAAAAAAAAAAATGCCTCCCTCTTATGTGTCCCCACAGCCATTATTTGCACCTATTGTGGAACCTCTTTCATTTACCAGATCGGGCTTATCTTCTTCATCAGTTCTTTATAGCCTCCGGTATGGTTGAGGTCTTTTACAGATTTATGTTGAATTAAATTGTATTGATCATGCATTATTTTTTCTTATCAAACAAAATGTTCAAATCCCAATAAAACCCATTTTGTTGATCAAGGCACATCCAAAGATGGCATCTGTCTGTTCTTAGGGGACGTGGCGCCTCTCGGCCCCATGATTACCTCCTGCACGGGCCCTGGTTGGGTAAAGCATGTTCCCAGGCTCTGGAGCCTGCTCCCTGGTCACTGTAAATGGCCCAGTGAGGATTTTCGTGTTAGAGCAGCTGCAGCAACTGTCATCAACACACAGAGCAACATAAAACCACCAGGAAAGGTTCCTCTGGAAACTCTCAGAAGGAGATTTCAGTTTTAACTGGTTGCTGTGTCAGCACTGATTGAAATGGCCTAAGAATGATTTGGGTTCTGCTGTTCTGCTGTCACTGCCCTGTGCCACGGAGCTACCCAGTTCTCACAGGAGTGGAGACAGAAAGGGCTAGAACCTGGAGATGCTCCCTACAACAAACCTCACTGAGGGCTGGGGAGTTATGAAGCCTTAGTGGGTGACAGTGTGATAGAGTGGAGAGGCAAGTTTTAAGTACATAGAGGCCTGGATTCAAATCCTTAACCCCTCTAAGCTTCGGTTTCCTTAGCATACAATGATTAAAATAAGACTTGCTGGTGGAATTTTTTGTAATATAAGTGTTCTTGTATGCAAATATCCTGGCAAGTAATAGATCGTAATAGTCAACATTTAACCTCCCTTCACCTCAAATCCCTCACCTGTCAAACGCCGACTGCAGCAGCAGTACTAATAAGAGCTAACACTTCCCGAGAGCTTACTTTGTGCCAGCCGCTGCTCTGACCGGTTTACAAGAGTGCCAGCCTCATAAGTTGCTGTGGAGTAATTGTGAGAATTAAATGACATAGGAAAAGAGCATTCAGCACTTGTGTTTTAAGTGCTCAGTAAGTGTTAGCCATTATCATGAAGTGAACACCTACACCATGTGCCGGTCACTGGGCCGGGGAGCTTCATGCAGCATCTAGTTTAGTTCTCACAACTCGCATAAGAGGGAAGGGAAATAAGTTCCCAACGATTAAGATAGCTTGTCTCAAATTCCACAGCTGGTAAATTCCACACAGAGGCCTTAATCCAAGTGTGTTTGATCCCAAAGCTTCTGCTTTTAGTATGTTAACCCTGTAGTGCTTTCTGGAAGGGAGGAGACCAGTGATGAGCCCACAGTAGAGGAGACGTTTAGCAGAGCAGCTGGAGGTCAATGAGACAAGGCAAAGAGAGAGTGAGAGAAAATGAGTGAGACCCACGTGGAAAGTGCACTCTTCTGTCTGAACCAAAAGCATTGTGAATTATTTCAGCTGCTGGACTCAGGGCTGTGTTTTTGAGGCCATCCTGCTAGACCAGGGGCAGGATGTCAAGGTGGCAGATTCTTGACAGTTAATCTGATAGCCTCTTAGCCTTGACAAGGATATCACCTGGCTATCCACTGGGGTCATTACTTTCTCTGTGCTGTTGGCAACGTGAATCCAGTGTCGAAAAAGGAAAGGAAGTGCCAGGGAATAAAGAGTATGGAAATGGTGGTAGATTTTTAACTAATTATATTTATTTTTTCATTCATTTATTTATCCCCTGCCTATTCAGAGCAATTAGTTTAGTATATACAAAGAACACACATTCAATAGTGTTGTTAAAATAAAAATATTTTAAAAATAGCGAAAATATCTTAACCATGAGAGTTAACAAAGATACTTATGAATATCCTGGTAACCAGAGCAAAGAGGGAAACAGGAGTTATACAAATTGTTCTAAGCTGAAAGGAAGTTGCATAAAAAAAAACAAAGGCTTGAATGTGCTTTTCCTCTATTCCGGAGAAAAGACATGCCAGGGTGTGAAGGCATCTTTGTGGACCAGCGTATTTCAAACTAAGAAAGTCTAGGAGACAGAGGCATACGCACCAATCTTGAGACAGTCAGATTTTCTTTCTTTGCCAAGCAATAAGACCCACCCATACATAAAATATTTTCAGTTAAGCAGCACCCCCAATCTTCCTTGATAATATTTAGTGAAGTCTCATTGACTTAAAATTGATGTTTGTTGCCAAAGAAATTTAGATTTGGTTTTCAGCCAAGTAATAAATTCTCTATTATTGAAGAACTTTCGCAAAGGCAGATACCACCTGGCCATGGAGCTGTTTGAATAGCTTTATGCTCTAACTAGAATCGATGTGGAGTATATGGGAATGTGGTTTGGGCACTCAGAAGGCCTCAGTTGCAGAGCCCAAAACTGCCACATATCATTAATATGTTCAAGTGGACAGAGAGACCAGGGACAGACACCACCTGAGTGTGGAATGGATATGGAAACTGTATGTCCTATAGTCAGGACACAGGTTAAGAACATTTTCCAACATCTAATAGAGGTGATATTCTGGGTCCCTCACTCAGAAAGGGCCTTACAGTGGACATTAACACACAGTTGCAGATGTTAAATCAGGTGAGAGATGGATCCCATCAGACCGTCTGGAAGCTTCCTGCTCCCTTTCAAGTCCAGCCATTCACACATAAGCCTGGAGATGTTCAGCATATAGGATAAATTGGACATATTCTATGACTTCTCAGGAAAGGCAAATTGTACCTTTTCAGTGATAAACACTTCACAAAATGAGGTCAGAATTGAGTTCACTGCACTAAACTCAGGCATGAAGTCCAGGTTTGTTGGTCACCCTCAGCCAGTCTGGGCTGACACAATGGCCTATGTGCTATTCTCCACTTGAACTTTGGAACTCAAACCAGACATTTGGGGGAATTATTCTAACAAGACCTCAAACTAACTATAGGGTCTATTCTGTAAGCCACCCCTGGCCCTGGTTAGTGTCTTTTCAGTGACAATTTCTCTGTTGTTTCAAAGCCTCCCTGTTGGAAGCTGTGATCAGCTATGGAGCAGGCCCCATGCTTTGAAGCACTGCATAGACAGGGAAGACAGGAGACCCCAGTTCCAGTCTAGGTGAATATCACGTGGGCAAAAATGAAGAGGAGGAAAATTAGAAAGCTGTTAAAAAAAGAAAAAACCTTCATAAGCATGATGATGTTGTTATATGTATTATGTCCATAAAAGTAAGGCTGCTGTGGCCTTAACACTAAGCTAGGTAATATGGAAGATGCAGAGAATTCATCCCTTAGGAACTTTAAAACATCAAGTTGGAGACAAAAATCAACATAAGTGAAAAAACCAATAGCATCTGATACAGGTTATAATTAACTGTAAAATTTTGTGGTCAACAGTATAAAATATGTAGGTAATTATGGAGGAGAGCGATCAGAGTGAATCAAAGAAGAGCCATTGCAGCCTGCATGGGGACGATTAGACTCGAAGGATGGGAGGGTTTAGGTATAGGATAGGATAAGAATAAATATTAATGATAGCTAAGATTAATTGATTACTTCATGTTCTGGGCAGTCTTCTAAAAGCTTTACATTTCCTAACTCATTTATCCCCAAAATAACTCCATCAGGTAGGAATTGTTATAATCTATGCTTAATGGACAGAGAAACTGAGGCACAAAGATGTTCAATATATTGTTCATGGTCATGCTGCTATTCACTGGTAGATTTCTTCTTTCAGAAGTGTTAACCAACATCCTAAGAACTGTGTGCATGTTTAGTATTTTTGAAATAGTAAGCAACAAGGATATTGGTTTCTTTATTGCCTACTAAAGTCTTGCTGTACAAATGATAATGTAATAGCCAAATTTGCATTTATTAAATGTCCACTATGTGCCCTTTAACCTTCAAAAACCCCTTGTGAGATAGGGAGCAAGTGAGGGGAAAGAGACCAAGTAGCATGGCGTGTGTGAAAGAGCCCATGTTCATTCTACTCCCCCAGTTCTTTCAGTCAGTTTATTAATTGGAGATAACTTATGAAAGGATTAAATTAAGGTATGAATAGTGATGATTATTCAGATAATTCCCATTTTTTACTTCATTGTGTGCTTGTAGACACAGCCCTGGTGTAAAGTCCATGATTTCTTAATCTAGTTTATTTTAAAAGTGTGTGCAGAAGGAATTAAGGTTTTATTCCATGCCAGTATATGCTGGGGGTCATCATATATCTGAACAAGAGAGATATCTAGGACGATGTCCATCTAAGAGGTCGCCTGAGTACATCGTGTTCCCCTGCTGAGAGGTGACCTCAAGGCTGTGGGAACTTCTAATATTGCTACATGATGTCCAGTCGCAGCCATGGAGATCAAAAGCTCATGAGTCAGAAAGACAGGCTACCTGAAGAGCTACGGCAGTGCAGGTGAGCAAGCCGGGTCGCACTCTGCTCAGCACTGAGGCCTGAGCGGTTTGCTGGCTCCTCTTCCCGCCTCTCTCAACTCAGAAGCACAGCTCTGCTTTATAGGCCCTATATTTTTGACTGGAGTCTGGTTTTTGCCCTGCATAAAGAGAGCGACAACAAAGTGATTTTGACTAATTGAAGCTTTTTCTTTTCCCTGCAGTTGGCATCAGTAGTTAAAACCCCATGGGGGCAATGACTCTGACAGAGATTTATCAAAGTCTGGATCTAGGACATTAATGCTGGGGTATTTTTCAACAAAGGTCCTATTAGCAAATATAGTTGGGAAATTCAAAATTAACAGAATTAAACTGGCTTATTAACTGCAGGACTTTTCAAGGCCTTTATGATGCATTGTTAGTGTCCTGAATTTGTGTAGCTTTAAAACCCTTTTTCCTCCCAGGCATCTTGTGGATTTGGCACTCTGCAGAATACAGTAACTGAACACTCAAGAATGCATATACCTCATTCTGGGGATTTCTAGAAAACTTTATTTATTCAGTGTCATTGAATAATGAGCTGCTCAGAAGTGGGTTTTTTCCAGTTCTGCAACAAAAATTTATTGAGTACACTACTTATCCTTTAAACACCAGCAATTTTTCATACTATTGTTTAATTTTGTTGTAAGGAATATGACTTTTGTCTATTACCTTTTTAGTGTGATCATTAAAAATGTAAATCACTCTACTGTCCTATATTGAATGATCTTCTAAAGGCTTATTGGGGTACAGCTGGTTTGTCCCTAAGTTAAGTGGTTCCAGTCCTTAGGTTTTCAACAAACGTATTTCTCCTTTGAATGGACATTTTGTCTCCTTTTCACATTGCTAGCCTAACCTTTAATGTTTTAATGATATCTAGGAGGTTGCTCTCCTTTCCGAGGTGGTAAATAAAGACTTCGTAATGTGATGTCTCACATTAGGGGCCACAGCAACTCAAAAGCAGTAATTAGAAGCCAGTTACTTACCTAGACTCTGGGATATAAAGAGGAGTGAGGCGGGTTTCCAGAGGCACTCGATGACTATCTTGTACTGTGTGAATAGGCCCAGTGGGAGTTCTGAGAAGAGGAGGCAAGTAGGGACGGGAGCTGTGAGGAAGGCTTTATTGGAAGCATGGAAAGGGCACTCGCTGGGGTGAGAAGAGCAACAGTTGGGTGATACACCAGAAGAGACTGATATTTTCCCTAAAGGGGGCTTTGCAGGGCAGTTATGGTTTTCTTTAAGTTCTCCTTCTCACTGTGAACTTGGCATTTTTGGAAAGATCAAGTAACAATAGGGGCACTTTGATTTTTTCCTACATGGGATCTTGAAGCTTACACCATGCAAAATCTTCTTTATGAGTTTTAGATGACTTTTTTTTGGCTTTATTCCTGAATAGTTGGCAGTCCCAACTGGGTGACAACAGAATGAGTGGGGTATTCTGAAAACTCATTTCCTAACATTACTTCTTGTGAACTCCGTTCCATGTAGCTTAGGGCAGCGGTTCTAGAGGTATGCTCCTTAGACAAGCTGTCTAAGCATCACCTGTGATGTTGTTGGAGATGAAAATTCTCTACTCCACCCAGACCTCCTGAATCAGCAAATCTGGGATCTATTGGCCCAGTGATTTGTTTTTTAATGGGCACCTTTAGTTGACGTCCACTCATATTTGAAAACCACTTCCTTGGGGGTTTCATTGAAAGCCTTCAGAGGGGTCCATGAGTTTATGTGTGTGTGTATGTGCATCTTTTGGAGGAAGTGGAACTATAGTTTTCACTGGGCTCTCAGAAGGATGCTGACTCCAACTACGTAAAAACCACTGTTGAAATACCAGGATCCAGCCTCGGTGTTTCCAGTCATCACTCTGATCTAACTTCTCAGTGTTTTCCACCCGGGGATCTACAATTTGGTCTCAGGGGAGATTCACTGGCATTCCTTTTCTCAGGTTCTGAGCACTCCTTAGTATTGAATTCCATGTAGTTGTCAGCTTCCTGCCTTTTTAAGCACAATGTGACCAATTGTTTCATTAGAGAAACTTCTGGCTTGAATGTCTTAGAGCCAAAGATCATGTCTATGCAGCAACTCAGAGATCGGCATGTACAACTTCTTTGAAATGAATACTGACTTGTTTTAGTCTGCTGCTGTGAAACATTTACCTCTGGGTTGATGAGCAGGGAATTTTAAACTGTTGTACTCAGACCAAATAAAGCACTGTCAGCATAAAGTCACCATTCAGTTGTTCAGCACGCATTTATGGAGGGGCTCTGGTCTATGCTAGTCCAGGTGCTAATAAGTCTTAGGCACACAGAGAGAAATGTCCATCTAGTCTGGAATGGGGACAGAAGAGGTGGGCAGGGCTTGAGGGAGGTTGAGTTGTGGAACAGCTAGATACATAAATAAATAAAATTGGTAGACTCTAAGGAAAAAGTGACCAACTCCTCTTGGGGTTGGCGCATGTGGAGATGGTATATCAGAAACTTTCACAGAAAATATGACATTTTCACTGGGTCTCTAGGATGAGAAGGATTTTTTTCCAGGCAAAATACATATTAAGGTAAGTATTCCAGGCAGGAATAGCAGTCTGATTGGAGACAGAGTTGTGAAAGAGAGGTAATTGAGTCCAAGAGTTGGTGCAATTTCCATTGTGAAGTCCCTGACATATGTGAGTGTGTGGGGGTGAGCAATGACAAGAAAGGAGCCCTGCAGGTGGAGACCAGATTATAAAGAGTCTTGTGTTCTAAGCTAAGGAGTTGAAAGTTGTGAATCCTGTTTCCTAATATCAGTGTCTCTGAATGTTTTTGAAATATTTATTTTGTTGTGGAAACACTTTGATACTTTTTAAGCAGCAGATATTTTAATATAAAATATAAGTATAGAAATATAGTGGCATTTCTGACAAAATTTCAAACCCTCTATCAGACGTGTCAGTGTGATTTCCTGCACCTGTGCAACTTTACTCCTTTCTCTTGCTTGGAATGCCTTTCTTTTTAAAAAAGTGAGGCCATTAGCTGGATTTTGAAAACTCTGAAGAGTACAGTATATAAGAGTATTGTAAATTATCATTATTATACATAATAACAAGACAAATCTCTATTTCATAAGGATCTGTTAATCATGACTCAATAAAAGTCTTGGGGATGGCCAGGGCACCAAAGCATCTGCAGGTTCCTGAGGAAGATACATGGACGGAATTACAGTCATGTGCCGCATAACGTTTCAGGCAACGACGGACCGCGTGTGTGACAGTGGTCCATAGATTAGTACCATATAGCCTAGGTATGTGGTAGGCTGTACCATCTAGATTTGTACTCCCTGTGATGTTCACACAATGACAAAATCACCTAACAATGCATTTCTCAGAACATATCCCTATCATTAAGTGATGCATGACTGTATCTGTTGTTTGCCTCTGCCTATTAAAATTTAATTTTCCCAGGAGCAGGAATTTGGTCTATTTTATTTGCTGTAGTATTCCCAATGCCTAGACGAGTGCCTGGCATATCATACCTGCTCAGTAAATATCAAATGAATTAATAAATGGACTCAGAGCAATTATTTCTATTACTAATAAGAACATTGGCCACTAATTGCTACTTACTCTGAGAAGCTGAGCTGGACTACCGATGAAGTGCAAAAGTTTCTTTTGTCTATACTCTAGCAGCATGAGTGGTGTCAAATATAAACAAAGCCTGACACTAGTTCAAGTGGTAAGGACAGATTTTAATCAATAATAAACTATTGCAATAGGGAAGAGGGTCCAGCGTGGATTGAACTCAACTTTGATTTGTGCAGAGGTCACAGGGCTTTTTAAAAGGAGAATGAGGGAGGAGGGGAGAGGAGGAACAGTGAAGGCTTGAGTAGAGTCAGAGAAGTGGACATTTACAAGCAGCAGGAGTGGGGCATTGGTGCATGTGAATCCTGTCTGGGTTTGTTAATAACTGGCTCTTATTGAAGTTGGGCTCCTATTCACCCACAGAGACTGGGAGACAGAGGTCCTATCTTCAGGTGTTGCCTGGAACAAACAGAAAATTCTTTTGGCAGCCTTGAGCTTTCCTAGGCAGGAACTTAAGGGGCTGGAGTCATTATCTTAGGGATGCAGCTTTGAGCTGCTAGAAACTATGCTAGTGTTTGTTCAAATTTCTTAATGTGGAGGGGTAGGGTGGACAAAATGATTTGTTCTGAGAGTCTGCAGTGTTTATAGGCCAAGGTTGAGGTCTAGTCTAGAGGAGGGCTCAGAGGAACCTGACTAGAGTTTGCTCAAGGAGAGAATCTTTGTCAGTGGCCCCCTTTGCTTTTCCTTGGAAACCAATTTAGTTTTGGCCCTTATGGTTTTACCTCCTTAGGGTAAAAAACACAGACAAATTCAAAATACATAGAACTTGCGTCCCAAAATCTAAAGGAGAGTGGGCCCATGTCTCCTACTCTCTGCTTCATTTTCCCATGATTCCACCAAAAATCTTCTAGATCTTTCTAGAGACTATCCCTTCAAAATAGGAGGCAGCCCCAAATCTATTTTTACCAAATCAGTTGACTAGGAAAAGAAATATGAAGAGAGGAAGAAGATACAGAGAGATGAAATTGTCCAAGAAAAGACACCATGAGATCACATTAAGATTTAATTTATGGCCTGTTAGTTCTCTCCGTAGACACTGCCCTTCTTGGTGTGGTCATCCAAATTGTTGTCCTGGATCAACGTCCTAACTCTGCTTCTAGGGGACAGCTTCTGGAAGAGCTTTGACCACTTCTAGATGTTAGGGACCACAATAAACAGAGTGGTGCAAGGAGACAATCAATAATAGGCATGGAAAGTCTTCGAATTCTTGGCTCCTGTATCTGACCATCTTGTTATTTATCTTGAGACCTGGTTTCAGAGTTGTACCACTGACAATGTTTTTTTGACCTCTGATTTCTATGTAAGTTGCCAGATGTTTCTGGTAGTAAATGAAATTACTTTGTAACCTCTCTATGCCTAAGACCTTTCCATGGCATAGAAGATGGGAGAAATTATTTCTCATCTGACAACTTGCCTAAGAGAATGATTTGTCAAAATAGAGAGTTAGTTTTGGGGTGCACCCTGGCTGGATTCTCCATGCATATTTGTCAGCGAGGATTACATTGCTAAGACTTCAGTGCAGACAGGAAAACCATGCTCTTTGGCACCTGCTTGCAAATCTCGTTAAGAGGGACTAGAGATATTTCAATAAATATTGAATGTCCAAGAACACTGTTTAATTCTAAAAAATCCTTGTTATTCTTGGGCTGGCCCTGTGGCTTAGCAGTTAAGTGTGCGCGCTTCGCTGTTGGCGGCCTGGGTTCGGATCCCAGGTGTGCACCGATGCACTACTTCTCCGGCCATGCTGAGGCCGAGTCCCACATACAGCAACTAGAAGGATGTGCAACTATGACATACAACTATCCACTGGGGCTTTGGGGGGAAAAATAAATAAATAAAGTTTAACAATATAAAATAAAATAAAAAATCCTTGTTATTCTGAAGCTGGGTTCTTCCGTTCACCTCTATCCTGTTTTCCATCTGTCACCACTCATGTTTTAACACTGGAATTACCAGCTCAGTCCTACAAAGGTGAAAAGTAATCATATAAAGTTGGAAATGGACAAGATCTTAGAAAACATTTGATACAACTCTTACATTTTACCAAAGCGAAAACTGATGCCCCCAAATGACAAGGGTTCTTTTTTTAATCACAGCTCAACTGGATTCAAATTTAACACATTTATGCATATCTTAGTAGGTGAAAGACACTGTAAAAGGTGCTGTGGGAGACACAGACACAAATAAAACCAGAATATTACTTATGAATGAATAAGGAAGAGAGAGAAGTATGTTCACAACCAAGCATCCAAGGTAACATAAGGAGACGTAGGTAACAAAATCAAAGGGCGGGAGGGTAATGCTTTTCAGTTGTGGGTGAAATTTTGCTAAAGAGAGTAAACAGTACAATGACTACACAATAGAGTGTGTGTGGCCTAGTGTTGGGCATTTATGATTAGTAAAAACGTATCTGTTTTACTTCTCTGTGAAGCAGATGCAGCTTATACCTGTAAGCAGATAAATAAAAACATGAATCTACGGTCATTGGCATCAATACTACAGCCTCTCTGTGCAGGAAAAGTCTCTTTGGATTGCAAATATTTCAATATTTATTGTTTTTTATTTATTCTCTCTACTGGTCAGAATTGTATTGATGTTAAGCAGATTGAATAACTAGTTGAAGAAGCATGATTTGTCCCTGGTGGAAAGTAAACCAACATGGTTGATTCAGAAGGCTGCTCGGCTTTCGTTCTACTCTTGTTTTCCTACCTAGAAGGAGCTGTTTTCTCCATCAGCAGTAAAACACCTAAATTCGTACAGCCTGTACATAAAATGTAGTCGTTGTCCCAGGCAAGTTCACGGAGTGTCAGAAAACTGTGTATTCTTTCAACATTAGTCACTTAATATCAATACCAGAATTACTGATTAGGGCTCAGAGAGAGCTTGGAGTGTTAGCATCTCTGAGTTTGGCTGGCCAAAGTACTGATCAAAGCCGTGAGAATTTGTGTGAGAATTCAGAATTTGAGTGGAAATCCTCAGTAAAGAGACGGAGGTGTGGGCTGGCCACATAATAAGAGCTCAGGGCTGGTGGTACGGATTTGAGTATATGCTGAAGAGACAGGACGGTGGAACTCATGTGATGGGATGAACTCTGTGAAAGAAAAATTGTAGAGACAATATGAACAAGAACCACAGTAACAGCAGCCGATCATTTCTGAGCAATTACTACATGATCAGCACTGTATTGTGTGCTTACTCACATTACTAGATTATCCCAGGGGGTATTTTTTATCCACATTTTTTGAATGATGGGATCAATGCTCAGAGATGTCAGGTAAATTTTCCAGAGTCTTACAAACAATAAGGTGCAGGGATGTAACTGACATACAGTTGATGCACTTGTCCCCATTTGCCTGGAACTTTCCTGGCTTAAGCACTGAAAGTCCCCCATCTCACAGACCCCCTTGGTCTCCGGCAAACTGGGACAGCAGGTCTCATTAACTGGCACCTGCAGCTGCTGGGTTCCAGAGCTTAAGGTTTTAAATGTTATGTTATTCTGCTTCCACTGAGGAGAAAGAGAACCAAAGACTAGAGATGGAACTGTAGGTAATGTTACCAACTTAAAAAGTGGGAGGAGTCTGTAAGATCTATAGTTATAGGACCATGTCTGTATTCTTCACCCATTTTATTCCCAGCCCCAGCACTATGTCTAGGACAGAGTAGATGCTCAATCAATACATGTGTAATTAGTTAATTGATTGATGATTATTAGTGACTGGATAAATGAAGAGGTAAGAGGATGAACAGGGTAATATTACATCCCACAACTTCAAGAAGAGAGTTCTTAGACTGAAATAATCAAGAACAATTTTATTACACTATTTGTTAAGTAAAGGGCGATGATTTTGCAAACTAATGGTCATGAGAACCTTCAGGATTTAGGCTTGAAGAGAGGGTCACATGGAAGCTTACAAACATTTAGGAGAGGATGAAGTTGGGTAAATGGAGGCAGCTGCCAGTTGTAGACACCGGGAAATAAGACCTGGATCTAGAGAGTAGATAAGGAAAGAGTGAGCCCAAACAAGGGCTTGTTTTCTTTTTCCTTTGTTTCAAGACAGTCTCTTCAGTTAAAAAAAAAGAAGACTCATTGAAGAGTAACAAAAGTACACACTGAGCAATAAAAGAAGCACAATAGCAAAGAGTTTTTTCCTGTCTAGAGAAAGGTTGGAAGCTGGAACAAAGACTGAAGAGGTAACATTGGAGGGACATTGGAACTTCTTCATCAGAGACACATAATAGCATCTTAGACAGAGCTATGGCTCACTCATCTCTTCTTGCAGACTTTACATTTTCAGGCTGAACCCCTCATGTTTCATTCAAGTACGGTGAATTTGAGCCCCTCACTACATTGGTGGATTTCTTCTGTTGTGTGAGAGATGTGATCGCCTCTCGTTCCGGACCTGAAACTTACTATGCAGCTTAATATTTCATTAGCCTTGCATTTGGCAAGCCACATCAGACCTCAGATTGCTCTACGTGTTTCTTTCACTTATTTTGCTGATGTGCTGTGTGTATGTTTTTCCCTGTAATTTTTTCTCTGCCACTGTGAACGAAGCAATACTGTCCTAGCTATGGGGGAGGCATCTGTGCTCTATCTTGTCTATCATTAATAAACCCCCAAGCTCTGTTCTCATTTCCAAGCTACTAATGTCTGGTAATGATTTCCAAGTCAGAACACACGCAGCTGGATATTCAAACCCCAGGTTAAATTTGGTTTTCTGACACATCACCTGTTTTGATTTTGAAAGTAAGACTAGATGTGTTGTGCAAGTTACTCAAGAAAGAGGAATATGGGGTAATGAAGTTCACTCCTTTGACCTAACTGCTACCAGCCCACTGGGACAAAAAATATTTCCCTTGATCTCTCAAATCAACTTGTAGAAGTTTCAGCTCCTAAGGCAGGTACCATTACAGTTGCTATGCTATTAAAACTTCTGCAGAGCCTTTTTTTTGAAGGGTAGGAAAATTGTTTCAGGCTAGGTTTGGATTGGTTTGATTGAAGCTGATATAAACATCTCTGAATTGTATTTTCTTACATGCCAAGTAACCTAAGAACCTCAAATTAAAGAACAAAGCAGACTGACTAGGCACAACCAGACAATTTTTTAAAGTAAAATTGAGTGCAATAATAACAGCTTTCAGAAATTGTGAAAATGTCAATGCAAGAAAATTAGTTCTAATGTAAGCTTAGCCATGGAATTTTATTGAAAAAATTCTCATCTGAGCATGGAGCATTTAAGTAATGAATTTACAATGAGAAACACAAGGAAATCAGAGAACCATTACTCACAATAAGAAAAAACAAGTACACTTTAATGATTATAGATTTGAGTATGGAATATTTTGCCTGATTTTTATTTCACTGCCTCTGTCGTGGGAGGCCTATCTGATGATTTGGGTAAGTATCGTGGGTGAATGTCTTTGTGTTTGCTCAGCAGAGAACAACAGTTGCAATATGTAAATAGGGTGCCTCTTCCCTTTGGATGCCTTGGGATATGTATAATAGATTAAGTTGGCTTTGTGCAGAGCAAACAGGTCTGTATTACCAAGAATATGAATAATGTCGGTTTCCATAATTGCTAACATCTGGCTTTCCATAAATCTGTTAAATTGCATGGAAGCAGAATTAGATTTCTGTGTCATAAGTAAGGCAATTACATGGAACTCTGTAGGCAATATGGTCCTATATTCAACTGTGAAATCCTTTCATTCTGGCAAAAGTAAATCCAGGTTTTGCACCCTGTTTTTATTGTGCACACTAGGTATGCTCATCTTTATGCTCAGGTTTCTTAATTTATGAGAGGAAAACACTGCCAGGATGTTTGTAACTTTGTAAATGCAAAATAACCAAATGTTAAAAAAGCTTATTATAGTTGGGCATTAATTGCCAATTCAGAGATTATCTTAGAGGAGATCATAAATTAAAGATCTTTTTTTTAGCTACTGGTTATGGATCTGTTGAAATTACTCTTCCAGACACTTTCTGAGTGATTTCTTAATGAGTCTTCCTCTGCCTGTGACCTCAAGCATTTGACAGGAAACTAAGGTGGAGAGAGAGGAGGGAAGATTGCCTTCCTATTTCAGTGTGGTTACTATTTTGCTGTATTTATTATACTTTGAACCAGACCAAGGGCTTTCCCATACTAAAACTCAAAAATAAAATGTGTTCCCTGAAGGGGAGGGTCGTGGTTATGCCTTATGCTTATTGAACACCCCAGAGACCAAATTTTGGTAAAGTAGTTTCTATAATAGTATCAGTCTGTAAATTTCCTGGATAAGTAAGCTAAATTAAGTAAATACATTGAACATCCACGGTGTATTCTGTTGTACTTGGCACTGAGAAGAGAAAAAGGAAAACATTTAGTCTCTGCCCTCCGTGAGCTTGCTATCTGTCTATAGAGGTGGGTATATGAAATTTGGAACTTCTGCGAGATGAATGCAAGGATAGCATGTGTATAAGGTAGAGAGAAAGCGAAACGTCAACAGTGACTGTCTTGCAGAATGAAGCATGGTGATGCTTGATCTTGATTTTGAAGAATGCATGGGAGTGAAGATAGCACAGGAAGGGAAGTGCTTAATTTATCAATTAATTAATTTATACTCCACCTCATTCCAAAAGCTAAGAAAAAGTATAGATGGAGAAGGGGAGAATACTCCCATAATGATAAAAGGCGTGTTCCAAGGCACAGAGAGAGGAAACAGCACGGTCTGTTTGTGTATCACTCATTGCTTTTGAACAGAAAGGGGAAGAGACAGAAGGGAAGAATTGAAGTGTTAGGCTGAGGTTTACCTGATATGCTAGGAGTTTGAACTTTTTATTACAAGCATCAGAGAACCCTTGAGAGGTGGTAAGCAGAGGAGTGACATGGATAGATTCGCTTTACAGAAGACCACTCCCCTGTGGAATGTGTTTAGAGCAGTGTTTCTCATCTGGCTGAACAGAGCCCAGATGTCTGGACCCTACTTTAATCTCTAGTGATGGTGAGCCTGGGCACCAGTATGTTTTAAAGGCTCCCCGAATGTTTCTATTGTGCCCACAATTGAAAATCACTGGATTAAAGTGAGAAGTGCCTGCAGTCAGGAGACCAAATAGGAGGCTAATGCAATAGTCCTGGTGATAAGTATGAAAATCTAAGCTACTCCAGTTTGACAAAATCTGATTTTTATTTTTTATGATTACATATGTGATGAGCATCTGTCTCTCTGTCAATTGACTATCTATATCTCCTAGACATACAAACTAGATTATAAACATGATGAGAGAAGAGTAAGACTGAATATTTTAATTGTTACTTTCAGCCAAAACTGGGGAGTGAGAATAATACAAATGTATCCCTTTAGTATTGTTCCAAGGTAGTATCTGCCTGAATACTAAGCCACCTACGACCAACTGGCATTGCAGTGGGAGTGCAGGGGATGTGAATGATTACTATGAATTGGCGTTATATTGGGAGACGCTTAACTGAGGAGGTAGGGCTTGAACTTTGTCTTAAATATTCGCATTCATTAAATCAAGAAACATATTTATTGAGTCATTATATTACTTACATTTTTATTTTCAAAAGACATAGATTAGGTGGGTTTGGTTTTATACACGAGATAAATGAGGGTCAGAGAGGCTAAATAATGTGACCAAGAACATACAGTGTGATGTATAAAATGACCGGTACGTAGTAAGCACTCAATTAAATGGAAGAGCTTGGTTTCAAACACGGGTCACCTGACTCCCACATTCAATGCTGCTTTTAGTCGGGAAGATTTAGAGTAGAGGAAGAGGACTGGGGAAATGAGAGAGGTTTCTAGGCAAGAGCACCATATGTCAGATGCATTGAGAATGATATGAGCATGACCAGGAACGGTGAGGAGCTATAGTGAAGTCCGATTGTAGTTGACTTGGAATCTAGGCTTCATATTTTGGGATCATTTCCACAGTTTTCACAGGAGGAATCATTATTCATTAACTAAATGTCTTGATTGAGGCTACAACAGGTGGGGCAAAGACAAAAAGTAAATCTTGGAATGAATTAGTTTCTAGAAATGTTGTTGGAATTCCTTAACATCTTCTACTTTGTACTGCTGCTGTGAACCCAAGTTTTATACCAATACAGTGCATGCAGTGAGTAAGGGAAAACATTATTTTTAAGTGACAGTAGTTTCAAAATTCTAGCCCACTTTAAGTAATTGTATCAATCTCAGAATTTCAACTAAAAATACTAAAGAGGATCTATATAATATCTTATTCTTGACAATAAGTTGCAGTGTCTAGAGGGTAAATAGTTGAAAGCTGATAAGACCACAGAACAATCTGGTATGCTGAAAGATGACTTTAGACTTGAATTGGCACAGTTTGGTGGAAAAAAGTCTAGTGCATCTGTCAGAAGGCCCAGGACACCATCTGTCATCTAACGTGTACTAGTTTCTTGATCGCTTAACATCTCCGTACCTTAGTTTCTTCTTTAGGAAAATGAGAATAACTATTTCTGTCTTGCAATTATATAGCATAACTTATCAAAAAGAGCTTTGAACAACTTTGAAACAATATATATAAATAAGTAGTAGCAGTAAAATTGATATTATGCCTTTGGGCACTTTAGGGGAAAATGCCACTAACAATTATGTTGTTTTTTTTTGTTTTTTTGGGGTTTTTTTTGTGAGGAAGATCAGCCCTGAGCTAACATCCATGCCAATCCTCCTCTTTTCTTGCTGAGAAAGACTGGCCCTGAGCTAACATCTATCACCAATCCTCCTCCCCTTCTTTTTTCCCCAAAGCCCCAGTAGACAGTTGTATGACATAGTTGCACATCCTTCTAGTTGCTGTATGTGGGACGCCTCCTCAGCATGGCCAGACAATCAGTGCGCCAGGGCGTGTCCAGGATCTGAACCCCGGGCCGCCAGTAGCAGAGCATGTGCATTCAACCGCTAAGCCATGAGGCCGGCCCCTTTTTTTAATTTAGTTTCACAGTCCTTAACCAAATGCCTATAACCTTATACATATTTAACAAGAAATTTAGAATGTAGAATAAGTTAATTTACACTATCTTATTCTAACTTACTATAGGAGTCAAGCCTACCAATAGTTTATATACTCCTGTGTTCTTCCTTATCATCTTTATGAGGACGGTGTCTTACATGTCATTGTCAACATTTATAGCACCAGTGTGCAAAGAACCTTGTGCATAGCAGACTTTTGGTAAAAATTTATTAGAATCAATGTTGTCACCTGAAGGATATTTGAAGGGTATGGCAATACGTTAATCGCTGGAGTAGAAGACTCTGATAGACAAATGACCAGTGTCTTCAAATAGCCTAAAGATTGTCATAAATAAGAAAAATCAAGTAGACTTTTCTTGAGTGGTCTGAGAACTACTAGCAAAAAGTAGATGTTACTGGATACTACATTTCATTTCAATTTAAGGAAGACATTTCTAAAAGCGTTTTTCAATGATGGAATTGGTTGCCTTGTGAGGTAACAGATTGCCCACTGGGAAAGGGCTCAAACCAGGCCCAGACAGCTATGTGTTTGAGATGTTTTTAAGGTCACTCAAGCTTTGAATGTCAGAGAGGGCTGACTGGATTTATGTTTTCCTTCCATACTTGGCTGTCAATGAAAAACAGCAAAATATATGTGTGTCTTTCATCATCATCCATGCCATACCCATACTGTAGCTCCGAGGTGTTTTCTTGTGTTGGCAAAAATGCTGCTGCCCATTAGGGTGGTGAGGCTTTGATTAGGCAAGGCACCTACCGAGAATTATTCCCTCTTCTTTCACCCTTGGCCCCAGGATCTGGGGACAGTCTAATTGGCTCGGGGTTGCCCTGATTACTCACTTGTTCCTACTCAGTGGCTAGTCTACTCACACCTTTCTAAAAGTCCCAGATCTCCACAGGGTGTATCCACAGTGTTAATGAGTTACCAGTGTTTATGGCTTCTGGATGGTATAGTCTTGAGAATATCCTAAAACCACTTCAGACCTGCTCCTGGATAATTTAATAAGTGGAGTCCGACAGCTGTGGGTTTGAGTCTCAGACCTGCCACTTGTTAGCTATATGACGGAGGGCTTGTTACTTAACTTCTATGAGCCTCTGCTCCATTATTTGCAAAACAGAGATAAGAACACATCCTCCTCCCCAGAACTGCCTTGCAGAGTGAATGAGATAATGCATGTGAACAGCTTGGCACAGTACCTGGCACAAGGTAAATGTTCAGTAATGTTAATTAGTGCTATTGTAAATGATTATTATTTTCTAATAATAATCTTGGCTAGATTCTAAAGCTTTGTGCTTTTTTATTGCAGACATTGATGAATGTGCCTTAAGAACTCATACCTGTTGGAATGATTCTGCCTGCATCAACCTGGCAGGGGGCTTCGACTGCCTGTGTCCCTCGGGGCCCTCCTGCTCTGGTGACTGCCCCCATGAAGGAGAACTGAAGCACAATGGGCAGGTGTGGACCCTGAAAGAAGACAGGTGTTCTGTCTGCTCCTGCAAGGTGAGGCTGATGTGGTGCAGCAGAAATTCTAATGATGCTGCTGGGTGGCAGACAAACCTGCCTTTAGTGAAAAGCAAGGTATGGGGTTGAGAAGAGACTGCAGAGCACAGGGCGGACAGGGCAGAGAAGCCAGTGTTAGTCCTCCCACTGGGAGACTGCAGTGCCTTTAAGATGAGTTGGGTGAGAGCTTTAATGAGCCCTCATCCCGCACTTTTACAAACTTGCTGATTAAACCTACGCTTTGCCTGAAATGATCACCTACATGAACTTGCTTACTTTTGTGGAGACATCCAGAAAAACCAGGCTCAGAGACTTGCTTCCAGTGGTCAGAGACAGGTGGACTTCCATTCTGAACAAATGATAATAACAGTTCGAGACTTTCTGGTAAATAATGTCTTCTTTGTCGTTCTCAGTGCTGGGCTATTCCTTACATTAAGCGTTTGGAAGTGAGTTGAATGCTTTATGAAAATAAACTTCTGTCATCGACTGGTTTTGCTTTATGCTTTGCAAAATGGGCCTATTAAAGTGTTTGATTTCCTTGTGCTCTATTTCTTCTTTTGTTGACCTTGCCTATTCATTTTCCTTTGGTATTGCTTTACTGTAGCTCTTGCATTGTATTTTTATGTCCATTGGATTGGAGCTGTTTAATCTTGGGCTTTATGGGCAGGGGAACCGCAAGAAATTATTTGCTCAGTAGCCTCTGAGAGAGCTAGTCTCCTGACAAATTGAATGATCCCTAGAAAAAGAGTTGAAATGAACTTTGAAAAGTCGTCCAGTTCATCTACCTGCCTTCAATTCTGCCACACCTCCAGCAGACCTGGGGCACCTCTTGGGAGAGTTACATCACCAAGTGTTTAGATCATGACCCCTTAATGCCCGTGTTTTCCCTTATACATAAACTAGTTCCACACATCCAAACTTAGGTCCATTGCCCCCATTTATTGAGCACCTCTTGTGTTCTAAGCACCCTGTAATTTAAAAACAGCATCACATTTAATATAGCACAACTTTGAAAGATGAAGACATGGAGTTTCTAAGTTTTAGGGCAAGTGATGTACTCTAAATATCACAAGATATGAATGTCTCAGCTGGGTCTTGAATTGCACTTGCTTCCACAAATTTCATGGTCTCTCATCTTGACATATGTCCTGTAACACTCTACAGATGCTATCTGTTGATATATGTAAATGCAATGAAGCAATCAGTCCATTCAGCTTGACTGAGCTCAAACTCTCAACTCAGTACTATGTTACTGACTGCGTAGGACATTCCCCAAAGAAGTTTTCAGGTTAAGTACAACATTTAACCATGTGGCATTCACTCAAAGGGCAAAAGTTTTTTTTTTTTTTTTTATTGAGGTGAAATTGGTATATAACATGTTTCAGGTGTACAATATTATAATTCTTCATCTGTATACACTACAAAGTGATCACCACCACAAGTCTAGTTACCATCCATCACCATTCAATTGATCTCCTTACACATTTCGCCCACCCCCCAACCTCCTTCTGCTCTGGTAATCACCAATCTGTTCTGTATCTATGAGTTGATTTTGTTTGTTCATTTGTTTTGCTTTTCTGAGATCCACATAAGAGTGAAATCACACAGTATTTGTCTTTTTCCTTCTGACTTATTTCACTTAGCGTAATACCCTCAAGGTTCATCCATGTTGTTGCAAATGGCAAGATTGCATTCTTTTTTATGGCCGAGTAGTATTCCATTATATATATATATACATATACACATACACACACACACACACACACACACACACACCCCTTCTTTATCCATCCATCCATCGATTCATCCATCGACACTTAGACTGCTTCCATACTTCGGCTATTGTAAATAATGCTGCAATGAACATAGAGGTGCATATACCTTTTCAAATTAGTGTTTTTGTATTCAAATAAATACCCAGAAGTGGAATAACTGGACCATATGGTAGTTCTAACTTTTTGAGGAATGTCCATACTGTTTTTCATAGTGGCTGCACCAATTTACACTCCCACCAACAGTGTATGAGGGTTCTCTTTTCTCCATATCCTCTCCAACACTTATGTCTTATCTTTTTGGTAATAGCCATTCTGACAGGCATGCAGTGATATCTTATTCTGCTTTTGATTTGCATTTCACTAATAATTCATGATGTTGAACATCTTTTCACATGCCTTTTGGCCATCTGTATGTCTTCTTTTGAAAAATATCTATTCAGGTCCTTTGCCCATTTTTTAATCAGGTTATTTATTTTTTTGTTGTTGAGTTGTATGAGTTCTTAATATATATTGGATATTAACTTCTCATTGGATATATGTTTTGCAAATAACTTCTCTCATTTAGAAGGTTGCATTTTCATTTTGATGATGGTTTCCTTCACTGTCAGAAGCTTTTTAATTTGATACAGTCCCATCTGTTAATTTTTGATTTTGTTTTCCTTGCCTTTAGAATCAGAGCCCACAAAGATATTGCTAAGATCAATGTCAAAGAGCTTACCACTTAGGTTTTCTCCTAGGAATTTTATTGTTTCAGGTCTTATATTCGAGTCCTTACTCCATTTTGAGTTAAGTTTTGTGTATGGTATAAGATAGTGGTCTAGTTTCATTCTTTTGCATGTGGCTGTGCAGTTTTCCCAACACCATTTATTGAAGAGACTTTTATTTCCCCCATTGTATGTTCTTGGCTCCTTTGTAGTACATTAATTGTCCATATATGTGTGGGTTTAATTCTCGGCTCTCAATTTTGTTCCATTGATCTGCATGTGTGTCTTTTTTTTTTTTTTTTGCCAATACCATACTGTTTTGATTACTATAGCTTTGTAGTATAGTTTGAAATCAGGCAGCATGCTACCTTAAGCTTTGTTCTTTTTTCTCAAGATCACTTTGGCTATTCGGGATATTTCATGGCTCCATATAAATTTGAGAATTATTTGTTCTAGTTCTGTGAAAAATGCCATTGTAATTTTGATAGGGATTGCATTGAATCTGTGGATTGCTTTGACTAATATGGACATTTTAACTATATTAATTCTTCCAATCCATGAGCACGGAATATCTTTCCATTTATCGTTCTTCTTCAATTTCTTTCTGCAGCATCTTATAGTTTTCAGAGTACAGGTCTTTCACTTCCTTGGTTAAATTTATTCCTAGGTATTTTATTCTTTTTGATGCAATTGTAAGTAGAATTCTTTTCTTTGTTTCTCTTTCTGATAATTCATTATTAGTGTATAGAAATGTCACAGATTTCTGTATATTGATTTTGTATCCTGCTACATTACTGAATTCATTTATTCTAAGAATTTTTTGGTGGAGTTTTTTGGGTTTTCTCTGTATAGTATCATGTCATCTGCAAATAGTAACAGTTTCACTTCTTCCCTTCTGATTTGGATGCTTTTTATTTCTTTTTCTTGCCTAATCACTGTGGCTAGGACTTACACTACTATGTCGAATAAAAGTGGTGAGAGTGGGCATCTTTGTCTTGTTTCTGATCTTAGAGGAAAAGCATTCAGCTTTTCACCACTGAGTATGATGTCAGCTGTGGGTCTGTCATACATGGCTTTTAGTATGTTTAGGTATGTTTCTTCTATACCCACTTTGTTGAAAGTTTTTATCATAAAGGGATATTGAATTTTCTCAAATACTTTTTATGCATCTATTGAGATGATTATATGACCTTTATTCTTCATTTTGTTAATGTGGTGTATTATGTTGATTGATTTATGGATGTTGAACCAATCTTGCATCCCTGGAATAAATACTACTTAGTCATGGTGTATGATCCTTTTAATGTATTGTTGAATTTGGTTTGCTAATATTTTGTTGATGGTTTTTGTATCTATGTTCATCGATGATATTGGCCTGTGATTTTCCTTTTTTGTGGTGTCCTTATCTGGTTTTGGTATCAGGGTAATACTAGCCTCATAAAATGAATTTCAAAGTTTTCCCTCCTCTTCAAATTCTGGAAGAGTTTGAGAAGAATAGTTATTTTTTTTTATTTATTTATGTATTTTTTTTGTGAGAAAGATCCATGCTAACATGGATCCTGAGCTAACATCCATGCTAATCCTCCTCTTTTTGCTGAGGAAGACCAGCTCTGAGCTAACATCTATTCCCAATCCTCCTCTTTTTTTCTCCCCAAATCCCCAGTAGATAGTTGTATGTCATAGTTGCACATCCTTCTAGTTGCCATATGTGGGACGTGGCCTCAGCATGGCCGGAGAAGCGGTGTGTCGGTGCGCGCCTGGGATCTGAACCCTGGGCCACCAGTAGAGGAGAGTGAACATTTAACCACTAAGCCACAGGGCCGGCCCCGAGAAGAATAGTTATTAAATATTCTTTGAATGTTTCGGTGAATTCACCAGTGTATCCAGCTACTCCTTGACTTATGTTTCTTGGAAGTTTTTTTTTTTTTTTGAGATCATATTGGCTTATAACATTGTGTAAATTTCAGGTGTACATTATCATATTTCAGCTTCTGTATAGACTGCATTGTGTTCACCACCAATAATATGGTTTTCATGTGTCACCATATATATGTGTCCCTTTACCCCTTTTGCCTTCCCCCTACCCCTTCCCCTCTGGTAATAACTAATCTGTTCTCCTTATCCATGTGCTTATCTTCCACATGTTAAGTGAAGTCATATGGTGTTTGTCTTCCTCTGTCTGGCTTATTTCACTTAGGATACTACCCTCAACATCCATCCATGTTGTTACAAATGGCAAAATTTTGTCATTTTTATGGCTGAATAGTATTCCGTCGTATATATATACCACACCTTCTGTATCCATTCATCCGTTGATGGGCATTTGGGTTGCTTCCACTTCTTGGCTATTGTGAATAATGCTGCAATGAACATAGGGGTGCCATGTTCTTTGTTACAATCTCTTTGTATTGTTGATTTCATGTTCTTTGTTTCAATATCCAATAGTGGGATAGCTGGATCTTGTGTTATTCCTATTTTAAATTTTTTCAGAAATCTCCAGATTGTTTTACATATTGGCTGCACCAGTTTGCATTACCACCAGCAGTGTATGAGGGTTCCCTTTTCTCCACATCCGCTCCAAGATTTGTTATTTCTTGTCTTGTTAATTATAGCCATTCTGATGGGTGTCACATGATATCTCTGTAGTTTTGATTTGCATTTCCCTAATAGTGATGTTGAACATCTTTTCATGTGCCTGTTACACATCTGTATATCTTCTTTGGAAAACTATCTGTTGATGTCTTCTGCCCACTTTTGATTAGGTTGTTTGTTTTTTCTTATTGAGTTGTATGAGTACTTTATATATTTTGGAAATTGAGCCCTTGTCAGACATATGGTTTGTAAATATTTTCTCCCATGGTGGGTTGTCTTTTCATTTTGTTCCTTTGCCTTGCAGAAGCTTTTTAGTCTGATATAGTCCCATTTACTTATTTTTTCTTTTGTTTCCTTTGCCTGAGTAGACATGGTATTCAAAAATATCCTTCTAAGACCAATGTCAGAGAGTGTACTGCCTATATTTTCTTCTAGGAGTTTTATGGTTTCAGGTCTTACATTCAAAACTTTAATCCAGGGCCGGCCCCGTGGCTTAGTGGTTAAGTGCGCGCACTCCACTACTGGCGGCCCAGGTTCGGATCCCGGGCACGCACCGATGCACTGCTTCTCTGGCCATGCTGAGGCTGCATCCCACATACGGCAACTAGAACAATGTGCAACTATGACATACAACTATATACTGGGGCTTTGGGAAAAAAATAAAAGAAGGAGAATTGGCAATAGATGTTAGCTCAGAGTGGGTCTTCCTCAGCAAAAAGAGGAGGATTCACAGGGATGTTAGCTCAGGGCTGATCTTCCTCACAAAAAAAAAAAATTTAATCCATTTTGAGTTAATTTTTGTGTATGGTGTAAGATAATGGTCTACTGTCATTCTTCTGCATGTGGCTGTCCAGTTTTCCCAACACCATTTATTGAAGAGACTTTCCTTTCTCCATTGTATGTTCTTGGCTCCTTTGTTGAAGATTAGCTGTCCATAGATGTGTGGTTTTATTTCTGGGCTTTCAATTCTGTTCCATTGATCTGTGTGTTTTTTTTCCTGCCAGTACCGTGGTGTTTTGATTACTGTAACTTTGTAGTGTATTTTGAAGTCAGGGATTGTGATGCCTCCAGCTATGTTCTTTTTTCTCATGATTGCTTTGGATATTTGGGGTCTTTTGTTGTTCCATATAAATTTTAGGATTCTTTGTTCTATTTCTATGAAGAATGTCATTGGAATTGTGATTGGGATTGCACTGAATCTGTAGATTGCTTTAGGTAATGTGGACATTTTAATTATGTTTATTCTTCTAATCCATGAGCATGGTATGTATTTCCATTTCTTTATGTCTTCCTTGATTTCTTTCAATAATGTCTTATAGCTTTCAGTGTATAGGTCTTTGACCTATTTTGTTAAATTTATTCTTAGGTATTTTATTCTTTTTGTAGCAATTGTAAATGGGACTGTATTCTTGATTACTTCTAATAGTTTTTGGTGGATTCTTTAGGGTTTTATATATATATATAAATCATGTCATTCACAAACAATGAGAGTTTTACTTCATCCTTTCCAATCTGGATCTCTTTTATTTCTTTTTCTTGCCTAATTGCTCTGGCTAAAACTTCCAGTACTGTGTTAAATAAAAGTGGGGATAGTGGGCACCCTTATCTTGTTCCTATTCTCAGAGGAATGGCTTTCAGTTTTTCACCATTACGTATGATGCTGGCTGTGGGTTTGTCATATATGGCCTTTATTATGTTGAGGTACTTTCCTTCTATACCCATTTTATTGAGAGTTTTTATCATAAACTTGTCAAATGCTTTCTCTGCATCTATTGAAATGATTATATGATTTTTATTCCTCATTTTGTATAATGTAGTGTATCACATTGATTGATCTGTTGATGCTGAACCATCCCTGTGTCCCTGGAATAAATCCCACTTGATTGTGGTGTGTGATCCTTTTAATATATTGTTGCATTTTATTTGTTAATATTTTGTTGAGTATTTTTGCATCTCTGTTCATCAGCGATATTGGCCTGTAATTTTCCTTTTTTGTATTTTCCTTGTCTGCTTTTGGTATCAGGGTAATTTTGGCCTCACAAAATGAGTTAGGAAGTGTCCCATCCTCTTAAAGTTTTTGGAATAATTTGAGAAGGATAGGAATTAAATCTTTGAATGTTTGGTAGAATTCACCCAAGAAGCCATCTGGTCCTGGACTTTTATTTTTTGGGAGGTTTTTGATTTCCATTTCAATCTCTTTACTTGTCAGATTCTCTGCTTCTTCTTGATTCAGTTTTGAGATGTTGTATGATTCTGAGAATTTATCTATTTATTGTATATTAGCAAGTTTATTGGTGTATAGCTTTTCATAGTATTCTTTTATAATCTTTTGTATTTCTCTGGTGTCCATTGTAATTTCTCCTCTTTCATTTCTGATTTTGAGTGTTCTCTCTTTTTTTCTTAGTGAGTCTGGCTAAGGGTTTGTCAAGTTTGTTTATCTTTTCAGAGAACAAGTGCTTAGTTTGATCAATCCTTTCTTTTGTTTTCTTAGTCTATATTCCATTTATTTCTGCTCTGATTTTTATTATTTACTTCCTGCTACTAACTTTGGGCTTCGTTTGTTCTTCTTTTACTAGTTGTTTTAGGTATAGTGTAAGCTTGTTTATTTGAGATTTTTCTTGTTTTTTGAGGTAGACCTGTATTGCTATAAATTTCCCTCTTAGCACCGCTTTTGCTGCATCTCATAGGTTTTGGTATGTTGTGTTTTCATTTTCATTTGTATCCAGGTATTTTTTTATTTCTCCTTTTATTTCTTCATTGATCCAACAGTTGTTCAATATTGTTTTGTCTCCACATATTTGTGAGTTTCCCAGCTTTTTTCTTGTACTTGATTCCTAGTTTCATGCCATTGTGGTCAGAAAAGATGCTTGATATGATTTCTTCTTAAATTTGAGGCTTGCTTTGTTTGCCAACATATGCTCTATCTTTGAGAATGTTCCACGTGCACTGTAGAGGAAAATGTATTCTGCTTTTTTTGGATGGAATGTTCTAAACATATTAAGTCCATCTTGTCTAGTGTTTCATTTAAGGTCATTATTTCCTTGTTGACTTTCTGTCTGGATGATCTACCCACTGATGTACGTGGGGTGTTAAGGTCCCCTACTATTATGGTGTTGCTGTCAATTTCTCCCTTTAATTCTGTTAATAGTTGCTTTATGTACTTTGGTGCTCCTGTGTTAGTTGCATATATATTAATAAGTGTTATGTCTTCTTAGTAGAATGTCCCTTTTATCATTATATTGTACCCATCTTTGTCTCTCATTATCTTTATCTTGAAGTCTGATTCATCTGCTATAAGTATGGCTACACTCACTTTTGCTTGCCATTTGCTTGGGGTATCATCTTCCATCCCTTCACTCTGAGCCAATGTTTGTCTTTAAAGTTGAGATGTGTTTCTTGGATGCAGCATATTATTTTCTTTTTTAAAAAATCCATTCTGTGTATTTTGATTGGTGAATTCAATCCATTTACATTTAGAGTGACTATTGATATATGAGGGCTTAGTACTGCCATTTTACCTCTTGTTTTCTGGTTGTTCTATATTTCCCTTATTTCTCTACTTGTATTTCTGTCTGCCATTTCCATTTGATGGTTTTCTATTTTGGATTTCTCAGTTTTCTCTTTATTTATGATTTGTGGCTCTGCTCTGATTTTTCATTTTGTGGTTATCATGAGGTTTGTATAAAAGATCTCATAGATGAGATAGTCCATTTTCTGATATCCTCTTATCTCCATTAGGCTATGCAAGTTCCATGCCTTTCCTCTTCCCCTTCTATGTTTTTATTGTCACAAATTATTCTTATTTATGTTGTGAGTTTGTGACTAATTTTAAATGTTTATAGTTATTTTTGATGCTTTCTTTCTCTTTCTATGTTATAATTAAGTGTTTGCTAACCTATTCTGATATAGAGCTGCAATTTTCTGATTTTATCTATTTTTCTCTTTCCTCAAAGCTTTGTAAAACTTTGCCTTTTCATTTCAGGTAGGAGGGCTCCCTTCAAAATTTCTTGTAGGGCAGGTCTAGTGACAATGAATTGCCTCAGCTTTTGTTTGTCTTGGAAAGCTTTATTTCTCTGTCATATCTAAAGAATAATTTCTCTGGATAGAGTATTCTTGACTGATAGTTTTTGTCTTTCAGTATTTTGAATATATCATCCCACTATCTCCTAGCCTTTCTGCTGAGAAATTCACTGAAAGGCTGATGGGGGTTCCTCTGTAAGTGATTTTCTTCTCTCTTGCTGCCCTGAATATTTTTCTTTGTCATTGATTTTTGACAGTTTTAATATTATATGCCTTGGAGAAGGTCTTCTTGGGTTGATGCAATTAGGAGTTCTATTAGCTTCATGTACTTGCATGTCCTTTTCATTCCCCAGGTTTGGGAAGTTCTCAGCTATTATTTCTTTGAATAAGCTGTCTGATCCTTTATCCCTCTGGGATACCTATAATCTTTATGTTACTTTTCCTAATTGAATTGGATATTTCTCAAAGAATTTCTTCACTTTTTAAAAATCTTAGTTCTCTCTCCTCCTCCACCTGAATCATTTCTGTGTTTCTATCTTTGAGCTCGCTAATTCTCTCCTCCATAAGGTGTACTCTATTTTTAATGCTTTCTACATTATTTTTTATCTCATTAATTGTGTTCTTCATATCCAGAATTTCTGTTTGGTTTTTTTTTTTAGAGCTTCAATCTCTTTGTGAAATATTCCTTCTATTCATTAATTTTATTCCTGAGCTCATTGAACTGTCTTTCTGAGATTTCTTGTAACTCATTGAGTTTCTTTTTGATAGCTATTTTATATTCTCTATCAGTTAGATTGTAATCTACCATGACTTCAGATTTAGTTTTTGGAGAGTTGTCATTTTCTTTCTGTTCTGCTCTGTTACTGTAGTTCTTCATGGTCTTTGATGAATTGATCCTCTGCCAGAACTTTTGTGGTAGTAATCACCTTGTATTATTTGGCATGACTTTGGTTACTTTGGTTTTGGCCAGCTCAGTCTCACGTTCCTCCACTGGCTCTCTGTGGGTTTTGAATCTGTTGTCCCATGCACCACTTGCATTGCTATTCCCCAGTTGTCTGGGGGTGCTGGTTCCACTGTTGCCAGGGGTGCTGGGTTCACAGATGTTGCTGTCACTGGTAGGTGCCTGGGGACCTAGGGACTCCCCGCTACTGATGGAGTTGGTGTTGGGCATGCCACTACGGGAGGCTGGGTTTTCTCACTCTGTCTGCTTGCAGTTGTGTGGGTCAGGCCACCACCACTGCTACCACTCCACAAACTGTCATGGGGTGGGGCTGCCACCACACCACTGCCTCCACCTCAGGGATGTTCATGCACACACGAGGCCACTGCCACCCTGTGGATGTTCAGATGCACAGGGCTGGGCCGCTCTCACCTCCAATCTGTTGCATCGGCTGCTGTGTGAGGATCTGCGCCCTGGATCACTGCCACCAGGGATGCAGATAGGAGTTTCTCCCCAGTTCCACTGCTTCCCACGGGTCCAGTGCATCCACCTTCAGATGTATAGCTGCCTGCATTTCTTAGGCATCTTATTTTGCTGTGTAAGAAATCCTCTACTGGTTAATGGATGTCTGTTTGGTTGTAATTTAGAGGGGAGAGACAAAGGGAACCTCTCATTCTGCCATGATGCTGACATTACTCCTGTTGGAAGGTTTTTGATCACTGATTCAATCTCCTTACTAGTAATCAGTCTGTTCAGATTTTCTATTGCTTCATGGTTCAGTTTTGGAAGATTGTATGTTTCTAGAAATTTATCCATTTCTTTTAGGTTGTCCAATCTGTTGGCGTATAATGTGTTTGTAGTACTCTTATGAGCCTTTATATTTCTGTGGTATCAGTTGTAACTTCTCTTTCTTTCAGATTTTGCTTATTAGAACCTTCTCTTTTTCTTGGTTAGTGTAGCTAAAGGTTTGTCAATTTTGTTTATCTTTTCAAAGAACCAGCTCTTAGTTTCACTGATCTTTTCTGCTGTCTTTTGAGTCTTTATTTCACTTATTTTCACTCTGATATTTATTATTTCCTTCCTTCTACTGACTTTGGCTTCATTCTTCTTTTTCTAGTTCCATTAGGTGTAAAGTTAGATTGTGTATTTGAGACTTTTTTCGGTTCCTTAAGGTAGGCCTGTATTGCTATGAATTTCCCTCTTAGTACTGCTTTCACTGCATCTGACAGATTTTGGTATGTTGTCTTCCTGTTTTCATTTTTCTAAGTATTTTTTTATTTCTTCAATGACTCATTGGTTGTTCAATCCATGTTGCTTAATCTCCACATTTTTGTGGTTTTTCCAGTTTTCTTCTTGTTATTGACTTCAAGTTTTATACCAGTGTGGTCACAGAAGATGCTTGATATGATTTCAGTCTTCTTGAATTTACTGAGATTTGTTTTGTGGCCTAACATGTGATCTATCCTGGAGAATGTTCCATGTGCACTTGAGAAGAATGTGTATTCTGTTGCTTTTGGATGGAATGTTCTGTATATATCTGTTAAGTCTATCTGGTCTTATGTGTCATTTAAGGTCACTATTTCCTTATTAATTTTCTGTCTGGATGATCTATCCATTAATGTATCTGGGGTGTTAAAGTCATCAACTATTATTGTGTTGCTTTCAATTTCTCCCTTTAGTGACATTCATATTTGCTTTATATATCTTGGTGCTTCTATGTTGTGTGCATATATATTTACAAATCTTATGTCTTTTTGCTCAATTGACCCTTTTATCTTTGTCTTTTATTACAGTCTAAACTCTTAATTTCTCCTTCAATTATGAATGATAACTTTACCAAGTAGAAAATTCTTGATTGGGAGTTTTTTCCTTTCAGCACTTTGAATATGTTGTGCCACTCTCTTCTGGCCTGCAGTTTCTGCTGAAAAATCTACTGATAGCCTTATGCGGCTTTGCTTGTACATAAAAGTTGTTTTTCTCTTGCTGATTTTAAGATTCTCTCTTTAACTTTTACCAGTTTAATTATGTGTCTTGGTATGGATCTATTTGGGTTCATCTTATTTGGACTCTACGGACTTCCCGGACCTGTATGTCTCTTTCCTTATTCAAATTGGGGAAGTTTTTAGCCATTATTTCTTCAAATAAGCTTTTTGGCCTTTTCTCTCTCTCTTTTTCTGGGACCCCTCTAAATGTGACTATTATTCTGCTTGAGATTAAAGGTCTGAAGTTATCTTCGGGGTTTTTTTTAATTCTTTTTTCTATTTGCTGCTTTGTTTGGGTGAGTTCTATTGCTTTGTCTTCCAGCTCACTGATCTGATCTTCAGTTTCATCCAGTGTGCTTTTGAACCACTCTAGTTTATTTTTCAGTCTAGTTATTTTATTCCTCAGCTCTCTAATTTCCATTTGAAACTTTCTTATATTTTCTGTCTCTTTGTTGAAGATTTCACTGTGTTCAGCCACTCTTATCCCAAGTTCAGTGACCATCTTTATGACCATTACTTTGAACTCTTTATTGGGTAAATTGCTTATCTCCATTTCATTAATGTCTTTTTCTGATGTTTTGTCTTGGTCTTTCATTTAGAACATATTCCTTTGTCTCCTCCTTTCACCTGACTCTGTGTGTTTGTTTCTCTGTATTAGGCAAATGAACTCCATTTGCCTCTTCCACTCTTTAAGGAGTGGCCTTGTGTAGGAGATGTCACTTGGGGCCCAGAAGCACAATCCCTCCTGACCACCAGAGCTAGGCACTCCAGGAGAGTTTCCTGTGTAGGCTGCACGTGCCCACTGGTTCTGGTGGGGTTGCATGAGTGACGTGTCAGGTGGGGCTGCTCACCCTCTGCATCTGTTGGTGCCATGCGTGAGTGGTGTGGGATCCAGGGTTGCTCACCTTCCACATCTGTTGTTACCACATGCAAGCAGCATGGGAGTGGTGCTGCGGACTCACCACTGTTAGCAGGTTTGAGTGAGTGTGCAAAAATGGTGCCTTCTAGCAAAGTAGAAGAAGCCCATAAAAATGGTGCCCACCAGTATTCTGTCTCTGGAGAGCATTCTGCCTCTCTGGCAAGTGCCTTAAAATTAGCTAGTGAATCTCCTTTACATATGGTCTAGGCTCTTTTCAAGCTGCTGCTCTTTGCACTAAGTCCTGGGATGAGTGGGTCTGCGCACAAGCCCTTTAAGAGTGGGATCTTTGTTCCCACTCTTAAAGTGGGGGCTCATCTCTCTGGTGCAGAACCCAAAGGTTGTGCTCCTGGTGTGGAGTACAAACCCCTTGCCCCTCAGGAAGAAGCTCTATTTATTTATATAGTTAGAGATCCCTCTTGATTGTGAGTCTCCATGCCAAGACCCGTCTTAATGTGGCTCTTTTATCCTTTGTCATGGAGCAGGTGTTTGGCTAGTTCTCAGTTTTTTTTCCAGTGGGATTTGTTCCATATGTAGCTGTATATTTGTTGTGTCCATGGGAGGAAATGAGTTCAGGATCTCCCTATGCTTCTATGTTGAAACCCCACCCCCAAGTCAGGGCAAAAGTTTTTAATAGAAGGAAAAGCTCTTCCTGGGTTAGAATAGTTGAAAAGGGCTTACAGAAGAGGTTGGCAATTAGTTCTCCATTCAGCCAGGAAAAGAAGGGTGAATTGCTTTACTAGTTCTTTTCTAGAAAATATTGTTTTTCCAAACTTTTGAGGATGATCACAACCTGACAGCAAATCCTTTTTAAGGTTTCTAGATCCCCAGTCCCTGGAATAGGCAAGGGACTTTGGTTGAGTCTTGATTAGTGAGAAAACAAAATTTCTTTTTCAGTTTTTGTTTTATTTAAGGCCATGATAAGGCAGGGAACTTACCAATCATTAAAAATTTCCCAAGGCTTCATTAATTAACTGTGCTAATATTCCAAGCAGCCTAAGTTGATTTATTCTACTTTGACTCCTAAAGTATCTCCAAAGTCTTATGAGAATTAGACTGAAATTACCACAGGAGATGAACAACTCTTGTAATCTTATTTTGTTAATAATAGTGCACCTCCACCACCACTGCTCCCCTTTATTCATAAATATTTATTTACATAAACCTTTTTCTGTTTTCCAGTTGTATTTATTACTTGTTAATAGCATAGCTTCCAAGAGGTTGTGGAAGGCCTGGTTTTAGGAGCTGAATTAAGAACCCTGAATCAAATTCTGTAGATCAACCTCAAAAAGTGACCTTATTTATGACCCTTCTTGTTTGCACTATTTGCAGTTGCAAGTATTCTATTCTGATTTGATAAGAAAAATCTCCAGTATTCAAGCATCCAAATGGATTACAGTCATGTGCTACATAACAACATTTCAGTCAACAACAGACCACATATAGATGGCAGTCCCATAAGATTAATACCATGTAGCCTAGGTGTGTAGTAGTCTATACCATCTAGGTTTATGTAAGTACACTCTATGATGTTCACACAACAAAATTGCCTAATGATGCATTTCTCAGAAGGTATCCTCATTGTTAAGCGACACATGATTGTATTGTAATGGCATCATCTTGGAGGTTACAAGTAAAATCAAGGTTGGGATATAAAGTACTGGCTTTTCAATCATATCCTTGATGTTTCAAATTCAAATAAAACCAAATCACACAATAGCAGAATCACAGAAGCAAACAAAGTGACAAGGCTTACTGTTGAAAGAAGCAGAGTCAAAGTTCTTTTAAAAAGCCCTTGAGAGTCAGTACACCAGGTTAGCTACTAGTGTTTCACACCAATAGAAAAAGCAGCCTTGAAATATGTCCACAGCTGAATGGAGTTCAGTGATAAAGCTAGGCTAACACAAATGGATTTGGGCTTTTGTCTAGATGCCGTGTGCTTCCTTGACAGTGACAATGATTTTGTGCACTCCTAGATCACTTAGTTGATTAGGCACAGAATGATTGCTGAATATTTTGGAACTCTTGTTCCTCCAGCATTATCCAGACCACAAAAACCTAGAGTGAGAAATGGTTATCTCTCTAGGCTTGATCCCTAAATCTTAGTTACAGCCCAGCTTCTTTTTAGAGATACCCATCTGTGGCTCTTCCATTCATAAATTTGTCCAGGGCCGTAGGAAGACATCTTTATTTTCTACCTGTGCTACATGGGAAGATAGAGAGGTCTCAGGTTTATTAGTTTCTAGGAAATGCAGCATTTTAGTATGAGTTATATTTATATTGGAGATCATAGAGATGAATAGGCAAATGGATACACAAACAATTAACCACCTGTCATGCCATAGTAGAGTTATGAACAATTTGTTGTGGGAACATAGAGACAGGAAGTATGCTCTATTGTGGGAGGATGCAGAGAGGAATAGGGAACAACTTCACAGAGTAGGTGACCTTTGAGGAAGACCTTAAAGGATGAGAAATTTAGCCAAGTAGAGATGTGGGGAAAGTGAATCCCCAACAGGGGGAACAGTAAGAACAAAGATGCAGAAGACCAACAATATATGTTGTGTTCAAGAAAACATGAAGTGACTGATGAGATTAGACTATCGGGAGCAAGAAGAATCTGGGAGGAGTATAGCTGCTGATGAGCCTGGAGACAAAGGCTGCGGACAGAGTCAGTACATGGAATTTAGACTATCTGATGGGCAGCAGAAGATCATGAGAGATTTTTCGTTTAGGATTGGCATGGCCCAATCTAGCTCTGACTGGCAGCATGAAGAAGGACTGAGGAGATCAAAGCTAAGTGGGGAGATACCACTTCAGCTGAAGTCAAGGTTTAGGAGAGTAAAGATGAGAACCTGAAAGGGTGAGAGAGGTAAGGCCATATGGAAGATGACAGAAATGAAATGATGGGGCCTGATGAATGAAAATCTCAGCCCCTCAGCCCCTGTGACAATGTGTGCCCTCATTCTGTGGGCGAAAAAGAAGCTCCAGAGTGGCATGTTTGAGGCTTAGCTCCCCATTTTCCTGGGTGAAAGAGTTCAGGTGCCACTGACAAGAGAAAGAGCCAGGGTTTGCACATTAGGCTTGTACGCAATAAATGTTTGGCACCTGCATTTACTCCTTCATCTGTGCCTTTACCTACCACTACTGCTCTCATTAGTATCCGAAAAATCCCGGGGGAGAAAGAGAACAAGCTGTGAAGGCCAGATTTCATTTCTGTGCTTCATGCAGTGTTTTGTTTTGTTTTCTTTTAATTAAAAAGAAAAGCAAATAGCATTCATCTTGACGCTAAATGCAATACTGAAGACTTGAGCAACACCAGGTCTTGAGTTCTGCTGGGAATTACAGAGATGGGTAGGGAAATGGATACCATAAATAACCTCCCCCACCGTGTTATAATAAAGTCAGGGCTAAATTGCTGTGGCAACACAGAAGAAGCATCAAGTGGAAAAGACCTTTGCCCTGAGATTGTCTGGAATGCTGGCCATTTGACCTGGCCTCGTGTAAGCCTTTGCCCAGAAACTGAGGAAGACGGCCATGGTAGGGAAACCTAAAGGGTTTATGTGTCTCCTACAGGCAAAGAGGGAAAAACCCGATCTGCAAGGAGCTGACAGTAAAACAGCCTCACCATTCTCAGCATGGCACTCACTCAGAGGGTGAAGAACAAGGATGAGTCAGCTTGTATCCACAGCCAGGGTAGAAGTTAGGTTTCTGGATCCCTGCAATCTACTCAGAAAAATGCTTTGCTCTCTGAACCTAACCAGCAGTACTATCAATACCTTCCTGTCTAGGGTGTTTGTGATGGCAGGAGTTGGCTGTGCAAGTCCTAAGATTCTGGGAAGATGAACATATTGGCAGGTTTAATTCTGCCCTCAAAACTTTAGGGGTCTTGTCAAGGAACAGGGTCTCCGTTTCCATTCCCCTGATTTCATACTCCTCCTGTTCCAAACCCTGCCTCCTCATTGCAGGAGCTTGAGGGTTATGTCATGCTAATTCCTCAATGGGTGGGGTCCTTTGTTTCTCCACCAGTGGTTCTCAAAATTTTCCCTTGCACCAGAATCACCTGGAGGGCTTGTGAAACTTGGATCACTGACTCTGCCTCCAGACTCTGCGATTCTGGGTTGAGGCACAATTGGCATTTCTAACTAGTTCCCAGGAGCTTCTAACTAGTCCCTGCTGGTCAGAGGACTACACTTTGAGAACCATTGCCCCCCAAATCCTTCTGATCTCAGTTTGTCTGAAATGTTTCTCTTACCCTCCAGCCTTTTCATGATACAAGGAAGCAGCATGGTGGAAAGTCATCGTTATAAAGGTCCAGATTGGGGTGTATTTCCTGTTTTCTTATTAATTTACTACAGGGAAAAGTCATTTCCTCTCTCTGGGCCTGGTTTCCTCTTCATTAAAATAAGACAGCTAGGGGGCCGGCCCAGTGGCACAAGCGGTTAAGTGTGCGTGCTCTGCTGCGGCGGCCTGGGGTTCGCCGGTTCGGATCCCAGGCACGCACTGACGCACCGCTTGGCAAGCCATGCTGTGGCAGCGTCCCATACAAAGTAGAGGAAGATGGGCATGGATGTTGACCCAGGGCCAGTCTTCCTCAGCAAAAAAGTGGAAGATTGGAAGATATTAGCTCAGGGCCGATCTTCCTCACACAAAAAAATAAATAAAATAAAATAATTTTTTTAAATTAAATTAGAAGATTAAATGACTGCTGAAATTTTTCTACCCCACGTGCTTATTAGAGAGGGCTAAAGGACGAACTTGTGGGGTGCAACCTGAAGGCAAAATTCATATTTTGTAAAACTATTGGATATCACAGCCCATTAAATTTGTATGTGAGAAGGTAGAACAGAAGGGTCTAGAGTACCACTCGTAGTTTTAAACGTTATATCAGGGATCCAAAACCTTTTCCTGTAAAGGGCCAGCTGGACTTTGCATTCTGTAAGGTCTCTGTCTCAAATCCTCTGCTCTGCCACTGTAGAGTGAAAGCAGCCATTGACCATATGTAAATGATGAGGGAAGCTATCTTCTAATGAAACTTTATTTACAGAAACAGGCAACAAGTCGAATTTGGACTGTGGGTGTCAGTTTGCCAAATAGTGCTTTGTATTATCAATTTACATAAATAATCTTACCTTCTTGATTTAAAAGTTTCAAAACTATAGAAGAAAGAAAAATAGTGATATTATGAAATCTGGAGTAAATGTATCAATGTGTTTACTATTCAGTAATAAAATGTGTAATTTACAGAATAAAACCTATAATTTTCCATGGCATAATCAGAATAAATTAATTCTTTATTTCCTAGGAAAGTGTATGTCCTTGTTTTTAAAATTCAGAAGCAATTTAAATATTACAATACTTATTAATTGTTTATAGCTTTATGCATTATAAAACTGCAGATAAAGCATTTAGTTTCTATGGCAGAAGGGTTGGAAAATACATCTTTGGTATTTAAGTGGGGATTGTTCTGACCATCCCAGCTGGGACAGAGGTCAAGCCCCGGGAATGATCCCCGAGATCTATGGCAAGAAGGATGACTCACCATCAGTGGGCTCAATTCTCTTGCCAAATTTGGATTCTAGTGTGGTTCCACTCTGGGAGCTGAGGTTTTATAATGGCATTCTCATTGTATTAATGGAGCCACCTGTGACATTTCATTATTAAAAATGATTTTCTTGACAGTTACCCTGTAATTCAAAAGCCAAAGTGAACACAGCCATTGTTCTGAAACATGTTAGAGACTAACAGGGGCCTATTTGGCATTTTCACATAATTGATGAGATGTGAAATTGCTTTGTTTTGTGCTAACCCTGGAGGCTATTCACTTATTCTTTCTTTTTTTCTTTTCTTTTCTTTTTTTTGTTTGAGGAAGATTCGCCCTGAGCTAACATCTGTGCCAATATTCCTCTACTTTTTATATGTGGGTTGCTGCCACGGCATGGCTGATGAGTGGTGTAGGTCCTAGGTCTGTGCCCGGGATCCGAACCCAAGAACCTAGGCTGTCAAAGCAGAAGTCATCGAACTTAACCACTAGGCCACAGGGCTGGCTTCCAACACTTATTCTTATCCATTCTTTTAATCAGCAAATGGAGAGCAACCTGACATTCTGATTGGGTCTCATTGGCTGATGTATAGTAGCCTCTTCTAAAAGAGTCTCTCTCTGTGTTTCATGTTGTTCATGGACACAGGCATGTGGGTTCCTGATGCCTGGTCCTTTTATACTCAGGGAGAGTAGTATTATGTCCTCTGTAGCTGAGCTGACCAAGTGGTTTCATGTCATATCTATCAGTACTTTTCTTAGCTTCTGTTGGTTAAAATAAATCCCTAGGGAGTCATTTTGGGCAATGGTTACACGAGCAAAATATATTAGTGAACTAAAATATTGGAATGTAAGCTATGAGCCAAAGGCCTATTGCTGGAAGATTCTTAGAATCTGGATACTTCTTTGTCCAGACAGACTGAATGCCCTTACTCAATTCACCTGCTTAACTAGAGTCTGTTGCTCACTCTCTACAAACACGTGCAGACATACATGTATGTCTGCACGTGTGTGTACATACATATGCATATGTGTATATATGCATGTGTGTGTGTGTGTATATATGTATTATCTTTCATCCCTTGATATTTTGGAAAATTATGATTTCTTGTCATTTCTTATAGTAATAGAGCCAATGCACACAATTTGAGGGAAAGTGTTTTTCATCTTGTTATTATATATGTAGCCAGCATGTGTCTTCCTTTCCATTCTACATAAAGGATGTAAAGCATCTAAAGATTTCCACTTTAGCTGACAATAAACTTATCTCAGCAAGCCCTGTCCTATTCAACATTGTTATCCATGAAGTAGATGAAGACCCTGAGGGCAGGTCAAGTTAGCAAGATGTCCCTGCAAGACATCAAGTTTGCAGATGTCACTAAGCTGGGAAGGAGGACAAACTATGGTGGATGACAGAAACAGCATTTAGAAAACATTGTGACAGGCAAGAGAGATGAAATGGATCTAACAAGCTGAAATATAAGAGGGATAAACATCAAGTTTTACACTTGCTGCCCGCAAACAACTAACTGCACAAGATGGGATAGGGCTTAATGAGGTTTTAGTCTTCATTAAGCTCAATATAAGTCAACACTATGACATAACCAAAGTAGGTAAGAAAGTAAACATTGAAATCAGGCTGCATTCAAGAAAGTATGGTACTTAAAACAAGGTGACCATGAGTCCCAATTCACTCTGTGTTGGTCAGACCATTACTAAAGAATTATATTTAGTTCTCTAACTCAGCTACCTCAATTAAGAAATGGTGATGTAAATTTCTACTCCACAGAGTATCAGGATTAAATGTGATAGTGCAGATAAAAGATTTAGCACAATGTATAGTGCAAAATGAGTGTTAAAATCATGGTGGATTATTATTATTGGAAATATTCAAAACTATTGAAGAAAAAGTCAACTCTAACAGTGAAAGGATTCAAAATTATGGAGACTGGTCAAAAAATTAGAGATGTTTAATCCAGAGATGAGACAATTCAGTGGAGACATAAATGCCGTCTTCTAAGAGCAGAAGAGTTGAAAATGTGACAGAAGGTGTTGAGAGTTCTATGATTACCAAGGGTGTGAACAAGGATCAATGGACAGAGGCAACAACACGTCCAGTTTTTAACATTCAGACACGTACAGAGATGTACACTTTGAAGGCCTCCTCTAGTGAGTTGCTCAAGACTGGAGCGCTTCAAGCACAGGATTGATGGCTTTCAAATACCGTTATTCTACACAGGATTCAAGCATAGGTCAAGAGGTTTGGTTTTGTGTCCTTTAAGGTACCTCCTGCTCTGAGATTCTTTGGTTTTGTAAATATTCGGCAAAGCATTTATTACCATAAATGGTGGCCACAGGGCTCACCTCACATTTTCAGCTTCTTCATTGTCTGAGGTGAGAAGCTACTGTAAGCAACAGACATACAAATGAGACCTGCTGCAAAATGTTCAGTCTTAATGTTTGAGTGCTGTTGACCTTCAATTCTTGATAAGTATGAGTGTTCATGGCCATTATTCCAGAAATTGTACTGTGCCTATAATTTGGGGAACTGCCTCAAGGTGGAAGGTGGCAACTGATTACAGCCCCTTGTAATAAACAACCTAAAGGCTGTCTTGTAGAAGAAAAATTGTTTTCAAACCAGAAGACCCGGTGATGTTGCTTAGAGAATTGGTACCTCTGTGAGACTGGGTAGGTCATTTAGCCTCTCTGGGCCTATGTTAATGCATCTGTAAACAGGTTATAGTCAGGCTTTCTCCCAGAGTTGAGACAGAGACCAAATTAGATGAATGCATGTTAGTGTGTTAGGTGGTATGATGAACTGGGAAAAGTATAGTAGCATGATTTCCCACTCAAATGAGTTCTTGATCATATGCATTTTTAGAAATATGATTTTTAAGAAATATTTCTTAAAAAGTTTCAAAGAACATATTAACTTTTTTTTTTTGAATTTAGAAATGTCTCCATTTTTGCTCAGGCTGCTCTGCAGGCAAGGTCAGGGAAAGACAGAGCATGTGCACATGAGCACACACACATGCATCTGGTTTGAACAAAATGGGAGGGGCCAGGGGGTACTTTGACTCTAGGAAATCTTTCCCATGTGCTCTGGAAAGTGTTTATAAGGTTTGGTTTTCATAGTGCCGCTATCTTATTGTTTCCCTAATGATGCAACCTCCTTAACCTCATCTCTAACCAGGATGGGAAGATATTCTGCCGACGGACAGCTTGTGATTGCCAGAATCCAAGCGTTGACCTTTTCTGTTGCCCAGAGTGTGACACCAGGGTCACAAGTCAATGTTTAGATCAAAATGGACACAAGCGCTATCGAAGTGGAGACAACTGGACTCACAGCTGCCAGCAGTGCCGGTGTCTGGTACGTTGGCTTCCTTTAGCCGCGTCGTCCCTTTACTCTGGAGGGACAGACTCAGTTGCCTGTGGGCTTTAGTCCCCACTGTTTGGGATCCTAGGCAGGGCGTTGTGGGTCCTGCGGCTAACTAAGAGGCATGCTTTGCCTGAAGACATTCAGATTCTACTATTTAAAAACTGTGCAAGATAAAAAGAACATACTTATGGGACAGATTTGGCCCAAGCTATGTTAGTTTACAACTGCTATTTTTTAGCAAATTCAGATCAAGAAAAATCCCTGCAAGACTGAAAGCTTTCAGAGCCTTGCCTGGGACTCGTAGTCCTTCTAGAGCGAAATCTTTGATTTCTTGAGACATAACCAGTAAAGGCTTCAATATGAGAGAGAACAGAACATCGAAGAAATATCAGGGATTGAGTCATAGAGACCTAGAATTCAATCCTGGTTCTCCCGTATGCTAGGTCTGTGAGATCAGGCAAGTTCTAGCATCTCACCAATCATTCTTTCCTCCAGTGTACACAGGTGGATGAGTATGTATTTCGTAGGGCTGTTATGATGATTAGAGAATGTATGTGAAGGACAGTATAGTACTGGGTACATAGACAGTACTTAGTGCACATTAGCTACTATTGTTAATATTTCCCAGATTGAAAAATCTGTTTCAGATGCTAAGCCTTCCTATAGAAACAAATGAAGGTTATTTTGGATCTTAATATAGGGATACTAATGGTATAATCAGATTTGAGAATGTCCAGAGAAAAAGCTTAATTTCTGGACCTGCTTCTTTCTGCTTCAAATTATACCACAAACAAAGATTCCTAAGGATGTGAACACCATCAGGACACATTATCATGGTGAATATCATGTTCTTTTTGTGAGGAAGTCATAACTTGGAGCTAAGGCACAACTAAGTCAACTTGTAATGGAAACTATTAGCAGCATTCCATAGTTTAACATTTGCTGAAATTAATGATTCAGTCTGTGGATACTGTATGAAAACAAGCATTCAGAGAAACTGTGCTCTAGATTTCTAACAATTTTCTAAAATCTCCTGGTGAATGTACAGATAATCTTAATAGAATACTTCCTTCTTAATCACTCCTAATACTGAGGAGTATAACTCAGATAAATTCAAATCATTGCCATTTTTTCAAACTCCCACCCAAGGACAAGCAAACCCAACGCAACTATACAATTAGCTTCCATATCATTCTGGAAAATGGTGTTTCTTTTTCAAGAAACCAATCATCGGGCATTCAGAAGAATCAGTACTAATTTTAGACATGAAATTTTCAAAGAATTTCAATAGTATATCCTCTCCCATCCCCAGTTCCTAAGGTTAATATTTCCTGAGAAAACTGAACTTGCTAAACACATTACTTAATAATTACATGAGAATAATATGTGTCATATTTATTTATTTTTATTTTTTTGTGTGTGAGGAAGACTAGCCCTGAACTAACATCCATTGACAATCCTCCCCTTTCTGCTGAGGAAGATTGGCCCTGGGCTAACATCTGTGCCTATCTTCCTCTACTTTATATGGGACGCCACCACAGCATGGCTTGACAAGCGGTGCTTGGGTCCACGCCCAGGATGCGAACCTGCGAACCCGGGCCGCCGAAGCAGAGCATGCAAACTCAACCTCTATGCCACCGGGCTGGGCCCCTGTGTCATATTTAATAAATGTTTATCAAGAGTTGCATATGCCAGACTCTGGGTGATATACTGGTGAGCATGATAGACCTGGTCTATCATGAAGCTGATCGAGTAATTGGACATTGTGTAAATTATAAATAAGTGTCATGATAACAGAAGGGGCTGCATAGGGAAACACTTCTACTACAGACAGCTCAATGGAGCCCCAGGTGCCAGATTCTGAGCCACGGGGAGGCTCCATTCAGACTGTAACATAGAAAGTCCACTAGCTACACATCACATTCAAAACCATTCTGAAATGGTTCTCCTAATATTGCCCGACCTCAACTTCAAATTCAATACAAACAACTCAGTTTATGATGTTGTTGCAATAGTACAGTGCTTCGAGTTTTCCTTTGACTGTAAGAGAAATGAAGTTCTCTTTATACGCTAGCCAGTGCGTCACCATCTATTCATTGATGTATTCATTTGATTAGCATTTTTTTCAAAACTGTGCTAAGTGTCAGGGAGAGAAAGAAACAAGCCCAAAGCCTGGAAGGTCAAAACCTAATGTGGAATTGTACTGATAATTATGAGAAGGATCATAAGTATCATGATAAAAAAATAATTACAGGCTGCCATTGACACACAGGGACGGGACCTAACTCTTTCTGGGGCTGCAGGACAGACGGTCAGCAAAAGCACCCCAGAGGAGGTGGTATCTGCAGTAACTCCTCAAGGAGGAAGCGCATTGTACCCACAATGGTGCTAAAGTAGGGACACTCGGTGAGGACAGTGATGAGAATTACTGTGCCCTTCTCCCCTCTGGGATGTTGGGAATAGAATTGTGCATAAGAACAACAATGAGTCATTTTTGGTTTTTTCTCCACAGGAAGGAGAGGTAGATTGCTGGCCACTCACTTGCCCCAATTTGAGCTGTGAGTACACAGCCCTCTTGGAAGGGGAGTGTTGTCCCCGCTGTGTCAGTGACCCCTGCCTGGCTGATCACATCGCCTATGACATCAGAAAAACTTGCCTGGACAGCTACGGCATTTCGAGGCTTAGCGGCTCAGTGTGGACAATGGCTGGATCTCCCTGCACAACATGCAAATGCAAGGTAATTGGATGTCCTGAGGGTAATCAGGCCTTGAACAGTCGCCAGAGAACACCTGCAGGGCGTCCACTCCTGATGTTCCTGAATGTCCATGTCCAAGGGGCACCGTGGGAACACAGGCAGGCGTGTACTTCTCACAGGCAGGCGTTCTACCTGAGTGAATCATAGCTGTACCATGTATAAAGGCAAATTCCAAATGAACACGGAATAAAATATTCCTCTCTCTTGCCTTTAAACTGCAGGATTTAACACACCCAATTATGGCTGATTTAAGCTATTTTGACCTGCATACTAAAAAGAATAAAAGAAAGAAAAAATATCTCTCATCCTGGAAAATTTTATAAGCTCTTTCATGAAACTGTCAATGTTAGAAAAAAGTGCTCTCTGATGTTGTTTGCTTTGTTTAATTATCATGGTGCCTAATGTGGGGACCTGAAGCTCTTGCTGCAGAATTTAATTAATAGTGACTATTTCTCTGTCTTTTTAGAGAAGTTTCATGACGCATCCTCACATGTCTTTAAAAACTGACCCTTTCCTCTCTTCAAAGCTTGTGAAGACCTGTGACTATAGCCAACTTGCAGCAAGGGTTAGGCAGTGTCAAATCTCTGCAAAACATCTCTTTAAGATTCCCAAAGGGGGCAGCCTGGTGGCGCAAGCAGTTAAGTGCGCGGGCTCCGCTGTGGCTGCCCGGGGTTTGCCAGTCGGGATCCTGGGCGTACACGGACACACTGCTTGGCAAGCCATGCTGTGGCGGCGTCCCATATAAAGTGGAGGAAGATGGGCATGGATGTTAGCCCAGGGCCAGTCTCCCTCAGCAAAAAGAGGAGGATTGGCAGATGTTAGCTCAGGGCCGATTCTCCTCACACACACACACACACACAAAATTCCCGTGATTGAGCACGTGCAAAACACTGGTCTACTGGGATCTATCAAATTCCGGCTCAGCTTCAGGCATCAGTGGAAGATTCCCACCTTGTCTTTTTATGCTGTTATAAATGGGGATTCTTTTCTCTTTTCTGGAAAGTACCATTTTAAGATGCAGCCCCGATAGAAAAAGGATAATATCAAATATCGTATAGCAAAAGAGCCATGGTCCTACGTATACCTTCAGCCCCAGCAAACAAAATGACCAGGAGATGTGGAGACCTGTGTGAGTTAGTATGGCCTTGAGGTCAAGTTTGAAATTCATTTAGGAGAATTATAAAGGCATATTTACATTAATACATGTAATTGGTTTCTAGTGAATTTCTAATAATGTATACATCTAAATATGTACTGTCCCCTTCATAGTAACCATGAGAGACTATAAATTTATCCCTAATATGCCAACCTTTCTGGAACCCATTTTGGCATTGCCTTTAGGTTCTTGTGGTACTTCTGATTACCTTTATTAATGGCAAATTATCTTTCAGGGGTTTATTTTTGGAAAGAATCTCATATGGAATAAGTCCAGTGAGTAGGTTGTGTGAACAACTTGGAAATGCAGGAGGGAGTCCCAAACATGGTTTGAACTCAGACAGGGGTCTGAGGTCACACTGCCAGCAGAACCTAGCCAGAAGGACTCTGCAGGGTCTCATAAGCCCTTCCTTTCTACTCCTTCTCTAGCATTTTTCTATAGTATTCATGGAGTTTGTCTCAAAATGTGGATGGTCATTTTGAATATAAAAGTGCACTGCTAATTGATTCATATTCTCTGTCTCAATTGGCTAACGGTTGTGTCTTGATGTACAGAATGGGAGTGTCTGCTGTTCTGTGGATTTGGAGTGTCTTCATAATAATTGAAGGATTTAAAATGGACTCATCATGGGAGAAAAATGGACAAAATGACCACCCAACATGATGAAGAAGAGAAGTTGGTGTTTTTTTACCACAGACAGTTACCAAAGTCTCCATCTGAGGAAGGTGTTTGGGGTTGCCTTTTGGACCGACCAATCTGCTCATTCTTGCTAACCTAGTCTAGGTGACTTGCAGTGCATTTCAGTCTATGGTTGTTAACAGAAGTTTCCCGTGTTGTAAATCACATGTTTCCCTTACCAGATCATTTGCAAATACATTTAAAAGTTCTCATGGTAAATGTTGACGTATTTTTTTGGTTTATTTTGTGTACTAACATAATAGAGATTCAGCTCCTTTTGTTTATTTTTTCTTGATTTTTGGATCAAATTCTACAAATAAAGTTGCCTGTTGTGATTTTGTCCCATCCACTGCATACTTAGCATTGAGATCCCTGTGAAATGTATTGATAAATATATGTACATAGAGTCTAATTACATCATACTTATATTTCAAACTGATGAACACAGATCAGTCATTCAGCTTAAACAAGGTGAAAGCAATTATAATATGTTCAAGAGGGGAAAGATGACAAACATAATTAATTATTTTAAAAAGAACTTTCTCCTCTCTCTTGCAAACCAAGTGAAACAAAATCTTAAGCCGCAATTGAGAAACAGCAATGCTTACAGCTTTCCTGGCATTGAAAGAGAAAGTATCTTTGCATCAGTTTTATATATTATTTGAAAACTTATGAGGGACTTTTATAGGTATTAATACAAGTTATCATCATAGCACAGGTGGATAGTGTTATTCCTACATTACAAAAGAGTAAATTAATGTGTCCCAGTCAACCAATTTGTTCAGATCTAGTTGATTTCTAGCAAGTTGGGACTGGTAACCAGGTGTCTTAATGCCTGCTCAGTGCTATTTTCTGCCAAACCATGCAACCTCTCATATGGTAGAGGATATACTTTTAAGAAAAGCTATTTGTATGCTTAGCAGTTATTTTAGAACAGTGAATGTTTTCATTGGAGCCACTACCATATTTTTAAGAGTTGGCAGTTATTGAGTTATGCAAAATGAATAAAATGTGCAAATGATGTTTTATCTGAACTGAGAATTCTGACTTAGATTGTAGTTCCAGGTAAATCACATCTTAGTGGTTTGTAATATCTAAGGCTCCTAAATTCATCATTATTCTGAATCAAGTTGGTTCATGAATTTTTGCTCGCTCTCCCAACATCAAAAAAAAAACCTAACTTGTTAAGTCAGTCATGCTTAAAATAATATTTTAAATCCCAAATATTAATAGAACTATTAATTAAAAATTACAAGCTCAGACCACTATTATTCATTGGTATTTGTCCAATGGAGAGGATACTCAATATTTTTTTGTGAAGATGGAGTTGACTACATGAGATCAATTATATGTGCTAAATTATGAAAATAGAAGTTTAAATACTACATTAGACAACTACTGCTAATAGACGGTAAACTAAAACACATCTCCCCTTTATTTTAATTCTTTAAATGCAATCTTGGAATGGAGAATTTGAAAATGATTCTTTTGAAAATATTTGACACCTCCATAAAAAAATACCTTTCCATTTTTGTTGGAAAAACAAAGAATCATTCATGACTGTATAGGTCAGGGGTTGGCAAACTATGGTCCTTGTGTCAAATCCGTCCCTCTGCCTATTTCTTTGGAACACAGCCATGCCCATTCATTTACATATTCTCTACTGCTAAGAGGTAGATGGCAGAATTGAGTAGTTCTGACAGAGACCATGTGGCTTACAAAACCAAAAACATTACCATCTTGCCATCTAAAGAAAAAATTTGCTAACCTCTGGTATAGATGAGGACTGACAGTGGTATGTACTTTAGAATCTGTCTTGCCATTTTTTCCAAGGAATTTTCAAAATTTAAGTTTTCTTTGAATTTGTTTATGTTCGTTCATACTTTATTGTTGAGCCATTAGCATTTATGGCTCATCCTAAAATACTGGTGTTTTACAAGTACAATCATAACACTCAGTATTTTCTTCTTTTCATTTTAGACCTGGTGGGGTAAATTTAATCTGTGCTAACTTGATAACAAAATGTTATTGATATTTATTAGCACAATTTAAACGATTTCCAGCTCCTTTTACTAAGGGGTTTATTGTCTATAAATTAATTGGTGACATTTTCTTATTAAAAAATTGAGTACTTTATATATAAGGTACTCTGCTAAGCTCTGCTGGAGAAATAAAAGGGTGAACAAAATAGTCTTTACTTTAAAGATCACCATTATGTGGGCCTTTAGAAGGTGCTGACAATCATTGAGCTCATTATGGGATCCTATTGAAGTAAATTACTGCCTGAAATACCATCTTGATCTAGAAATTAAAAAAAAAGTTTTTAAAAAATGGATTAAATCTCCTAATGGAATCTGCTTAAGTCTCATGCTATGCTTTGCAGTGTAAAACGGATGTCCACTTAAGGAGCTAAATCAGTGCTTGCCAAATCTGTCTCCTTACAGACATTACTATCGCCTGTACCATCACAAGTGTAAAGACGCTAAAATGCACATTGGTAAGAAACAATGATGCATAGATAAGCAATTATGTAGCTACTCTCCAATTATCAATAGTGTGAAAGCATATGAGGAGAGATGAAAGTTCTATATATTAACTAGAAACATCTATTAAACACAAATTTTGCCTCATTCTTTCCTTCTAGGTTGCATAAGAAATATATGTATATATATTATGTATAGGTAGCATATCAATGTATAATATATATCATATGCAACCTATAAACACATATGTATAGTATATGTTAATATAGATAGTCATATGCTGTGTATGCATATGTGTGTGTGTGTATGTGTGTGTGTGTGTATTCCCAGAGCTTTCCTTCCTCTGAGCTTTGTAGTTCTGTGCTTATGGCACTGTTATGGACTTTAATATACATTTTCCTTGTATTATGATTACAATAGGCTGTAGTCTAGTCTATGTACACTCTTCATCTTCTAGCATCGAACATAGTGCCTTGCATAGAGTAAGTTTTCAATTAATTCTTTAAAAAATTGAATTTATAATCATTTATAGTATCAAAAAGTTATCGTGGGATAGTGCAAACAATCTAGTCCAGTGGCTTTCAAATGTTCTTAAGAAATAAGGCCTGTTTAAAAAAAACCCTAAATTTATTCAGTACTCCAATATAAAAATCAGATAAAAGCAAAATTTCTCCACTTGGAGCAGGGGTGGGAAAACTGGAACCCCTTCACACACCCCACCACAACTCACAGACTTCAACAGAGCACAGCTTGAAATCTTCTGATCTAATCCCCTGACCTTCACTTCTACAAATTAAACCAACACTGAGAGAGGTTGACTTGCCCAGAGTTCATAATTAATTAGTCACAGACCTGGCACTACCACACAATCCACACTGGTTTTCCTGGTGCCGTTCTGCTAATGATCCAAATGTTTTTCCATATTTTAATTTAAGTGAGCTTTTCTTACTCCTAAATGGATGACATTCAAAGATAATCATGAAGGAGGTTCAAGATGATGATGTAGGAAGATCCTGAACTCCCCTCCTCCCACAGACACAACAAATATACAGCTACGTATGGAACAAATCCCACAGAAAAGAACCTGAGAAGTAGTTGAACACCTGATCCACAACAAAGTATAAATGGGCCACATCGAGATGGGTAAGAGAGGTAGAGACATACTCTTGCCAAAAACCCCACCCCTGGTGTAGTGACCCACAATTGGGATGGATATAGATAGATAGATAGCGCTTCTCCATTAAGAGCAAGGGGCTTGTACCTCACACCAAACTACTCCCCTGGGTCCTGCACCAGAGAGACAAGCCCCCAAAATGTCTGGCTTTAAAAACCATCAGGGCTTACACCCAGGAGAAACACAGTGCTTAGGGAACGAAGATCCCTCTCTTAAAGGGCTTGTGTGCAGACCTGCTTGCCCTGAGACCTGGCACAAAAAGCAGCAGTTTGAAAAGACCTTAGACCATATGTGAAGGAGATTCACCAGCTAATCTTAAAGCATCTGGCAGAGGGACAGAGGTCTGCTGGGACTCTCTGGAGACAGAATGCTGGAAGATGCCATTTTTACAGGTCCCTCTACCTTGCTGGTGCCAGCACTGGCAGCCACCATCTTTGCACTCTCTCTCAAACCTGCTAACAGCAGCAGGTGAGCAGCCTCATGTGCAACACTGCCTGACACGGCGGGCAAGCAACCCAGCCCCCGGCCCAGTGCACAGCACCACCAGACACATCAGATGAGCAGTCCCACCCCCATATAGCTCTCACACAATCCTGCCAGAGCCAACATGTGTGCACAGCCCATATAAGGGATGCCCCTGGAGCGCCTAGCTCTGCTAGTCAGGGGGCACTGTTCTTCTGGGCCCCAGTGACATCTCCTACACAAGGCCACTCCTTCAAGACTGAGAGACATAGTTGAATTGCCTAATACTTAGAAACAAACACAGAGAGCCAGGCAAAATGAAGAGCTAGAGGAATATATTCCAAATGAAAGAAGAAGATAAAACATCAGAAAAAGACATCAATGAAATGGAGATAAGCAATCATCTACCTAACAAAGAGTACAGAGTAGTGGTCATTAAGGTGCTCACCAAACTTGGGAAAAGAATGAACCAACACAGATCTTCAACAAAGAGAGAGAAAATAGAAGAAAGTTCCAAACAGAAGTTACAGAGTTGAAAAATACAATAACTGAACTGAAAAATACAGCAGAGATTTTCCACAGCAGACTGGGTGAAGATGAAGATCGGATCAGTGAGCTGGAAGACAAGGCAATAGAACTCACCCAGAAAGAGTAGCACAAAGAAAAAAGAATTTTAAAAAATGAAGATAATTTAAGGGACCTTTGGGACAACATCAAGCAGAGTAACCTTTGCAATATAGGGATCCTAGAAGGAGAAGAGAGAGTGAAAGGGCAAGAAAAATTATGTAGAGTAACTAAGAAAAAAAGAGAGAGAGCCAAAATAAATACATTCAAAAATTAAAGAGGAAAACCTACAACTGATACCACAGGAATATAAAGGATCCTAAGAGATTGCAAAAATACCTCACAGATATTGCAGGTTTGGTTCTAGACCACCGCAATAAAGTAAACATCAAAATAATTGAGTCACATGAACCTTTTGATTTCCCAATGCATACAAAAGTTCTGTTTACAGTATACTGTAGTCTGTTAAGTGTGCAATTTCATTATGCCTAAAAAAGCAATGTACATACCTTAATCAAAAAATACTTTATTGCTAAAAAGTGCTAACCATAATCTGAGCCTTCCGCGAGTAGCAATCTTTTTGCTGGTGGAGGGTCTTGTAAAAAATGCAGTATCTGTGAAACACAAAAAAGCAAAGCACAATAAAACCAAGTATGCCTGTACTACAAACAATTATTTGCCAACAAATTAAACAACTTAGAAGAAATGGATAAATTCCTAGAAACATACAATCTTCCAAGATTGAATCATGAAGAAATAGAAAATCTGAACAGACTGATTACTGATTCAGTATCCTTACTAGTAAACAAAAACCTCCATACAAACAAAAGTCCAGGACCAGATGGTTTCCCCAGTGAATTCTACCAAACATTCAAAGAAGATTTAATACCTAGCCTTCTCAAACTCTTTCAAAATTTGATGAGGAGGAAACATTTCCAAACTCATTTATAAGGCCAGCATTACCCTGATACCAAAACCAGACAAGGACGCCTCAGAAAAAGAAAATTATATGCCAATATCATTGATGAACATAGATGCAAAAATCCTCAACAAAATACTAGCAAATTGAATTCAATAATACGTTAAACGGATCAGACACCATGATCAAGTAGGATTTATTCCAGGGATGCAAGGATGGATCAACATTTGAAAATCAATCAATGTGATACACCACAATAACAAAATAATGGGTAAAAATCATTTGAGAAAATTCAACATCCATTTATGATAAAAACTCTCAACAAATTGGGTATAGAGGGAACATACCTAAACATAATAAAGTCCATATATGAAAACACCGACAGCTAACATCATACTCAATGGTGAAAAGTTGAAAACTTTGCCTCTAAGATCAGGAACAAGACAAGGATGCCCACTCTCACCACTTTTATTCAACATAGTATGAGAAGTCCTAGCCACAGCAATTAAGCAAGAAAACAAATAAAAATCATCCAAATTGGAAAGGAAAAAGTAAAACTGTTATTATTTGCAGATGACATGATACTACATATAGAAAACCTCAAAGACTCCACCAAAAATAACAGTTAGAACTGACAAATGAATTCAGTACCCTGGCAGGATACAAAATCAATATACAGAAATCTGTGGTGTAGGTTTCTACACACTAATAACAAACTATCAGAGAAATTAAGAAAATAATCTCATTTATAGTTGCATCAAAAAGAATAAAATATCTAAGAATAAATTTAACAAAGGAGGTGAAAGACCTCTACACTGAAAACTATAAGACACTGCAGAAAGACATCGAAGAAAACAAAAATAAATGGAAAGATATTCTGTGCCCATGGCTTGGAAGAATTGAGTTAAAATGTCCATACCACCCAAAGCCATCTATAGATTCAACATAATCCCTATCAAAATTACAATGGCATTTTTCACAGAAATGGAAAAAATAATTCTGAAATTTGTATAGAACCACAAAAGATCCCAAATAGCCAAAGAGATCTTGAGAAAGAAAGACAAAGCTGAGAGTATCATGCTCCTTGATTTCACACTATACTACAAAGCTATGTAATCAAAACAGTATGGTATTGGCATAAAAACAGACACGCAGATCAATGGAACAGAATTAAAAGCCCAGAATTAAACCCATACATATATGGACAATTAATTCACAACAAAGAAGCCAAGAACATACAATGGAGAAAGGACAGTCTCTTCAGTAAATGGTGTTGGAAAAACAGGACAGCCACATGCAAAAGAATGAAACTAGACCACTATCTTACACCATACACAAAAATTAACTCAAAATAGATTAAAGTCTTGAATTTAAGCCCTGAAACCATAAAATTCCTACAAGAAAACATAGGTGGTAATCTCCTTGACATTGGTCTTAGCAATATCTCTGTGGATCTCACTTTAAAAGCAAAAGAAACAAAAGCAAAAATAAACAAGTGGGACACATCAAACTAAAAAGCTTCTGACAGGTAAGGAAATCATCATCAAAACAAAAAGGCAACCTACTAAATGAGTGAAAATATTTGCAAATCATATATCCAACAAGGAGTAAATATCCAAAATATATAAAGAACTCATAGAACAAAAAACAAACAATCTGATTAAAAAATGGGCAAGCGACCTGAATAAACATTTTTCCAAAGAAGACACACAGATAACCAACAGGCATGTGAGAAGATGTTCAACATCACAAATTATTAGGGAAACACAAATCAAAACCACAATGAGATATCACCCCACATCTGTCAATATGACTATTATCAAAAAGATAAAAATGACAAGTGTTGGAGAGGATTTGGAGAAAAGGGGACCTTCATACACTGTTGGTGGGAATGAAAGTTGTAACAACCACTACGGAAAACATTATGGACATTCCTCAAAAAATTAAGACTAGAACTACCATGTGATCCAGCTATTCCACTTCTGGGTATTTATTTGAAGAAAACGAAAACACTAATTCAAAAAGATATATTCATCCCTATGTACATTGTTGCATTATTTACAATAGCCAACCTATTAGTATGGAAACAACCTAAATGTCCATCAGTGGATGAATGGATAAAGAAATTGTGGTATATATACACAATGGAATAGTACTCAGCCAGAAAAAAAGAATGAAATCTTTCCATTTGCAACAACATGGATGGACCTTGAGGGTATTATGCTAAGCGAAGTAAGTCAGACCGAGAAAGAAAAATATGGTATGATTTCACTTATATGTGGAATCTAAAAAAAACAAATAAACAAACAAACACAAAAATAATCTCAGAGATACAGAGAACAGATTGGTGGTAACCAGAGGGGAACGAGGTTGAGGAGTGGGTGAAATGGATGAAGGCCGTTAATTTTATGGTGATGGATGGTAACTAGACTTGTGGTGGTGATCACTTTGTAGTGTATACAGATGTCGAATTATAAATATTGTACCCATGGAACTTAAATAATGTTTTATACTACTTTTACCTCAATAATAAAAAAAAGACAATCATGGATAAGCTGCAATATCTATTATTGTCTCTGTGTTCCATATCCCTATTGATTGTAATATTGTTTTACGAAATTCTGATAATAGTAACTGAGAAATATTCAGATTAAAAGCCCACACAGCATATCTAAACGCACAATAGCAACAAGCTATTTAAACAATCACCCAGTTTGATGCTTTCTAAGAAAATAATGGAGGGAAAAAAAAATACAATTACTCCCATTCTTACAATTAAAACACACACACACCACAGAATGCAATGAAATATGGCATTGAAAGGCAATCCTGCGTATAGTCTGTTTTCTGATATTATTATTCATTCACCCACTTATTCTTTCATTAATTCAGTGGCAATGCGGCAGGCTTTGAAATAGAGAAGTGAATAGATAAAATTGGTCTCTATATTCACAGCATTTTTGGCCTCATGTGAAAAAGACTGGTAATAAACTAGAAAATAGTTAAGGGAGCAATATAACTACAGACCATATTAGTACCAGGAAGTAAAAAATGCAAAGTGATTGACTGGAGGAGAACTGGAGAAGCCCACTTCAGATCGAGTGAGGTAATCAGGGAAGACCTCTCTAAGGGGGTGATAGGCAAGCTGAGATCTGGCGCATGAGAACGAGCCACACATGCGACGTGCTGTGAGAGTATCTTTCCAGAAATAAGTGCAAAGGACTGCAAGGTGGAAAGAGGCTTGGGGCGTTGAATGTCATGAGCGGAGCCAGAAGCCATAAGTGCAGGGGAAAAGGATGTGAGATGAGGTTGGACAGGTAGGCTGGAGCCAGACGTCGTAGACCATAGTCAAGTGAAGGCCATGGTCTCATTTTCATTCTGAGACCAATGGCAAGTTATGAAAGGATTAAATATTGGATTACTCACGTTTTCATCCACTCACATATTTATGCAATCAGTTATTTTTAGTTATAAATTAATCCATATTTAATTACTATTCAACAAACACTATGAAACCCCTGTTATATACCCAGGAACAATAAAAGAGACGACAATATTATCTCTTCTACTAGAAGTTTAAGATCTAGACTGGGTTATCACAAAGCAATAAAAAGGAGATGCATGGCATGTCCAGAAAAAAATTCAAGGAACATTTATCAAAAATTGGATCTTTAAGTCAATTTGTTGCCTCTGCTCTACCCACATTTGATATCTTGGTTCTTGTACATTGGAATTATATCTAGTTCTACGGTTTATAACTGTGATGTCACCTTGTGTTATAGCTTCAAACAGAGGTCATGGAACACTGAGGGGGAAGAGAATCTGATTAATCGGAAAATATCACCACCACCACCATCATTACTACAAAAACACTGGAATGTAGTAGTCAACTCTCCAACATGGCGCCCACCATGTAATGTAAAGATTTTGGGGAGAAATGATGTAGGTTACCAGAAAAATTATGTTTATCTAATTTGCAGCAACTTTTCAATACCTGAAGTTATTAAAATAAAAAATAAAAAGAATTTATTATTGAGGGAAATCAATATTTTAGGAACTGAGAAGCCAAATAGAAATATTTAAATGCATAGAAATGCAAATTTCCCTAGTTATTGGCAGTTGGTATGCCAATCTCACATGATAAAAATCAACTTTAAATAGTTTTTTTTAAACTTTTGTAGTATTTTAGCACTACTGTTTTAAGAAAGTAAAGAATCAAATAAATGTAAGAGTGGGAAGTGGGATTGATTCTTTTAAATGCAAAATAAAAATATATTCTTTTGATCAAAACATCAAATACTAGCTTGAGAAACTTGGGAAACTGGAGGACGTTTTAAGGAAATTACAATAAAAATCTGGGGTACTGAATGCCCTGATGTTCACAAATGGTGAAGTACTGCCTGCGATCATGTTTGTGAACAGAGCTGAGATGATTCTCTTGTGGACCAGGCACTCTCAGAGAAGGATCGTTCTTAGATAATTTCACACATAAAATCTGAAAATGACTTATTAAAGGAATGAATCACTAAACTATAAATCAGAGTTACAGAGGCTTTAAACAGATTTTAAAATATTGCAAGGGACAATGTAATTTAAAGAAGTACCCAGAGTGAGCTGGGGGGTGTCACAAGAACTGTGGTGACATAAATAGTGCACATTTCACAGGTCTCAATAGATTGTCAGCAGATTGTTGCCAGTTGAGAATGTGGGCCCAGTGCTCCCAGACTGCTTCAATTTTTCAAGAGAATCCATAAATTTGGATTTTAATATGTGATATTATGAGTCTTAAATTCTGTACCCAAGTTTAAATGAGTAAATTCAGGCCATACAAAACATGTCTGTGGACTGATGTGACTCCTGGATTCAATTTGTCACAGCCCTCTGGTTTAAAGCCACAGGAAACCCTAGAAGTTAACTAATACTCTTTTAGAGTTTATAGGACAGTAAATCAGTTGCTTTCTCCTTATCCTAACCTCACCCTCGCATTTATCATTCACTTTAATCATAGGGCATTTATTGATATCTAAACCTCAGAATTGCCTCAGTATGTTCTGTATCTGCTTTGGTAAAGTGTGTATGTTGATATTTCTATTGATTAGTTCAATTCTACCGGAACTAGAGTACTGCTTCTTAAATGAGTGATATACCAGCATGCTACCTAACTTTTGGAAGGCATCATCAGTAACCATCAATACTTCCATTTTTGAAACAAACTGTGAGTTTGTAGAAAGTACTTGTTCAGAAGGCTTCAGATCGAAATGTCTTATTCTTTATAAAATCTGTTCATCCCCAAGCAATAGATATGAATTAATTCACACAAGTGTACTGATGATGATTAAATGATGGGGAAGCTTGATGGATGAAGGAGACAGCTGGACCCACAATCTTTCCTGTTCCAACCTCACTCTGTTTCACAACCAGACAAAATGTAGCAGACCAGGGAAGCCCAGGTAGGAGAAGATCACAGAAAACATGACATGCTGGCAGGCTGTTGGAGTGTCATCTCCAGAGATGAAGAAAGGGAAACACAGACTACCTTTTCATTAACAATGGCGGAGCACCTTGGCAGCTGCAGTACATCTGAGAAAGGAATGTTTGTCACTCGTATCTATTATTCAGCAGATAAGAAAAAAATGCAGAAAATATAAACAAAGCAGACTTGAAAATTTTTGTAATTGAAGAGAGTGAAAAGGGACCCCATATTATATTGGAGAGTATCAGAATTAAAACTAGCCTTGTGTATTAGTCTCCTGTGGCTGCTGTAACAGATTATCACAAACCTGGTGCCTTAAAACAACAGAAATTAATTTTCTTACAGTTCTGGGGGCCTAAAGTCCAAAATCAGTGTCAAGCGGGGCCATTCTCCCTCCAGAGGCTTTAGGGGAGAATCTTTCCTTCCCTTTTCCAGCTTCAGATGGCTCTACTTGGTCCTGACTTTGTGGCTGCAACACTCCAATCTCAGCCACTGTGATCACACGGCCCCCGCCTCTTCTCTGTGTGTCTCTATTCTATGTGTCTATAGGGACACTTGTCATTGGATTTAGGGTCCACCCAATAATCCAAGATGATCTCATTTTGAGAACCTTAACTTAATTACAGTCGGAAAGACGTTTTTCCAAACAAGGTAACATTCACAGGTTCTGGAGTTTAGAGTGTGGACATAACTTTTGGAGGCCACATTAAGTTTACTACACCTTGATTGATGAGGAAGGCTAAAAAAAATCTTAATTTAACCCCTAATATGTTGAAGAGTTGTGATTCCTCCTTTCTTATGCACTAGGGGAGATACGTGCCTGTGTAATTCTCACTCCCCATATAGAAGATGCCCTTCCATCCAAAGTGTGCAGAAGACCCACAGACTAGAACATCAATATTCCAGAAATTATTTTCTAAAGAAGCTTAAATGTAAGGTCTTAAAGAGTTAAAACTCTGAGTAGAGTTAAGGAGGCAATTATAAAACTTGGGAAGGGAGTGATGAGGTCACTGCTGCTTCATCTTCATCCGAGACACTTTAGTCACTGGCACTTGGATAGCACTTGCTGTCCATTCACAGCCCATCAACAACATTGCAAAAATTCCCAAGTAGACAGTTGAACTAAATGCTCCTTTCTCTTCTTAAAAAAGACCTCTGACCATATAACAACAAAATAGTTCATCAGATGTTTATCTGGAATTTCAAGTAGACCTTAAAAGCTTCATGAATTCTGTGAAAGTCAATTGCAGGTTTTCCCCTTCATACTTGACAATGTTCCAGATAATCTTGAAATTAATGCTCTTTAAGCCTTGTATATGTGTGGCAAATATCTTCCTTTGCCCGCTAAGAAGAACAAATCTCCCTGGTATACCTGATGGCACTATATCATATCAATTTCATGTCTTGATTTTGCAATGGAGTTTATTAATGTATAATCGCTATAGTTTTCATAACTTCCTCCCTTTATTTTATTCAAAGCTTGCTTGAAAGAATCCATCTCTTGGCATTTTGAAGAAATGTGGGCATTTGGTGCTCAGGAAGTAGACCATGAGCTAGCAAACCCTCTTCAATTAATTATCAAATCAATGTTTAATGGGCAAGTCACGCAGGCTCTGTATATTTGGAGCTGAAAGAAGAGGACTGATATAGAACTAATCTGCCACCTGACAAAGACTATACTAAGCATTACACAAATGCTGTCTTATTTCATACCTAAACCACTCCTAAAAGTTGGGGATAATGATCCACATTTACTGCTGAGGAAGTGAAGACATGGCCTTGCCTTGTAACACACAGCCATGAGTAGAGGTTCTCTGATTCGAAAGCTACAGCTACATGGAGTAGCCAGGAAAGATTTAGAGAGGAAGACTTGAAGTTGTCTTGAAGGATAACAAATAGGAAGGCTTTCTCAGCATAAGGACAGAGAGATGAAAGAGCGAGGCTAGAAGAGAGTGGGCACTGAGAGTAAGGTAGCACAAGTGAGGATTAGAGCAGATCTTTTATGTCAGGCTGAGTAGTTTGGACTGGGTCACACGGAACCTGGGATCCATTCTGGTTCTTTTAGAATCACAATTTTTACTGTAATTCTCAATACACTTTGCTATACTGCATCCAATGAAATAGGATTTGCCTGGCACAAGCATGGCTAGAAGGGCCCTCTCGCCCCATGATTCAACAGCTGTTAATTTTCACTTTCGCACTTGGGTAAGGTGGGTAATTACATTCAGCTGTCTGCAACCCGCAGCCCCCCCGTCACTCTTCCTTCATTCTTTTTTTTTTCAATAATTTTTATTTATTTATTTTTTTTCCCCCAAAGCCCCAGTAGATAGTTGTATGTCATAGCTGCACATCCTTCTAGTTGCTGTATGTGGGACGCGGCCTCAGCATGGCCGGAGAAGCGGTGCGTCGGTGCGCCCGGGATGGAACCCGGGCTGCCAGCAGCAGAGCGCGCGCACGTAACCGCTAAGCCACGGGGCCTCTTCCTTCGTTCTTATGAGTAGGGTTGCGTTATGAGCAGTGAAATGCATCCAGCTGTCCAGTCCCTGGCGGAAGCCTGTTCATCATCTGCCTCCCTACTCTGAATCTAGATGGTTCAATCACCATCTTTTTAGTGGGGAGATTGATCTTTCCAGTCACTTTACACAGCAATCTTAGAAAATAGGAGAACTCATTCTCACTCTACAATGGGCAAAACTACTAAGAAAACTCACTGTTTGGAGCATTAAAAGGGTGACATATTGTGAAAAAGACAAAATTTAAAAGTGAAGTTGAGGAACTCAGACCAATAAAAAAGGTTTGACTGGCCTTTGTGAACAGCCCACACGATGCACAAGAGCAAAAGTGAGAAGCAGACGGTATGTAGTGGCTTGAAAGCCAAGATAACGAGTCAGTGTATTTGGCTCAAGCTTTGGAGCCCAAAACAAGACAGTGGATGTCCTAAGAATGTCCCCCCCTAAGCATGTGCATACGTCTTCGTTCAAAGAACTCTCTTCAGTGTAAAGAAATCAACTGCCTACGGTTCATGTTTATTCCTTCAAATGTTTATGAACTTACATTTATGCTAGGCATTGTATAGTTATTTTATTGAACATCTATTTTGGACAGTAGTTTTTGGGAAAATAGGAATGAATATAGCAAGGTACAGAAAAAAATGTTACAGGCATTCAGAGGAAAGAACGTCACTTTCAGATAAAACGGATACAATACACAGCATTACACCAGTAGAGAAAACATTGCTGGATAAATCAGATCCTAAGGCTGGGCATTCATTTTGCTAATGTTTAGGACAAAGACTGTGTGAGTTATAGGAGCTCTAAGAAGCAGAGTGTGAGCAGTGACTGGCTGTGGTGTCAGAGTGCAGTTGGAACCAGCATTCTTGAAGTCCAGCATTCCTGAAGAGCTGGCAGCATAATCGGGGGCAGTCAGCAGTTTGTAGGATGGCGCCGGTCAGCAATGACAGAAAATGCGGAAAGAAATAAATGACATCAGTTGAGATTTGACTATTTGCTGATGCTTGGCCAGATGTCTTACACAGTTTTAATGTAAGAGGTGTCTAATGGGAGAGTTTGGAGCATGAGGATAAGGCCACAGAACATGATTTTGATGCCATAGCGAGACATCTAAATGAAGCCACCTGCACCATAGAGATGGGAGACAAAGTGGCAAGCAGAAGAATGAGAACAAACTGCAACTGGAGGACACAAGATAAAGTGAAAAGAGCACGTGCCTTGGAGCCAGACAGCCCTAGGTTTGAATCCCAGTTCCATTGCTTCTTAGTTCAGTTGACTATGAATAAGTTACTAACCTGCCTAAATAGCGGCATCCATGTTTATAAAAAAAGAGAAAAGATTAATACCACACAGCCTGAGCGGTTTTTATAAAATTAAGAGATACTTTTTGAAGTCCATAAAGTTTATAGATGCTCAATGAATAACAGTTATTATTAGGAGAATCTTCTTTGATGCTTTTTCTCACATTGATGCCTTCTGATGCCCTGCTCCCTCTTGCTCCTCCTCCTAGGCAACTACATAAGCAGTTGGCCAGGGATTGGGTCATGCTCTTCAGATTCAAACCGTCTTAGCCATATTGATAAGCCATCAAGAAAATACACAGCTTATCCAGTTTGTTTTTTTTCCTCCAAGGATAGCAATGAATAATTTCAACATCTAAAGGTGCTGTGGGTGAGGGCGGGAGGAATAAATCCCGAGAGGATGATGAAAGGTTAACAAGCCAAGTAAATTCTATAATTGCTCAGCACTTGAATTCTGCTGTCAGGCTGTGTGGGGAAGTGGAACGATGATAAAGGGGTGTATTATGGATATGCATTTGTAAGCAAGTAGATAATGATTGGAAATGATTACCTACTGGCCAAAGGACCAAAAATCCAAATGTAAAGAGCAGTCAGGTAATTTGAAGTCATTTGATCTGATATTTGTTAGGCTGCTGAAAAGGCCGGGTATTATTTCCCTTGGAAGAGCTGAGAGAAGAAACATTTTACCTTGAAAGTTACATACAGAGTACCCTGTTCCTCTTCAGAGCTAAGAAATGGAGAGAATTTCTGAAGAAATAATACTCTTGGTGGCACTTTTCAAATAATAAAGGACAAAAAGAACTTTTCAAATCAGAGAGAGTAGATTGACCAAATTTCCCCTACTTGGGTGGTTTCAACAAAACTTTCCCCAGTTCCCACCATGTGTTCATTTCATGAGGGCTATTAAGTGGTCTCTATTGAAGTTATCCAATCAAGCCAGATCAGCTAGTATTTACTGAGTGCTGAAGACTGAACTGTATTCCATAGGGATATTGAAAAAGCAAAACCCAGGTGTTCAGAAGGAAGCTTTGCTAAAAGAGGTCCCATTGAGTGACTGAAACAAGTCAGTCATTTCCTATCCTACCCAGATTCTAATATTCATGGTCTTATGGAAAGAATCAGCAAATGACTATTCTTTCCCAGGGATAGAGTTAGATAAAAGTGTAGACATAATCATATTGTTTTTAGGGAAAGAAAGCAACACACATGGTATTAAAACAGCAGGCATGAGATGCTGCAATTTTCCTTTCCTCGTACAATTATCTAGATAATATAAGGAAAAGACAACAAAAACAATTGCTTAAATTATTTAGGTTATAAGGGAAAAATTGTGGATTTAAATTCTGGGGCTAAGATTTTGAAACACATGTTTTGATCTGGTTTTCAGCCCAAAGTATTTATTATGCACCAACTGAGTGTTGATAAGGGAAGGAAAAGAATAAAATAATACTGGCCCTTGTCCTGAAAGAGTTTAAAATTTATATGGGGTTATGGACAATGAATTTATAGGTGATGTGTTAAGGACTGTGATAGACGTCACCATAAGATGCTAAAGCAGTAGAAAGGAGGGGCACCTAACACATCCTTTTGGAGGAAAAAGTTGTCAGGCAAGACCTCGAGAGGCCTAAATTGAAATGGAAATATCCAAGGGAAGGCTGCAGTCAACAGTGTTCCAGGAGATGAGAACAATGTAAGAAAATTCATGGAGGCGTGAAATGGTGGCATCTGTAGGTAGTTCCATACAGCTGGGATGTAATCGTGAAATAGAAGGTAGGGGATAATGATAAGAAGGATGTTTGAAGACAGAAGCAAGGCCAAGTTTTGGAGGGTTTTATATGTCAATATATGGGACAATTAGATAATAAGCAGGGAAAATAATTTGATAACCTGATTTTGAAGTTAAAAGTGGGAAAAAATGTTTTAGTATTAACTTTTCAATTAAGGTCCTGGTGCCCATGACAACTTCCTGGCCCATTAGCACTTGTCACAGAGGTATTAAGTATTGTAGAATTTTTGCTTTAGGTCTTTTGGAAGAAAGGATCCAAGAAGACGAAAGAATGGTAAGTCAAGCACACTTGGAGAAAAAGCGACATTATTGGGGAGCAGATAATAGGTGATCCCAGAAAAAACTGATGAAGAGCCTTTCTGGTTATAGACCTTTCCAATAGTCTTCTTACCTTGGCCTCTGTCCTTATGTCCTTGCCTCTTTGGGTTTCTATGGCTGTAAAGGCTCTAATAGAATGTTGTTAGTGAGGTTAGGAAGTGTCTCTGAGTAAATGGAAGAACTAGAGAAAAAGTGGAGCAAAAGTTTAAATAGCCAAGGAAGGTGTGAGTGAACTGGGCACCTATCATCTCCTCTCCAGTCTTCACTCTGAGGATAAAGAAAAGAGAGTGAACTTGAAGAATCATATTACCATAGTGCAGAAGCCAGAACCACGGCCAATCAGCAGAAGCTAGAAATAAGGTGGAGGCCGCCCTATTGGAATAGGGACCACAAAGAGCAAGCCTGCCTAATGAGAGCTGGAGTCACAGAGAAAACACAGCCACTATTGAGGACACTACTCAAGACGGAGACACAAGAGAAATACCCTGGCTCCTCCCCTCTTCCTACCTTCTCTAAAGCCTTCTTCTGGCTCCTCCCTTTAATCCAATCTACCTACAAGTCAGAGGGAAAAGGAAGTTGGGAAAATGTAATAGAATGGGAAAGGACTGGAGAGGAATGTGAGAACAAATCAGCCAATGGCTGGTTCCCCGAATTACTGGTTGACCAGTTTGTCCCAGGAGCCCATTTTCTCATCAAACCATAGATATTGCCTGCCCATAAATGGTAAAAATCATAATTTCGCCATAAATGGTGAAATCTATTTTCAAAGATATGATTGGCAACACAGAATATAGATAGGTACGCTCTTGAAAAAAAACAGGATCACCTTTCTCTTGGATGGTAGCCAGTACCATATGGCATTGGTATAAGTCAGAAAGAGATATAAAAATGGTACATTTGCTGAAACTTAATGACTTAAGGAAGTTAGGTCTCACTTTCAATGTCACAGTTAGATATATTGTGTCATTAACTTCTTTATGTATTTTCCCCCCAATAACTTCTAAAGTAGGCTCCCAAAGGGCATCACTACTCATTGTAGAATTGATTTATATTTTGTCATGTTGAAACAAAAGAGCAACTCCAGCAACATTTCATATGGGCATATATTTGATAAAAAAAATATGATGTATGTGTAAGAGTTAGAAGCCCATGCTACTGGAGGATTGACAGTATAGTGAAGCATTTAGACAAGGTTAGCTACTTTCTTGAACAGTTTCTGCAGCACTTTAGAGACCCCACGGATGTCTGAGATAAGACTCTTTCCTCCTCCCGAAAAATTTAGTATTTGGCTACCTTCATACTTTCAATTGTCACTGGTAGTGTTGCGGTCACTAAAAGTCCTGATTCAAAAAATCTGCAAGAAGTAGCCCTCCTACCAAACTTCCTCATCAGCATTTCTTTACCCTGGACCATGCCCTGATGCTAGCCTTTCTCGTTTTACTTTCAGGACCTTTCATTTCTAGTTGTGTTCATCCAACTGTTATAGATCAGCATGTCTTGAATGGATCTGAGTTCACTGGAGTCTTCTCTAATGCAGCTGGTCAGAAGCCTCTATGGAGGATACCACACTTAAAAATAGACAGATGGTAGAGCCCGGCCTGGTGGCATAGTACTCAAGTTCGCGTGCTCTGCTCTGACTGGCTGGGGTTCCCAGGTTCGGATCCCGGGTGCAGACCTACGGGATCTTACCCATACCACTTACCAAGTCATGCTGTGGCAGGCATCCCACATATAAGGTAGAGGAAGATGGGCACAGATGTTAGCCCAGGGCCAATCTTCCTCAGCAAAAAGAGGAAGATTGGCAACAGATGTTAGCTCAGGGCTACTCTTTCTCATGAAAAAAAAAAAAAAAAGATTATAGACTGCTGGTAACTAGACTTATCATACAGATCATTTTGTAATTCACATAATTAAGTAGATTTACCCATTTAGCATTGGACAACAAATGATCTCCCACACATGTAGAGCTTGCCCTTGTGAAATCTAATGCACTGATGAGCAGGGTAGAATGTGTATTGTCTGCAGGGAGACCAATGCCAAAATGCAAGGAGGAAAGAACGGGCTGAGCTTCACAAGCACTCAGGTTTTTCCCTTAATTGACTAATCATATTAGTAATTCCTTTTCTTTGGGGAGGTAGCAGGTAAATGGGCAGAAGACGCCAGGTGCTTCCGCAAAAAAGAAACATCAAGAGTAGAGATTGTCTGTCAGTGTCATCCTTTGTTCAATTTGTAACTCGATCCCTCCTTTTCTCCTTCCTGTCTTTCCTCTCTCTTTTCATTCTTTATTTTCAATTTTAATTCATACAGCAAATATTGATGGAGCATCTGCATTTGGCAGGTTCTATGACAGGGATCATCATCTTCTCCACTTCCTCCTCCATGCTTACTTGTGCTTTAAGCCTACTTGTTGCCTACCTGGGCACTACCAAATCTGTTTAAGGTAAACAGTGGGATAAAGCGCTTACACATATTTGCTGAGTTCTCTGTTGAGTGTTATTTTTAATTCATTCACTTAATCATTCAAAACATTTATTGAGCACTTAGTGTGTGATACTCTTCAAGTGCTGGGGATAGCACAGGAAACAAGACAGGAAAATTCCTTGCCTCAGGGTGTTGATAATACAGTTAGGGAGATTGATAATAAGCAAACAGATATGTAACGTAATGTCAGGCAGCGATAAATGCTTTCAGATAAATAACACAGGGTAAAGGAGATGAGAGAGGAAGCCTGTTTTGGGATAGGGGAGTGAGGGAAGGTCTCTCTGAGGAGATGGTCTGTAAGCACAGGCCTGAATGGAGTGAGGTAGCCGGCCATGCAAATGTACAGGGGAAGGAGGCTTCAAGGCAGATGCAACAAGTATAAAAAGCTTGGGATAGAAACAAATTGACCTAAAGGAAGTGTACCAAACACTGTACCCCCAAAACCTCAGAACACAAATTCTTTTCAAGCACGCACGAAATATTTATAAAAATCGACCATATGCTGGTCCATAATTCGTCTCAATAAATTTTTAAAAGGTTGCATTTATATATTACCTGAGCACCATGTAATTACACTAAAAATCAATTTAAAAACATTACTTGTTTGTTTGTTTGTAAGTTAAAAACTATTTCTAAATAGCACATGGATCGCAATAAGAGTATCTTGTTTATTATAATGAGTATCAGAATGGATATCATAACGCATATTAGAATGTACTGTGAACTGAATATAAAGACTGCATGTTAATATTTGTGGGATGTAACAGTTAAGTAGAGGGGAAATTATAACCACATATGTGTACATTGGAAAGAAGAAATTTAACAAGATAAGAACCCATCTCATGAAGTTACAAAAAGGATATCAAAGTAAGACTGTGAAAATTAAAAGGAAGGAAATTTTTAAAAACTGAAAATAAACAAATAAAAATAAAACAAATATGTAATAGAAAGGGTCAACACAGCCAATAGTTCTTTGAAAAAGCAAATAAAACTGCCAAACCTCTGATGAGATTTACCAAGGTGTGAGGGAGGACAGAAGGCACATATAATTCTCATCAGCAAAGAAAAAAGTAGAATCACAAGAGATGCCGCAGTTCAAAAAAAAAGGATATTACAAATACTCATAAACTAATAAATATTACTTATCAAAACTGACAAAAGTAGGTAACATACATACTTTATATCCTTTTAAAAATGTAAATTTATGCTCAAATATTTCTCAAAAATTTATTCTAGACCTACTTAGTTTCAATAGGAAATTCTCCCAAGCATTCAAGGAAGAAATAATTTTAATCATATACAAACTCTTCAAAAAAAAAAAAAAAGAAAATGTGTGAGACTAGCATAATATTGATGCCTAAAACCCACCAAAAACACTATTGAAAAAATAAGAGGACAAGGTCATTGTGAGATAATAGGAAATATATACTGGTCTCTGCTCCCAGTTCCCCGCACTGAGTTCCTGAAACCCTTGTAATTACTAAGTGATAAGAGCACTGGGAGCATTTCTTGTTCTAACATTTGGTCTTTGACCCCATCTGTGACTGTAGGAGGAGGTCATTGAGAGGACACGACTGCCAATTGACCTGCAAGCAGAACCAGGGCAATTGGAGGCTCCTCATCCCCTCCCCTGTCCTTCCAATGTACTTTCCGCCCACCATTCCCACACTAGGCGCTTTTTCAGGGGTGCAGCCTTGAGAGTGTAAGGCATTGTTGACACCCTCTGGACTGTGTATGTGACTCAACCCAGTTAAGGCCTCTGTATAAACTTTTAAGGTTCCAGCAGGCAGGTGTGAAGATCTACTCATTTTGAGGCTGCTCAAGACAAGCCTTGTATGTAAGTTCACTTGCTAATTAAACCTGCCCCTGCCAATCTGGAGTGATCTGCCTCTTTCTCCTTGCCCTCCATGTACTGGGGCCAGTTTCAGATTTCATCTGGAGAACTCCCAAGTTTGCGAAACAACACTAACACAGGACTCCTAAAATCCTGGTCAATTCCTAAGTGATAAGAACACTAGGAGCAACTTTTTTTCTAATGAGATGACTCTAATGGGCTCCTGGATGACTTCTGGATGGGGGCTGGTCACCAGAAAGACCAAGCCATGATTAGAATCTTAGAATCTTCAGTCCTACGCCCCCATCCTCCAGAGAGGGGAGAGAGGCTCGAAATGGAGTTAACAATTGATCATGCCAAGTGAGGAAGCCTCCATAAAATCCCAGTAGTACGGGACAGAGAGCTTCCAGGCTGGTGAACACATCCACATTGGGAGGGTGATTCCCCCAACTCCACAGGGACAGAAGCTCCTGCGCTCAGGACCCTCCCAGACCTCACCCTATGTATCTCTTCACCTGGCTGTTTATCATATCCTTTAAATAGTGGGTAAATGTAAGTAAGTGTTTCCCTGAGTTTTGTAAGCCTCTCTAGCAAATTAATCAAACCAAGGAGGGGGTCGTGGGAACCCCCAATTCATAGCCAAATTGGACAGAAGTTGTGGGTAACCTGGGGACCTACTACTTGCGATTGGCATCTGAAATGGAGTGGAAGCAGTCTTGTGGGACTGAGCCCTTAACCTGTGGGATCTGACACTATCTCCTGACACAGGAAGACAGTGTCAGAATTGACTTAAATTGTAGGACACCCAGCTGATGTTGTGGAGAATTGCTTGCTGTGTGGAAAAACCTCCACACATTTGGTGACGAGAAGTGTCAGAATAGAGTGTCCTGTGTGAGAGACTCACAGAAGAAAGACTCACAGGAGGGAAAACTGAGTTTTTACTTTATAGTCACTCATAACCAATCCTAAACATAATATCAGAAAACTGGATCCAGAAATATATGAAAATAATACATCTTATCCAAGATTAATCTCTCTAGAATGAAAACTGATTTAACTATAGCAAATAAATTGATATAATTCATCTTATTTATAGATTAAAGGAGAAAAACCATATCTCAATATCTCAATAGAGGCAGAAAAATTGCTTAATAGTATTCAAGATCCATTCACATCAAAAGAAAGTACCAAACTAACGATAAAAGGAAATTTCATTGATTTGACAAAGCATATCTACAAATGAAGAACAAACATAATATTAAATGGTGAACATTAAAAATTTTCCCTTTGGGACCAGGAACATACATGGCAATGATGTTTACCATTACCACTTCTATTAAGCGTTATATTTGAAGCCTTAGCCTTAAATAGGAAGAAAATTATACTAAAAATATAAAAATTAGAAAAGAACATATATCAAATTACTGTAATTTTAATTGATATGATTATATTCTTGGAAAATCCAAAAGAATCTATAGATGAATTATTAGAAGAGGCAAATTATTAAAGAAATTGTGATAATACTATAGATAAATTATTAGAATATAGTTTAAATTATTAAGAGTTATGTAAAGTTGTTGTTCATGAAATCAAGATAAAAAATAAATTTTAATACTACATTTTATCCACAAACAGGTTAAAAAAAATACAAATGACAGCAACATCAAAATCTACAAAATATCTAGTACTAAGTCTAACAAAAGTTGTGAAATTCCTCTAGGGGGGAATAATAAAATTTTACTGAAAAAAAAAGAAACACAAAGTGAGAGATATACTATGTTCAGGAATATGAAGAATCAATATTTTAAAGTTATCATTTTTGCCCAAATTAATATAAAGAGTCAACGGTATCCCAATGAAAGCTCCAAGAAATGTTGTAGTATATTGGCAAGATAATTCTGAAATTTTTATGAATATACTGGTCATGACATAATCAAGAGATACCCGAAGAAAATAATAAGGTAAAAGAATCTATCAGATGTCATTATTTATTATAAAGCAATAGTAATTAAGATAGTGTGATACTCACAGATAACCCAATAGAAGAAAATAGCAAGCCCAAAAGTAGACCCACGCATGTATGGATTCGAATTTTCACAATGGTGGCATTGCAGAGCAAAGGGAAAGAGACGGACTTTTCAACAAATAGTGCTGAAATATTTGGGTATTTATAGGAAAAAATAAAGTTGACTCACTACTTTACATCATACACAAAAACATATTCCAAATAGATCAAAACGCAAATCTGAGCATATGAGAATATCTTCATAATCTTGGGAGACAAGCTATAAAAAGCACTAAGGATAGAGAAGAAAAGTAATATACTTGGCCATATTAAAATTAAAATTTTCCTTCATCATAAGACACTATAACCACGTGAAAAGGCAAGTAAGAAAGAGAGAAGTTATCTGCAACATGAACAATCAACAAAAGGGTCTGTATTCAAAATTTATAAAAACATTTTCTAATCCATTAAGAAAAAGACAGAAACCAAAAAGAAAAATTAACAATAAACTTGAATAGAGATTTTGCCAGAGATTAGAGTCAAGGCAAATAGCACGTAAAAGGGTGCCCAGCCTCACTAGCAGTCAGAAAATCACAAATTGAAGTCACAATGAGTGATAATCACACCCCTACAAGACTTACAAAAATTCAAAATCTGGCAGATACCAAGAGAGGATTAGGGTTATGTACGCAATCATACACTACTGTTGGAAGTCTAAATTTTTTACAACTTTGTAAAAGTTTATTTGACATTATCTTCTAGTGTTAACAGTCTGTATATCTGTGAGCCAGGAACTTCAGTGTTAGATACTTACCCTAGAGAAACTTGTGCTTATGTGGACCAGGATATGTGCATAAGAATGTTCACAGCAGCGTTGCTCAGAATGCCCTCAAACTGGAAAAGCACCAAAGGTCTATCAACACTAGTTTGGATGAAAAAAACGTGGTATGTTTGTCTCAAGTGAAATTCTACACATCAGCATAAATGAACGAATGCAGCTACAGACAGCAACATGGGTCATCTTAAAAGCAGAAATTTGAACAAAAGAAAGAAGATACAAGATAGAACAGATTGATTCCACCTACATCAAGTTCAAAGTATGCAAAACTAAAATTTCTATGTATAAACACACACATATTTAATTAAGTGAAATTGTTTTAGAAACCAAGATAATATACCTATAGAGTGGGGAAGGTGTTTGTATTCAGGAAGGGGACACAGGGGGACATCAGGGCCTCTGGTGTGCTTGCATCATTCTAACCTTGACTGATAGTGGCTTTATAGGTGTTGATTCTATAAATCATTCACTAAACTATACATTTATATATTATGATCTTTTCAGCATTTTTTATTTTAAATAAAAATTGTTTATTATCCCTCCAAAAAATAAATAAAGGGAAAGATGAACCCTTGCCCTTGAAATAGTTACAATCTGATGAGGGACACGGATGAAAGAACAATTGCTTGGTTCTGGTTGAGTGTGACAAAGATGATAAGTTAGGACTACCCCTTGCACATGCAACATAGAAGTGACCAAGTAAAACTTAGTTCTGTCAGAGGCAGGTGAACAAGTATTAAATAGCTTGTTCTTTCTCAAGCTCCCTGTTTGCCAGGTGCCTCTCTTATTCTTTCCTGTAACTAGATAGAAGGGCACCTATTGTGTAAGGATTGTTAGTGTGGGCAACAGAAGAAATAGTCCAAATTATTGACTTCCACAATTAAAGGCCTTGAGCAGTTGTAAATCAGGAAATATAGAAAAGATACATGATCCAAAAGTCTTAGTTTTTCTCTCCTTTTCTGCTCCATACTACCTAACCAGAGAGAGATTCTATGATCGGGGAGTAGAGAAGCAATTGGATGAGAAGCAAGAGCTAGATGTTGGTCTGTCTCTGTATTCCAAAGAAAACCTGTGAAAATCAGTGCAAAGAGGACCCGTGCCTTCCTGGCCCTGTCCGGAACTCTGTCAGTCAGAAGCTTTACCAATGTCCCTTGTGGCACACTAATGGGAAAACAATAGAGCAGAGATGCCTGCAATGGATGGTAGGGGCAGTGTGAATGTTTGCTCTGCTCTGGATCCACCTGCAGTCCCAAAGTGACACAAAATAGCAATGGATTCTTCTCTTGCCTGTGGAAAGGGGCACAGAGGTTAGCTGAAAGAGGGAGCCTGCAGACAAGAAGGAGAACCTGAAACAGAACGTGGAACTTGACAGGAAGTCACACAGGTTGGCGCAACTCTGTGCCCCTGTATCTCCGTCTTTGCTTATTGAAGGGGATACACTTGTGTCAAGATAGGGCAAGGAACATCTCAAAAGATGCTAGCATAAAACAGAATAACAAGATTAGGATAGATGCCCTTCTCCAACATTTGCATTAGCCTCTTCAGAACTTAGTTGTGAATTCCAGCAAGAGGAAGGGTAAGATTGGGCTTGGGGAGAGGGAGTGACAGAATTTGAAATGTGAATTGACTAAAAATTTTAGTGAATCTACTTGGAAGTTTCTAGTTGACATTTTATGTCTCAGGCAGAATGGAGACTTGGAATTACCAATTAAACTGAGTTACATAAAACAAAGAAATTTGGCTTGGCGGTCATTAAATTTTTTACTTGCAATGTACCCAACAATTTCCATCTCAGTTTCAGGATTGTGTATTTGATCTCAATGGCTGCTCCGGAAGCGATGTCCTACAGGCTGTGACAAAAAGTCTACCTGAGGCTTCCTTTGCAGAGCCAGTGTTTACTGAGCAATCTTAATTCAGATAAAGCTGTGCAAGATGGACTCTGCAATTTGACAATTTAGACTAAGTCCTTCTCTTTGCTGAGACATTCACAATGGCTTGTAATTTTGGTTTCTTCTATTGCAAAGAAATTCCCTAGCACTTAACCATTTAAATTTTGGAGAAAGGTAATTAAGGAATAATTTTCCTGTGGTGATATTTGTGGTCTCATCAAATGAATCAGCTTCTAGCACAGCAGTAAAGTTTGCGTCCAAACTGAGCATGGTTTATAATAATGGAAGCAGATGGTTTACCCAGTTAGGGAATGAGAACTGATTATTGATTTGCTATCCTTGTAAGAACATCAGTGGAGAGTGATAATGGACTGTACCACTTGTAACAGAGTAAATAGCCATTTTTATATTACTTGCTTTCTTGCAAATTGGCTACTAGCAGTGAGAGTAAAATACATGGCTGTCTCATATCTCGAAGCACTAAACAAATTGCACAAGAGGAACGCAATGAAGCGCAGTAGAACATTCGCTGATATTTATAACTTGAGCTCAGGCTGAAAACTCCACATTAAAAAGTTCACAATTCTCCCTGTTTATTTTCCACAGTCATTTAGGTATTACTTACGCAATTCTTAGCTGCTGCATTTATTTTGGAATAATGCATAATTGTTTTTTACCTCATAATGCTAAAGAAGTACTCTGGGGTTCTTCTCAATTTGGCATTTCCATAACAAAATATAAGCTATTTTCTGGGCTTGTATTTTCTGGAAAACTATCCACAGCAAAGTAATATAAATGAGTATCAAGATACAGGAATGCAGCTTTAAAATAGTTTTTGAATGAAGACTTTGTGCTGATTTGGAGCAGACTTGGATTTTCACTCTTTCTCTCATTAGTTGTGGCTTTCCTCCCACTCCCTCCTCTCATGCAATTGGCATTCCATCAGGGGAAGCCACCTAGCTGCGCTCCTGTCTGAGTCACTTCTCCAACCACATTTCCTCTCTTCCTGTCGGAGGTGCTCGGAATCTGCATACATTCTGCTCTTGATTCTATTTGTAAGCTGATGATCTTGCGTGATACCAGACTACGCAATCTATTTGTGCCAAGACAAACAAGTGTTTCCACAACTGACATCCACGACTCACATAGCTATGAGGGTTATTTTTGAATTGGGGGACATATTTTAGCCTCTAATCGGATGAGTGGATTTGTATTCAGAAATCAGTTTATTCTCCAGCTGCAACAACTGTATCACTGCTCAGAACTGGGTTCCCAAGCCCCATCATACCAACCCGGTGGTCATGCTGTATCCTCAAACAGAGAGTCCAGGTTGTTTTAAAGAGTACATGGATACCCTTTCCACTTTATTCTTCTCCAAGATCATTGAATAAATGAGTGGAAGTGGAATATGAAGAGAAAACTCTAAAGGCCATATGCAGGGATGCAGAGATGACAGAGTTTTCTCAATCTGATTATTGGTGGTGACTTCCTGGATTCTTCTGCTGAAAAGCATTCTGAGGACACTTGTAGGCTCAGTGGGAAAGCACTGTCACACTGAATTGTGATATCTGCCCAGGCATATACACTAGCATGTATCACATGTCCCCCCACATGACACACATGAATCCCTTGCATTTGCTTGACGTTTCACAGCTGTTGGAGCATGTTCTTATGTTGCATATCATCTAATTGTCACTTTGAATACAAATCATATGATCTCTTTTCTAATGTAGGACCGCAAAAAGGAGGGTTTAGGACATATTACCAAGATGATAATATTGGTATATTAGATACATATTGCTTAGTAATTAATAAATTGCTATATTCATTATAACTAAATATATGCTGGTACAATGAAGGTTTTAATTTGTTCATAAACTCACCATGAATGGCTTGTTTAGAGAGGACTGAATCCTTCAAGTGAACCTGAAGCAGAGAAATTCACTGCAGGTTCAGGTTTTTAATGGGTGGTTTCCATGAAGCCCTCCTCTCTCTTTCTCTGGGGCCTTATTTTATGGCATTTATTTTCAGTTGGATATCAATGGCTAGTCCTCTTACATTTTTACATTATCTCGAATTCTAGAGCTTTATTTGTGACAGAAAAAGCGTTTTTATATAAAATTCATTTCAACTTGTTTATTACTTTGCCCTGTTATGCAAGTATGACTGTACATGTCTTCAGCCAGAAATAGTAACTATTGTTGGGCATGCAGCCATGCTCTTACTTTAATAAAACTCAGACTATTTTACAATAAAAATATATCTACCTACATAAGTACCTGGTTTTATAAAAGCATATTTCTTTGTATAGCTCAGTGGCTCTCAAATGGAGGTGATTTTGCCTCTCAGGGGACATCTGGCAATGTCTGGAGATACTTCCAGTTGTCACATTGGGGACCAGAGGGCTGCTACTAGCACCTAATGGTCAGAGGCCAAGGATACTGCTAAATGCATAGGACAGAGCCACCCACAACACAGAACTACTTGAGATTAAGAGACATGCTCCAGCTCATAGTATAAACACTCATCTTGTGAGTCGCAGTTGTAAACATTTTAATGGATCTTAATAACTAAATTTACATAATTAATAACTATTAATTAGAAATATTAAGTCATTAATGTTAATAACTTAATAACATAATTGAAGAGCACAATATTCTGAAATCAGCCATAAATGACTATTGAAATTTATCATTATAAACTTAAGGAATCAATAATCTTTATCACTAATATTTTCCAAAATAGACTAAATACTGTGACATAAATGAAGGGTCAAGAAATTTTAAGGATGAAGTCATATAATATATTCTCTGACCACAGTGGAATTAAACTAGATATCAATAATAGAAAGATAAAAATAAAATCTCCAAATGTTTAAAATTAAAGCAAAATACTTCTAAATTACCAAGGGATAAAAGAAGAAAGAAAAGAAAATTATAAAATATTTTGAAATGATTATAAGATAATAAAAATGTGATGTATTAGTATAAAGCAGTACTTAGTGGGAAATTTACAGTTTTAAATGCATATGTTAGAAAAGAAGAACAAATGAAAAAATCAATAAAAATCAATTCCTCTCAAGAAGTTAAAACATAGACACAAAAATCCTAAAACATTACATATGAAATCCCAGGATATATAAAAAGGCAAATACATTCTGACTAAGTGGGGTTTATTCCAAGAATGCAAGATTAGTTTAACATTTGAAAACCACTCAGTGTATTTCACTACTTTAGGAGAAAAAATGAGGAAAAAAGCATATGGCCATCTCAATATATGCAGAAGCGCTTTGAAAATAAAATTCAACACCTGTTCTTGATTTAAAAAAAATCTCAGTAAATTTGAATCAGATGGGAAGTTCTTTAATCTGATAAAGAATGTCTATGAAAAAAACCTACAGCTAATATCACACTTATTGAAAAAAAATAGTATATACTTTCCATTTGAATTTGGGAACAAGTCAACGATGTTCATTGTTACAACATCTAATCAGTCTTGTACTGGAATTCTTGGGGCCATGCTAGCTCTTTTGTTTCTTTGTTTTTTTGGAGTGATACTCTCTTGCTCTTTCTCTGTTTTAAATTCTTTTTAGCTGTTATTCAAACAGGCTCTGTGGAGTAAGTAAAATAATGACTTACTCCACATAAGATAATGTACACTGAAAATTATAAGACATTGATGAAAGAAATTGAAGAAGACACAAATAAATGGAAAGATATCCCATGTTCATGAATTGGAAGATTTAATATGGTTAAAATCTCCGTACTACCCAAAGCCATCTATAGATTCAATGTAATCCCTATCAAAATTCCAATGGCATTTTTCACAGAAATAAAAAAAATGCTAAAATTTGTATAGAACCACAAAAGACCCCAAATAGCTGAAGCAATCCAATGAAAGAAGAACAAAGCTGGAGGCCTCACACTTCCTGATTTCAAACTATTTTACAAAGGTATAGTAATCAAAACAGTATGGCACTGGCATAAAAATAGACATATAGACCCATGGAGCAGAATTGAGAGCCCAGAAATAAGTTCTCACATATACAACTGACTAATATTTGACAAGGGACCTAAGACTACTCGGTGGGGAAAGGATAGTCTCTTCAACAAATGGTGTTGGGAAAACTGAATAATCGCATGCAGAATAATGAAACTGGACCCTTATCTTATACCACTCACAAAAATTAACTCAAAATGGATTACAGACTTAACATAACACTGAAACCATAAAACTCCTAGAAGAAAACATAGGGACAAAACTCCTTGACATTGGTCTTGACAAAAAATTTTTTTCATACGACACCCAAAGCATAAGCAATGAAAACAAAAATACATTAGTGGAACTACATCACACTAAAACGCTTCTCCACAGCAAACAACAACAACAACAACAACAACAAATTAAACTATCAGCAAAATTAAAAGGCAACCTATGGAATGAGAAAAAATGCTTGCAAACCATATATCTGAGAAGGGGTTAATATCCAAAATATATAAGGACCTCATATGACTCAATAGCAAAAAAAAAAAAAATCTGATTGAAACATGGGCAGAGGACTGAATAGATATTTTTCCAAGAAGACATACAAATGGCCAACAGGTACGTGAAAAGATGCTCAAAGTCACTAATCATCTGGGAATTGCATATCAAAACCACAATAAAATATCACCTCATGCCTGTTAGAATGGCTATCATCAAAAAGACAAGAGATACGTGTAGCAAGGATGTGGAGAAAAGGGAACCCTTGTGCACTGTTGGTGGGCACATAAATTGGTGCAGCGTTTATGGAAAACAGTATGGAGGTTTATCAAAAAATTTAAAATAGGGGCCGGTCCGGTGGCGCAAGCGGTTAAGTGCGCGCGCTCCCCTGCGGTGGCCCGGGGTACGCCGGTTCGGATCCTCGCACTGTTTGTCAAGCCATGCTGTGGCGGCATCCCACACAAAGTGGAGGAAGATGGGCACGGATGTTAGCCCAGGTCCAGTCTTCCTCAGCAAAAAGAGAGGAGGAGGATTGGCAGATGTTAGCACAGGGCTGATCTCCTCACAAAAAAAAAAAAAAAAAAAAAAAAAATTCAAAATAGAACTACCTTATGATCCAGCAATTCGATTTCTGGGTATATCCAAAGGAAATGAAATCAGGATCTTGCAGAGATATATGCACTCCCATGTTTATTGCAGCTTAGTCACAATAACAAAGATAAAAAAAACAACCTCAGCGTCTGTCTACAGATACATGGATAAAGAAGATATACATACACACACACACACACACTCACACACTCACAATGCGATATTATTCAGCCATGAGAAAGGAGGAAATCCTTCCATTTGTGACAACACAGATGGGCGTTATACTAAATGAAATAAGTCAGGCAGAGAAAGATGAATACTGTGTGATATCACTTACATGTGGAATCTAAAAAAGCCAAACTCATAGCAACAGAGAGTAGAATGGTGGTTACTGGGGGCTGGAAGGTAGGAGAAATGGGGGAAGTACAAACTTCAAGTTATAAGATGAATAGTGCTATGGATCTAATGTACATATTATAGTTAACAACGCTGTATTATATACTTGAAAGCTGCTAAGAGAGTAGATCTTAAATGTTCTCACTATGAAAAATAAATGGAAACCAAGTGAGGTGATGGAAGTGTTAACACAGCCTACTGTGGTAATCATTTCTCAACATATAAGTGTATAGAATCAACCCATTGCACACCTTACACTTACACAATGTTACATCAATTATATCTCAATAAAACTGGAAAAAAAATACTTACTTCAGACTCCTAATGCCACATGAATAAATTCCTGAGAAGGCCCTTCATTTGAAGCAACTCAAGATTTCTTGGTGCTATGTGCCTGCTCAGAAAACAGAGAGACATTGAAGAAATAATTTGGAAATGAATTTAGAACAAGTAGAAAAAGACCTTGGCAGTGATCACACAGTAGCTTGTCCCATGTGTTCCCATCATTCCAGACATTGACTCAGAAATGCACAAACTGAAAAGAAAAAAAAAGGAATCCCTTTGTTGAGAACCATTGAAAAATTCATACCCTCTATTAAGGTGTTTACCTTATTTCATCTAATTTCTGTGAGATCTGTAAGATGCTTGATAATAATATTGCCTCACAGGAGTGGAAACTAAAAGATAAAACTAAAACCCTGAAAGATTAAGGAATCGGTTGGAATCTCATCGGCAGCTGGGGCTTGAGAAATGCCATACAGGCCAGGCTTTAGGAATACAGACTTTGGGAACTATTGACATCTAGGCTTAAATTATATTTTCAATACTTTGTTTGACTGATGATGAGTCGTCGTTAACCTATCAGAGCCAATTTCCTTTTCCTCACCAGAAAGCTGTGTATTGATCCTGATCATTTTTGGCTTAGTTACAGTTTTTTTTAAAGACTCAGAAACAGTCCCTCTGTCCTAAATATATGTATTAGTGTTGTGTGATCATGGTCATAGCTGAGATAACTGTATGAGAATCATTTCCAAAAACACATGTCTAAAAAAGACACTAGTGGTGCCAACAGCAGTGGCAAACCATGGGAGGGAGAATTGGCAACAAGAGGATGCTGTGTCTGCAGATCTTTTGCAAACGATAATCAAGCTGACTAAAAGTACTCTTTATCATCGCAATGTACCAACCCTTGTAAAGAAAGTCAAAGTCAGTGAAGAAATACTCCTTTCAGTTGGGGCAAACTGCTCCCACCAAATCCCGACATCTACCTTTGGTACACCACTGCCCAACAGTCAGATACATATTTATATCTCTTGTAGGCATGCTTTGGATTGTATGAATTAACACCACATTACACATGCTAAAATTGAGATGATCTTCACTGCCATGCCACTACCCTTGCTCTCTGCTTCTCAAAATTCACTGAAGAAGAGGACTCGCAGCTCACTAGGGGTAAGTCCTGGGATGTGGTGATGAGACACACAGAGAAACTGAGGTAGATGTTTCATCTGAAGAATCCAGAATTCTTAAGTAGAGATGAAATGTTACTACTATGGGAGAAGATGGCAGTGGGATTAAACTCTCATCAGTGGGAAAAAAGACTCATTATATACATGGGTAAAACTATAAGGATCATTGCTGACTACTCATCAAAAAAATGAAAAATAGAAAAAACTATGAAACGACATCCTTAAACTGCCAATAAACCTTAAACTGCTAACAAACAAAAGCCTGTAAACCTGGAATTCTACATTGAGCAACTTACACTGGAAATTATTCAGGGAAATAAAAGTCTTTTGCACAACATTTGCAACCATTTTGTTGGTTGGGATTGTATGAATGTGTATGTGTGAGTGTATTCTTTAGGTTAAAGGTGAATGAAACTAGATGGAAACTCATATCTATGCATAGGCATGTATATAAAGGTAAATATAAAATGCATAAAATGTAACAATTTATATAAATGTATAAATTCATATAAAATATATACAAAGGTAAACATAAAATGTATATAATGTAAAAATGTATATAAAGTATAAATTTATATAAAATGTGTATAAAGGTAAATATAAAAGTTTTTCACATCACTAACAATAATTAACCATTTAAGTAAACATAGTGACGATATATTGCAGGGTTTATAGCTTGTATAGAAGTAAATGTGAGGCAACAACTGCACAGAGGACTAGAGGGACAAAAAACAAGGACACTGCTGGAAGTATCTCATCCTACATGTAAAGCAGTAACATGTTATTTGAAAGTAGATTGTGGTTAATTAAAGTTGTGTATTTTAAGTTCTAGAGCAACTTAGAAAAAAGGATATAGCTGATAATCCAAGAAAGAAGATAAGAGATAATAGCAAAATGTGCTTTAATGAAAAAAAAGTCATAAATGAAAAAAAGTCAAAGAAGAGATGAATCAAATAGTAAAGAAATAACTGGGGCCGGCCTGGTGGCACAAGCGGTTAAGTGCGCGTGCTCCACTTTGGTGGCCTGGGGTTTGCGGGTTCGGATCCCAGGTGCGCAGTGACGCACCGCTTGTCACCCCGTGCTGTGATGGCGTCCCATATAAAATAGAAGAAGATGGGCACAAGTATTAGCCCAGGGCCAATCTTCTTCAGCAAAAACAAAGAGGAGGGTCAGCATTGGATGTTAGCGCAGGGCTGATCTTCCTCACAAAAAAAAAAAAGAAATAACAATATGACAGACATAAACCCAACAAGATGAACAATTACATTAAATATAAATGGGCAATTGAAAGGCAGAGATTGTCAGACTGGATAAAACAGCAAGATCAAACCACGTGCTTTATAAAATTTTTTTAAAAATAAGAAATGCACTTCAAATTTCAAGATACAGGGTAAAAGAAAAGGGTAGAAAAAGATAAATCAAGAAAATTAATTAATCATAAGAAACTGGAGCATAAGAAAACTAGAGCAATTTTATTAATACTGGACAAATTAGAATGCAGGAAAAGTGTATTCCTAAACCCAGAAAGGGGTATATTATAATGATAAAAGAGCCTAGTCATCAAAAAAGACACGAAAATCTAAAATATGTAAGGATGAAACAACAGAGCTTCAAAATACATGAAACAAAAGCTGACAGAACTAAAAGGAGTAACAGACAAATCTGTAATTTTGTTGGTATTTCAAACTTCCCTCCCGATCATTGATAGAGTAAGTAGACAAAAATCGTTAAGATTATAGAAGACTTGGAAAGGCTTTTCAACTAATTTTTCCTCAATTAATATTTATGAAACACTCCACCTTCCAATGGAAAAATACACATTCTTTTCAAGTGTACCTAGAACATGGTCAGATAGAATATATGCTAGGATATAAAACAAGTCTCAATAAACTTAAAAGGATTGAAATAATTAAATTAAAAATCAATATCAGAAGGATATATGGAAATTTACCCAAATATTAGGAAATTAAGTAACACTTCTAAATAACACACAGTTCCAAGAAGAAGTTACCAAAGAAATTAGAACATATTTTGACCTGAGTTTTAATGAAAACATAACATGTAAAAAATTGTAAGATGAAGGTAAAGTAACATTAAAGAGAAATCCACAGGTCTAAAGACGCTTAAAACAGAAAAGAAGAGAGATTTAAATTGAATCATTTCACTCTCATTCCACATTGAGGAGTTAGCAAGAGACGAGCAATGCAAACCCAGAGCAAAGTGACGTAATAAAGATAGGGGCAGAAATCACTGAAATATAAAGAGGAAAAACTGTTTAAAAATAAAACACAGTGTTTTCTTTGAAAAGATTAATAAAAGTGGCAAGGTCTCTAACTTTATGTACTAAGAAAAAAGAGAACACAAGTTAGCAATACAAACAAGAAATGAAGAAGAGACACATTGACAAATCCAAAAGATGTTAAACAAGAAAATATTATGAATAATTTATGTCAATTATTTTGACAACTTAAATAAAATGAAGAAATTTCTTTAAAGAAAAAAATTGCCAAAACTAACAAAAGAGAAATAAAAATAAATTGAGTTCATAATTGCAAATATTCTTAAAAACAACAAGTCCAGTCTCAGGTGTCTTTATTGTGAATTCTATCATACATTTAAGAAGCAAATTAAATAATATTAATCTTTACAAACTTTTTCAGGAAATAAGGGTTGAAGGATCATTTCTCAACTTATTTATTTGGCCAGCATAAGCTAATTTGACAAAACTTGTTACTCATTCGTGATAACAAAATCTCAGCAAGATCCTCAAACCGATAAGGAGCATCTGTGAAATATCTGTAGGTAACATTGTACTCAACAGCGAAAGCCTTAATGTACTCCAAGCTTAGGAACAAGGCAAACGGTCCACGCTCACTGCTTCTAATCAACGTTAGACTGAAGAGAAGTTAACTGGAGGTTCTAGCCAGCACAATAAGGCAAGGAAAAGAAATAAAGTAATGCAGATTGGAAAGGAAGATATAAAGCTATATTTTTTTTCCCAAGCAACATATCATTTACATAGAAAAGCCTAAATTATCTACAAAAAAAACTCTACTTCAGCTTGTGAATGAATTTAGCAATATTGTAGGCGATGGAGTGGGCTTCATGGCCGTGCCCCCTGTGCGGTTGTACAGGGCCCCGTGTTCAGAAATGCCCTGCACTTTGTTTAATGCTCTGCTGTCACTATCTTGAAATTTGAAAAAAGGGCCCCACAATTTTATTTTGCGCTGGGCCCTGCAAATTACGTAGCAGGTGCTGGCAGGAGACAGGTCAATATATGCCATCCATTGTATTCCTATGTACCAAAGAAACTGGAAAATAAATTTTAAAAACTGCAATAGATTCAAAATAAATGACAGGAATAAACTTTACAAAATACGTGTGAGACACTGAAAGATATAAAACATTGCAAATTAAATAGGACTTAAACAAATGGAGTGATACAATTTTTATGGATTGCAAGTCTCAGTATTTTTAAGATGTCAGTTTTTCCCAAAATGATCTATAGAGTCAGCATAATCCCAGTCAAAATCCCTGCAGATTTTGCTTATTGTAAAAATTTGCGAGCTTATTCTAAAATTTATGTGGAAATGCAAAGATCCTAGTGTAACCAGACGGAAGAGTCCGATGGCCCAGGTTCTTGGTCAGCGTTGAGAGGAATTCAGACACTGACACAATGGCAACAGCAAGCAAGCAAAGATTTATTAGAGGAAGGGTCAGACATACACTCCAAGTGAGGAGCTGACAGTGCCAGAGAACGCATCTGCCCTGTGTCTTGGGTTAGTTTTATTTTTATCTGGACTGTTTAGAAGGGAATTAGCATTATCTGGTTATCCTCCAATAATGGTCTTTCCTCCACCCACACGTCGGGAGGGGGAGCTCTTGAACTTCTAGGGTAATCTCGGGAACTGTCATGGCAGTCATCCTCCTGTGGAAGGGGGGCTAATGTATATGGAATTTGTATGTAAATTAAAGAAAGGTCAATGTCCTCGAGGGGTGTATAGCAGAAGGCTTTCTATGTACTGTTTGTGCACCCGTTATTTTTATCGTCGCTGTTGATGGCCTCAGACTTCGGTGGTGGTGGCAGGTGGGTCTCAGTTCCCGTTTATCTGCATCTTGTAGGATGCCAACAAGACGCTTCACTGATGCAGCAAGGTCTCCAGCCATGATGCCCCGCTCATGTCTGGATGTCAGTGAGATGTTCCACTGGATGCAGCAAGGTCTCCAACTATGATCCCCTGCTCATGTCTACCTAGCTACCTATCTCACCAGTATAGCCAAAATAATCTTAAACAAAATGATTAAAGTTGAAAGACTTATACCATCTTATTTCTAGATAAGATTTGTATACATATATGGTAATTAAGACAGTGCAGTATTTGCATAAAGATTGACAAATAGAGCAATGGAACAGAATAGATAGCCCAGAAATAGACCAACACTCACATGGTCAATTGGTTTTTGACCAAGGCTGCAAAGCATACCAACGGAGAAAGGAAAATCTTCATAAAATGGTGCTGGAGTGATTGGCTATGGTTTTGCAAAGGGAAATCTGACTTATAACTCACAGCATATACAAAAATTAATTGAAAAAGAGTGTAGACATGAACATAAAAGTTAAAAATATTAAGCTTCAAGAAGAAAACATAGGAGAAAATCACTGTGACTTTAGGGATAGACAAAGATTTTATAAACAGGACCCAGACATATTAACAGGACTCTTCATTAAAGAAAAAGTTGATAAAATTTATCTTATCAAAATCAAAAATGTATGCTCATTAAAATACATTAAGAAAATGAATAAGTGAGCCACAAACTGGGAGAAAATATTCACAATACGTCTGACAAATTACATGTATTCAGAATGTACAAACTCCTGTAATTTGATAATAAAAAGACAAACCACCCAATAAAAATGGGCAGAATACTTAAACAGTTACTCTACAAGGAAGATATATGAATGGCCATTGAGAAAATGAAAAAGTGCTCAGCATCATCAGTCATCAGCGAAATGAAACTTAAAACCTCAAAGAAGTACCATTACGTGCCAAGCAGAATGGTAATCAGTCTGGCAGTTTTTCATAAAGATAAGCATATTCCTGTCCTACAAGCCAGTGGTTCATCTTCTAGACAGGTTCCCAAAAGAAATAAAAATATATGTCCACAAAACCAGTTGTACAAGAATGTTAACAGCAGTTTTACTCATATCAGGCAAAAACTGGTAGAAGCCCAAGTGTCTAACAAGATATGGATAAAACGAATTGGGGGTGTATTTATAAAAAATTGAATGGTACATAGCAATAAAAAGAAATGCACTGCTGTTACATTGAACAGCATAGATGAACCTAAAAACCTTATATTGAGCAAAATAAGCCAGACACAAAAAGGTACTTACTGTATTATTCCATTTATGTGATGTTCTAGAAAAGGTAAAACTAATGTAAGGGAAGAAAATCAGTACATTAGGTGAATCAGGGGGGTTGGAATAGAGAGGGAAGGGGCAAAGGGATATTTCTGGTATGAAGGTATTGTTTGATCTCTTGATACGATCTAGATTTCACAGTAGTTTGCTGACAAACTGACTCTCAGCAACAAAAAGCCCTGATTTGCAGCATTTGTAGATTTTTCTTCTGGTATACATACTCCTACTATGGCTGCTTTTAAACCACAAATGGTTTAATTTTTGCAAAAAATTAAAATTGCAAAATTTTTGAACATTTAATAATCAGTCCTGATAAGCTGGTTCCAGCGTACCGTTGAATACTGGTGTGTACAATTGTCCAAGGTCAAATATACTCTATATTTCACTGTGTGCAAATTATACTTTAATAAATAAGAGAAAATAAGAACTTATCAGTTCTGCAAGATAGTCTAGCTAAGCACAATGTTCTCGACAAGCCATGCTTTCTGTTTAGCTTTTCTTTTTGCACTGTTTTGCATAGAATCTGCTGGAGGGTAGTTACTTGACATTGCTTGTCTGCTCTCTAGGAAAATAGAATGTTGTTATACACTAGACTTTGTATCCAAGTGGATTGTGTCCAAATACCAGAACGTGTCTACTTTCATGCTAGTTCAGAGGACCATCCATAATCCGTGGTTCTTGCTGATGGAGTCTAGCCACAGGATCGATCAGATGGCTCTCTTAGGAGTTTAGAATTGGCTACACTCAGAGACCAAAACACCATTTGCTTGCTGGAGCTGAATTTTTCCTGAAGTAGATTTTGGTCAAGGCATCCGCTAAAGACCGCGTGCAGGGTGAAGTTGCAAAGAAGACAGTTGACAGAACACAACAGAGAAGAAGCACAAAAAGAAAGAGAGACACCACGAGTTAAAGTCGATACAACATTCAGATGATAATAATTATAGGTATCATCGATTGTGCTATTTATGCCAAGTTTTTTTTTATATATAACCTCATTCAATCATCACAAGATTACAAGCAGAGAGATATTTTAGCTAGTCAAGTCTAAAATAGGAAAACAGTCATTGTAAGTATTCAGGAATTAAGGCATTTGTAATATGAATTAGACCTTCCCCAAATCTGGGAGGAGGTAGGAAAATTGAAAGTCTGGAAGGGGATCAGAGGGGATGAGAGAAACTATCACTAACGAGTCAGCCTGAAGCACTGGTGCAGATGGACAAACCAGAGCTTGCAGATAAACACAGGAAGCCAAGCACATGTGCCCACTGAGGCAGGGCTGCAAAGAGGTAGCTCAGTGGGGAACCGTTGCCTCTGTGGAGCTATTGCTTTTGTGAGTCCATAGCCAAGCACCTGGTTGTAGGCCTGGTGCCTCTGTTGGCCATCAGGGCCAGCAGCTAGTACACTGAGTTCCATGTGGAATGGAGGACAGAGAGGGCAAGCTGCAACAGCCCGGCATTGCCACTCATCCATCATCATGTCTGATCACAGCGATCTTCCGAAGGTAACGACTTCCGCTTCACTTCGTCTTCCTAACTCCAAGCAAGTTCCTCTTTTGGCCAGACTCTAACCTGGAACCTTACAGTGAAGAGAATCTCGGGAAACATAGATCTTAGCTTTAGCCAAGTATATATGAAACAAAGCAACACAATGTAATTTCCCCATTTTACAGATGAGGAAAGGAAAGCTCTAGCTGGTGAAACAATTTGCCCCGGGTTGTTATACTTGCTAAAAGCCTGAGATGTGACCCAAACCCAGGTGCATTTGATGCTAATCTCTGTTCCTTACCACCATTCTGTGGTTTTCGACTTCAAGGATAAGGTTATCCACCTCAAGGGCTTTCTGGTTCCATTCAACCATTTTTCTTGAGGGGTTTAGGTACCTTTGTAACCAAGCCACCTTCTGTATGGCTCTAATGAAGATTAAAGGAGGCTGTATAGGAAGGGTGTTTAATGACACTTTGCCTGGGAGCTCTTGGTCCCTTATAGCTATTGATGTAAAGATGTCTTTGCTGACAATGAAAGGTCTTCACCTTCAGGCAGCTTAATAAACAGAAAAGCATGGGCAAGGGGTTCTGGACAAAGGTTTAGCTTTGCCACTTAATCTCTGCTCTAGTTATAACCTGTGAATTTCATATTTTTTAATCTCTAAATGAGATGATATTCTCTTCTCTGACTACTTCGCAGGATTTTTGTGAGGATCAAATGAAATTTTATATATACATATTATACGTATATAAAGATTTTGTTTTTAAAACAAAGATAAAATAAAAAGATACTCATAAAACACAGGAAACGATGTCTCCTGGCCCCTGGGCTTAGCTCTCCCAGTTACCCCACCTGCCTTTGAGAGCGAGCGGTGTGGGCTCTTCTTTTCTAGAGTTAAGCCTCTAACTGTACTAATCTCTATTATCCAGGGAGGTTTTGAAGATGACACAAGGAAAATGTGTGCAAAATATAATCTAAAAATCAAAATGAAGCCTTATTATTATTGGGTCACCTCATTTTTGGTGTTTTCCTTTTGAAAACATTGAAAAGGTAAGCTTGTTTTCATGCCCACCTAGCCCCAGTCTGTCTCCCCCCACCTCCATCTTGATGCAAGCTCCGGGCTGGGCTCCCTCGGCAAATCCTCTGAGAGCATGCCACTGTCTCGATGCTATGCCTCAGCACCTTGTGCAGAGGGAGATTTCAAGGCGGTTATCTCTCAAGTTCCTCGTTCCTTTAAGGAAGCTGTATTTCTAATCAGTGGTGTGAAGACCTTTTGCTTACCCTGTTAGATTAAATCACAGGCTCCCTTATCAGTGCAGAGCTGAGAGAAGTCTTGCAAATCGAATCTAGACTTTATCTGTGAGCAGCATGAAAAATCAACTGAAACTAATGCATCCTTGCCAGTTTCTCTCCTTGCCGATCTGGGAGTTTCTCTAGCCACAGCTCACACCAGCATTCAGAATGCAATGAAGCCTCCTCCAAATTAAAAAATTAGCAACATTGCAGCTTTAAAGAACTCATAGAGGAAAGTCATTTACACTGCAATCTTTATTGTGGTTAAAAAAACAAAGAAAGGAAAATATGTGGGATATTGGGTCATCATATATAGCCGAGGACTTTGATCCGGGCTGGTTTTTCCACTATAGAGTTGATGAGATCTGAAGAAAAATAATACCCAAGACAAGTAACCACAGTATGCGTGCTGTTTCTTAACTTGTGCTCTCTTAACACCGTGCAGGTGGGTGGCATGATGTGGTGAAACACCAGAGTGTGGGCTTTTGTGCCAGTTAGACTTGAACTCCTGGCTCCACACTTCTTCTCTGGATAATTTTAAGAATAACCTAACTTATGTTTTTCTTTTGGAAAATATTGCCTACCTCAGAATTTCATTTTTAATTTCATTTTTTTTAATATTCTGTTAAAAAATAAAGTATCTCTTTGCTTCCTCCTTTTCCTACATTCCTCCTAGAAAGCTTTCCTTGGAGAGACCATCTTTGTGAACTGGTAATTGGCTTGTGCTTTGCAACACCCCAGGAACCTCTGAAAAGTTTCTGAAGGACGCCTTTGTGCCTGAGCCTCTGGAGCCCTCAAGACAAAGTCAATCTCAGCTCAGAATAGCAAGGACTCCTGCAGCCATATCCGCATGTGACGATACCGAATGCAGACCACAGACAGAGCAGGTTGTGGTAATCATAATGCACCTGTAAGCATGAACATTAGCTTTGGTCATAACTGAAATTCCCAGTAGCCCCCAGGCCTCCTGCAAGGAGAAGTGGATTATCACATTTTTTCCCAAGATAAAGAGGAGTCAGGTTTTAGGTACCTGAGCTAATTACGGAAAAAGACTGCCTGAGGCTAAATCAAGTGTTTTCTGATTAGCAGTCAGAGCAACAGCCCTAATCTCATAAACTGATGATCAGGGAGAACAGAGCTGTGAGAGGGAGGAAGGTCCTTTCTTGATCCTAGGTGTTCTGAGGGCCGCCACCACCAGGCTGTCTTGGTCTGGATGGCCTGGGTTCCACAGCACTGGGAGAAAGCTCAGCCTAGGGACGTATGAGCAACACGAGAATTGTAGGGAGTGGTCAATCTGGAATTCTGAAGCCTAGTGGAGGAGATTTAAAAGGGGGGTAATCAATTAATTTTGGAATGAGATGTTAAGTGCTCGCTCAGCTTAGAGGGTGATGGATCACAGTGAATCTCATCTGCTGCCCTGATTCGTCTGCGTTACATTCCCGGGCAGCTCATGAGTCTGTCGTTCAGCACCTTCTGCGCTCTGCTTCTAGGTGGCGAGACTTCGAGTGCACCACCACGTTTTGCAAGAAAGAGAAGAGTAGACTTGCTCCCTCCTGTTTCCTGTTCTTGCGATCATCCCCCATGGACGCTCCCTCACCCTCCCTGCAGCCGTTGTTTCCTGTAGGAGCAACTGAATCCTGTTTGCAGTCTTTCCAACACTCACAGAAACAGCCACATCCAGTGCCCTCAAAGGCATCCACAGCAGCCATCTGGCCTTCCACCCTCAGCATTCCGGACTCCAGGCCCACAGCCCCTCCTGGTATCCAGAGCTACAGCACGTGCCAAGCAACTGCCCTCAGAGGTCTGAGTTTCAGCTCCAAATAGCCCCTCCTTCAGGCTTCAGTAAGTCTAACCTCCTCCCTTTGTTCCCCAGTCAAATCAGGGCAGCTGCTTCCTGCGCTTACTACCTTAGTTCTCTTTTTCACCCTTTCACTCACCTAGTTAACTGAACATCTAGTTAACCACCCCTTATAGTAAATTCTTTCCATTAAAATGGCTGGTGTGATTTCTATCTTATCTCACAGCTATGGGAATTGGTACCAAAGAAGAGACCATCAAGACAAGATCGTGGGTTGGTTTAGAAATGTCCTTGAGTTTGAATGCAGAGTTGAGCACCGTGCCAGTGGGAAACGGGATGCTAGTAATGCATGACATGCAGTGGCATCACAGTTAATCAAATTGTCACCTGCACTAAATGGTGACAATATGCCTAGTGAATATGTCTGCCTCCTGATGGGACTTTAAATGACAGAGTTTATTTTGGGGGTCTCTTGGATAGAAAATTTTACCTGCCTGTTGCTTTCCTTGGCTCTTAGAATAAAATCCAAATTTCGTTTCATGGCATTTAATTCTCCACAGTATCTGGTCTCCTTCTAACATTATCTCCTACCCATCTCCCCTTTGTTTGAAGACAAACCTCCAGTCTTCCTTCTGACCCTCACAAGAGGAAACTCTGCCCCATCTAATGGCCTATGCCAGAGGGGTTCCCTCCAGCTGGAGAGCCCTTCACCCAGATCTTTGTGTGGTCAGCTTCTCGTTATTCAGGATGTAGCTCTGACGCCACTTGATTAGAGAGTCCTTCCCTGACCAGAAAATTACTGTGTCTATCTGGGAAAAGTGGCCAGCACCCTGATACTTGAATATCACTCAAATTAACTGAGAAAAAATATAAAAATATTCATCATATTTCAAATAGATTACAGTCAAGGGAACATACAATTGTATGTCATTGTTTAAATAACTGAAACTCAGCTACTTAGTTTCAGATAAGTGTTCTTTTACTTTATATATTTCTTTTTCACAAATAGAAGCACACTTTTTTTGGCAGGGGACCAATAAATAGCATCACAAAATCAACAATGCTTGTCATATCTTTATCAACTTAACATGTCTACCATTTTTTGCCCTGGTCATTCTTCCAAAACAGAATTGTGCCCATCAGAAACACTTGTTGCACATATAAATGTGTAGAATTAGCGTTAGTTAGAATTCTACAAGAATTGTGCAATTTCAAAAGTAAACTGAAAAGTTAGAAGTAAGAAATAACACATAATAAAGTATGGAAAAATTAGGTTTTTGGACAGGCAAAGTTGAAAAGGGCCTTTAAAATGGTAGATGGTGAACAAAAAACACGGATTTAACTAACCCTCTTCATAATAGGACAGATATGAAAATAAAGATGAAATTGTGGACGCTTTTTTAATATCAATATGAGAAGAAATTTGGCCAACTACTGGATTAGTATTAACAAGAGAGGATGAAACTTCTTTAAGTTAGAGTATCTCCTTGCCTCTTGGTCCTGGCAGCTCCAGACACCCTCGAGAAGCCCCCAGAAGTCCCCGCAAGCTCTTGTAGATGTTCATCACATACCGGATATCACAGTGGTAGAGAACACTCAGAATCCTGCAATTGACACAGCTGGGGAAAGCTGGGAGCAACAAAAACAGAGAGAAACAAGGAAATGTTGGCAATTAGAAAAGGAAAACCCAGCTTTCTTGGCAAGTACTAGTTAGATGATCCCTAGTTTAGAGATTCCCTGTTCATTCACTGAGCCCACTGCTCAGCCAGGCAGCCTGCTATTCTGCCAAAAAGCCAGAATGGAACTCAGGGCAAGAAATTTTTTTTTTACTTCTGGAAGATTTCTAGGGCATAAGGCTGTGATTTGCTTTTCCTACAGTCTCCTAAGATTCAAGTCAGCATAGCTCAGAGACATGTTATATAAACACAGACGTTAAAACATCCTGGATTACAGTGTCATTTTGTTTACATTGGGAGTGTAGGTCATTTCAGCGATGCCAATTAAAATACTGATAGGATATTGAAATTGCTAGCTTAACCCTCCACCAGCCACTCCCCACCACCCCACACATGCACACTTGCTATGCTTTGTAATTAAGTTGTCTAAAAGCAAACCAGTGTTTCTCCATATTGGCTAAATTTCGTGGAAGGAAACCTGGTGATGAGCCAGTTATTTCTTCACATTAATATGGAACAGATTTAACCCAAGGTCTTCCTTCTAGATAGTCTGAACTGGATTACGATCAGATGTAAAAATTCACTTCTAAGAGAAAACTCCCCTGAGCAAAAAGAAACAGCAGATAATTTAAGTGTTCATAAAATAGGAGAGATTTATATCTCTATTAGGCTTACTTCTTGCTTACAATATTCAGTCCTATTCAACATGTAAAACACATTTTCAAAAGAGAAATCTTCCATGGGAAAGGCACAGAGGAAAGAAAGACCAGAGTGAGAAAGAGTTTGATGGTCTCTCTAGAGATCTCTCTGAGTCACACATTTTCTCTGTGTTCCACAAAGCCAGCATTCTTGTGTTTTCAAAATGACTAGAGATGAGAATTTAGAAACACTGAAGCCATCCAAATTTCTTTCTGAAATTGGAGAAGGGATCCTCTTATTTATATGGAAAGAAGAGTGTCAAATCAGATATTTTAGCTCATAACCCAAACAATAGAATCTTCTGTTCAGATTATTTTTAGTTTGTTTATCAGTTGGTTTGAACATGGCTTACCTTGTTCTCAAACAGATTTAAGATAGTTAAAATAATGCATACATCTTAGTATATGCAGGAACTTTATATATATAAAGAAAATTGAAGCAGAAGGAAATGGAGGGTAGACAATTAAGGTGGGATCAAAACTCAGTTTAATACAGTAATGGTTTGCTTCTTAACTTGCATTAGGTGGATAGTGAAGTTAGCTTTAGGCTTTCTAGCAACGAGCAAGCATAGAGAAACATTACTGCCTACGTGGTTCAGAGGGGCCAAAAGATGGAAAATGAACCAGTGACTTCAGAAATGAAATTTTTACCTGATATCAAAAAGAATACATTTCCTCCCACACTTTTTTTTTTCAAGAAAGGCTACCCTGTAACATGAATGAGCAAAGTCTTTATTCTAAATATAGAATAAATTTCAAAGAACCGTTTCACATAATGCCCCTCAATGTAGGCTAGCTGCCATCATTCCAATTATAAACACATTAAAGCACTCATAATATACCAGAGAGAATTTGAGGTTGAGTGATACGATGGAGCAAAACAATGAGATCCTGAGGATCCAGCTCAGAACAGAGGTAGCTACTGCATAATTTAGACCAGTAGCTCTTGCCCTGACTGCATATTAGAAACGTGTGAAGTGCTTTAAAAAAAATACTGATGAGCACACGTCATCCCAGATAAATTAAATCATAATCTCTGCAGGTGAATGCCACAGAAAGTTGTTGTTTCAAAAGTTTCTCAGATGAGTCTAATGTGTTTCCAGCAGTGATTGAGAAGAATGAAGGAACCACAGCTCTGGTCAGTGCCCCATAAATAGTGCTTTTTAGCCACATTTTGGAAATTAAACCACGGTGGGTCTGAAATTTAACTCTATGAAAAGTACCAGAAGCACATCTAGTTATATTGCAAGATGAATAAAGAGCCATGTGCTACAACTGTTTTCATCTAAAACGTGATGACCAAGATCCAGCTCTTCTGTGCAGAGGGGGCACCTACGGCCAAAGCCAAGTTTCTCTCAGTGAAATGACGACTGGTAAAAATTAATGCATGAACAACTGCTGGTTCCCTCACATCAGGAGGCTCTTTCGTGTTTATAAAGCACTTTCATGTATATAAAATCAATTAAGCCGTATAGGAGCATTTGAAATAGGTACACTGTCATTTGCATTTTATTAATTATTTAACTGAGTTCCAAGAAGTGAAGTAATTTGCCTAAGGTTACTTAGCTAGTGACAGACCAAGAACTAGAACCCACTTCTGCTGACAACCAATCCAGTACTCTCTGAAACATGTATTTCATCCCTCTAACTTCAAACCTCCAAAACTTGCTCTACTTCAAACCTCCAGAATCTCACTGAGAATGAGAAGGAAAGCAGTATACAAAATAAGTCTCTTTGGATTCCATATCTTCCTTCAGTATTGCCCCATGATTCTGCTCCCCTCTTCTGTAGAATCTCATAAGAGATTTATCCACATTATTTGTCTCTACTTCCTCATCTCTCATTCTCTATTCATCTGAACAGGTCTGGAAAAGTCACCGTGGCAGCCAGCCTCTAAAATGTTGCCCCACAATCCCCACATCCTGCTCTGTGTCGTCTCCGTGTCCCCTTCTGCACTGTACAAGGCTGGCCTGTGTGACTGATAACGCCTAGTGGAAGTTACGGCATGTCACTTCTGAGACTGGGTTACAAAGACTGTGGCTTTCATGTCGGGCACGTGTGTTCTTTCTTTCTTTCTTGGATCACTCGTTCTGGGAGAAGCCAGCTGTCACACTGTGAGGACACTCAAGTAGCCTATATGGAAAGCTCCCCACGTGGGGAGGAACTAAGGTTTCAGGCCAACAGGGAGCAGAGAACTAAGGCCTGCCAATAGCCACTGAATGGGCATGACATCAGTTCCTTCTCAGAGAACCTTCAGAGGACACAGCGCCAGCCAATAGCCAGACTGCAACCTTATGATGAGAGACCCTGCGCCTGAACCACCCAGCTGAACTGCTCCCAGATTCCTCACACACAGCTGCGTGCAAATAATGCTTGTTTTAAGCTACTAGGTTTTAGGGTACTTTGTTATGCAGCAACAGATAACTAATGCAATCACCAATCTTCAATCCTGCCAAATGCGGTGATTATCTGTCTTTAGCGCTGCTTGAGACAGTTGATCACTCCTTACTTGAAATGCTTTCATCTCTTAGATTTCAGGACACCTCAATACCTATTTTTCCTATTACTGCATTTATCTGTTCTTCTACTTTGTTGCTGAACCCCTCCTCCACTCCTCACCCTATAAAATTTTCAAACCTTAATTTTCAAGCCTCTTCTTGATCTACACTCTGCTCCTATACAATATCAATTAGCCCCATGGTTTAATATCATCTCAATGCCATTGACTCTTGAATTTATACCTCCAGTCCTGATCTCACTGAGATATATATCTAACCTGCACCACAAAGTCTCCCTTGAGTATCTGATGGTCAAACTCAATATGTTTAAAGTAAAAATCTATTCCTCTCCTCACATGGGTTCCTTAACAGAGATTTTCCATCTCAGTGGATGGCACCAACATTAGCCCAATTGGTCAGGTCAAAAACCTGGGATAGATCCTTGGTTCTCCTCTTTCCATTCCCTTAGACTATTCAGAGGTCTAAGGGAATAACAGCATTAGCATCCTTGGGGGGCTTGCTAGACATTCAGAATCTGAGGTCTCTGGCCGGACCTACTTAAGCAGAATCTGCATTTTAACAAAACCTTTAGTTGATTCATACACACAACTACACATGGGAAGCACTAATCTAGAGGGAAACACTCCATCAATTAAGCAGTTGTGTTCTGTAGATCATTATCCCCCTAATCTGCTCTTTAAAATAAGGGTTTTCTTGGTTTAATAAGTTTGGAAAACACTGGTATATAGTGCATAACTTAGGTTTTGAAAATTTCTTACAATAAAATACATTGAACTCTGTTTAAGCCAGCTTTTCTCCCTCAAAACCAGCTAATATTCTCTCTCTCTGTTTCTTTCTTAGCCAGCATGTATTAACATTCATTGGAACTACTATGCCATCCATTGAGAAACACTGTGCCCTACAGTCGCTCAGTTATTATCGTTTGGTCTCAGACTTTTCACTCATTTGTCCACTCATTCATTGTTTAACAAATGTTTACTGCTCTGCATAGAACCTACTCTGTGCAAGACATTCTTCTATGTGTTGGGGCGAAAGCAGTGTAAGTCAAAGCTGCATAGGGTCCAGCGTGAGCACGACTTGGTAGAGTCACCCTCAGCCATGTGAACAGGGTTCTAATTACACATCAACAGCTGGTGATTGTGCAGATCCCAGGAAACCGTGGGTAGGGATGACTGGGGTGGCATCAGCAACTAACCCCTTGTCGCACATCTATCTGGGGAAGTCTGGCTCTGAGATGACAACACCCCATCCTCCTTCCCACATAGCCCATTTGGGCACCTTGTGGCTGTCTGTAACCTCTTTTCCTCCTGGGCTTCTGTGGCTGATCCTGATACCTCACATTCAATTGGAATAAAACACTAACGGGTCAAGAGTCGCACCAAATTTAGTTTGTTTTTTCCTGAACCAGGCCCCTGTCTTGGGAGGGTTGTACATGTCTAATAACATACTTTGAATGCCTCTTTGTTGTAAAATGTTTTCCCTTGGTTATTTATGATTGCTCAAGATTAAACCCCAGCATCTTCTCCTCCAGGAAGCCCATTTTGAATTCCTACCCTGGGCCTCTGCTGTGTTTGCATAGAATAGCATCTCATGTAACCTGATTACTTTCACTTATCACATTAAATGGAAATTATCTGTACGTCTTAATCTCTCTCATTAGTTCTCAGTCTCTCAGAGGCAGAGGTCCTCATTTATTCACCGTTGCAGCAACATCCTCCAGTTCACCTCCTAGATCATAGTAGGCATTCACTGAGTGTGTTATGATCTGAGCCAAACAATGTTTATGTAAGTGAGAATAATAAGTACCTTTTGCATGCCTGAAGATGAGTACTGCAGGATTCGAGTAGCACGATTTCAGATTTCTTAGATCTTAGGGTAGTTATCGAGGGCCAGTAGGGGTCAGGACCTATATGTGCCAGACAAGTAAGGTAAAGGAGGGACACATGGTTGGTTTAAGGCAGGAAAGTGTGATACAGAATGTGGAAAAGTAGATCCAAGATTGCCATACCCTATGCCTTAAAAAAAAAAAGTTCATAAAGATGTTTTATAATGTGAAGCTAACCCGTTTTTTAATGCTTTCTAAAATACTGTATAGGCCAACCAAACTGGCAAGACTATTGGTGAGCTTGTGAGTTTTTTGTAGGCACATTTTTAAAAATGCAATTTTTCTTTTTATCAAATGTAAACATTTATTGTAGAAAACATGAAAATCTGAAGAGTCCAAGAAAGAAGCTGTAATTCTACCACCTAGACATATACAGGCCCATATACTATATTATATATAAATTAAGTGATATATATAATATGTAATATAATAAATTCCAATTTTAGATAATTCTGCATTTTCCTTCAAAAATTCAGACATGAGGAGTAACTTTTCTATATATTTACATATTGATATATTTATTCAATATGTACTGATCATCTTGAATGTGCCAGGAATAGAACAGCACATCCCCTTATTTAATTAACCCCTTATTGTTGGAGACATAAATTATTCCACTGTTTTGTTCTGCAAATGCTAATGTGGTGAACATTGTTTTGCATAAAATTCTGAAAGGTTTAAACTATTTTTTTTTTTTGGTGAGGAAGATCAGCCCTGTGCTAACATCTGCCAATCCTCCTCTTTTTTTTTTTTTTTTTTTTTGCTGAGGAAGACTGGCCCTGGGCTAACATCCGTGCCCGTCTTCCTCCACTTTATATGGGACGCCGCCACAGCATGGCTTGCCAAGCCGTGCATTGGTGCGTGCCCAGGATCCGAACCTGCAAACCCCGGGCCGCCACAGCGGAGCACGTGCACTTAACCACTTCTGCCCCCGGGCTGGCCCCACGAGAGGTTTAAATTTCACAAGCTCCATCACTCTTTGTTAAGAGAGATACAGTTGTTAAAAAGGGAAAAGATAATCTTGAGTATCATTTTCTTAAGTTATGAAATTTTGCCATCTACCTCAATAAAACAATTCTGACAGATGCTTTAGGAAAATGCTGCAGGATTATTTTATGTAAAGTTCACGTTGAACCACAATCCCCCTTTGCTTTTTTGCTAAGAGGAATGATGACTCAAGAAAAGCCTTCTCCAGTTGGAGGACCCAGGCACTTTCTGATATAAATGCTGCCCGGAGCACGAGGCTGGGACAGCTGCCACCTGATTTACCACCCACCACACGGGGCCTCTGGACCGCAGGATGCCTAAAGACCTCACGTCTCTGCTGCAATTGAGAGGGTTGTGGCAGAGAAGGGAAAAAGCATAAACTTTATTAAGTAACTACTATTTGGCAGGCATTATGCTAGATCCTTTAAAAACACAGTGCCTAATACATAACAGGTCTTCAATAAATATTTCCAAAAATAAAGCACTGTGGTCTGACAAGCTCTCTATTCTTGGATAATTAATTAACCTTTCACCATCTCTGTTTCTTTGTCTGTAATAATTATTATCTCTAAATTCCCACTAAAGCCCTGTAGAGTTTAGACATATCTTACAGATGAGAAAAATGAGTCTGTGATTTGGACTTGCCCCAGCTCAACCAACTAAACAGTGGCTGAGCACTCGGATCACAAGATCAAGTCTAAGAATAGCTCACATCTCAGCATGTCTCATGAGTCCAGTTCATTCATCTGCCAGCGGAGCTAGCCGACGTTCAGCGGGGCAAGACGTCTCAGGGTACTGTAGGGTTTGCGTGGAGTCTCACTAATGGCTGAGGATGCTGGTGATACTGGGCTAGTTACAACGCCTCACTGACCCACTGCTACCTTCAGAGTCTCTAGTCCAAATCCAACCTCATCTAATGCTTGAATTCCCAATAAAACAGCCTGACCACGTGGCTACAATCTGTGCTTCAAAACCAGAGATGTAGGGTGGGGGAAGGGGGAATACGAGGAAGGTTGTCAAAAGGTACAAACTTCCAGTTATAAGACAAATAAGTACTAAGGATGCAATGTACCACGTGATGACTATAGTTAACACTGCTGTATGATATGTGGGAAAGTTGTTAAGAGAGTAGATCCTAAGAATTCTCATCACAGGGGAAATTTGTCTTTCTATGGACTCGGGGGTTGGGAGAAGGGAGAAGGGGAAGGGACAAGAGTGGAAAAGCACTGAGTCTGAGGGTGAAAGTGTGTCAGCCTCGGCCTCTAATAAGGAGTCTTTGAATGGAGGCACCTGGGCTATGGATGCAGCCATGCACAGGAGCAGAGCGGGCATGGGGAGCCTGAGCCCTTGACCACGGATCCCTCCAGGAAGCCGCAATGCACAGGGCTATGCACCAGGCCTGGCATGGGAAGGCAGCTTCTTCTCCTGAGGACTTCCAGGCAAAGACTTGCATTGTCTGAGGTCAGGCCTGAAGGACCACACACAGGATTTTGGCCTCAAGCTGGACCCTCAACTCCACACCTTGACACTTTAGGGAGGGCCCAAGTGAGAAGCCTGGGCTGCCTCATCATAGACTCGGATGAGCTGGACTTTGAGGGTATTGGCCTGGTGGCTCAAAGGATCTGTCCCTGGGCAGGATTTTTAGCCTAGGCCAGGGTCTGGCAGGTAGGTCAGCTTTTCCATGCTGTTTTGGCATCTTCTGATGACCTAGTAGTACGCACATGTAGGCCCAGTCTAGGATGGTGTCTGAATTTCCATGGGCCATCCTCTCGTGGATCCAGGGGGCAATTGGCTGCATATCTGCTTGCTCTAGGGTGGAAAATAATTCTGTCTCCGTATTTAGTTGACACAAGTGGTCTGCTCAGTCAGCGTCGGAGCTTTTCTGAGAAACATCCACAGGAGTAACAAAAATCCTATAAGGAGTAGAGCTGATTTTTATCCCAACGTCTCTTCCCACAGGGGACTTATTTTATATGCTGAGAGCCTCTCAAATGAGTAGTCCCTTAGCCACAGAGCTGGAGTCAGGTGGGACCACGGTCTTCCACATGCTCCACTAAGATGACCCGAACTGCAGCATTTTTCATCAGGCCCCAGGGCAAAGGTGAGCAAGAAGGCACATAGACAATATACCTACAGCAATAGAGGATTCAGTAGTGGGAGCCATAACAATGGAGGCGGTAGGGGCCTGAGGGAACCCACTCACAGCGGGCCCTGGGCAGGAGTCCTGGTGGTGGTGGCCTCACATCCAAAACCGGAAAGCATTACCTTTATCCCCTTCTTTGTGTGCCACAGGACGCCGGGATTACAGCCACCTGTGCACCAGTATGCCAAAGACCCAAGATGTTCACCTGTACTCTATCTCCCCACTGAACTCTGACCTTGGTGTAGGGTCTCTGGTCTCCTCTGGTGACAGATGGTCCTCAGCCTACTCCCTAGTCTTGTTTACTTGTGAAGGCTGAGAGGTCAGAGTAAAGGCTGGCGGGGCTCTGTCACTCATCTCCAGGCTCATTGAGTGGAGCAGAGGTCTTCTGTCCATCACAGAGGCCTTCAGGCGCAGACCGTAGGGTGGCTGCCCATTGGGCCCCAGTGGCCTGGTTTCTGCCCAGGAATTACCTGGGGGAGGGTGGGAATGGAGAATAGGGTGGGCCGGCAGGCTTGGGGCAGGCACCAGGCAGCTGTTGCCTGGCTGGGACTCCTGGAGGTGGTGCAGGGTGGGCCAGTTTGGGCACAGCCCTGGCTTCCACAGCGGGGGTGGGGACGTGACACCCAGAAGCCTATGGCTGGGTGGCACACATTCCCTATCTATAACTGGTGCTATGTGGCTTTGGGTGGGGGGAGCCCAGGAGCCACCCTTACATCTCCTTCTCTCTGCTGATTAAACTCCGAGGTGAGAGGCTGTGGGAGCCTCGTGAGGAGCCTCCTCTCTGTGGTGTCATGGAGCCTGAGTGAGCGCCGTGGGCCTGAGCAGCTGCTGGGCGCAGGGAGACGGTGCTGCCCTGGCCTCCTGCTGCTGCAGCTGTGGAAGGAGTTCGCTCTCTTGGTGGGGTGTCTGCTCTCCGGGGGACACTCTGAAGGACAGTATCACCGCCCACAAAGCGCCACAGTCTCTCACTAGATTTAACAAGATTACCTCCTTTAGCATGTAGGCAAACTAACCAAACCTCTAAGGTCTCTTCGGGCCCCTGAGTGAGGGGCTCCTGAGGCACCAATTCTTTTTCACTGCAGTGCCCACAGGCCGTTGTCAGCACCGGGGAGCTGCTGAGCGTGAACAATAGTTCCTGGGCACAACTCCCCTTGGCCTCCACCGGGCTCTGGTGTCAGGGTCAGAGGATCGTGAGCAGGGGTGAGAGAGCTGCTCCCTGGTCTGCTCAGCGCCCCTCTGTTGGATTTATAATTTGACCCACTGGGGGAGCTCAGCCAGGTGTCGGGGGCTAAAGAGAAGGAGCAGAGGTCCCCTGTGCACTAAGGGTGTTTGTGAGCAATCTGCTAGAACCCCCCGAGACCCCCAGAGAAGGGCTCTGGGGAACCTCAGGCTCTTTGCTTTGCCAAGGTGGAGTGGTGCTCAGCTGGCCATCCTGCTCACTGCGCCCATTTGTCAGGCTGTGGAGGTCGACGTCAGGACAATGAGCCAAGCGATAGCGACAATCAAGCCTTTATTCCCTTCGTGTGACAATGCAGGCAAGACACAAAGAAAAAGGCACTGGCTCCTCAGTGTTCCGTTCTTCCCCGGAGACAGGCCCTGAGCACAGGTCAGATGACAGGAGTGTGGATGGGGGGTTATCTCACTGCCCACTGCCAGGAGCACCAAATCAAAGGCCTCTGCCTTCTTAGGAATCCAGGGGCAGGAGGAGGACAGAGAAAGGGGCTTAGAGGGGAAAGTGCTGAGTCGGAGGGGAGACAAGTGCCTTGTCCAGGCCCTGACAAGGAGGTCTTGGTGGAAGTGTCTGGGGAGAGCCTCAGCCAAGGCCCCCGGGAAAGAGTCTCGTAAATGGAGACTTCTGAGTCAGGAATGCAGATGTTCTATTCATAGGAGCACAGCTGGTCTGGGGGGCTGGGGAGCTGAGTCCTGACTGCAGCTCCCTCCAGAATGCCTCAGTGCACTGGCTGGGCACTGCCTGGTGTGGAGAGGGCAGCTTCCCCCCTTGAGGTTGGCCAGATAAAGCCTTGTCATTGTCTGTGGTCAGGCCTGAAGGCTCGCAGATAGGATATCAGCCTGGAGTTGGACGCCTCACAAATGATAAGAGTAGGTGCAGATGAAGCGACAAGCGTGGAAGTAGGAGGGGGAATTCGTTGTTGCAAACAGATCTGAAGCCAGAGACAAATGAGGCCCCGCCCCCTCTCCGTAACTCATTTCCCTCATTCGACACCAATTTCAATGTATAATTTCCATAAATCTAATTTTTCTCTTCTGTTCCTGCTTCACTGTAAGTTGGACAGGAGAGGTGGATAGCCAAGCAGGGCTAATATCCAAGAGTGAGAACCAGGAAGCCCCAAGGAGGCTGAGAGCAGCTCCAATGCCAAGTGGGACAAACACCTGTCCTGGGAAGCCCAGACGGGGATACTGAAGTTGTCTTTTACTTACCTCTCAGGTTATTCCTATTACTGGCTCCTAGGGAGCATAGCTCCTGAATTCTAACCCACTTCAGTCTTCTGTCAGAAATAGGATGGTATGCATTTGAAGGATGTCGTGCCCAGTAGCACTGAGAGACTGGCAATTGCTCTTTTTCTTCTCAGAGCAATGCCTGGAGCCTAGACCAGACATGCTGGACAAAGGACACATGCCAGTGGTCAACAGAGAAGGGAGGATGGCCCAGGAAGAGAGGAAGAGAGAAAGAGCTGTCTCACAATTCACTGAGCTGTGAGCCCTGGCACCTTGGTTTTTAATTAATTTTATTTTTTTCCCCCAAAGCCCCAGTAGATAGTTGTATGTCATAGCTGCACATCCTTCTAGTTGCTGTATGTGGAATGTGGCCCCAGCATGGCCAGACAAGCGATGGGTCAATGCGCGCCGGGATCGGAACCCAGGCCGCCAGCAGCAGAGCGCCCGCACTCAACCGCTAGGCCATGGGGCCGGCCCCCCTTGGTTTTTAATTTTAAAAGCACTGTATAATGTGCTATATAGATGTAAGTTGTTTTTCCTTCTTGAATTTCTCCTAACTCATTTGCCACCGGTCTCAGCACCCCAGGAGGATAGAAATAACTTTGTTTCTGCTGCCTCAGGTTTTCTTCCTAAAAATAGTTGGAGAAAAGTGGGGAAAATAATCTTTTATTTTCTTTATGATGCTATCACAGGATTTGTAGCCATATAACCAAAGAACTAAGTGACAAGAAGTCAGGGAATATAAGACATCTGCAACCAAATGAAAGTTCTCAGGGGGATTTGAAAACGAGTGCAGCTGAGAAGATAAGAGTTGACAGGAAGAAGACCAGCTCCTGCTTCAGTACTGCTCTGATCATCGTTCTCATCAATTATTTACAGAAGGAAGATCTACATTAAAATTAATCATGAAATTCTGAATTGCTTCTTTACATTAATAATGAAACAACTGCATCAAATGCAAACAGACACTGATAATAGAATATGAAATAATGCTTAGCACGCATGGGGAAAGGGCCTATTTAAGTGATATACCAAGAGGCTAATTATTGTACTGTCTTGAGGGTTATGGTCCGTGACCCAGATTGACAGCCTTTACCTGCAAAAAAATGTTGATATCTGTTTCATCTACAGTTACCATATTTAGAGCTCTGTTTAGAGCTGCCCCAACTCTTGAGTATTAGGGAGTCTGAGGGTAATGTGAACCACAGTGAACAGTCCAATAGAATTTTGGGAGGATACACAGACAAGACATCTCAGCCTGGATGTCTGGCATGGCAACCACAAGCTCTTGGATGGAATGCTTCTCCTTTCCACCTCTTCTCATCACCCAGTGTGAGCTTTGCATACCATTCTATGTCTCCTTTATGAACTCATCCTTGGTCATCTCTGCTCACAAGGACCTTCTCTTTTTAAAATTTCTACAGCATGCTATTTTCCCTGCCATATTCCAGCATTTGGTGGTATGGTATCTTGGAGTCCTAGCTACCGCTGGCTCTAATTTTCCCGTCTCATCCTAGGATGTATTGACGTGGTCTCTACCCTCAAGATTTTTCTCCAGCTTCAGGCAGGTTTCCAATCATCTTTCTTGGTTGTGCTTTAAAGAATTTCTGTGGTTTTGGAAAAGGGCCTGAGTGTATCAGGTCCATGGTAACACTGAACCTCAATTTGACAAGAATTTAAGAACTTGGAAGATTCAGGAAAAAAAACAAGGCAGAGTGACATGCCAGGAAGTGAATGGAATTTCACACAGGAAGACCAGAGTTTGAGTTGGGCTTTAATCACTTACAACTTAGGCAATTTGGGGCTAGTTAATTACATGAGCCTTGGTTCCTCCTGTGTGAAATGGGGAGAAAAGTACCCTTGCCCAACCTCACAGATTGTCTGAACTGCTGAACATTAAGTGTTTTGTATGTTGTAAAAAGCTACTCTCAGCTACCTAAGAGCCTGTTTGGCATAGTGGGTAAGGACATAGACTCCGGGTCATACCATCTGGATTTGAATCCTGGTTCTGCAACTTCCTAGTGCGACATTAACCTCTCACTGGCTTAATTTCCTATTCTGCAAAATAGGGATCATTATGGCATCTCATAAGACTATCCTGGGAATTAAATGAGCTTTCCTGTGTATAGGACTCAGGACAGCGTCAGTAAGCAAACATCAGATAAATGTTGATTATTATTGCTCTAGAAAATAAATAGAAACACGCTTGTATAGCCTTTAAGTTGTTGCCTGGCATGGAGTAAGTTCTCAGCAGATGTTGTTATTAGATGTTGTTACTATTCTAACAATGTTAAGAGATAGGCTAAGTGTACAGGATGATACCCACAGATTTGTTTCTGGTGAGGAGAACTTAAGAAGGTTTCTGTTTTTCTCAATTGATGCCTTATTTACTTATTTGAAAATATTCTGTGGTGGAACCTGCTATAATATTCTTTCTTTACTATGCTACCAATCATGCACGTTTCACCATGCTGTGCTCAGAAGACTTAAAAAGTCCTTAAAAGCCATTCATGGTTTAACATATATGCCTGATGGAGAACTGAGAAAGAAAATTTAATGTTTTATCCAAATCCAGAGGTTAATTAAATTAAATATCACTGCCAATCAGCAACCAAATGTTTAGTGATGGAATCCCATAAAGGTGAGAAAAAGTGGTTGTGATGGAATAATTCAGAAATGCTTTCCCAAAGATGAATGATTATTCTACAAGTTATGGCCCTTGTAGGGCCACTGATGGTCACTAGGCTAATCCACAGTCTAGTAGAAACAGGTTTCCTATGTTCTTTGTGGCTGAAGCTCCCCTGTGTTCACGTTTCTGTATTGCAGGTGGGAGCTGTAGATTGTCAACCAGGGTAGGCAGCAATGTGAAAAATGATCCACAGGGATGTTACACAGAAAAAGGTCAAAAGTGTCATAAACCCTTCTTTTGAAGCTCCCATCAACACCACATCCTTCCTCATCCATCTGTTCACAGCGGTTGGAGTAAAAGTGCAGAATTCTTCCAATAAACAGGCAGAATCCTTGTTCTTACCCAGAAATTTTACAACTACTCCCTGAATAATGCCCATAAACAGAGCAACTATCTGTCAGAAGCATGTAAATCGGTCTAAAAATTCATCCTCCCAGGTAATGTTGCCTCACAACATTTTGCTTCAGTAGAGACCTTTTCAAGACTCATAACCAACCGTGGCTAAGGCTGGACCATACTTCTCTTGCCCACCCCTCATTCTCCTGCAGATCTGCTGTTGAGCAGACCAGAACAGGGGGAGTTAAAGTTAAGGACCTGGGAGTGTGGTGGAGGCTCCCAGCTGCTCCTCTCACATGTCTCCTTGGAGAATAATTTAAAGCACAATTTCCCAAAGTCTGTGCTCCAGGATGATATTAGACATTAGATGTTGTGTGACAGAGAATGCTTTCCACAGTCCAGTGATCCTGTAGCTTGGAAACTTCTGGGTTATATGAGGTTAAGTAGGTTTTGTAATGGCAGGGTTCCTTAGAACCTGTAATGTATTGACACATGTTATATTTTAGTATTCTAAGGAAATCAGCTGGTCTCTTGGCCAGTGCATCCACCAGGTTACTTGGAATCATTTCTGGCATGTTGTGCTGAGAAACCTCAAAACAGACCATCAGAGGGAGGAAGAGATAGAGAGTTTATCTCCCTGGCTTCCTCCCATCTCCTGTCTCCCACTGGTGAAAAGTCTCCTTTCAGGGAGTTACTTGCCCGCATTTCAGGGTTCCATCACCCAGCTAGATGGTAAGTGGCCCCCAGGTCCCACGCTGTGGTGTGGCATCACGGGGGCAATCGGAGACTCTGATCTGCAGCTCGTTGGCCGTGGGTGACTGACCATCATGGCTAGTGTGCTGCCCCCAAGAGGGACAGAGGCAGCCAAGAAACAGCCAAGGCCTGGGAGGGAGAAGCATGAGGCTGGGCAAGAAGACCTGAGAAAGTGGTGTCTTCTTTGACTCTTTTCATTTGTAACACATGCCAGAAGCCCAGTATAAAGCAAAACCAGTGACAAGAAGACTGCAGGGGGGCCCCAAGAAGGTAGAAAAGATATAGAGCTGGTCCACACTCTTGCTCTCAAGGAGTCTTAGGTCAAATGTAGTGTAGGGTACAAGAAGCCCTAGACAAGAGTCTAAGGAAACAAATACTGGCAAAGAAGATTCAAACCGAATTCTGGATTGTGTGTTCTCAGGGTGCAAAGTGAAGGGTGGTTCTGTAGGAATTCAGAAAAAGAGAAGACGTAGGATGGCTTTTTGCAAAAGACCTTGAATGAAATGTGGAAGTCAGATTGGCTAGGAGGTGAGGTAGTAAAAAGAAAAAGGTGTTTGATGGAATCTAAAACTAAGAGTGAGTGTTGTTTAGGATGACTTTCATTAAGACAACTATCCAGCTTACGTCTGCTTTTTCTGACCCAGAAATAAGTATTTTTGCTTTGCACCCTCAAACATCCTCTACACACCACTGTCATGTTTTTTAACATTAATTAGTTAACATGTCCAAAGCTGAACTTCTGAGAGCCCCTCCCTTTCTTTTCTTCTTTTATTTTTTTGGTGAGGAAGATTAGCACTGAGCTAACCTCCATTGTCAATCCTCCTCTTTTTCCTGGGGAAGATTGGCCCTGAGCTAACATCTGTGCCCACCTGCCTCTACCTTATATGCGGGATGCCTGCTATAGCATGGCTTGATGAGCAGTGTGTCGGTCTGCACCCAGGATCTGAAACTGCGAACCCCAGGCAACTGAAGAGGAGCATGCTCACTTAACCACTACGCTGCCGGGCTGGCCCCCAGAGCCCCTCCTTTTCTTATATCCACTTTTCCTGCATTGTCCCCCACTTAAGTTAATGACAACCCCACGTTAAAAGTTGCTTAGACCAAAACATTCTGATTTTTCCTTGACTACTTTCTCACTCCCCACATTCATTCCATCTGGAAGCCGTCTTGGCTTGACTTGTAAACAAGTATCCAGAATCTGACAATGCCTCTCAATCTCAATGTAGCGGCTCTCAGCCATTGCCAGTGTTAGTGCACAGCCTCCCAACTGGTCTCCCTGCTTGTATTCTGGGTTATTGACAGTCCGTTGGCCGCCCAATGGCCAGAATGAGCTGGTAAAATCCATGTCAGTCACTTTTCTGCTGAGAATTCTTCAACGTTCCCTGTTCCACTTAGAGTCGGAGCCAGATTCCCAGCAGTGGTCTTCAGCTGTACGGGAGCAGGCTCCTGTTGCCTCTTGGTGTCTCCTATTATTCCTCTCTTCCACCCCTGTTTATTCTGCTCCAGCCACACTGGATTCCTGCTATTCCTAAGGCACTTCGGCACGTTTCTACTCAAGGTGCTTGCATAGGCCGATCCCTCTGCCTGAAATGCTTTTCCCCAGATTTCTACATGGTATGTCCCCTCGCCTCCAACAAGCCTTCTTCAAATTGCAGCTCTGGCACCCCTACTCTCCTTGCCTGCTTTGTCCCTCTCCCCAGCATTTCTCACCTTCAGTATATGGTATATATTGCCTCCTTGCCAGAATGTAGACTCCATGAAGGCAGGGTTTGGGGGCTGCTTGCTCACTGCTCTATTTTTTTTTTTTTTTCCCTCTGTGAGCAAGATCAGCCCTGAGCTAACATCCGATGCCAATCCTTCTCCTTTTTGCTGAGAAAGACTGGCCCTGGGCTAACATCCGTGCCCATCTTCCTCTACTTTATGTGGGACGCCACCACAGCATGGCTTGACAAGCGGTGCATGAGTGAGTGCCTGAGATCCGAACCCGCGAACCCCGGGCCACCGAAGCGAAGCGCACACCCAACCACTTGTGCCACCTGGCCGGCCCTTCACTGCTCTATTTTTAATGCTTAGAAGAGTGGCTGATCCAGAACAGGTACTCTATAAATACTTACTAAATGAATGATGACAAATAAAATTTGGACTTTTGTACTACTATTACATGTCTGTCTACTATCATGTGAGCTTCTAAAAACTTGGAATATTATATTTTAATTATTAGCACTGAGTACATGACTTGGCTCTTAGTAAACCCTTAATAATCTTTTGGGGATGAATAAAGGGGGGAATGCTGAATTAACTTTAAGAATGTGTTATAGAGAAACATGTCGTTTGGGGAAGACTGGTTCCAAAGGAGGAGGGTGAGAGAAGAGAGAGGAAACAAATATTTGTTGAAGACTTCTTATCAAACTTGTACATATTTTCAAAATAACCACTTAAGATGGAAAGCAGTTTATACCCAGGTAACAGAGGAGACAACTCAGTATGAGAGGGTTCAAGCACCTTGTCTATAGTCACATAGCTAGAGAGGCAAAGCCCCTAGACTTTCTAGCATGTCACACGATGCCAGTGTGAACTGATGCTTACTCCAAATGAATACTCTCTTTGAACAAAATATCCCCAAGGAAAAAATATCTTCAACTCTGCCTTAATATTTGGACTGATCATTTCTTCCCCTTTGTGGATTTTTTTTCTCTAGTGAAGGAAATCAATTATGTACTCAGCCAAATTCTAAATTTCACTAAAGGTTCAATTCTCTTCAAACACTCACTTATTACTCAGTCTTTCCTGCTTCTCCGGTGATTTTACCTCCATCACCATCAAGGATCCTTCCTCAATTATTTGCATATTTAGTTATTTATGATTAAACTAAACCATCATCTTTATTTAATTTGCGGAGGCTTGTGGGATCCAGTAGCAAGCCAGATGTGTGCAATTAAGTTGGATACCACAAGGAACACCCCAATCAACAGCATGTGGGCTTCAGGCTTGCTCATTAATGTTTCTCTTTGCTTTTTACAAGTTTATGTCTAGCAGTTACTTTGTGGGAGACCCGACCTGGCAACAGAGGTCTTTATTTCTTTTTCTAATCCCAATTGATCTTTGAAGTTTTCTGTATCAGGAAAGGAACAGTCATTGGTTCTGAACTAGAGGTTGCTTTCCTTGGGTTTGCTTTTGAATGAGATGTAAAGATTAAGCTCCTTCCCCAGCACACCCTCCCCAGCTCCAATAATCACAGCTAAAAAAGGAAGCCCTGAGCAATCAAGTCTATTTGCCTGAAAATTATATCCCATCACCACTTGATGCAACGCAGGTAGAGATGCATTTAGACAGAGTGACTCTCGATCATGATCAAGGCAGTTATTCAGAATAGAGGCATAAAAAAGGGAAAGGTGCTTTTAATTACCCAGAAAAGAGCTGAGATCTAACCAGAGCGTCCCCTTGGAAAAAAATATAATTTGAATTAAATAGACCATCTGCACTATCACTGGTTAGAGAAAAGGAGTAAAATTCACTTTAATTTTACAAGATGACCATGGAAGCAAAAGCAGTGTGAAGAAGCACCTCGTTAATAACATGAGTGGAGAATACCCAACTTTACAATTATTTCTGTTTTCATAGACTTAGTGAAGAAAGAAAAGTGCCTGATTGTGTGAGTGGTGGTTTATTTTCTCCATGACACCGTCACTTTTCTACGAGTGGCTGGGAGTGCTTAGTCTAAGCACTGGTCTGCAGATCATCTCAGGCAGAGGACTGTCTCAGAGAGGTTGGAAGATGAGCTGGAGTGAAGACAGCAGAAGAACTGCTCCAAAGCTTTTAAGGAAAGTTGACAGGAGACAACACTATCAAGCTCAGAGCCTAAAAGTCAGGTTGGGATTGTAAAAGGAGGACCATGAAACAAACTAAAACACCAGACACATGTAGGGCTAGATTAAAAACAGCAAAAGCAACAAAAACAAAACGCAATGATTTCATGCCAGTCATTATGTTACATATATCAGCATATGTTAATCCTCTAAGGAAATTGATGAGCCACATATATGTTAGGATTAACCAAGGTATGGATGAGGAAACCGGGAATCAGAGAAGCTAAATAACTTGCCTAAAGGTCATGCAGCACTTAAGTAGCAAAAGTGCAATTCCTGTCTAGATTTATTTCATACAAAAGCACATGCTCTCCTTCAGTACTTAAAACTATCTGTCATGCCAGGACAGTCCTGAGTAGTTTCTGTACAGACTATTTAGGTGATCATGACATGTCACACTTTGTGAAGGAGTATATCAAGATTGGGTAGGTTAGTTTGACTAAAGATACATGGTTAGAGTCCACAGATACAAAGATGTTAATAAAAAGGGCATCACAAAGTCAGAAATTATGAATTTTTATCCCAGCTCTAGGACCAATTTGTGTGAATTGTGGGAATGTCATTTCCTTTTTCGAAGCCTCAGTTTCCACATGTTTATTATGATGAGATTGAATTTGTTTGCCTAAAAGGACCTTTTATGAATAAATACTCTATGATTCTGCCATGTGTACTTCTATGGTGTATGTCTTCCAGATTACTGGGGCTTAAAATGGTTGTGAGTGGTCCAAGTGATTTGGCTTATGTCATAACATGCACTAACATTTATTAAGTTCTTAGTATATATATATACTATATATAGTATATATATATGTCACATATACATATACATGACACTGTTTTAAACATTTTATTTAATCCTTTCAAGAAAACTATGAGTTGAGTTCTATTATTATTCTCATATTACAAGTGAGGAAACTGAACGCTCAAAGATTGAGTAAATTTCCTAATGTCATATAACTAATGGTTGTAAATTCCAGGATTCAAATCTAGACGTTTTAGGCTGAGAGTTTGTGCTCTTAATTATTATCCTTCTCTGCCTCTGCCATCACCGGATGAGTGTAGCTCATATTCTCTGTGGGTAATTACACATTCTAATGAAGCCTAAAACACAGGCAATGGGACTGGGGTGCTATTTAGATTATCACCTTAGAAAAAGCCCCTCCTGAAACATTTTTCAGCATTGACTTTAAGTAGTCATTTAAACTGCATTTGTATAATCTGAATCAGCTTAAACCATAGGCCAAAAATATTAACACGGTGATTTCCTACCTAGAATTTTCTTCATTAGCAAAATGTTTAATTGTAAGTCTACTCTTATGAATATAGATGCAAAATCCTCAACAAAATACTAGAGAATTGAACCAAGCAATATATAAAAGGGGTTATATACCATGACAATTTGGGATCTATCTTAGTAATGCAAGGTTGGTTTAATATCTGAAAATAAATTAATGTCACATACCATATCAATAGAATAGAGGACAAAAACCACATGATCATCTCAATAGATACAGAAAAAGTATTTGACAATATTCAGCACACATTCATGATAAAAACACTCAACAAACTAGGAACAAAAGCGAATTTCCTCAACCTGATAAAAAGGCATCTAAAATAAAACCAGAGCTAACAGCATGCTTAATGGTGAAAGACTGAATGCTTTCTCCCTAACATCAAAAACAATACAAGGACGTCTGTCTGCCCTCGCCATTTCTAGTCAACACTGTACTGGAAGTTCTAGCCAGGGCAATTAAGGAAGAAAATGGAATAAAAGGCATCCATATTCGAAGAAATTAGTAAAACTATCTGCTATGGTATTAGGAAGTGGGACCTTTGGAGAGTGATCAGGTCATGAGGGCTCCACCCTAATGAGTGAGATTAATGCCTTTACAAAAGATACCTGAGAGAGCTCCCTTGCCCATTCTGCCATGTGAGAATATAATGAGAAGTCTGCCACCCAGGAGAGGGCCCTCACCCAACCATGCTGGAACCCTGATTTGGGACTTCCAGCCTCCAGAACTGTGAGAAATAAATATTTGTTGTTTATAGGCTACCCATTCTATGATATTTTGTTATAGCAGTGAACCGAATAAGACACTAAATGTGTTTTTAGATGACATGATCTGGTATATAGAAAATCCTAAGGAATCTGATAACAATGATTAGAGCTAATAAATGAGTTCTAAGATCACAGCATGCCTGAATCAAGATTGCAGGACACCGGATAAATTATACAAAAAATCAACTCCGTTTCTATATGTTAGTAATGGGCAAACCACAAATGAAATTAAGAAAAAAAATTCCATTTTTTAGAGTATCAAAAAGAATAAAACACTTAGGAATAAGATTAATAAAAGAAGTATAAAACTCTACTCTGAAAACTACAAAACTTTGTTGAAAGAAGTGAAAGAAGACCTAAAGAAATGGAAAATCCTCCATATGTTCATGGATAATAAGACAACATTGTTAATATGGCAATACTCCCCAAATTGGTTTAGAGATTCATTACAATCCCTATCAAAATCCCAGATGACTTCTTACAGGAATTGGGAAGCTGATCCTAAAATTCATGTGCAAATTCAAGAGACCCAGAATAGCCAAATCAATCTTGAAAAAGAATAACAAGGTTGCAGGACTTACACTTCCTGTTTTCAAAACTTATTACAAAGCAACAGTAATGAAGACAGTGTGGCATTGGCATAAGGACAGAGAATTGAGAGCTTAAATAAACCCTTACATTTACAGTCAATTGATTTTCAACAAGAATACCAAGACAATTCAATGGGAAAGAACATGTTTTCAACAAATAATGCTGGGAACAACTGGATGTCTATATGCAAAAGAACGAACTTTCACCAGCAGCCCACAGACCACACACAAAAATTAACTCAAAATTAGTCAAAGACCTAAATATAATACGTAAAACTATAAAACTCTTAGGAAAAAGAATAGGTTTAAATCTTGGTAACTCTGGATTCGACAACGGTCTCTTAGATATGACCAAAAGCAAAGGCGACAAAAGATTTAAATAAACTGGACATTGTTAAAATTAAAGACTTTTATCCCTCAAAGGACACCATTAATAAATGAAAAAGACGACCCATAGAATGATCAGTGTTTATTTCAAATCTTATATCCTATAAGGGACTTGTATCTAGAATTTATAAAGAACCATTATAACTCAATAATAAAAAGACAAATAATTAAAATATGAGCAAAGGATTTGAATAGACACTTTTTTGAAAGAAGATATACAAGTGGCTAACACACACATAAAAATATCCTCAACATCACTAGTCATCAGGGAAATGCAAATCCAAACCACAAAGAGATGCTACTTCACACTCACTAGGATGGCTATCTCCAAAAAGAGAGATAATAACAAGTGTTTATGAAGATATGAAGAAATTGGAACCCTCATACATTGTTGGCAGGAGGTAAAATGGAGTGGCTGCTTTGGAAAAGATTCTGGAACTTCCTCAAGTGGCTTAACATAGAGTTACCATATGATCCAGCAATTACATTCTTAGAAATATACACGAGATAAATGAAAGTACATGTTCACACAAAAACATGGGCACAAATGTTTAGAGCAGCATTATTCATAATAGCCAAAAAGTGGAAATAACCCAAACGTCTGTCAACTGATGAATGGATAAATAAAATGTGGTATTTCTATATATGGAATGTAATTTTGCAATAAAAAAGAAATGAGGTGCTGATACATGCTACAACATGGATAAACCTTGAAAACATTACACTAAGTGAAAGAAAATAGTCACAAAGGACCACATATTCTATGATTCTATTACTATGAAGTGTCCAAAATAGGCAAATCTTTAGAGACAGAGGTAGACTAATAGTTGCCTAGGACTTGCAGGGGCAAAGCGATTAGTGGGTGATGGCTAAGGGCTACAAGGTTTCTGAAGTAGTGAAAATATTGTAAAATTGGTTGTGATGACAGATGTACAATTCTGTGAACATACTAAAAGACATTGAATTGTACTCTTTAAATGGGTAAATTGTATGGTTTGTGAATTATATCTCAATAAAGCTATTTAAAAAATAGTAAGTCTAACCAATTTGACACAAATAGTAATACTCTACAGATTTCATCATTGTTGGTTGGGTTGGTTTTACCTTTTGAGACCAGTTTGTCCCTCAGAAATAATACCACTCCTTCAGTCCTCAATTTTTTTTATGTTCAGACCCATAACCTGGAACTAGACCTCAATCTCCATTTCTTAAAGATGATTTCTGTTTTTGCTCAAAGAATTCAGAAAGAAAACAGAGGCTATTACATGTGGAAGGAGTTAGCAAATGTTTCATGGAAAAAGTAGCCCTTTTTAGAAATAAAATCTCTTGATTAGGAAATATTTCAAAATTTATATCGTTTGTCCCATTTATTCTCTCCTGAATCAACGTCAGAAGATGTCAATTTATATCCCCATAATCAGTTGACCACTTAATGGTTTATGCTTACCTCCCAAAGTGTCCTACTCTATTTTTGACTATTCTGTAGAATAATTCTTCCTTTAGTAGAAATCTCTTTCTCAATAAGTTGAAACTAAAATGCTTCTGTTTTTATCCCTTAAGGACAATAGATCACTCAAATTTCTCCCTTCATCATGACTACCCTTCATTGATTTGCAAGTATCTATCATGCCCCAAAGCAAAGAGGTGAAATGGAATAAGCATAAGAATTTGATCTAGATAGACAGATTATAGGCCCTGGGCAAATTACTTAACATCTGAGTTCCACTTTCCACTGTAAAATGAGAACAAGAAAACCTACCTTACAGAATTCTTAGTGAAATTTGTTGAATAGCTTTTTTTAAGTGCCTAGCAGAACGTAGGTTTTCTAGAACATTAGTTTCCTTCTCTTCACCATTGCCTGCTTCTACTTTTTTCCAGCTATTCCGATCATCTGTAATGTGAAACAACTATAAGTAAAATGTGGAGACTGTTCTTGGCCTGGAAGCACAGGTTAAAATGGAGAGTGAGCAGAGGGGCTTCCTCTGACCTAGTAGGGACTTAGGCAGCCTACGCTGTAGGGAAGTCACAGTATTTCATCTGCCGTATAGACTGGCCACGGACCTTCCTTCTTCTGACCATCCATAAGAAACTCTTGTTTTGTAAACAAACCCCAACTCGCTCGTTTGGTTGAGAAACAGAGACTTTTTCTTCTCTCTAAATCCCTTCCCACCCTACAGAGAGTTTATGTTTTGAATGTATGTTACTCAGAGTTTTTGCTTTCCTGCTGGTTCTTCCCTCTATTCGTTCATAGGCAAGAATTGATTTTAGAAACAAAATCGGATGTTCAGGTATGAGAGTATGAAATTTTTAGGGATAGGAAGAAACTAACCTTTCTCAGGCATGTTCAGTGAATGTGACCATTGTGCTCAGTACTTTCCTTGTGACAATCTTAAGCATTTACTAATATTATCTGCATCTTACATATGAGAAAACTGAGACTCAGAGAAGTGGAGAAACTTGCTGAAGGTCCCATAAACAATGACTTCTATCTCCATTACACGTAGCAGACTTGGGTAGCAGTTGTCCTGATTTTTTAAAAGAGTTAGGGTTGGCTCCAGCAACTCCTGGATTTGATTGTTGTGGCTGGAGTCCCTTCACAGGGAAGTAGAAATGAAATACATGAATGAGCACCTGGTTAGTGAATCAGGAAATCAAGGTCCTCATTCTGGCTATGCCACTCAACGACTGTGGGATCCTGGGAAAATCACTACTTTTGAAGAATAATATTAATAATTATATGGAGATTAATAATTATATACAATTTTAAATGAATAATTTTTTTAAAACCCTTACATCTTCCACATCCTCTCTGTCTAATCTCTACCTATATTCTCTGGGTATGTTTGACATCAAAAATCTATATATCTGCATAACAGCCATCTTTTTTTTTTTTTTTTCAGGATTAACTTATCCAAGACCAATTCCAGGTAGGCTTCCTGCCAGAACAGAAGTTAACCTCCTGCAGAGCTCCTTGGAATACTGCCACAGTCCCAAATTGTGGTCTTGAATGCCTGGGTGCCCCATGACTCTCTTAGACAATCTGCAGCATCAATATTATTTTCATAATAATATCCAGATGTTATTTGCCTTTTTGACTCTCATCCTCTCATAAGTGCACAGTGGAGTTCTCCAGAGACTTCCTGACCTGTGACATAACAACAGATTGAATGCAGAAGCAGATATGGCAATCCAGGTGTCTTCCAATAAACCAGACATTAAAGGCATCTGAAAAAATGTAAAACAATGTCACTAATTTCTCTTCTTGCTAATCTTTTTGTTTTGGAAAATGTAATTCTTAATTAAAAATGTTATTGTTCATGTCGACATGGGAAGAGTTTTTTTTTTTAATGAATTAGTACATATTTTTGAAAATTTATCAACTTTATTTCTAGTGTAGTAAATATCAACATGTAGAACCCACAGAAACATATATTTTTAGAGTTTTCATTAATTTTTAAGAGTTTAAAAGGGTCCAGAGACCAAAAAGTTTGAGAACCACTGGCCTAAGGCAATCACTCCTGATAGAGTGCTAAGACTGGCTTGGGCTGCAGCCTTGCTCATGCCAGAGAAGGGGCTGACATTTCTTCAAGTCTTGCTGCATTCACATACGCTGCCCTCGAATGCAATGGACAGCAGAAAAAACCTTTATCTGCTACTGCCCCTATCTCAATGAGTTTCCACCAATAAACCTATTCTGGGCAGGGTGTGTTTACTTCATGGTCATTCACACATACTCACTCAGCATCACTGATTTAAAATTTCTGTTCAACAAACATAAGTCCAAACATAAAACCCAATTAGAGTTTCTGAGAAATAAGTGAGTTGAAAATTACGAAGAAGATATGTCTCCCCTATTTAGATTCTGGAATTTTAGATTTTTCTGGTTTTATATATGAAACCTGGGAGAAGAATCGTTGGCTATATGATTGCAAGCCCCTTTGATAATGTTCTCACTACTTTAAGTTGCAGGGAGGGTTATTATGCTATATTCTTGGAACAAGGACGGTAGAAGGGGGAAGAATGGGAAGATTGCTTGGAAAATATGACACTGTTGCAGTAGCAGCCTCTAACTTGTTTATTCCTGATAGTATCAATGCCCACAAATACACTAGCTCTAGTTTGGCCATGTGACCTACTTAGGTCAATGGGACAACAGAAAATCTGATGCAAGCAGAGACATGAAGTTTTCACGTTTAAGCATGTCCTCTCTTGCTGCTCTTGGAGCCCTAAACCACCATGTAAACAAGCATGAGCTGGCCAGCCAGACAATGAGAGACATGTGACATGTGACCCCATTACACCCATCACCCTACCTGAGAGCAAGTCAACTGTCAGAGGTGTGAGTGAGGATATTTGGGACCAGCTAACAACCAGCCGTGCCACGTGTGACCACAGGTGCCTGAGTAAGGCCACACGAAAGCCTCAGGCACACCGGAGCTGCTTGGTGGCTTTGGAAGCCAAATAAATGGTGGCTAAGTTTCTAAGTTCTGGGTTGGCTGATTATACAGCTGTTGATATTTGATATCAAAATATACTGTCGTTTTAATGCTTGTAAAAACCCTTACGAAAACCTTGATAGAGGTTTAGTCTGTCCCATTACCTGACTTCTACAAAGGAGCCAATAAAATCTGTCAAGGTTCCTCAATTTGTGGTACCCCAGAGTCTTAGAAGCTTTTCGTGTGAATGTGTTGACCGGGAAGGTGGGGGGAAGGCTGGGCGGGTAATGACAGAGAGTTTGGAGGAGGTGCACTTGTTTGGTTAACTGTGACAACTGTCTCATTCTGAGCTTTGGTTTTCTCCAATGAATATGTTTGAAGGACTGACTTTTTCATTTTGTTTTACCTCAAGAAATTTTGAAAGAAATTCTCTGATATAGTACAATAGATAACAATGAATTGATTGAATAAAGGTTACTTGGTAATAGAGAGATAAATGACTTAATAGGGAGATCTAGCTGGTAGCAGAAATCGAAGCTTTCAAAGGCAAAATGCAGCTGTTAGAAGCGAACTGGTAGCAGAGATTCAGGCTGGAGATATAGCGGGAGGAACACAAAAGCCACTTACGTGTCTTCCTTAGGAAGATCTGAGCAGGGTCAGGCACAGCTGTACGTGGATGTCCAGACGCAGAGTGATGCGTGTAAGGAGTGTCAGTTACCTTACTCCAGGGCTGCCAGAAGCCTCTTTAGATGAGGAACAGGACCATTCTCTCTAAGCTCATGTGCTTGGACTTTAGAGTGGGTGGGAATCAGAACCAAATAGTTTCACCACTTCCTGATGTGTGACTCTCTCCAAGACATGATCCATAATATAGGGTGATAAAAATACCTAAAAAAATGAAAATGAAAGAAAAAGGAAAAAAACAAAAAATGCTACATTTAAGAATTGTGAGAATGACATGTACTTTTTTTTTTCTCTTTTTGTTTTTTTCCAGTGACTCTATAATCTATTTATGCAAAGAAAATGTAACTTCTTTCAAGGCCACATTCTGACTTTTGGGGGCCTGTAGGCAGCTTTGACTTTGTGGGCCTCTTCTTCCATAAAAACATGTTAAAAAGTCTATTTTATGACTCTATTAGTAAAAGACAAATGTAATCTTTAACCTTGAAGGTTAATTTTTCTTCTTCTGATTTTAAAAGGAATTGAAACATTTTTGTGGCACAAAACGCCAGGGGATCTTAAGCATTCTCACTAAAAAAAAAAGAAAGGAGGTAACTGTGTGAGGTGAGATTATGGATATGTTAATCATCTTGATCTTAGTAATCATCCTATAAGGTATATCAAATCATCATGCTGTACACTTCAAATACATACAATTATATTTGTCAATTATTCCTCAATAAAGCTGGAAAAAGAAAAAAATACAGAATTTCTAAGAACTTCTTTGAAGATGTTAGGAAGGAGAAAAGATGGAGAAGAGTCCATTTGAGAAGGTGAATGTTTTCATTGACGGAGTACTTATGAAAAAAGAATTCACCTGTAGAGAAGAAGATACTTGGTAAATCTACAGTTGAAGTGTTTTCACTGCTACTCAGCCGTGTGTTCATGCTTGTGTGTGGGGAGCAGGGAGGCTGATCCTAAGGAAGATCAGATCACTCATCGAAAACAAGGAAACCAGGGCTGACGTGTCCACTGGGCACCATAGACACAGTCCCTAGGAGCCGGAATACTTCCCTTCACAAATACTGGTTCAGCACAAGTCTCCTTGGGCCTGTCATCCCCATAGTCTCGGTCTGGACTGCCAACATCCATGAGGAAGGGAAAAATAAAGACCAAGTGGAAAGAAATAATCAAAGAAGCAGACCACAAAAATATCTCAACTGTTAAATACATTCAATACCTAGGTCTTTGGAAAAAAATTACTAAAATATATACGCCTCTGGCAAATTTAAAAATGAAAAAAAAAGAAAGCACAAATAAACAAAAAGAGAAATTGCTGGGGGGGATAAATCATGCAAAAAAGATGTAAAATTGTATACCACATGCACTTACAAATGTGAAAATCCTAACAGAAGGTTTTTTCCTGCTAATCTATTAATATAAATTAACAAAATAGGATAAACTGAATATATGAATACATGCAAAATATTTTAAAGTTTATCTAAGAGTTATTTCTAAATGTCTTTTGAGGTCAGATGTATTTATTGTGGAGTCTTTCAAACTTGTGATGGCCAATTCCTATGCTATACAAATCCATTTTTCCAGAATAGGCAAGATGTAAAGCCATTCAATTCACTTCATGAGGCAAGTACAACTGATTTCAAAACATTACAAAGATGGCACATAAAAGGAAGCTGGATCAAAGAGACTCATGAGTATTCAAAATAAAATGCTAGTGGATCAAATCCAACAGTGCATCAAGAGAATAACATACTAAAAAATGTAGAATTCACCACTGAACTGCAAATATGATCTATTATTTTGGAATCTAAGTCATGTAAATAGGTCAAAAAATAAGCATCCCAACTGATTGTTAAAATCATTTGAGAGCCAGCCCCAGTGGCCTGGTGGTTAAGTTTGGCGTGCTCCACTTCCGCAGCCCAGGTTCAGTTCCCAGGTGTGGACCTACACCACCCGTCTGTCAGCGGCCATGCTGTGGTGGCAGCTCACATACAAAAAGAGGAAGATTGGCAGCAGATGCCAGCTCAAGGCAAATCTTCCTTCAGCAAAAAAAAAAAATTCAAAAACAATCATTTGACAGGTTTCAACTCTTACTCTAATAAAAAAACTAGAAATATAAAAATTACCTTAAAATATTTTAATTATAACATCTATCTGAAAATAATCACATGAAAATAAAGGAGCTAATCTCAAGGCCTAACCACTAAAATACAAGAATAAAACATGCATTACTATTTTATGATGAAATATTTTAGACATACAAATGTACACATAAGGTACCCTGTACACACAATACGGCAAAAGAAAAAGAAACTAACCATTTATATTAAGAAATTCCTCTCTGATTTGATTTCCCTTTTTGATCATCCTCTTCTCACCAGGGATAGATGGTATCCTGAATTTTGTATTTATTATTCCCTTGATATATGACTAAATAATGTGCTGGCTAGTTTTGCATCGGTTCTGGCTCTATATAAATTCCATCATGCTGTATATACTATTTACAATGTACTTTTAAACTTAATATCATCATGAGAATCTCTCACACTGATCGTTGTAGCTGATCATCTTTCATTTTCACTATCGGTTAATATTATTTTGTTTGGATCAACCACAATGTATGCTCCTGTCTTCTGTAGATGGACATTCAAGTTGTTTGTATGTTTGTTTATTGCTTTGCTATGAACATTCTTGGGTCATCTTCTTGGTACACAGTGTCAAGTAGGTCTGATTAGACACAGTGCTGTCCAATAGAATTTATGATGATGAAATAGTCTACCAATCTGCACTGTATAAAAAAAGTTAGGGCAATTATGTTTACTATCATTACACACATATCTGGATTTTTTTTCCTTCTGGAACTACAAATAGATTTGTATGAAGCCTTTTCACTCAAGCCTCCCCGTGTCTTAATCTTTAATTTACAGTTTTCATTTTGACCTTTTCTGCCTTGCCTTTTCAATAGTTATCTTTGCCCCTCTTATTGCCTTCTTTTGGATTAATGGTACTTTTGTTTTCCTCATTTCTTTTTTTCCTCTCTCTTCCAACCCTCTATCTCTGTTTTTTAAGCAGTTATCCTTGAAATTTTATCATCTATACCTAATTTTACAGTCTAAAATTTATCAATGTCTTTTCTACACTTCTAACCAATAAAAGGATTTAAGAATGCTTTAACTCTGATTACACCATCCCACCTTTATGCTGTTTTTCACAGGTACTCAATTTAGTACTCAATTTAGTATTTTAGTGTAATTTCTCAAATAGGCATTAATTTTGTAGAACTGAATTAAACTAATGAAAAAAATCTAATTGTATTATCATTTTTGCATATTGTTGGTATTATTATGAGGTTCTATTTTTTGATGGGTATTAGGAAAAACCTATTTTCATTCATCTTGACTTTTCTTTAAACCTCAATAGATCTGGATATACTTGTACAAACTAAAAGGAAATTCCTTGAAAGTTATTTCAACTGATCTCTCAGAATTTAGGAAAAATATCCTATTAGAAACTTTCATGTATATTCTAAACTAATGAGTCATCAGGAGAACAGCAGGATGATTATTCTGTAGAAAATAAAGGCACATTTTGATTGGCCTTGTCTGCAAAACTATCCAGGCCTTTACTAAATCCTTTAACTTTACATGATAATGTAGTTATTTACAAAGGTTTAAAAAGAAACTGTCTCCATTTCCACCAATATCTAATTGGGTAAACCACATTTATAACCATGACCATGTCAGAAATGTCCCATCTGAGAGTGAGCTGTATTTAATTAGATCGGACACGGCTGTTATTCAGAAATAAGGACTTCACTTCTTATGTGGAAAGGAGGCTCGCAAAGTCCATCCAGGAAGTTGGTCCAATACCTGTTCTATGCTTTGGTGTTATATTTAGCAAAGAAAGTCATTTCTTAGTAGACCACAAATTTTGATAAACTTGGAGAATCTCAAAAAAAGAATATATCCATTCAGTTATAGATTCTGTGGATAAAAGCTGGTAGAGGCAAATGGGATGGTTCTTGCTTTTTAGCCTCGAAGTAGATAAACAGACAACAGCAGTAAAAAATATGTCTAGCCAGATAAAAGTGATAAAACACATGACCCTAAGGGCTTTTTCAAGCCTCCAGACAGAAGTTAACTCTCTTCTTCAGTTCTGTTAAACACGCAACAAGGAATCCTTTATGTATTCATCATCACCTCTTGTTGCGCCACTGTGTAAACAAACTGCACCAAATAGAAGAGAACCTGGAATTAATGATAATCGGAATATTTGTGGAGTAACCTTATTTGTCAAATCTACTCCTTAGGTGTGGAGGTTAACCATGGTGGGTGGGAGTGAGGTGGGAAATGAGGGGAGAAAGTGGGATGAAACTAAAAGATGAACAAACATTCTCCCGAGCTATGTCTAGGTAGGTCAGAGGGAGGCACAATATTCTCCCCGCCTTCCCCCAAACACCATAACCACAGTGGGAAAAGGGGGTACCTTCAGCAATGGTACTTGCCCCGGGGGGGGTTCTTGATCTTTTCTTATGTCCTGGGCATAACTAGGCATTTCAGCACTCCATGACAATCTGAAATATATAACACAGGTAGGGAAAAATAAACCTATTTCCTCTTTTCTACTTAAAAGATTGCTTAAATATGAAGGATGGAGAGCCTAGAGGTATCTTCCCAGAACTGAAATAGAAATAACAGCAAACGCTAAGTGATCACTGCGCCAGGCTCTGCTCAAAACGTTTTACGTATTTGATCCCCCAAACCGTCTAAGATTTCAGAGGCAAATTTACCCTGGAATTACTAAAGCCTCAATTTCAGAATCAGGTACCTAATTTTATATTTGTAACTTTGTATTCATTTTCACAAAGGACACTTTCAAAATTGTGCAAGCCTGAGGCCCCCATGACCTAGATGCACCCTTGAGAGTAAGGAGACCCACAGTGTTCAAGCACCTGGCCCAGATTCGTACAGCCAGGAAGGGTGGCAGAGCCCGATTCAGTCCCCAGCTGTCCAGAGGACATGCTTCACTTCTACCCCACATGGGCTGGGAAAGCTAAAGAGGAAAGCCCACGTCCGTGCCCAGGCCTTCCAAGTCTTCTGCTTTAAGTCATTTATTTCATTTATGAATGAGATAAGAGTTAAATGTTTAAAATTCCTACTAGAATTTAACAAATTCCATTTTAATACTAAATATCTATGGGATTATTATTATGGTAACTCAACAAATACTATTATAATCCCATTTTTCAGAGTCTTTCTGATGTTAAATAATTTTCTGAAAATTATATAAATTACCTATCTAGGAAATGGAGAATCCGTAATTTGAATTCAGGTGAATCTGACTCCAAAGCTCACGTACTTAACTGCTATTCAATATTGCCTAAATTCAAGATCTCAGAATTAGATTTACTACTACTGTTTTTAATTTACTTTATTTGCCATTTATTGAACACCGTCATGTGTTAGAAGCCATGCATGTTTCATAAATTGTCTTAACAACCTTCAAGATGGTCCACATTACCTTCATTTCAGGGCAGTTAGCTGAGACCTGAAGAGTTCAGTAACACGTCAGTTGCTCCAGAGGTAGAAGCGGGAGAGGCAGGATGCCCACTGAGACCCGAGTCTGAAGTCTAGACTTTCTGCTACGCCTACCCTGTCAGAGGGAATTGGCATCAGTGACACTTTATGAAACATCCACAGACACAAGACTCATTTCTCACAAAGCTGTCTATTGTGTACGAGCCAAATCAGAATTCCCTGCCTGTGAAAACTCCCTTTATTCTCCCAACTTTGCTTCTAAAAGACTTCTGGCATTTTATAAAAACCAAAGAAATCCACCCCTAACCTGTAAAAACGTATTCAAGGCTTTGAGGACCTTTTCCCCAATAGTTGTTCCAAGAACGTTTTGAGCACTCCCAGCGTCACTGGAGCAAGCGTAGAGGCTCACAGTGTGACAATACTGTTACGACACGTGTGCTAACAATCACATTGCTGTCAAAATTTACCTTGTACAAGTCTCTGCATCTCCATGGGACTATTCTACTGAGTAAGACATGTCACCAGAACGAACACAAGGATTTTCCTTTGTCCTTAAGTGTGGCTTGAATTGATTTTTCTAAACAACTCCGAAGTGTGTGCTTTCATTCTATAATCCATCCTAAGTGTTGTAAAATAAAAGAACTATCAAATCACTTGGCAGAACGAGGCCTATTGATGCCCAGAAAGGCCAATTTATATTCAGTTGGCGCCCTGGCAAGCAGCATGATTGATATCATTCAGATCTGGGACCTGGAGTGATAAATAGTTACACACGGCGAAGCGCCACACTGCAGGGCTCACGGGCCCCTGGTGAGTTATTGTTTTGTTTTGCCCCTGGTTCTCGTAGGCTGAAAACTTCGTTTTCATAAATTAATCAGTGATGGAATTTTGCATTTCTGATGTGTTGCCCTTCTCAGAAGGCCTTTCCTTGCAGTTTCTGATGCTGAGTGGCATGGTTTCAAGCTGCCCAAAGAGATGCGAAGCAATTGGGTAATCAAGAGGCTTTCTGTTTGTTGTCACGGCAAATAAATACAGGATTCTCTAAAAGCTTCATTTTCCAGTGCAAGGACATTTACATGCAAAGACATTTTAAATTGTTTTTATTATATGCTGAGCGGATATGAAAGAATATTTATAAAAATAAATGTATTTCTCCATCTGATTTACTGTGTGAAGAGAGTATGTGGGAACTCTCTGTCCTCTCCACCCCGTTTTGCTGTGAACTTAAAACTGCTCTAAAAATAAAGTTCATTCATTTAAAAAATATACATGTAAATTAAAAGAAATAACAACAAAGGAAAATCTATATTCTAATCACGCATTTTAAAGAAAAAAACAATTTCCTTTGAAATTTCCTGTCTGCTCCTCCCAGATTCCACTCTCCTTCCTCCCTCATCAGAAGTAACCGGTAACTACTGTACTCAACTTTAGGTTTAAACAAAGTATTGTTCACTTTAAATATTTTTGAATTATGTACAAATAGAATCACATCGTGTGGATTTTTTTGTGATTTATTTATTTTCCTCTGTAGCATATTTGCAATATGTATCCAAGTTGATCCTTATAGCTACAGTTTGTTTATTTTCATTACCATATATGATTCCATTATATGAACAGGCCACAATTTATTTCTCATTTTCCAGTCTGTGGACATTAGGATTGTTCCTTTTCTTTTGTAGTTCTGTTATGAATATTCTTATATATGAACCTTCCCACATTATCAGTCAGTGTATCTAAGTAAGAGTTTATATATATCCATGATGTAATCATGTATTTATGCACATATTCATGCATTTTCTAGAATATACATGGATTTGTGGGGTCAAAGGTTATTTACATCTTCAACTTTACTAGATATCGCCAAATCGTTCTTTAAAGTGTTTGTACACTATTTCCGGTCTTCCACACTGTCACCAATGCCTGATATTGTCAGACATTGACATCTTTGTGCATCGGGAGGATGTAAAATGGAATAATACTGCAGTTTAACTGGCATTTGTCTGATTACTTATGAAAAGGAGCACATGTTTGCGTGTTTGTTGACCATTTGTATTTCTCCTTTAGTGAAATGCCTGCAATTCACTACTTTTCTACTGAATTATTTCTCTTGTTCTTATTAATTTGTCATTAGACATATTCTTTCCTATTTTTCACTTATCTTTTTATTCTATGATATTCAATGAACAAAAATTCTTAATTTTGTGGTATGTAAACTTTTCAGTAATTTCTTTATGCTCTGTCATTTTGTTTGTTATTTATGAAATCTTTCCCTGGCTCATACAATGCCTTTTATATAGACTTCTAAAACTGAATACTCTTGCCCTTCAAATTTAATCTTTTATCTGTTTGGAACTGTTTTTGTGTGTGGTATGAAGCTTGGGTCCAGTTTCATTTTTTGTTTAATATACACCATCACTTGTCCTAGCATCGTCTATTATAAGCCCGTATCTTTCTCCTTATCTCCAATGCCACCTCTGCATTCATTAGTCCAGCTCATGTTTACTGAGTGGTTAATATGTTCTTGGCCCCATCATAGGGGTTAGGGACCCAGAGGAAACAAAGTACATTAAAATTCCTACTCTAATGGAGCTTTCATTTCAGTTGAGGGAGAGAGATAATAGCTAATAACAAATATACGACCAAAGTAAAATTTACTTTTTTGATGGTGATCAGTGTTATAAAGAAGACACAAAGAGAAGTAGAAAATGCTGGGCTGGGTTGTTTTTCTTTAAATGGGATTATCAGGAAATGCTTTGCTCAGAAGCTAGCATTAGAGCAAAGACTTGGAGAAAGTGAAGGAACAAGTCATATGACTACGGGGGGAGGGGGACATTTCAGAAAGAGGGAAGAGCCAGTGCAAAACTCCTGAGGCAGAAGTGTGCCTGGTCCGTTCAGAAGATCATTCTGTCTGGAAGGTGTCAGCAACAGAAGACAGAAGATGAGTTTAGAGACGGAACCTGGGTCCTGTTTACAGGACAGGAAGCATTTGAAGAATGACATGGTCTGAATTACATTTTTTAAAGGTTCACTGTATCAATCAGTGATCAGAAGATCACTGTATCAATATCAATCAGGTATGTTGTATTTTAGTAATAAGTTAGTGCATAGTCTCAGTGGCCTCAAACCATGATTCTTGCCTATGTTACACTCATTGCAAGTCACTGGGTACCATGGTCCACGTTCTCCTCACTTCGAGACTCAGACTGGCAGAGTAGCTACCACTGGGAGTTCTACTGGTTCCCATGACAGCGAGAAAAAGAAAGACCAGTCAAACACGTGCCAGCCACTAGAGCTTCCCTTCGTAGAGAAGTGACCACATCATTTCCCTTCTCATTTCATCGGCTATTGTAAACGACATGGCCATTTAGGTTTCAAGAGGATGGAGAAGTACAATCCTACTACATGCTGGAGAGAGGATAGAAGGATCCAGTGGATAGCACTGATGTCTACAGTCTCCAGCTGCTGTGTTGAGAACAGCCCATCAGTAGGCAGGGACAGCAGCATTGAGCACAGCCTGTTGGAAGACAAAGGCTTAAACCAGGGAGGTAGCAGAGGATGTGGTGAGAATTAGTTGGATTCTGGATAAATTTTGAAGGTAGAGCCAACAGGTTTTTGTCAATGGATTTGATGTGAGGTTTGAAAGAAAGAGAGGAGGCAAGGATGATTCAGGTTGTTAGCCTGAGCAGCTGGGTAATTAGGTACCATTTGCTGTGATGGACAATGATTCAGGACGAGCAAGTTTTTTTTGTTTTGGGGGTGTGTGTATGTGTGTGTGTGTGTGTGTTTGTGTAATCACAACTTCAGGACTCTTCCAATCCTTCTAACATCTTTGTAAACATTTACCTGTAGTAAATTTCTCCTCTCTTTAAACTTCTAGGACACTTTCTGTTTTACTCACTGGTGCCTGACTGATACTGCAGGTCTGAGTATTGGGCAGCAGTGTTGGAAGGGTCTTTCCATGAGCACACAAAACTCCTTGGCGCCAACTTTGGTCCAGACAGTGATGATGTGTAGGCTTGAGAATGACTGCTGCATTCAGAGCGCCAAGATCCCTTAAGGCCAAAGCACTCAGAGCTGCCTGTTCGTTCCTGCCGATTACAAATGGAGTTTCCATGTGTGGCTGATCGGCTATTGCCTCCATTGGTAGTGGTTGTGCCTATCTTTGTGCCAATGTCACATTGCCATAAGTACTAAAGGTTTATAAGCTGTGATACTTTGAAAGAGTTAGCTTTCTGAACCAGAAACTTTTCCTTCTTTTTCAGGAAACCTTTGATTTTTCCTGGCCCTTTGATCTTTAATTTAAATTTTAGGATCAGCTGGGAAGTTAAAAATACAAACAAATAAGAACAAATACACTGAATTTGTAAATCAAGTTGGGAGAATTGTACCTTTACAATATTGAGACTTCCATTTTAAGAACATGATAAAGCTCTCCAATTATTTAGATCTTTTTAAAGTCTTCAACTTAAAATTTATAGTGTTCCCTTGTAAATATTTTGCACATTTTATATTAGGTTTATTCCTAAAAACTTTATGTATTTATTGTTAATGCAAATTGTCTCTTTTTTGTAAATTATATTTTCTAGGTGTATGTTGCCATTACAGGGAAATTAAATTATTTGTATATATATAACTATTTTTATGATTAAGTTTTAGTTGTGTTTCTTATAAACAATGTGTAGTTAGATTTTTTTAAGTAACAATTAGTCCGTGCACATTTATTACAATTACTGGAATAGTTAGATTTGGTTTTCCCTCTTACTTTCTGCTTCCTATTTGTCCCATCTTTGCCATTTTCTGCTTTTCTCCCTTTCTTTTGCATTAGTTATATTTCTTCTCAATCTTTTTTTTCTTCTACTGATTGAGAGCTATACAAACTATTTCTAGTATTGTAGTAGTTATTCTGAAGTTTTTAACATACACACCTTACTTATGAAACCCTACAGTTAATCAATATCTTTTTCTTTCTTTTAATAATACAAAGACCTCCATAATACTGTAATTCTTTTCATCATCCCCCTACTTATATATTCTTTTGGTTGTATATTTTAGTTTTCTCTCTTCTTTCTTTTTACATGCATGACATCACTATTATTATTTCATATTGTGTGTATTTATTTAGATTTACCCAGATATTATCAGTTTCTTTGTTTATCATTCCTTTTTGTAGCTCCGAATTTCCATCCGGAATCAAGTTGTTTCTGCCTGAAGTCTGTGCTGGAGTCAAGATGGCTGCAAATCCTTTCATACTCCTCCTAGTGGAGAAGTGGAGTGAATTTTCCTCACTTGGATCTGGGCTGGCCTGTCACAGCTGTGTTCAGTAGAGTGTAGTAGAAACAATACCATGCCAGTTCTGGGCATTTACAAGAACTGGAACCTTCTGTCATGGTCTCTGAGAGCTCTAAGCTGGCATGAAGGAAGCATGCCTACCCTGCTCCAGAGACCACATGGAGAGGACCAAGGACTACACAGAGAGAGGTGTCCAGAGACCACATGGAGAGGACCAAGGACTGCACAGCGAGGGGTGTCCAGAGACCGCATGGAGAGGACCAAGGACTGCACAGTGAGGGGTGTGGTTTGGCTAAGCTCAGTTTTCCAACCCCACCCCCACCCCAAAAGCACCAGGAATGTGAGAGAAGTCATCTGGATCCTTCAGACCTGCCCAGTCACAAAGTAAATACCACCAAGTGGCCCCATTTGAGTCATGAAGAGCAGAAGACTCACTCTAGCCTCGTCCTACTCCTGACCCACAGACGGTGTGATAGATACACGCTTGTTGTTTGAAGTCATCATGTTTTGGGATAATTTATTATCCAGGAACAGTTAACCAGAACACATGCCTTCAGGTTTTTCTTACCTGGAAAGTACTTTATTTCGCTTTTACTCTTGAAATACATTTTGGCTGAGGAGAAAAAAATTGTGTTAGGAGCTATTTTCTCTCAAAACCTTGAAAATATTATCTGGCATCCACTCTTACTAGTGAGAAATCAGCTCTCAGCCTACGTGCCTCCTTTGAAGGTGATCTGTTTTTTTGTTTTGTTCAAGTTTTTGTTTTTTTAAATCTCTGGCTGGTTTTTAAGACCTACTTTTTTTCTTTGGTTTGCCAAAGCTTCACTAAGATGTGATGGTTTTTATTTTCTTTTATTCTTTGTTTAATCCTACTAGGGATTCAATGGTCTTCTTCCTACTTAGGATGGAATCTGGATTGGTTTCCATCATCAGTTCTAGAAAATGCTCATCCATAATCTCCTCAAATATTGCGTGTTCCCAATTCTGTCTTCTTCCAGAATTCCAATTAGATGTATATTAGACTTACTCTATCCTCCAAGTCTATTAATCTATGTTTCATAATTTTCATATATTTATCCCCTCAGGTGTGTTTACTTTCTTATTTAAACTTTTTTCTTACTCATTACAACCTTATTTAAACTTTTAAACTAACTCCTTATTTAAACTATCCTTTGATTTTTTCCAACATTTAATCGTAAAAATTCTCAGACTTATTTATAAATAACTTACCTTATCGTAACATCGTTTTCCCTACGTGTAAAATGTATCTTTTAAGTACTTTACATATAAAAACTTATTTTACATTGCAATATAATTGACATATAACATTGTGTAAGTTGAAGGTGTACAACATGTTGATTTGATACACTTATATATTGCAATATGATTACTTATTTATGCCGTACAATAACTTTATACAAAAGACACATTTATAGCCCCATTTTATGGATGGATAAATTGAGGTGCAGAGAAGCAAGGTAAATTCTGTGAAGCTGCACATCTAGTAAGCATCAGAGCTTGAATTTGAACCCAGACAATTCAGTTCTGCAGCTCTACACAACCTACTAGAGCCAGAAAAATACTGAGAGTAGGATTCAAGCAGAGAACTCCATCCCCTACAGATCAGATCCACTCTCCTAAAGACAGGAAGACATCACAAGATCCTCATGGTTTAATTCTCAGAAATTTGCACTGCCAAAATGTCACCCCTGCAGAACAATCCAATTTATTATTATTTTACATTGGAAACTCTTATTCATCATCTATGTTTTAAAATTTTTTAAATTTTGAATAATTATAGATTCCCAGGAAATTGTAAAGAATATACAGGAAGTTCCTGTGTACTCTTCCCCCAGTGGTCCCACCTTATGTAATAATACAGTACAATATTAAACCAGAAAAGGTACATTGGTATAATCCACAGACCTTATTCAGATTCTACCAGTTTTACACACACTTATTCGTATGTGTGTGTACGTGTGTGTGTGCAATTTCATCACAATGTAGATTCGTCTAACCATACCACAATCAAGATATAGAACTGTTCCATCCCACAAGGTTCCCTCATCTACCCCTTTCTACTCATACCTGCCTTCCTCCTCATCATCTATATTTAACAATTCAAGATTTAGACAAAGCCTATGCATGTGTACTTAGTGGTTGCCCAAATAAAGGCTTAAAAAAGAAAAATAAGGAAAGTACAAAAATGGCAGTTAAATTCAGGCAAAAGCACTAGCTGACCCTGAAGTTTCTTGATTTGGGCACATGTTTTTCGTTGCATTTAGATGTAGACTACCTCAAGTCTTTGCTTGGAAAGACTTAATTCTAAGCCCAGAAGAGAGCACAGTCAGAGAGAAAATTTCTGTTCATCAATAGAATGGAGTGGGATGGGCAATTGATCATTCTTCTCTCAGTTGATTAGCTACCAGAAAACATGGATAAGTGTCCTGACTCTACCATTGCTAATCTTATGACTGTGCATTTAGTCTCTGAGGCCTCAGTTTATTCCTGTATTGAATGGAGATAATGGATATGAGATCACCCTATAAACGTTAAAATCCAAGGCTAGCATGATAGCGGATTGTTCAAAGGGCCGTCTCTTCCTCTTCTACATACTCCGCTTAGCAGGAACTCCCCATCCTCCCTTTAGGCAACGTCTACATTACTGCTATCTTGAACACAAAGTGCCCTGCTGGGGGATGCTGAGGGATGACAGGAGTTTGGATTTCTGAGACACGAGGCTGTGAAACGCTTGACAGAGAAGAAGACTTAGCGTCAGAGATGCTCGATTTGTCAGAGAAAACTGAAGGACGCTTTCCCTGGCTCAGACATTCATCAGTGAATGGAGGTCACCCAGACTGTGTAGGACTTCAGTTTCTTCCAACTGGTCACACAGAGCAGAGCTCCAAAACCCTGGCATTGTCTTGGGTTTTAAGTTCAGAATTCTGAGGAAAAACAATAGACAATATGGAGTACAGTGGACCACAGTGTAAGAATGTCTCATTTATTCTCTTACAGTGCTATAAATACAGAGAAATGTCCAGTGGAATATAAAGAACTCAGAACTAAGAAAGCTGAAGGCACCCATTCCAGATGAAGCCCTGTCACAGCAATGATAGGAAGCCTGTGCAAATCACTCGACTTTTTTGAGTCTCAGTTTGTTTATCTGCTTACCTGTCTAGTATGTTGTTAACATGAGTAAAATAAAAAAACTGTGTGAACTGCCAAGTGGTATGTAAAAGAAACATGTGTATCTAGTATATATATGATATATATGCTGTATATACATGGTGTGTGTGTGTATATACACATACACATCTGAATTGTGATGTGGTATATATATGGCATATATGTATAGTGATATATACATATGGTGTGTACATATATGAGATACATATATACTTATACACACACACATATATACGCATATATTAGATGTTATCACAATTACTATTGTTATTTTCAGGAAAAGGAATATGTATATGTGGAATTGTTCTGCTCCTGACAACTCAGAAACCAAACAGCAATTATCAGCTGAAAACTGGTGTGTTGTGACACTCAAGATACATAGAATGACAGAACTGTTTTTCCTAGGAGAGTGTGTAGGATACAAGAACTCATAGCAACTTAGAGCCAGAAGAGAGCTGAGTCTCACAAGTTCAAGTCCCAAACTCCTCATTTAACAGACGATTAAATCACAGCCCAAAGAAGGTGACCTATCCAAATTAGTGATGGATACCAGACTGTGATAAATGAGGGACAAGAGAAAGATGAATGGGTGGACTAACTATGTTAAGATCCATTCTGATAGGGAAAGAAGATATCAAATAGGAGGTACTATCTGTACAAGGCTTTAAAAGATGGATGTCAACAGGTAGAGATTGTAAGAAGGATATTTCATTCAGAGGGACCAATGGGAATCAAGGCCCAAAGGCAGGAACCCACAGAGTCTGCCCACATTTCAGTGATAGACAAGGATATGCTATGCGTATGCTGTGCTTCTAGGGAGAAGAGGAAGACCGGCTCCTATTTGAGAACCATGAATATGTTGAAGTGTTGACCTTTCCAGGGGAAAACAGACACAAATCAATAATTGCTCTCTGGTGTTAGAAACTTCCTTTTATTTAGGTTAAGGGAGTGGTTCTCAAACTGCAGTACACTAAGATTGCCTGGGGATTTAAAAAAATGCTGATACCTGGCTACCACCTTCAGACACTTACCAATTACCTTAATTGGTAAGGGGTACAACCTGGGCATGAAGATATTTAAATTTCCCCAGGTGTTTCTACTTGTAGTAAAGTTGGAAACTACTGAGTAAAGAAGCAAATTAAGGCACAGCTATTTTAATATGCAACCTAGTTACCTAAGAGAGATAACATTAATCTTCTATTAACACCTTGGAATGGATTAATTAATTTATTTAGCAAATCAGGAAAGGAATGGGACACTACATAGTCAAGTTTCAGTTGTGAACAGGCTAAAATAAACCTTTGAAAATCATAGAAGGAAATTTTCTACTGTGTGATTTTACATGAAGCCTTATACCAAGAGTCAAACTGGCATTTTTATAAGATATTTTAAGTAAAGTGCAATGAATGTATTCATTGTCAAGTTGGTGAAGAGATGAGTAAAGAAATTACCACCGGCCCAGACAGAGAATTTACCAAGGCATTAAATAATATATAATTGAAAACTTAGAGAATCTAAAATCTATTAATTTTATTACTCAAATCCAGCCATTTATACAATAATGCTTACTAAGCACCCACTATGTGCCAAGTGTTGTTTGAGCTACTGGGGTTACGGTAAGGAACACAATTTAAAAACTGCATGCTTAGTGGAGCTTAGTGTCTAATGGGGGAAATAGAAACTAAACAAATAACATATAACACAATGTCTGGTGGTGATAAATGTGTGAAGATAAAATAAAACAGACAAGGTAAATAGAGAGTGATGGGGCTGTACTACCCTAGATGCCATTGTCAGAGAAGGTGTCTATGCAGAGACAATATTTGAGCAGACACCTAAATTAGGTAGAAGATTATAGAGAGAAAAATCCCTGCAGGGAGATGGAATGGCAGGTACATCACTTGGAGACCGGGATCATGCTCAATCTGTACAAAACAGCAAATAGTCCAGGGTGCTGGACCCCAGTGATGAGTGTTAGCCAATGAGGAATGTGGGGTCCTTCCTTCCTTCCTTTTTTCCTCTCTCCCTTCCTCCCTCCCTTCTTTCCTTCCTCCTTTTCTCTCTCTCTCTCTCCCCCTCTCAAGATACGGTGGAGCAGGAATAACTGTAGATGGAGAGAAGAAAAATGCAAGACCATGTGAAAGTACTTTCCCTTGAAAAGCACAATCCCTTGGTCCATCTTCACAGTGAGACTAGTCTTATCCTGCCCATTTATCAGATGAGGAAACCTCTTCTCAGTGACTTTAAGCAACCCATTCAAAGTCACATAAGTGGCATACTTATGAACTTGATTAAGTCTTCTGAAGTAAGTCCTATTCTTTTTTTCTTTCTAGACATCATTCACAGCATAAAATAGAGAAAATGGAAAGATTATCCCCAAACTGAAAGACCTGCTCTATCCTTCATGATGGCTAAGATCTTTTCTACATTCTACTTTATCTAATGGGGAGCTAATATGGAGTTAACTGATGCCAAACTCTCTGCCGTAAAGCAAGTTTTTTTTTTTTTTTTTTTTAAGGAAAATCATGTTCTTTAATGTATGAATCTTACCCAACACCCACGTGAGGAGTTTCTGAGTAAAGATTTTTGAGTAGATTTCTTGTCCTCTCAATATAGAGAATAGAAATATTCTCTAGGTAAGAGAAATGCTTGGGATACCAACACCAGCATTAAAGGAAAATGGAGTCCTGAGTAATTGGATCCTTGTTCTAGATCTGGACACAGACTAATTACTAGAAAAAAATACCAAAGTTTATATTTGCAACACTGGAGTTAAAACTGGGGGAAAATTCAGAAATATTAGTCATCTAGCAAGATGATTCTTGATTACAGTATACCATTATTATGAACTATGTCAGTCCAATTATGTGTCTAAGAAATAAATATTACTTTCTCCACTACAGAAATAAAATATTTTCAACCCTTGAGAGTGAAGATAAATGAAATAGCCCTAATTGAGCACCAATTTAGACTTGAATGTCTGTACATCTAGGCTCTATTGAGTTGTCAGGGCTCTTACTTTTGGGATGCAATTAATTAACTTGCTTTAATTAAGAAATCAACTTCAAAAAAATAACCAGTAGATGAAAACCTAAAAGAAATGTCATTGTTTAACTAAGACCAGAATGAGAGGTTCAGGATCCTCTCACAGGATTGGGTCCTGGTGGACTGTTTCAGTCATCCGGGGACTGGAAGACAACAGAAAAAGGACATACACTTGTGTGATAAGCAGACCTGAGTTCAAATCTTGTTCCATCTGTTTCTAGCTGTGTACCCTTGGGCATATTACTTAATTTCTCAGAGCCACCGTGTATCTTTAGGAAAATGAGAATGAAAATAGAGTCTTGCAAGTATAAAATGAGATAATGTGTTTGTAGTAGACAACTGTCTTCCCAAAGACTTTTGAACACACTCTCTCGATTTTAGTACTTTGCCACATTATACATCCTCACACCTTAAGGTTAAATTAAAAGAAAAAGAAAACTCTATTTCCCAGGCTACCTCAGAGCTCAGATGCAAGCATGTGGCTTAGTTTCTGCAAATAAGGTCCTCCAATCCCAGATTTTTATTCAAAGGTGAACTACAGGAGGAAACAGGCTGAGTTCTGGTCAATGTGAAAGGCAGTAGAGGAAGTGTGGTTCTGGATTGGTTTGAAGAAGGCAGCAGCAACCCCTTCCAGGTATGTGGTTTTTGAAAGGTTAGACTTGAGTTTGTTTCCCCACCTTTCCAATAATTTTATGAACCACTAATGCCCCTTAATAAATTTATTTCTCCTTCACCTGGTATGGATTCTATTATTTGTTTCTAAGAACCATAACAATTTCAGTTCTAAAATATTAATTAGAGTAGTTATGGATACCCAAAAGTCTCCATCAATGTTACTACTTTGCTCTAACGTTGGAGGAAAGTCGCGTTGGCAAAAAATTTCCTTCTGCTCTCCACCTACATTCAGTCAAACTCTTTACTGCTGTCTTTCAGTCACCCTGTGTACTGTGCTCATTTTGAACCTGTATTAAAAACTAGACTGAGGTAAGTCTATTGAAGTGTTCATATTAATTTTTTTATTGTAGGTTCCTGAAAATAGCTAAAGCTTTGTAAAAGGAAAATAAGTCACATGTAAGACAGTGGAGAGGTCCTTGGAAAAATGATTGGAGGGTCCATAAGGGTCCAGGAGAAAGGCCATGCAGATGGGAGGCCACCTTGTAGACCTTGTGATGGGAGTGGGAAGAGATTCCTCAGAATCAGAGCAGATCCATGAGTAGACCAACAAGGCCATACAGGAGTACGCTGCCTTCTTCTCTCTCTGCAAGTCCCAATAGAGTATTCTAAGTAGGAATTGGCAGATGTGAAACACAACTTTCATAATAATTTGTGACCTAGCTTTAGTAATTGCATAGGATCAAACCTAGGGCATGTCTATCTGAATTCTATTTTTTTTCCAGTGTTATCTTTCTGGTCTTATAAATCTATTTTACTTTTACTGATGCTGATTTTTAAGTTTTATTTTTATCCGTTATTGTTTATTTTTCAATTTTTAAATGGAAGTGACATTTATAAACAGTGAAATGGACTTCTGTTAAGTGCACATTTCAATGAATTTTGACAGATGTATACACACCCATAACCCACATCCCGAGCAAGATATGTAATATTTCCATCACTCTAGAAAGTTCTTTGGTGTCACTTTCCAGTCAATCTATCCTCCCCTACCCAAAGAGGTAGCCACTATTCTGATTTCCAGCACCAAAAAACAGATCTGCCTATTCTAAAACTTTATATGGATGGAATTATATGACATGTATTCTTATGTGTTTTGCTTCTTTTGCTCAACATAGTGTTTTTGAGATGTATTAGTGTGGTTATATGTATCATAATTTGTTCCTTGTAGTACTAGTAGTATTCTATTGTAAGAACAGATCACAATTTTTTTATTTATCCTTCTGTTTATGAACATTTGGGTTTCCAATTTCTATTTACTGTCTTTCTTTTGATGATAGGTCAAATTTCCCTGCTTGCATGTTTCATAATTTTTATTGTATTCCAGACATTGTTTATTAAAGAATGGTGTAGAGTGAAGTATAACATTTTGTTTTGTTTTGTTTATTTCAAAGAGACTACAAGTCTTTGTTCTCTGGCAGTTAGGGTGAAAGGCTGTTCATTCTGATTTCTCCTAGAGTTGAGTTAATCTGGGCTGGGCCACAGTTTTAATAATGTTGAGTCCACCTGTGACTAGCTCAACCCCCACCTCCTATGTGGCCAGAAATTCCCTTTTCACCTTGTTAACACTGAGGACGAAGATTGGGCTTCAGTTTCAGATAATTTTGGTTTCCTTTGATTTCAGTTCTGGCAGGGAGTCCAAATCTGAACACTAGAAGATTGGCTGAAGTACTTGATTTCTTTCCAGTTTCCACTTGCTTTTGCATTGCCATTTTCTCAATAAAATTTGGCAGGAGGTTTAATAGAGGGGAGAATTATTGGGCTGAATGATTAATATTTGTGTTTGGGCTTCTTCCAGGCCATCCCACTAGCCCACACCATAATCTGGTGCTCAGTCTCTCTATGGCATACCCACTCATCTGCCCAACTGTACCAGCCCAAGCGTTCACTGCCACCAGTATGGGTGCTGAATGATGTCCCGCACACCTACGAAAGGCTTATTTCTCATGGGAATTTAGTTCAGAAAGCTTCTTTGCATCTACTACTCTTAACTAGCTCCGTAGAAAAATAGGATTTTTATTTTGCCGTGCTTTTCTTGTTGTTGCCACGGGAGTGAAGGTCTTGTGTGTCCTTCTGTACCCTAACTGAAAGAGACTTTCCTGTTCATATTCCTATTTAATTGTATCTATTTTAATTGTATTTATTTTAATAATTGCATTGTTTTTTAATAAAGAAGACAAGAAAAATTATAAAGGAACAGAAGGAAGGAAGGAAAGAAGGAAGGGAGGTGGGAGGGAGGGAGGAAGGGAGAAAGGAGGAAAGAAAAAACATGTAAGGTCCATGAAGGCAGGGATTTTTGTCGATTTTTTTCATGGCTTTATCCCAATCCCTACAACTCACCAGACCTATAGTAATTACTCAATAAGCAGTTGCTTAATAAATATATAAATAAGAATATGAATGAATAATGAATTAGGCTTGAATATTAGATACTTTCACTACCAAGTATTGGAAAGTATCAAACATTGATGGGAACACAACTGATAGGAAATGAAACAACTGATGGGAATACATTACGGAGCATTTCTTAATTTGTGCATCAATAACTGAAACTGTTTTCCTCCCACTTAATAAAAGTGAGTAAAAGAAGAGGCTTGGTTGTACGCACCATCTCAGCATAGGCAGAACTATTCTAATTCTGGTTGTGCTCTCTAGCTGAATTATAATTGGCACCATATACAGTGTAGGATAAGAGCAGAAACCAGCTTGTCCCTGGGTTGGCCACTCTTCATGACTGAATGTAGCTGCAACTCACAGCTGAACACCAGCAACATCTGAAGGCAGGATGAGAGCGCCTGCTTTGGAATGAGGTGCTGGGTGCTCTGCCTGAAGTCTTCCCACCTCTAATGTGATACATACAAAAGTTGCAAGCCCACTATCATCATGTCATTTTCCTACTCAACAACCTCTGAGCCTCCTTGATACTTGTAGTTCACATCCATTAGATTGGATGACGTTCTAGTCTTCTATGTCAGCCTCTCTCACAAAATGCAATGTTTCCTCTCAACTGTCTTCAACAACTTCTCAGGGCTGTTGTGCTAAACAACTCGCTGTACACTGTATAGCTCACATGGCTGTATATGGTGCCCTGTTCAAGGAGGCAATTCCAATCAAGTGTTTATACTTCCTACACCAAAGTACTCATTTCCATATTTGTTCTCTGATTCTGTATTGTTTGTTTATCTTAGATTTCTACTCTTGCACTCATATTTTAAAGATAAAAATAGGAATGATGGAATGATCATAAACATTATCATTCATTAGGACCTAGAATGGAAGCTCCATAAGGAATTTTTGTTTTTTTTCCAGCTTTATTGAGACATAATGGACAAATAATTTTGTAATATATTTAAAATGTACAATGTGATGATTTGATATATGTATACATTATGAAAGGATTCCCCCCATCGACTTAATTAGCACATCCATCACCTCAAAAAATTTTCTCTGTTTTGTTCATTACCGTATTTCCAACAGATAAAAACAACATATGACATATTGTAGGCATTCAATAAAAGTGTTGAATTTATCAATGAAACTACTATTGGCCAGTTACTTAACTATGTTTTCTCTTTCTTACTACAACTCTATGAGCTAAATGTTTTTATTTGAACTTTACGGACGAAATAATTGGATAGATTAAATAACTTGATAGCTTAGTCCTTTTGGGCTGCTATAACAAAAATGTTTAAAAAAAAGACAGTGTGGCCTAAACAACAAATATTTATTTCTCACAGTTCTGGAGGTTGGGAAGTCCAAGATCAAGGCATCAGCGGATTCAGCATCTGAACCACTTCCTGGTTCACAGACATCTTCTCCCTGTGTCCTCACATGGTACAAGGGTCCACAGAGCTCTCCAAGGTCTGTTTTACAAGGCCACTAATACCATACATGAGGGCTCCACCTTCATGACCTAATTACCTCCCAAAGGTCCCACCTCCAAATACCATCCTATTGGAGGTTAGGATTTCAACATACGAATTTTGGAAGGACACAAACATTCTGTCCATAACACTTGCCCAACGTCATAGAGCTGACAAGTGAAAGAGCAAGGATTTAATCTATGCCTCTCTGACTCTCACACACAATCTCTTTATACTATGTTGTCTCCCTAATTGAAACAACCTTTTTTGAGACTCAGCTACTCCATCTCATCAATAAATAATTGATAATGGGTCGATATTTCAGAGAACTCCTACAACATCTAGAATCAGCAAACCTTAATAGTCACTATGATTTTTTTTATTGTGCCATATTAATTCATTTTATTTCATTTCTAAGAAATCACAAACTCTATCATTACAGAGACATTGTCTTACTCTGTGGAAATTCTCAAAGTCCCCAGCATGATAACTGGGTGCCTATAAAGGAATCAGAATTTACAGCTGATCTGGCCTGCTGCCTGTTTGTGTAAAGTTTAACGGGAACATGCCTTGCTCATTCATCTACACATTGTCTGCCACTGCTTTCCTGCTCCAACGGCGGAGGTGAGTAATCGTAACAGAGATCTTCTGGGTCACAATGTCTAAAATGTTTACTGTCTTGATCTTTACAGAAAAAGTTTGCTGATCCTTAGTGTAATGGAAAAAAGACATGATTGATGTCAAAAAGACACGATTTCAAATTATTTCCACTTACCAATCATATCTATGATCATAACAATTAACCCAATCCAAAGTCTTATAGGATTCTCTGAAAACTGATGAGCTGATGTATCTAAAGCACTTGTTATGTGATAGAAACTCAGGAGTCACACTAGGTCCCAGGAAGGGACTACTGATCCCTCCAGGTTGTTTAATACTCAGCAGGACCGGCCCAAGTGCTATAGATGCATGATCTCATTTAATTCAAAGGCCCCATGTGGTAGACATTTTTGTTTTTTCCACTTGGGTTAGAAAAGTAAAGTAACTTGCGTGTGGTCACAAAACAAGTAAAAGAGCAAATTCAAAAAGTGCGTAGATTCAAAAGTAGGTAGTCTAGTACAACGCAACATGGCAGTCGTGGCAGGAGCATTGCTTTATTTTTTTTTTGTCTTAATACACTTTTTTAGAGCAGATTTAGGTTTACAGCCATATAGAGTGGAAAGTACACAGATTTCCCATATGACCCCTGCCCACACACATGCACAGTCTCCCCCACTATCTAAATCCCACACCAGAGCATGGCCTCTCATTCTAACCACCAGCTCTACTGGGTCTACCACACCAAGAGCTTACCCTTACCCCAAGGGGTCTAAGCCCCGGGATTCCATGCCCTTCTCAGGCTGGGATTCTGTGCCAGTGAGTTTATAATCAAAATTGGGCAAAGGAAATCAAGAGGCAACCAAATGGACCACCTGAGTTCCTCGCATATTCACCCTTGCCTCCACTGTGTAACAGCATCCCTACATTTTCTGATGATCAGAGCTAATTATCTCTGCCAAAATAGTGACTCTTCTTGCCTGCTGGTCCCTGGACACAAGGAGCCCAAAGTACCTAGGCAGAAGCCATAGCTTACAATTCAATGAGACTCTGTCCTATGACCCATTTGGACATCAAGACTCTAACCCTACAGAGCCTAGAGTTTCAGGAATGAATTCATAATAATAATAAAAAACAAAGCAAAAAACAACCTCACGGTCACCTTTTGCGAAGTTTACTATCATATGTACTCTTATCACTGTAATGTCTTTCCTGCACCTAGACATCCTGTTTCTGTTTAATTTGTGAAGAATTTTAAAATAGAATGTTGGTGTGTTAGTTATCTATTGCTGAGTACATAGAAAGAAACTGTTTAAGAACATAGAAATAATAGTTATAAAGAAATTTTAATAACATGGGAAATGTATAAGTTTTCATACAAAAAGACAAATATGAAGCTCTGGACAATCTGGCATTTTTCTACCGCCCCCTTCCTAACCCTGTTTCCAATTAATTAAATCACAATACATAAACTTGGAAGAAAGATTGCTCTAAGACTGCTGGGAGTCAGAGATGAGTTCATTCTGTACACCAGAAAATGCTAAATGTTGCATCAATAGAAATATTAAAGAAATCAGCTGGGGGCTGACCCATGACTCCTCCTCCCAGGTAGGGATGCGTCTAAGGCATAGGCGGTAGAGGCTTTAAGAGCTCTCTAATGACATTTGCTAACAGAGAGGCGTGGACTCAGGTTGAAAGCAGTCTTTGGTGCTGCTCTAAGTTCGTCCATCTCTTGGATTTTATCTTGTTTGAGTTGACCAGCAGCACTGGGGTGTTTCTAGCTGTGTGCGAGAACTGAGTTTTGCTTCTAGTACAAATGTCCACACCGAGTGAAGAGTAGGGACCAGTGTTAGCACTCTTTTTGAGAATTGTTTATACTATTCTACCCCTGTACCTGCTGGTTCTCCATATTAATAGTTGACTAAATATCCCCTTTTGATCTGAATATAGCAGGTGGAAGATTTTAGCAGACTCCTATACCAGAAATGAATTCAGCTTCTAGTTCACTATAACCACTGAGGCCAATAGAGATCTGTAATATGTGTAAACAGGGAAAAATTCCAGAAATACGAAGAGTCTGCAGTTCAAAGAATCTTCTCTGAAGTTTCAAAGACGTAATGTTACACTGAAATAGACTTATTTCATAAAATTAAAAAGTTAAGAAAAATTTAAAAAGAAGATATCCAGTGCATTTTAGAAGGCATTGCTAACTGCATGAACAGCCACCTAGCTAGGTATAGAACTTGGGAGTCACACACATTTACATTCAGAGCTTTGTAAATGGAGCTCCTTTGTCTTCAGACTGTGTTTGCATAGGAAAAATTGGGGGTCCACTTAACATTAAGCTAACTAATTTTTTTTAGATATTTAGGGGATTCTTTATCATCAAAGTATAAAGATTCAATCAGGCTGTATCTAGAAACATACTCTCTTTTCATTTTTATTTTATTTTTTTATTTATTTATTTTTTTGTGAGGAAGATCAGCCCTGAGCTAACATCCGTGCCAATCCTCCTCTTTTTGCTGAGGAAGACTGGCCCTGAGCTAACATCTATTGCCAATCCTCCTCCTTTTTTTTTCCCCTTTTCTCCCCAAAGCCCTAGTAGATAGTTGTATGTCATAGTTGCACATCCTTCTAGTTGCTGTATGTGGGACGCTGCCTCAGCGTGGCCGGACAAGCAGTGCGGCGGTGTGCACCCAGGATCCGAACCTGGGCTACCATAGCGGAGCACGCGCACTTAACCGCTAAGCCACGGGGCCGGCCCCCTCTTTTTATTTTTTTTAAAACAGTGTACAGCTCCATTTTTACACTGAAGATATTTCCACGGTGAAACAAAGATTTTTTTTCTCTCAAACTATCACTCTCTTGGTTAATGATATCACATTAGAGGTACTGCTAGTAAAATCACAAATAATAACCATTTTACTTAACATTGTTAGGTTTTAAAAAGCAAAATAAGGTATAATAAGACAAGTAAAAAGCAATAAAATTATCTTTTTTTCCTCTAACTTTTCTAAAACAACAGAGAGAATTATCATTACTTTCAGGAGATTTAATTTTCTTATAAAACTGTATAAAACCAACAGGGAGAAAATTATAAGATTGTTTAATGCCATGACTGAAATAAATCTATGCCTAAAAACAAAAACAAAAGACTTTACACTAGCAGCAGAGAGGTAAAAGAAATAGTAAAAATAATAAATCCTAACAATAGCACAGAGGAAGACAAATGATTACAGTAATACGAAACATATAGGAATTCTACGTCAAAAACTATAAATACTTATTAAGAGGGATGAAGATAGACTCACATAAAGGAAAAGCAATCATCCCAGGAAAGAAAAAAGTGTTAAACAATTTTAAATTCTTTTCAAGTTAATTTTTAAATTTATTTACACTTGATCAATTAATAAAAACTACGCTTCTGACAAAATGTGTGGGTTAAATATTTCCTTACACAAAGATCAATTTCACTCAACTATAATTAGAATTATTTTGTTTTGTTTTATGGGCATGAAAAACTTTTTTATTTTTCTTGGGTAATTAAGCATGCAAAACTACTTTTGACATTTTTAAAAAGAAGAATTATAATTGGATTCTGGCTCTCACTGGATTTTAAAACATATTAGAAGGTAAGTAATTAAAACTGTAATACTGGCAGAAGAAGAGTGAACAAATCAATTGATAGCCCAGAAAGGACTCTCTCTATATGTATATATATATACACACACACACTATTTGTTTATTTAATGACTTAAATTTATACAAATCATTTGCGAAAACTAGAAAAATTGGTTAAGTGTTCAGAAAAAAATGCAGTCTTCTTGTAAAATAACACAACAAAAATTCCAAACAGTTTAAAGTAGCAGCTCTCAAATTGTGGTCCTTTGAAACCAGGATGTTTCTGAGACTCTTTCAGGGACCGATGAGATTAGAAAAGAAAAATTATAATGACGAAGGTGGTTATTAACTTTTCTCTACTGTATTGACATTAGCACTGATGCCGTGAAAGCCACGGCAGGCAACACACCCGAGCTTTTGCATCAATCAGGGCAGTGGCCCCACTGCACCAGTGTCATTGTATTCTGCATCGCCAGCACTAGCAGGAAATAAAAGCTGGTTTCACCCAAGAATGTCCTTGATGAAGCCGTGAACATTATTAACCTTATTTCATCTTGGCCTTCTAATGAGACTTTTTAATATCCTGCGTGACAAATGGAAAATATGCACAAAACATTCTGCTCCATATGGAAGGACCATGGCAGCTTTGAAGAAAATTGTATCTATGACTGAGTTGAGAACTGAACTAGTTGCTTTTTTCATGAAACACCATTTTTACTTTGAAAGAACAACCGACAGACAAGCTGTGGTTAATGAACAAATGAGCCTGTCACAGTAAGGAAAACAACTGGCCACGTATTTTGTCAATTATGAAATTTGAGCTCTTAAGCAAAAATTAGAATTTTGGAAAACTTGTATTCATCACCATGAGCTTGACAATATTTGTGTCCAGATATATTTTTTTAACTTTTTGTTTATTGCAGTAACATTGGTTTATAACATTGCATAAATTTCAGGTGTACATTATTATACTTCTATTTGATTACATCATGTTCACCACCCAAATACTAATTACAACCCATCACCACATACATGTGCCGAATTATCCCTTTCACCCTCCTCCCTCCCCCCTTCCCCTCTGGTAACCACCAATCCAATCTCTGTCTCTATGTGTTTGTTTGTTGTTGTTATTATCTACTACTTAATGAGTGAGATCATATGGTTACCAGAGGGGAAGGGTGGGGAGGAGGAGAGCAAAAGGGACAATTGGGCACATGTGTGTGGTGATGGATTGTAATTAGTATTTGGGTGGTGAACATGAGAACATGATGTAATCCATGCAGAAATAGAAGTATAATGATGTACAACCTGAAATTTATACAGTGTTATAAACCAAAAAAAAAAAAAAGACATTTGCATTTTTCTCACTAGTATAGGCATAAATGATGGCACCAAGAGTCAAGAAAAAGCATGCTGAAGTCAGCAAAGAATACACTTGCCTCCTCCACATTCAAGCCTCTGCCTTCTTGAGAGCAACATGACAGTGGACAGACCGTGAAGTTCTCTGCACATGATGGTCAAGGCTGTGATTTACAGCTTCACGTTCATACAAGTATCCTCGACTTCGGAATTTTATCTCATCATGTTTCCCACTTTACAAAATTTGGTAACTCTAACAATTTTTCTCTCCATCAGAATGAATTAGCAGCCATCTATTCTTTAAAGACTCTGAATAGTTACTGTTTAAATGTTATGAGCCTAAGAATCTTTTACTTACTGCTCTTAATTACTGTAGACAGATGAGGCTATACCCCTATTAGAACAAAGTCAATTAGAGCATACCTTACAACCTAGAAGAAATTAATACTCATTAGCATATTGAATTTGATTCCATTTCCTTCAAACACGTTGTTAAGAATCATCTTTATGACCATAAGCAAAGACACTTTCACATTTCTGTACCAAGAGATTAAGACAAACAAATGAGAAGTAGTGTAAAAACTTTAAAATAAGAATAGACTCATCAATTCACTCAATAGGCAATCATAATAGCAATAGACTTAAATTGGAATAGAAATAATTGCTAGTATTCACTGAGGTACTCCACACCTAACAATTCAGGCAGCATGCAAGTTGAACAAGCATAGGTTTTGAATATCAGACAATGGTTCAAACCCCTATTGCATCGCTAAAAAACTGCTAAATCATAGACTTATTCCTTAATGTATCTTTTTTCTTTAATTTATTTCCTATTATTTGCATTTTATGACAGCTTCATTGAAGTATAAATGACATAAAATAAACTGCACCTATTTAAAGTGTACAATTTCAGAAGTTTTGACATATACAGCTATATACAGCTATAAAATCACCAACAAAGCCAAGTTAACAAATATATCTATCACTCCCCAAAGTTTCCTCATGCCTTTTTTACCGTGCACCTCTGATCCTTCTTCCTTCTCCATTCCCCAAACACTGATCTTTTTGTCATTATAGATTATTTTGTATTTTCTAGAGTTATATATGTATATAAATTAAATAACAATTTCCAGTTTTTTATATAAATGGAATAACACAGAATGTATTATTTTTTGTTGAGCTTTTTTCACTAAGCATAATTATTTTGAGATGTATCTAAAAATAGATATTGTTGTATGTATCAATAGTTCATTCATTTTTATCACTGAGTAATAGTCCGTTATATGAATTTATCACAATTTGTTTACTTATTCACCTGTTAGTACACATTTGAATTGTTTTCTGGTTTTGGCTCTTACCAATAAAGCTTCTATGGATATTTACGTACACTTCCATTTTTTATAGGTAAATACTTACAAGTGGAACGGCTGTGTCATATGGTAGGTGTATGTTTAACCTTTTAAGAAATTACCAGTTTTTCATAGGTTTTATGAAAGGCCACATTCCACCAGTACTATGAGAATTCTAATTCCTCTACATCTCAGTTAATACTTGGTATGGTCAGTTTTTTTAAATTTTAGACAATCTATTAGGTGGGTAGTGGTATCTCATTGCGGGTTTTCCCCTGTTTTTTTTTTTTATTGTGGTAAAATACATAAATATAAAATTTACCATCTTAACCATTTTTAAGTGTACAGTTCAGTGGTATTAAATACAATCGTAATGTGCTACCATCACCACTATCCATACCCAAAATTCTTTTCATCTTGTAAAACTGCAATTCTGGATACATTAAACAATAACTCTCCATCCCCTCTTTCCTCCCAGCCCCTGGCAACCACCATTTGACTTCCTGTCTCTATGATTTTGATTACTCTGAGTAACTTATGTAAGAAGAATCATATACTATTTGGCCTTTTGTGACTAGCTTATTTCACTTAGCATAATGTCCTCAAGATTAATCCATTTTGTAGCATGCGTCAGAATTTCCTTCCTTTTGAAGGCTGAATAATGTTCCATTGTACATACATACCACATTTTGTTTATCCATTTATCCATCTATGGACACTTGAGCTGCCTCCATGTTTTAGCTGTTTTGAATAATGCTGCTGTGAAAATGAGTGTACAAATATCTCTTCAAGATCCTGCTTTCAATTCTTTTGGGTACATACCCAGAAATAGAATTGCTGGATCATATGGTCCTCTTTAAAAAAAATTTTGTGTAACCTCCATCCTGTTTTCCAGAGCAGCTGTACCATTTTACCTTCCCAACAACAGTGCACAAAGCTTCCAATTTCTCCACATCCCTGTCAACACTTGTTATTGTCTATTTTTTTTCAATAGTAGCTATCCTAATGGGTGTGAGGTGGTATTTCTTTGTAGTTTTGATTTGTATTTCCCTAATGATTAGTGATGTTGAGAATCTTTTCTTGTGCTCATTGCCCATTTGCATATCTTCATTGGAGAGATGTCTTTTCTAGTCCTTTGCCCATTTTTGAATTGGGTTGTTTTTTTGTTGTATTTCCATAATGACTAAATGACTAAATGAGTATCTTTTTACGTGCTTATTTGCTATCCATATATCTTCCTTGAAGTATCTGTTCAAATGTTTGACCAGTTTTAATTGGGTCATTTATTTTTTTCTTACTGAGTTTTGGGGGTTCTTTATATATTCTGAATACCAATCCTTTATCAGTTAAGTGATTTTCAAATATCTTCTCCCAGACTTGGCTGATTTTATCATTTTCTTAAGAGAACATTTTGAATAGCAGAAGTTCTTAATTAGTGAATTTTATTGTGTGTAACTAATGCCTTAATAAACAAAAGAGAAGGGGGAAGTAACTTGATTCAAAGTATGTGAAGAAAGAAAATACTGTAAAAATAAAAAAGTTATCCTTTACTCTTGTCTGATTCTGAATTCTGATCCCACATCCTTATTAAAATACTTGGCTTTCCATCTTATCCCTGATGTCAACCACATGGGCATTGTTTCACCCATCCTCTCTTCCTTTTTCAGGGTTGAATTTCTCTCTTTCATTATCCTTAACAAGCCCTGGAAAGATTCTTCCTTCATTTCAGTCAATGGCCACGTCTCTGCAGCCAAATCACCGCGCTGTTGGCTACCTTTCTATCTACCTCTACGTGCAACTACTCATCTTGCCTCTTGAAGACTCACTGAGTTCTGGACCTTTCTAATGCTGTGTCCAGACCTAAATACATTCTGGATTCTTCCCTCCCTCTCTCCCTCCTTTCCCTCCTTCCCTCCTTTCTCCCTTCCTTCCTTCCTCCCTTCCTCCCTTCTGCCCTTCTGCTTTTCCTTTCTTCAATAATTATCTGAGTATCTATTACAGGCAAGAAATTGTGATAAGCACTAGGAATACAAGAAAAGAGTATATTTTCTCTTTGCTTTCAAAAGAGGGAGATGAGAGAAAATTAAAAAAAAAAATCACCTGAGTTATAGTAGAATTACAGTTTGCTAAGGTGGGACATAGCAAGCGTGCATTACTTAACCCAGGATGGGCAGCAAAATTGTCCTGGAGGTAATGACCCTAATCTGTCACCTGCAGCAAGAATTAGGCTTATTGACACTATTTTCATCACTATGTGAAGCTGCATGTGTCCTCAAGGCCCCTCCTCACTCTGGGAATGGACGGCTTTATCTTTCTAGACTATAATATCTACTAGCCCAACCTGCGCCATAGCTTGCTGAAGCCTGAACTGCCTAGGTGTCCCCCCACCCCACCCGTATGACAAGAAGGACTTTCGGGGTTGGCATTTCTTATCAGCATTTGACTTTATACAACACACAGTTCCCTGAATAGGGGATCTACATTAATTCCACTGTTTTCGCTGTCCTACCACAGTTTTAATTTAGTACAAAAAACAGCTAGAGGTGAGAGAACACATTTAATGAAATACTGTATGCAGCTGATGAACATATATAACAGCACCACGAGAGGGGTATAGATTTCTATAATGAGCTTCTTTCTTTGACTCCCAACCCTATCTGAACTTCTGCTGTGCAAGGCCAGATTGCTCTTCTCTTGTGCTTTCAATTTTACACTAGGCTTTCTTGGAAGAGCTGAGTTGGCCCCACTTGCTGTTAGCACAGCAGGGTCCATCCTCATGATGCTTCAAATCTCATGGTTATCCTGAGCTGCCAGAACAATTCTTGACTATCTTAATGAGACTCAGCACCCCAGCCCTGATGTCAAAGTGAAGCTTTTTCTAAAGAGTTCAAGCAGTGTCTAGTGAAGATTTTATTCTGTGCCATATTGTCAGTAAAAAGATAAATATTTCCCATAACCCAAGCAATGACCTTGAATTTACGAAGGGAATTAACTAAAATGCAGTAAACGTGGCTGGACCTTCATTGACTACCAGGAACAAATTACAGATTGTGTGAAAGATGGTTTCGTGATGCCATTTACTAGTTTTGGGGACAAATATTCTCTCTTCACCCCTTCCTCCATGAATGCATTTTAATGTATTTACTCTGTGATTGGAGGTACTAAAACTTCTTCACAGACACAGTAGTGTCCTAGAATACAGGTGATTTAAGTTTAGGAAAACTGGGGCCGGCCCTGTGGCTTAGCGGTTAAGTGCGCACGCTCCGCTACTGGCGGCCCGGGTTCGGATCCCAGGTGCTCACTGACACGCCGCTTGTCCGGCCATGCTGAGGCCACGTCCCACATACAGCAACTAGAAGGATGTGCAACTATGATATATAACTATCTACTGGGGCTTTGGGGAAAAAAAGGAGGAGGATTGGCAACAGATGTTAGCTCAGAACCGGTCTTCCTCAGCACAAAGAGGAAGATTGGCATGGATGTTAGATCAGGGCTGATCTTCCTCACGAAAAAAAAAAAAAACAGTTTAGGAAAACTAAACATATTTCCCTCATCACCGTTTTCTTCTACCTACACCATCATGCCCCACGTGGGCATTTGTGGCTTATCAAAGAGCTGTATGTAGAGGCTCTACTGTGTTGTTTGACAGTTTATCCCGTCCCTGACTTGCTACAGGAAGGTAGGTCTGGCTGTAATCTTTACTGAGATGCTTCAGAGAATTCTTCAGAGACTTAACAGAGACTTCAGAGACTTCACTGCTGTGCTGAAACAGCAGGGGCTCAAATCTGTTTCAAAGTATAAGGGGCCATATATTCAACATGGAGAAACTTTGGTGGGACTATCTGCGCTGTCCTGCAGGAGGAAGCTTCTTGGAACTTGTCAAGGAGATTGGTGGAGAGCCATTTTAACTGTCTCTTTTTCCTGGTGGGATTTTGGACACAGTTTCCTGAAACTCCCCACGTATACAAGTTCTCAATGGGAAGACAGTTGCTGATGGAATATTTGCTATATACTAATGCTTTGTGAATGGTGACAGAAGGAATTAGACCAGATATCCTAATGGGATATCTGGTAAGTGAGATGTTACTCCATCTTGGCCCAATTCCACAGTCTGAGCTTTTTCCATTAGGCCACTAGCTCTTTGTGGTTCACTCTTTTCCTTTTCAATCCTCGGACCGACTGGGATCAGCAAGAATTTACTGAGAGACACCCATATGCTACAACTAATGCTAGATGTTGGGGATAAAAACAATGAGCAAAATAGAATCCCAGCACTTTAGGGTCCCTGAAGTCTAGAGCCAGATAAAACGACACGTGATTTCAGTACAGAGCTGTTGAGGAGAGAATCTCTTAAGCTCCATCAAAGTAACCCTCCTATCTCCCAGTGCCAGCTGCCCACCAGGCCTGCCACCTAGAGGAGGCAGTGTGGCTTATCTGATTGGCAGGTCTGTGAAAAGGAAGAGTCTCTGGGGCTCTCCTGTTCGACTTCCTGTCCTCAGAGAGCATGCGTTCTCTGCAGCCCGCAGGGTGAGGTGAGTGCAGTTGAGCAGCACAGAGTCTGTCCCTAGGGGCAGGCGAGTGGGCAGCTGCTACGGTTTTCCAGCTCTATCTGCAGGGAGATGGGGAAAGTTCAATGCTGTGCTGGATGGAGACATAAAGCCAGATTTGTCACTTAGCTTTAGCCACGATCAAGTTGACATTTTGATTTCTGTCTGCCTGACTCCAGTGACTCTCTCTCAATTGGTTTCAAACTTTGTAGGAGAATAAAGAGAAGTTAAAACATGACTTACTCAGTCTAAAGTCCAAGAAGAGTGACAGGAGTCAGGAGGCTATGTGAGTCTCCCCCTCTCTTTCCCTTCCCCCTTGTCTTCCCTCCAGTCTCTCTTTCTAAATCTTTCTCCCCTTTCCCCCTCTTCTCTATCCCATCTCTGTTCCTCTCCCTGTCACCCTTCTCCCCCTCTCACCCTAATCTCTTTCCTCCCAGTCCAGTCTTTCCCCTATTTCCCCTTCTCTCTCTCCCCCTTCACTCTCACCCCAACTCTCTCCCTGTCTCTTATGCCACAAACGTTGGCTCAGTGTTTCAGTAGATTTCCTTCTGCGTGCTGGATCTGTGTCTAACTGTGGGCAATGACCACCAGGGGAATTACACAGGAGGAAAGACACATGGAGTGAGTGCAGAAACCACAAAACCCACAAAGTGCTGGTTGGAGGGAGGACTGTGTCTCTTATTGCAGGCTCTGGCCTGGAAATCGTTGGTCAAGGTGATCATCTAGAGGCCAGAGGGGTACTGCCCTGAGGCGGGGATTTTAAGACATGGGAGCTAGTCTGGAAATTCAACTCCCCCCTTTCCCACACCTGGCAGGAGTCTGGTCCCTCATTCGGTCCAACACTTACGCTGTCTGATGGGAATTTCAGAAATAAAAAAAACCCTTTTGTTTATTACCATTAATACTGATTGTGTATTTTTATTCAGGTCTTGACTTGTCTAGTGTAGTAACTAAAAGTTTACTTTGTGTCAACATTGGTTGTTTATGTTACCTCTCAAAACAAGACATTAATCTTTTAGTTTGAGATAATCTTGGACTAGATCTTTACCCTCCCTTCTGATCATTTCATTTCAATTTCAGCATCTCACCTTAATCTCATCAAATAAATTCACTATTTCAGCTCTGGAAGTTCATGTTATTATAGCCCCAGTTGTTAACTGTACATACTTTGTCCCAGATACAGCCTTCTTATCTTTAGAATTGAAAACTTCAGAGATGAACACAGTATTTGCTTATTATAAAGGAATATTTGGAATGCCATCCTAAACTCATTTATATTAAACAAAACTAATATTTCCTAATGTTGGAGGGAAATATGGGGAAGAAAGGAACAAGGAGAGGAGAGGTGAGAAATTCTTCTGCTCCAGGGAGCTGAGACAGAAGCCATTCAGGTGGACTGTGCTTGCCATCAATTCTTTGAAAATGTGAACTATGCTTTCAAATTATTTAAGGGCTGTCATGTGGAAGATGCAATTTGGTAGGTCTAACTGACCCCAGAGAGCTGGACCATGGCCAATAAGAGAATGTGACAGAGAGTTATTTTAATTCAAGATAAAACAGAGATTTTTAGAGTCAAAGCTCCCCAAATATGGAAGAGACTGCATTAGGAACTGGGAATAATATTTATAGAGCACTTACTATGCACCATGCACATGCTAAGAACTTTAATACGCGTCTTAGCTCATTGGTACCATAGTGGGTGGAATGATGGACTTCCAAAAGATATGTCCATGCCAATCCCCAGAACCTGTGACTGGCTCCTTACTTAAAAAGTCTCTTTTAGTTAAGGATCTTGAGATGAAGAGATCATCCTGATTTTCAGGGTGGGCCCTAAATCCAATGACAAGTGTCCTTCTAGGAGACACTGAATGGAGAAGGCTATCTAAAGATAGACGCAGAGACTGGAGTGATGTGACCACAAGACAAGGAGGAAGAGGAAGGTTGACAGCCACCAGAAGCTGGAGGAGGCAAGAAAGGAAACTCTTTTAGAGTGCAGCCCTGTGCCTCCTTGCTTCCAGACTTCTGGCCTCTAGAACTGTAAGAGATTACATGTCTGTTATTTTAAGCCACTAAGTTTGTGGTCAATTGTTACAGCAGCCACAGGAGACTAATGCAGGCACTAAAACATGCATTAGCCCCATTTTGCAGCTAAGGCACCGAGGGACACAGAGATTAGTAACGTGTTCAGGGTTACGGAGCTACTGCGGCAAAGCCAGGATCTGGAACCAGGCAGTCTGACTCAGAACCCACAGTCATAAACACAGCACCATATTACTCTCAGTAGTGAGTTCCCTCCCTCTGAGACCATGCACGTGGAGATTGGAAAACTTTGTGGTGGGGCTGAAGCATTAAATAAGCAGGAATAACTAGATTAGGACTTCCAAATATCAGTCCATTGTCTCAAGGCTTTAAAACATAATTCAGATTCTGAAGTTCCCATTTAATAGTCTATGATTCAGTAGATTTGGAGTGTTGCCCAAGAATCTGTATTTTTAAAATAGAGCTCTTTCCAATTAATTCTCATAGTATGTTCATGTTTGGGAACAATAGAACTAGATGCTTTCTGTAGTTTTTTGCAACCCTCAGTATATATTCCTATACATACCTCTCCTCGCCCTCTACTCACCGTGTGTCTCCTCTCCCCAAAGCAGGAGACTGAGGCAGGTCAGGGCTAAAAGGGAAAATTAGTGTAATTATCTTCCCTTTTTCTTGTATCATCCATGTAGCCCAGGATTGCAGGGTTGTTCTCTGTCTTTAGGCTTCTTTATGAGTCAGTATAAGGATCTAAATTACCAGCTGAATAAGTTCACTGCTTTACGACCTGGGTGCTTGCAACAAAATAAAAGCAAAGAAAAGAAGACATGTCCTAAAGGTAAGAATAGACAAGGTGGCAAGTGCTTCATGGGTCCACTGATAAGAAGCCTAATAATCATAGATGGAAATTCACTATAAACAAGAGTCTGGAATGAGACAAGCCAAGGCATTAGGACTTAACTGCTTTGGAGTCTTATGAGCTTTCCAGGAGACATCAGAGAGTAAAGTGGTTTTTTTGAGATGTTCTTTTCACGTATGCGTAGACTGCAGTGGCATTGGACTCCTAGAGTGCAACAGTTGAACATTTTAATTGGCAGGATTATTATCCTAGAAGTAAGGGAATAACAGGCAGAAAGATTGTGACTTTTCTCATAGAAACAGAAAGAAGGGGCCAAATTGAAAGGGGCAAGTCCTATTTAGTCTTCCTAACCACTCTGGGCTTCAGAGACCTCACCCAACTGGACCAAGGTTGCATGGCAACAGTGTTATGGACCTGAGATTTGAATCTCTTTTAAAGACCCTGCTTTTTCTACTATGCCAGAGGTTCAGTGGTTGAGTATGAATTAGAATCTCTTGGAGGGCTTCTTAAAACACAGATTACTGGGCTCCACCTCCAGAGTTTCTGATTCAGTAGGTCTGGAAAAGGACCCAGGAAATTGTATTTCTAACAAGTTCTCAGGTAATGCTGATGCTGCTGGTCCTGGGGCCACATTTGGAGAACCACTGTGTAACTACACAACTTGGGGAGGATTTGAGAACTGCAGCCAAGTGTTCCTCCAGCTAAAAGGGTCTCCAAAACAATTTAGACCTAAAGTTGCAAATTGATGACACCAGACATGTTTGTTTAGCATGATTAACTTAGAATTATTTATTTATTGTTCAATAATATAAATTCAAAGATTTCAGATAAAAATCTTTTTCTGGAAAAGATCAGAAGATCTAGCATGGCAAAAATCAACTGAAGCTTCCCCTTTTAGACAGAATGTGAACTCTCTTGCTATTTCAAATTTTTACTTTATCTGCTTTGCCTTACACTTAATAATAACATAATAAGTGGCGCTAATTGGGTTTTTAAGGTCAATTATTTGACATTATTTTAAATACTTTACCTGTATTAACTATTTAACCCACACAACCCCCTATGAGGAGTGTTCCACTCAGAGTAAGTTAAGGCTAAGGGAACAAACAGAACAAAGAAACTGTCATGGCTTAGACCCAATAGAAGTTTATTTCCATAGCTGATGCTTAAAAGCTATACTACCAGGGCAGGCCCGGTGGCATAGCAGTTAAGTGCGCGTGCTCTGCTTCAGTGCCCCGGGGTTCACAGGTTCGGATCCCTGGCGCGCACTGATGCACCACTTGTCAAGTCATGCTATGGCAGTGTCCCATATAAAGTAGAGGAAGATGGGCACAGATGTTAGCCCAGAGCCAATCTTCCTCGGCAAAAAAAGAGGAGGATTGGCATTGGATGTTAGTTCAGGACTGATCTTCCTCACACACACACACACAAAAGCTATATTACCTTGCAAATGATAACAACACTAACTGGGCACTGTTGGTGAGCACTTTACATGTATTAACTCATTTAACCTCCCCAACAGCACTATGAGGCCGTATAACTATTTCCACTCTATAGAAATGGAAACTAAAGCAGAGAGAAATTAAGCAACTTGGCCAAGTTCATATAATTGGTATTTGTAGAACAGGTACTTGAATCCAGGCCACCTGACCCCAAAGTCCATACTCTTAACTTTTATGTTCTGCTGCAGGCATTTATGTTTGTGACTCTGATCTAGACCCAGGCCTCCTTTTTACAGATGAGAAAAATCAGTATCTCAGAGGTAAAATGACTTCCTCAAAATTGCAGAATGAGTTAGCAATAAAGGTCATGTTCCTACACATCAGTACCAACAAGTACTCCAGCAATGACCCCCAGTTCACTACCATTGTAATTCAAATGGCAAAGAGGTTAAATAAATGTTAATGAGATTCTACTCACTGTTTTTATCCAAAGATGATCTCAAATGGCTACCCTAGTTATTTGCAACCCTGGCTGCACACTGGAAGGTCATAGTGAGAGATATATATATATTAGTATATGTGCAGCCAGAATTGAGAAATGCTGGATTACACTGTCAGGAAATGCTGATTGGATGGAATGGCTGGTAATTAGACATTGATGTTATCTTCTTCTGGAGGTTGTAAAGGTTCCTGTAAAGACATCTGGTTCCATGCTCAATGCCAATTGCATCCCTATAACTAAATGCAATAATTGCTTGTTACTGATGTGTGTCCATGAATAATTGAAGAGTCTTACTTTGCTCCCACTCCCGATTAACTTCAGTGACTGAAGGGACCTGGGCTCCTCCTGTAAGAAATAAACAGACAATTTGTTGACTGGCGCTGGTTCTTCTTGGTTAATTTCCGTGTTTATTACTCTTGCCCCTTGTCCCCACCTAACCTGATGTTCTTTCTGCTTCTTACATGTGATTGACTTGTGCAGAGACACTGCAGAAAGTGTCATTTGAAAAGCTTTCGAGTCCCCACACCACTTCTGCTCCTCATGACAACAAATATGTGATCCGTCATTGTCAGTTCAATAGGGGAAAAAATTTAGGAAATTTTGCACACACAAATTCAGCTAGACTAGTAATTTCAAGTCCTATTCAACCTTACAGAGGTAAAATAATGAGAACTATCTAAGCAATATTTGGCAGCAAAACAATATTAATTTGAATAAGCATTTATAGAGCACTTTCTTTCTCTTCTGTAATATTTACCACACTTTATCACAGTTATCTTTCTAAGGACTGCCTTTTCTGTGAGAATTTAAGCTCTGTAAGTACAGAAACCATGTCTGTCTTCTTCATTATCATGTCCACAAGTCCTAGCATATTACAGGCATTAAATAAACATTTTCTGAACTTATAAATAATTAGATGAATGAATATCTGGACAAGGCATTGAGGACAGAAAGAAAAATTAGACAAGATTTCTGTCATTGAGGAGCTTATAAGATTAAGAAAGAAATAGAAATGTTCAAGAATTACAATTCAATGTGGTAAGGGCTATAATAAGGTAGACATAAATGAGGAAAGGACTCTTGTATGCTACCAATCGATAGATCAAATCTGCCCCCAGGGAAGGAACAGCCATTAAATTTAAAACTCCTTGAATGTACTTTGTTTTATAGATTTGAATCTGGGACAATGTAAATAATTTACATAATTCTAAAACAAAATTAAATGTTAAAAAATCCACCCCTAAAATCTCTTTTGATTTTATTTTGACTTTTCTTTTAAAAATGAAACAAATGAACCTGTGGGTCATGTTGAGGCATAGCAACACAGAAAAACTATTGAAAATGGTTTTAAAACCCAGTAATTTTTATGTATATACTTAGTTGAATATACTAGGAATGGTCTCCTGTTGCTTTACCTCTTCACTGCCTATGGTATATAATTGCAGGATCGGTCCCCAATATTCTCCTGCTTCCCGGAGTACACGAGCTTAGGTAGTCTATTCCCATACTGACTCGACTTGGTGTCTGACTTGCTGTCCTAGTTTGCTAGGGCTGTTGTAATAGAGTACCACAAACTGGGTGGCTTAAACAACAAGCCCTTTATCTTATCACAATTCTGGGGTTAGATGTCCAAGATCAAGATGTCACAGGGCCATGCTCCTTTTTAATGTGCTAGGAACGGATGTTTTCCAGGCCTCTCTTCTAGTAGTTCCTTGGCTTCACATCTCCATCTTCCAAATTTCCTCTTTTTATAAGAACATATTGGATTAGGTCATATTTATAAGGTCATATTGGATTAGGGGTCCATTCTACTCCAGTATGACCTCATATTAATTGATTACATCTGCAACAACCTTAACTCGAAACAAGTTCACATTCTGAGGTACTGGGGGTTAGAACCTCAACCTATGACTTTGGGAAGGATACAATTAAACCCATAACAAGCATTGATCAATGAGATAATAGCAACTACATTAAAGCGGAGGTTTGAAAAGGGCTTGTACTTGGGGCTTGCTCTCTCTTACTACCTTCAGAAACCTGCCAGCACCACGTGAACAAGCTTGGACTAGCCTGCTGGATAACGAGGGCATCATGGCCCATTATCCCCATGACAAGCTCACAGCTAACCTCCACAGCAGAGACACTTAGCTAACTGGCAGCTGAGCTCAGCGAGAAAGTCTAAAGGAGACTAACAGAAGAATCACCTAGCTAAACCCAATTCACAGTGCACTGCGAGTTAAAGAGAAGTCTGCGTTTTAAGCCATGAAGTTTTGCAGTGTTTTGTTACACATCAATGAATAACTTATTGTGTGATAGGATTGTGGGGAGAGATGGGTCAGTTTCCAACTCTCGAATTTTCAAGCTTTTGTATAAATACCTTGTTGTCACCAACAAGAAAACTTGGTAAATTTAGCCACTACTCAGTCTTGTCTCCTTCCTTTTCAGTTTACTGTTTCCAAGGGTGCTTCCTGAAATAAACACAGGTTTTGTTTTTTTTTAAAAAGAGAGTTCTTCGATAAATTGCCTTGCTGTATTGTTTAGAAAAAGGAAGAATATTCCACATATGAGTGAGATCATACAGTGTTTGTCTTTCTCTTTCTTGCTTATTTCACTTAACATAATACCCTCCAGGCCATGTGTTGGAATATAAACCAACACATGGACAGAGAAAACTGTACTGTGGTTACCAGGGGCGGTGGGGGTGGGGGTGGGGGGTAGGGGGTGGGCACAAGGGGTGAAGGGAGTCATATATATGGTGATGGACAAACAAAAATGCACAACCCAAAATTTCACAATGTTAAAAACCATTAAAACATCAATTAAAAAAAAAAAAAGAAAAAGGAAGAATAAAGAAAGGCTTCTTTCTCAACATTATTATTTCCTTCTATATTCTAGATAGCTCTCATAATTCACAATTAATGAATCATCAATTGTTCATTTATTAATCAGCAAATCCTTAATTCAGCAAGTCTATTAGGCAGCAAAGTGTTTATATACAAGATCGTGGGTAGGCTAGCCATATGTTAGGTATAGACATCTTTTTATTATATATATTTTACAACATAGACTCATAATCTCAGAGTTAGAAAGTGCCCTAAGTGTCATTTGTTCTCATTTCTTCCTAGTGTAGGAATATTCTCTATATCATTCCCAGTAGGCAATCTTTCCTCCTCTGCTTACATGCTTCTCATGATTAAAGGCTCATTACCTCATAAAGAATCGAATTTTATTGTAGAATAGCACTGCCTGACAGAAAGTATTTCCTTCTCTTGACCTCAAACCTGTCTCCTCATAACACGCTCTGACTGCCCAGTTTCCCTCAAGGCTCTGTCCTTCCTCCCGTTTTGCTGCTAGTCCTAAGAACAGCATACCTATTTCCTCTTCATCTGACAGATCTTCAAATATTGGAAGGCAGCACCACATCCCTCTTCTGTCTTTCCTTAATTGTAATAATAAACATTCTAACCTGCATAGACATAATAATGTTACGATATATCTTCTCTAAGAAGAAAAGTTCTGATAAATGCAGAGCTCACTACCATTGTTAACAATTTCTAGAACAACGGGAGAGAGTATTAAAAAGAATGAATTGGGAAAAAGCAGAATTAACTACAGACGGAAATACAATGAAATAATGTGGAACATTACTGCTGTTTGTGCCCTCTCTGGGAAAATATAAGTGAGGTGTTCAAGAGAAGGCCTTGTACCTCTTATAATGATTATTATTTATTATCAGTTATTAAACTATAAAACAAAAATATTCAATATTGAAAGTAAAGATGCCTCCTTAGGACATCAGAATAGTTATTCTTAACCAAAGCAAGGGAGCTGCGTCAGAGGGTGTAGAAAGAGGGAGGCAGGAGAGTCAGAGAGAGATTCAAAGATGCTAGGCAGCTGGCTTTGAAAATGGAGTATGGGACCATGTGCCAAGGAGTGCAGGTGGCCTCTGGAAGCTGAGAAAGGAAAGAAAATGGATTCCTCCCTAGATCCTGGAAGGAAAACAGCCTTTCTTGACACGTTGAACCCAGTTCAGATTTCTAACTTCCAGAACTGTAGGAGAATAAATTTGTTTTGTTTTAGGTCACTAAGTTGGTGGCTTGTGGAAATTTGTTCCAGCTGCAATAGGAAGCTAATATTCCAGGTACAGTGGCCTCTGATAGCATATGTAGTGTCAGCCTTGAAGGAGTTTGGTTTGATGGACTGCTGCTGCTTGGGCAAGTAGAGAGTGTGTGGTCTTGCCCTGTGAGAATGGAAAATAGATACAAATTTTGATGGGAGAAGGGGAAAATAATTAGTCTTAGTTTCTCCCTGGATGGGGTTTGGGGCAGTCTATATTGGGTGTTTCTATGTCACTGAGCCCTTGTGTTGGTTTGGGGAGGTTCATTTGGAAAGTATGCTGTCACTTCAGAGGCAAATACTGTTGAAAATTGAGGGAGGATAGCTGGAAACAGATATGGCATGGCTGAGATTAGGGAACTGACCCAAGGGAGTTGGGTAGTCAACAATTCCACTATGCAGGGCCCAAGGGGAAGTGATACACTCTGATATGATTCACTGAGGTGACACTGAGCAGGGCTGACTCAGCACAGAGCACTCTGACACGAGTCTCAGCCCTGGTCCTATCTGAACTTAAGGCAGTAATCCTTCATGTTGGGGCAAACCTCACTGTTAAAGGAACAGTAGTAAATTATCTTCATGAAGTATGTGTGTGCCTGCACACACGCGTGCACACGCACCTGTGTGTGTGTATGTGTGTTTTGTGGAAGCATTCCTAGTTAGTGACAAAGGAAAAGATTGTTCAGTAACTGGCATCAGGACTCCTGATTAACACTTGGGGAAGAATTAATGCATTTCAGTTTCCACAGCTCATAGAGAATGTAAACACATTCTTAAATGAGTTAAATACATTTAAAAAATCCATATAATCTTTTTTCAACTGTCGAGCTTCTGAATATTGGTGTCAGTGAGGACTTTCTATGCTTAAAAGCCACAGAATAAGTGCAAAAGAAAATACTAACATTTATCTACGTGTAAATTAAAAACTTTTCCTTGAAGAAATAACCAAAATTAAAAAGAAGGCAACAAGTTAGGAAACAAAATATATCAAGATTGACAGAGCATTTCTACTACAGAGAACAATGAGGCAAGGGGGAGAACGGAAAGCCTCCAGTAGATAAATATGCAAAAGACATGGAGAATTGATAAAAGAGGAAATAAAATTAGATTAAAAACAAATGGAAAATACTCAGCCTCACTAGTAATCAAATAAATGCAAATTAAAATGAGATACCATTTTTGCTTATCGAATTAGTAAACATTTAAAAAAACCTTGTAATATCCATAATAGCTTTCATAAACTGCTAATGGGATGTAAAATGGCACCACTTTTAGAGATAGAGTCTAAATTTGAAATTTTTTCTAAATAAATAATTGTAATATAAAAAGATTTTATACACAAAATTCTCCATCACAGTATTATTCATAATATCAAAACACTTAGAAACAACTTGAATGTTCAAAATGTTTTAAAAATAATTGATAATATCTAACCAATAGAATATTAGTCAACAATTAAATTTTTCAAATTTTACTAATTAATTACAAAATAAAGCATAAGAATTGTATCTCTATAATGATTTAAAAATATTTTTGAAAACATACATATAGAAAAAAACTGGAAAAACACATCAAAATGTTAACATGGACAGACTTCTACAAATTCTTGCTTTTCTGTTTTCTTTTTCTTCATGGCCTCATTTTATTTAATAAGCATGAACAATTTTCATAATTAAAAAATAAATAAATGGGGCCAGCCCAGTGTCCTAGTGGTTAAGTTTGGCGTGCTCCACTTTGGCAGCCCAGGTTTGGTTCCCAGGCTGGGACCTACACCACTCGTCAGCGGCCGTGCTGTGGCGGCAACCCACATACAAAATAGAGGAAGACTGGCACAGATGTCAGCGCAGGGAGAATCTTCCTCAGCAATAAATAAATAAATAAATAAATAAATCTCTGCCTGGTTCTATTTAAGAAGGGACTTCAGATAAGCTCGGGTATATAATGGAAATAAAAAGATGTGATTCTACTATGAATAGAGGGGAGGAAAAGCTGCTGAGAATCACAGCTTACATTTCATGGGAACATGTGAGCAACACAAATAAGTTTCAAGCAGATGTTTAATGCGGAGCAGACAAGGGTTTTGTTTTGTTTTCAGAATAGAATACCGTTTCCTTAGGTAGGGGAAAAGACGGTGTTTCTTTCACACACATTAGCAGAGCCTGCTGCCCCCTCTCTTCTCTTGCTGCTTATTCCAGTTATGTGCAAAACACCCAGAGGGAAATAACCAGCCTCTTGACTGCTTGCCTCGCAAATTCAAACCTATAAATTGATAGCAAATGTCACAATACCAAGTAGAAAACAAGAATGCTTAATTAAGTCTCTATAAGACTTCCAACAAACCAGAAAATGTACAGATGCATAGCATTTACAAGCACCCAGATTTCCATTCACCTGTGGCATTTTATGAATTATACCAATTTCATTTTAAGTTATTGCATCTGCTGTAATAATTGGAGAGAATGTTTGCAATAATAGAGGATGTGGAAAGCTGAGTTATTTCACCAACTACCTGTTGCCTGATCCTGAAAGCAATCCAATTAGTCAGAACAAAGCCGCTTCCATTTATGTTTTGTGCAGATGCCGCCTGGGTTGAACTTGCTCCTTATGGACTTTCAAAACATGATGGGCCGGCCCCGTGGCTTAGCGGTTAAGTGCGCGCGCTCCGCTGCTGGCGGCCCGGGTTCGGATCCTGGGCGTGCACCGACGCACTGCTTCTCCGGCCCTGCTGAGGCTGCGTCCCACATACAGCAACTAGAAGGATGTGCAGCTATGACATACAACTATCCACTGGGGCTTTAAGGGGAAAAAAATAAATAAATAAAATCTTTAAAAAAAAAAAAACATGAGGCATACATAGAGTTTGGAGTTGGTTTCCTTTGTTCTCAGGCAGGGCCAGAAATAGCGGGCTGTGTGGGGAGATGCTAGCCTCACTGGGGAACGGTCTGGGAGCTTTTCTAAGCTGGAGTTGTGGTGCTAATAGTCAGTCAAATCAGCTGCCCACTTTTATGTCTCCATTTTCCTCCTCTGTGGATTGCAACAGGTGTCACAAGTTTCACAAAGCAGCTGCAACTAAGGGCCATAAACCACCCACTCTACGCCCTGTGTAATCGTCCATCCCACAGAGCTCATCATCGGTTTTTGAAAGCCACAGACCCTTCTAATGCATCCTTCACTTGTGAAGAATTGCTTGGTAGAATGGGCTATTATAATAGGCACACCATATTCAATGAGAGTGTCACCATCTGTTCCACCTCCCAATTAACCAAAGCAAATGGAAATCAAAAGGCAAAGGCATCGGAAATCCCAGATAATATTTTCTGTTCATTATGTCTTTTGCCTGATGTGGGTTTTAAAAATTTCATTTGGAAGACGTTGCAGGATGAAGCCTCTTTCCATTACCAAGACACAATTAGAATACTGGGTTCTAGCACTCTGTGCAAGATGCATGTGGGCACATTCAGCATCCTAACCTCTACTATGTAGTGGAGATTTCCGCTCAGGCTTGCAAAACTCACGTCACATTAGGCATGAAGTGATTAAGCAGTAACTCCCAGAGCTACTATTGCCTGGGGGACAGTAAACGGAATTGTTCAAGTAGGTATTGTGTGTTGATGTTTCCATGTTTCATGCCCAATAGGCAATGGATTTTCAGCAAGACTTGAAGCAAGAAGTGAATATTCCTACTGCAGTGATGTGTGTGTGTATGTGTGCAGGGGAGTGTTGAAGGAGATTGAGGTAACAGGTCAGGGGATGTGAAATTAATGCTGATCATAAAGGGAATTAAGGTGCCAAAGACAGCATGAGTTTAAAATACTCAAGTTGAAGAAACAGTGTCTTAGCAGTACACAACCATTCTGGGGATTAACGGGAAACACTAGGAATGAATAACCAGACTAGAGGTCCTAATGCAGGAAGCAGACATTGGAAGAGGGAATAGGCCCCAGGGCATCCACACGAGGGGGATACGGAAGGTTTTCAAATGGGTCAGATCTATATCCTTAGCTAAGTGTGTTAAGAACCCACTTTTCTAGGTCAAGAGGAACTGGAGATTTGGGTAGGAACACAGCGAGTACAGCTTACAGCTGGTTGCCATGGACTCTGTGCCATCAACAACATGATTCTCAGTATACTGTCTTCGCCCTCAATAAATGATTTTGTGTTCTTTCCAAAGTCCTGTGCTAAGGAAACCCTCTAGTTACCTGTAAATCTTCATACTTGACTATCATATTCAGGATTCCATTGCTTAGAATGGACAAAACAGGAAAATTTTAGCCCATGTTTAGTGTTAATTTGTTTTATTGAGCACTTTCCTATCTTCACGCACATAAATGGATGGTTCATTTCCATCCTGTTCAGTCTGTCCACCAAGAATTGGCATTAACAAAATTGTCAATATTCACCCCTTAATTAGCCAGATTTGTGGTATGTTTAGCGGTCCAAGAGTAATATAACAATAGGACTGTTTCCAGCTAGGGTATGACTGCTAGCTTTGACATGCTTATGATATTAAGATAGACTCATTCGTCCTGTCATTTTTTTTTTTTTACATCCTCATGGAGGAATGGAATGCATGCATATTTTTGATAGGTTATGGTTGAAAATTGAGGGCCTAATCATAGGCTCCTACTCTTACCAGATGACTCTATCAGCAGATGGTATAGACACGATGGTGTAGCACAGCCAATAGTATGGGACCTGGTGCCTATTATGGGATTAAACATACAAAATACTAGCCACCCTGCCCCTATTTTTTTGCTAATAGTGATAATTTGTTTTATGTTTTCTCTGGATGAAAGGTCATTTGCAGCCATGAATTTGGGACCTGCGTTTACTTATCTATGTATTCATTTTTTAGTTATTCATGTATTTTTGAACAGCTTTATTGAGGTCTAATTGAGATATGATAAACTGCACAAATTTAAAAGGTACAATTTTATAAATTTTGACATGTGTACACTCTGGTGAAACTATCACTACAATCAAGAGAATAAACATAATCACCATTTCCAAAAGGTTTCTTGTTCCCCTTTGTAACTCCTCTCTCCTGCCTCTTCCTCCTCCCCGCACCAAACACTTGCTGATCTGCTCTCTGTCACCATAGATCAGTTTGCATTTTCTAGAGTTTTATCTAAATGGAATCATACAGTATGAACTTCTTTTTATCAGACTTCTTTCTCTCCACATAATTGTTTTAAGATCCATCCATGCTGTTGCATGTCTCAACAGCCTGATCCTTTTTATTGTTGGGCAGTGTATTACATGGATACACCACAACTTGTTCATTCATTCACCGTTGACAGGCGTGTGAGTTGTTTCCAGTTTGGGGCTATTACGAATAATGCTGCTTTGAACATCCATGTACAACAGGAAGCACATGTTAATTTTATATTTTATATTTCACAGCAGGGACTCCCCAACTAAATCAGAACTTTTCTGGCATCTGAAATGGACATATAAAGCCTTCCTAGAATTTATGAAACCCTATAACAGGTAACAAGCAGAAATCTGGCTCATTTACTTGCCAGGTCTTTTTCCCCAATGATTTTCTTTTACATGAAAACAAAGATACAGCTGTTTAACCAATAAAATGAAAACTTACTGGAAGAACTACTAAATTCCACCTTTGATTCAATCCTGTAAAATAACACACAGAGAGACACAGCTCAAATAGATTGTTTTTCAGTAAATAATCCCACTTCTTCAATTTGAAGATGCACATTTTGCCATATTTTAACCTTTTAAAGATGTAGATATAACTTTCAGTTGATACATACATTTAATGTACAGTTTCTGTGTTTCCCCCTCTTAAATGTCTATCAACTGATGAGTGGGTAAACATAAATGGAATAGCTATACAATAGAATATTATTCACCAACAAAAAGGAATGAAGTGCTGATACATGCTACAATATAGAAGAAACTTGAAAATATTCTACTAAGTGAAAGAAGTCAGTCACAAAAGGTCACATATTGTATGATTCTGTTTATATGAAATATGCAGAATAGGAAAATCGAGAGAGATAGAAAGTAGATTAAGGGTTTTTAGGGGCTGTGGGAAGGAACAAATGGGGAGGGACTACTTAATGGGTATGGGGTTTCCTTTTGAGGCAATGAAAAAGTTCTGGAACTAGATAGTGGTGCTGGTTGCACAACATTGTACATGTATTTAATGCTACTGAATTGTACACTTTTAGTGGTTAAAATCATAAATTTTGTTCTATGTGTATTTTATCACAAGAAAACAGGAAGTAAAAGAATGATTTAAAAGGTATATTACATGAGTGGTATGGCATTTATTTTATGAGAATTTATACCAAGGAAATGGTGTGACTTCCTGCGTGAGTTGCAGGCTGGGGCCACTGGATCCCTCAAACCATGCGTAGGCATGCACACGTGTATTGTATAGTCTGCCGAACTCACGAACACGTTATAGTTAAATTCGTGTCTTTCACAAACTTAGAATAAGTGGACTCTGTTGCAGTTGTTCTAATATTTTGATTAAAAAATAAAAAGACATACATAAATCGAAGAATACCAGATTTATCCTGGTGTAATGCACGGAGGAGAGTTTTTGGGAGCTGGTCAAACTAGTTTAAAACCCAGGATAACAAATTCTAGCTCTGTGAAATGGTTAACCTAATTTGACCTTTAACCTTGCAAATATGACATTAGGCTAGTATTACTTCACAAGATTGAATGAGTTGCACATATAAAGTGCCCAGTATAATGCCTGGGACACAGTGCCTGGTTAACAAGTGTAATGTTTCGCCTCCTCCCCAAGCCACCCACACTCCCGCAATGCATAACCTTTACACACGACAACATAAAATATAAATCCCTCTCTTGCATTGAGGAACTTCACACATGACTTTTCGTAGGAATATCCTGCTTGATTTCCAGAGTCACTGTTTATCAGATACATCACATGTTAGCTGTTCTTGGCCATTCTACAATAATTGTGTCCTGTAGTGAAGAAACTCTGAAGACCCATTACAAATAAATGAAGAGAGAAAGGTCCTTGGATTCCACTATCTACGGTAAAATAGAGACTCCTAAGAAATCTAATTAAAATCTAAATCAAAACGGAAACTCGCCAGGGGAATAGGATCTGCGTGTCCCACCTTACAACAAATATTCACTTTCAGTTGGGAGTTAACTACTACGTAGCTTAGGTAATAAAGAAGACAAGTGCAGAGTCATTGGAAGACCTGCTCTCCTCTATCCCGACTAGAGTACTCAAACCAATCTAATTCCACTTATTGATAGCCCTAGGTGAATGAGGGACTTCTCTTTAGAGAATTTTTAATAGAAAATCCATTAGTGCCCAATCTCTCCACACAGTGAGTGCACAGAGCATATATTTCAGATTTCACATGAACAAAATTCATTTATTCTGTTTTTCTCTATAGAAATTAGGTTGTACTTTTTCAGAAGGAAAATTTAGAGCACATTCGTTTCTCTCAGGTTAGTGGAAGATGGTGGCCATGATAAAATGAACCCCTATAGAGTGGGTTTTTACTTTAAAACAAAGCCTAACCTCAGGAATGCAAATATGTGTGCAAAGGATAAGCCAATGAATAGCTTATAAGGGCTCAGTTCACTGCTTCCAAGTCTCAGGTTCATGTGGTGAAGTGTCAGGCTTTTGGATCTGTGGTGGTGGTCACACTATCCTCTTTCTGCAAGAGAATTAGCCTGGCTTCCAATCTCTGACCTTTTGCCCAGAAGTTAAAACTAGATCATTCCTTTTCATCCATGTGTAAAGGCAAATAACATCATCATTCACAAGACAGCGGGAATTTAAATATTGAACCCTAGATTCCTGGAGGGAATGCCCCATTTTGAGCCTCCTGCAAGGGGCCATGGCTGTCATTAACTGTGGTCCGTCAGAGGGCATTTAATAAGCACTGAGAAAATCATTTTACAAAAATTATCTTCTTTAATCCTCTTAGCAACCCTGCATTGCAGACGTTATCATCTCCCCTTATGGATGAAAGAACTGAGGTTCAGAGACTTGCCCAAGGCCACACACTAGTTAAGTTCTGGAACTATTATTCAAATTCAGATTTGTTTAATTCCCAACTACTGTAACAAGAAGACAGATCTCCTCACTTCTTCAACGTTTAGCTAAGCTTAACAGTCACCGATTGGGGCATTTGCTATCTGCCTCGCGGAAGTGTGAGTGAAAAAAGTATCATTTTTTTTCTTACTTATCTGAACCACACTATTTCAAGTTTCTCCCTGATTCAATCCAATCATGATTATTGCTTACTGCCTGCCTTCACCAGCACCTCCACAAGGGCAAGGACCTTTGTCTCTTTGTTGGCTGATATACTCCAAGAGCCTAGCACACAGTAGGTGCTCACAGGTATTTGTTGAGTAGATAGTCAGTGAATAGCATAAGGCAAAAAAACGTAAATTCTTAATTACATTTGGAGGAGTACTCTTGGATCATTACGGACTTAGTTCTTTGGAATTAGGTCAGGAGTCATCACCACTTTTTGTGTGATCACTGGCTAAGTTCAGCATAATAATATCAATAGGTAATACTCATACAATGCTTATTTGAGCCAGGCACTGTTCTAAGAGCTCAATAACTCTGTGAGGTAGGTAGCATTGTTGTCCACATTTTCCAGAGGAGGAAACTGAGACACAATGAGGTTAGTTAATGTGCTCATAGTCATGGCACTAGTAAGTACTGGGGATAGGATTCAAGCCTAAGTAATTTGTCTCCAGTGACCATGCTCTTGATCTCTGACTTCACAGCATTCCTGTGAGCAATGAACATGATATATAAAGAATCTAGCAAATTTTTATTTTGCACAAGATAGGCATTCCACGTTAGTTCTTTCCTTATCCCTCTCTGCTTCTAGGCTGTATCTACTCTAGTCTTACGATTCCTTATTAGTTAATTCTCTATCTATCTATCTATCTATCTATCTATCTATCTATCTATCTACTATCTTTCACATTAAGGCAGATATAGCATGTCACACACACACGATGCTGATGCAGGAAAGGTTTTTATGTTGAGAGACCAAATCTCTAGCAGCTGACTGTTCCTTAGGGTTCATCGGGTCAGCTTCCAAGCCAGTTCTGGTGGCCATCAGGGGATGAAATGAGAGGCAGGAGCTCATTTGAGTGTTTATAGAAGACTCTACCTAACCAGAGCTCATAATCTGACGACTCAATCATCTTGTCCCTATGAATAGCAGGATTTGAGTTGTGTTCCTTGGGCTGGAGACCAGAATGAAGTGTGTGGAAATTCCAAATAGTAGAAAGGTTTCCGGGTTAGTAAGGAAATTTCTCTGAACTAGACTGGTGAAAGCATTAAGAGGTTCACGAAGCTACTCCTTCGAGACAGATGGTAGAGAATTAAATGGCACCAACCACAAGCAGAAAATCAGGAATTAGTAGTGATTTTGTCAGTCTCGAGGTTCAAAGAAGAGATAGTGACATGCATTATGGGAAGAGCCACTCTTCCAGCTCCTTCTCCTACCACGCCCGCTGACCGTGCCCATGGCACGCCACACAGAGATCTTTCCCAGTGGTGCCAGAGGAGGCCACAGAATCCTTCTCTGTATAACGCTCCTTATAACCGCTGTCATTCTATGGAAGTTCGTGTGTAAGGTGTATCCATCCCTAAGCTAGAAAGAAGCTACGACCGTGCTTGCTGTATGCTGATGAGAATCACGTAATTTAGGAACAAGATGATATATTATAGAGTCTTCATATTTCTTTTCTTTTCTTTATATATTTACTTATTTATTTTATTTATTTTTTTTAACAGTTTTATTTATTTATTTATTTATTTTGTGAGGAAGATCAGACCTGAGCTGACATCCGTGCTAATCATCCTCTTTTTGCTGAGGAAGACCGGCTCTGAGCTAACATCTATTGCCAATCCTCCTCCTTTTTTTGTTTTTTTTCCCCAAAGCCCCAGTAGATAGTTGTATGTCATAGTTGCACATCCTTCTAGTTGCTGTATATGGGACGCGGCCTCAGCATGGCCAGAGAAGCGGTGTGTCGGTGCGCGCTCAGGATCCGAACCTGGGCTGCCAGTAGCAGAGTGCATGCACTTAACTGCTAAGCCACGGGGCCAGCCCTACTTATTTATTTTAATTGAGATACAACTGGCATAACATTATATTAATTTCAGGTGTACAACATAATGATTCTACATTTGTATATATTGCAAGATGATCTAGTTAACATCCATCACCATACACAGGTGCAAAAAAATTTTTTTGAATGAGAATAATGTATGTTAGGAATATGATGACATATTGTAGAGTCTTTGTATTTCTTTTAAATTCTGTATTCTATTCTTCATAAGTCCCTTGAATGTGAGGGCTCCTTTCTGTGGTGCTTCATGCCTGGGTCTCCTGGACACTCCTGTGTGGAGGCAGCTAAGACCTGCCTAAGGGATGTTCTTCTTCATCTGCAATGGGATCTGAGCTGTGCATCACTAAGATCCCCTCTTTTATGAGTTTTTCACTCCATTGAATCTCAAATCTAATGTACTTGGCATTTAACCTACTATGTATCTACAACTATGACCGTGGAAAAAGATGGCCTGAACACGAATCTTGCCTCCTCAACTTACTACCTGTGGGAACTTGAAAAGGAATTTTTTTTTCCCGTGCCTCTATTTTCTTATCCGTAAAATGAGAATACTATTAGATTTATCTTATCATGTTTTGATGAAGAATTAATAAGTTAATATAGGTAAAACGCTAAGAACAGTGTCTGGAACATAGTAACAGCCCAATACATGTTAGATTGCTAGACTTCAGTGGTAGGCCCTCGACTGCAGTAAAACCCTCTGGTGTCATATTCAAGCTTTGGCTCTTACTGATATTTAAATTTGGGCATGTTATCTGATCTCTCCAAGCCTCAGTTTGTTTAGCTATTAAATGGGAACAATAAGACATGCATTTAAATTACTGGAGAGGATTAAATTACATATTTGATGTGAAATGTTCAGAACAACTTCAGGCACAAGGTAATCTCCTGATAAATGACATTTTTGAGAAGATGGAGTTTGTGATGATGATGTGATGGTAATGATATAAGGGCACTGAATAAACAGAACTTGAAATCTCATCCCCTTTTTTATTGACAGGGTTAGAATTGGCCGAGGATTTGGGAAATCAATAAAACATTATGGCTTACACATCTCTGGGAAAATTTTGGATGCATATGCTAACAAATTCTCATTTAATACCAAACATACACGGCTTCGAAAACCTCCTGAGAGTCTTCTCTACTCTTTGAAGTTACTCGAGGTTGCTGATAGAGCCAAGGTAACTCAGTAAAAGAGGATGGGTCCTTTAAGCTAAATCCTCTGTGTCTAGAACTGTGGGAAAATAGAAGAAAAACCTCGGCTACCAAAGAATTTATAGCAAGAAAAGAAAGAAGCTATGCTTAATACCATAGACAGTGCCTGAAATGACCCTAAAGTGTACTCGTGTTGCTTGACGAGACTCTGACCTAAGAACTTTTCACTTTTCTCCTGCGCTATTCTGAATATAACCTTTCCAGATTCCAACAACACAATTATATATTGAAAATTACATTTGATTATGTGCACTCAATCTTGCTAGACCTGTAGTCTTTTCAGATATTAAATTTCTTATCTATAACCTCATTTTGAAATTATTTATTCCCTTATACTTTGGGAAGGTAAAATTTTTAAAAATGAACATTTTTAACCTTGACAAGAAGGTTATCCAATGGACACTACCATTGCTGCAAATAAGCTAGTTCCCTTATCTTTTCAGGTAAAGTATCTAGCTGGGTTAATGTTCTTATTTTCTCATTACTGAAAGTGACTTATGAGACCCGCATAAAGATAGCACAGATGTGTAATAAAGAGATAATATTTTTCTGTTTCACTTTTATAACACAATTTTCTCCTTTTCAACACACATGGACACACACACACTTAATAGGACCGTTAAGGAATATCTATGAAGCAACAGCCATGCCATGATTGTTGGAATAATAAACGTAAAGAAAGAAATCACTTTTCCAAAGAGTAGTCATCTTGGAAAATAAAAAAAAAAAAGAAATCTAAGTAATACCATCCATTGTAAACTTTGATAAAAGATTCAACAGAACTGAAATCTGTCCTATTACATGACCTTGAATGATGCATTTGACCTCTGTGTGACTCTGGATGTAGGAAGGTGCTAAAAACCTTGGCTCCCTTATATGAAGGTATGCTACAGATTTAAGGAGTTAATATGTATAATATAATTGAACTAGTCAAAAGAATCTAGATGAATAGAAGTGTTACTACTATATTCTCATATCTATATAATAATTTGCTGAAGAAAAATTTAATGATGCTAGTTTAAAATTTTAGCAAGATCTATAAATATATATGTAGATTAAAATGCCTGAAAACAAAGAATATTTAATCCAATGACAAGAAGACTGTTAAACTGCCAAGAGGAAAGACATCACTTCCTCTGAGATAATGGACTAACAACATATTGCACTCGTATCAAGGCTTCACTGTTTTCCACTCACCTCCTGCAGCTCTATTTTTCCTTTTAGCTGAAGCCATATTTTGCTTAACTATAAACTTAGTCTCAGTTGAGTTAGCCTCTGCCAGCAACAGCAGTACAGTCTGTGGATTCATTATCATGCTTGGGTTGGACCAATCTTGACAAGCTATGCCGCTGTGCTGCTGCGACCTCTGAATTCTTCTTTTCTGAAACTCATAAAAAAGGCCTTAATTCAAATGACTGTATTTTCTTCGTCCTTAGACCATCCTCTGAGGTTCTCCTCTAGTGGCCTTATTTGAACCTCATATTTTATACTGAACATTATGTAGCTCTGGAGAAATCACCTGAGATTCTTCTGTTTCTTTGAAATTACCCCAGGATGCTGATAGAGCCAAGGTCACTCAGAAAAGGAAGATGGGTCCTTTAAAGTAAATTCTTTGTACCCAGACCTGTGAGAAAGAAAGAAAATAGAAGAAAGGCCTCTGTTTCCAAAAAGTATAAGGCCCTGCCTTGCTTTTTCTCCACCACACAGGGGTTGCAGTGACGCCCCTAAACTATAATCCCATAGACGAGACCTTATGGCACATTAGAGCAAGCTGTCCCTATGACCTTTCAAATAACTTTTATACCAGATTCCTTAGTACTATTCTCTGTCCACTTTCTAAACCCCCGTATCATCTCAGATTCCATATTTTTGACTGGTATGCAAGTTAAGATTGCTATAACCCTTGGGCACTATAATTTCCCAGTGAGCCTTTCGTTAGTGTTAACACTTGATTGAGTTTTGCCAGTTCCTGCCCTGTCCTAGTGAGCAGCAAGCCAGGCCCAACACAATCCTGAATTAGGTCAAAGATGACTTTCTTTTTTGGAAGATGACAGTCCTTATTTATTAGAATTAATTAATCTCCAGCCACCTATAATCTGAGAATAAAGTAAAATTATTTTAGTTTTATATCTATATATGTCAATATCTAATAGCAAATGTTTGGTTTTATTTAAAAAGCATGTATGATTTATATTCAGCAAACACTGTGCTGTGAACTAATGGAGGCACAAGGAAAATTATGAGACGGTCTTCACTTTTCAGGTGCTTTCAATCTAGTGACTGGGATAGTCACATGCACATGTCATTCACATGCAAGTCTGTACAGAGGAGGTATGAATAGCACATTAATTGAGCACTTACTTTGTGCTAGGCTGTATACTAAGCATTTAAACATATTATTTAATTTAAATCATACAGCAATCTTAAGACATAGATATAATTATCTCACTTTCACAGATGGGGAAACTGAATCTTAAAAATTTAATAACTTGCCTAAGGCCATAAATTTCTGGAAATTTAGGGAAGATAGATATAAATTCTTCTGACTCTCGGACTTGTTTCTTCAAAGGTTTTTCTGCTCGAACCAATTGACTTCTTAGAGTCCCATTTTGTTTGTTTGGTGCCTAACAAGATTCAAAACATGAATTTATGAGGCCCTTATCTGCTCTGCCTCGCAGATAAAGGTGATCTGTTTTGGAGGGTGGAACAATAATAAATGGAGAGGGAAGGACCCCAGTGGAAGACAGACACCTCTCTACTATCTTGAAGGGTGAATATGGAGAACAAAGCTCACCTCCGAAATCATTTAGCACTTTTATTTTTTAAATCCCTATTTCCACATATTATCAAAGCAAGTAGTAGTCTTCGAGGTCACGCTGTCATCAAATGTTCTCCAGGACCGTGAAGTAGATAGAGGTGACATCTAGATGCTCATTAGCCAGGACTGAAGAGCGACAGGCATGACTAAGGGTCAGGGTAGAACCGGGAAAACTTGAGAGACAGTAATTTTTGTTCCTCCCATCTCCCATCACCTTCCCAGGTACTACCTTATTAAAACTCCGGCGTTATTTCTGGAAGCCTCCTCCAACAAGCCACTTCTTAGGCCAAGAATTATCCTTTGCATATATTTTATGCTTATCAAATCTTAATGAGGTAGATACTATACTATGCCCCTTTAATTGATGAGGAAACTAGAGTGCATGTTCGTTAAGAAATAACGCTCAGGGGCCGGCTCCGTGGCGTGGTGGTTCAGTGTGCGTGCTCTGCTGCTGGCGGCCCAGGTTCGGATCCCGGGCGCGCACTGATGCACCGCTTGTCAGGCCATGCTGTGGCGGCGTCCCATGTAAAGTGGAGGAAGATGGGCACAGATGTTAGCCCAGGGCCAATCTTCCTCAGCAAAAAGAGGAGGATTGGCATGGATGTTAGCTCAGGGCTGATCTTCCTCACAAAAAGAAATAATGCTCAAAGTTTCAGAGTTATAACACGGGCTAACATCAGAGATACGGATCAAGCAGCCTGATTCCAGAAAACAGAAGGCAACCAAATCTCAAAAGAGAGAAGAGAATGGGCTTCATGGACAAGGCAGGTACTCTGCCCTTGTCCTCACGTGGAAGGTTCTTGGCGTCTTCCATTTAGGTAACTAAGATATCTCACTTGAAAGCAAAGAAGAAGGCTTTTTTTTTTTTTTTTTTTTTTTACCCATTTTGTTAGAGTTCACTCTTTGGTTTAACCTACTTAGACAAGAGAGTATTCAAACACAATTTAGACTAGACTCTCCTGGATCTTGAGCTTGAACAGTGCAGGATTTACGCCACTGCCTCCATCTGCTCCTTTTTGATATTAGAACTATGAATCTGACCTTCTTTCTCTAAAATCAATAGTTATTTTTTTTATCATAATGACCATCTTTTGCACTCAAATTAAAAAAAAAAGGAAGAATCTTTATCTTAAATATTGGGTCTGCAGACATTCCAGCTTAAGGATAGTTATAGCCCATTTTGATTAGTGGTGTAGATAAGAGAAAGTCAAATAATGCATGTGTCCTTCCACCAGCATTTTAATGTTTGATTGTTGGACTGGGAGCATACACAGGAGGGCACAATTATTCTTGTGAGGGGTACTGGGAATTCTGAAATTTTTGGAGTCACAAAACTCCAGAAGTCTCCAGATCCTCTGAGGGACAAATTGCCAAAGCCTTTCCTGTTGCTTTCACTGCAGGATGTGCTTGGTCAATTCTCTGCCCTCGTCTTCCTGGCCCTATTATCTGTGACACCGTTGATCACTCCTTCCTTCTTGATGCAAGTTCCTCATCTGGATTCAAGGCAAAACACTCACCTATTTATCCTCCTATAACACTGGCAACCGGTCCTCAGTCTTGTTCTTCCTCATCCCCCTAATTGCAAGACACTGAATGATGTAGTTCTCAGACTTAGGGCCTCTTCTGTTTACACTCCCCGCCTTGGTGATCTCACTGAGTTGCAAAGCTGATGGTTCAAGTTCTTATCTCCAAGGTGGGCTTCTCCTCTGAACTCCAGAGTCATATATCCAATTGCCAATTCAAAATCACCGCTCTGATATCTAATAGACAAAACAGACTTAATAAGCCCCAAATCAAACTCCAGCTCTTCCCTCTAGAACCTGTTCTTCCATTGGCTTCTCCATTCCTGTAGGGAAACTCCATTTTTCTAGTTGTTCAGGCCAAAGATCTTGTGCCCATTTTTCTTTATCTCATCTCCCATATCTAATCTATCAGCAAATCCTTTTGGTTCTGCCTACAAAATATATTCGAAATCTGACCCTTCTTGTCCCTTCCACTGCTCTCACTCTGATTCAAGCACCATTTTCTCTTACCTGGATTATGTCAATCACTTTCTAACTAATTGCCCTTCTTCCACTCTTTGCTTACTTCCATCTCTCCTCTAGCCAGCAGACAGAATAATTGTTATAACATTAAATTCCAATCTTGACATTTCCCTTCTACTAAAAAATCTGCTGTGACTTTCCATATAAATTATAAAATCTAAAGCCTGGAGAACGGTCTATAAGACCCTGCACAATCTGGTGCCCACCAATCATTACCTCTCTGTCCTCATCTTCTATATCCCATGTCTCATTTGCTCTGCTCCTGTTACACTGGCCTCTTAGATGTTCCCTTAACATTGTCCCAGACCAGAGCCTTTCCACATGCTGTTTCTTCTCACTACACACACTCCCCCCACCCAAGATATCCCGCTCCCAATCTTTGCTTAAATAACATCTTTTCAGTGATGCTTTGTCTTACAGCATATTTCCTCTCTGGCACTCCTCTTTTTTCTTCATAGCACTCACCATAATCTGACAGATTTACAATCTGAAATTTAACCCTATTTTCTTTGTTTATTGTCTCCTTACTCTCATGAAGAGGAAAGCTCCCTAAAGGAAGAGGTTTTGGTCTTTTATTTACTGATGAATTCTTATCACTTAGAACATTGTTTGTGCATATAATAGATTCTAAACATATATTTGCTGAACAAATAAATGAATTAAAGAACGAATAAATGATGGTGATGGCAGCATAGATCTAATGATAAAGCTATTGTGATATTGGAGTCTTCTCTGAAAAAAACGTGAGGATATTTGGCCAGATATCAGGTTAATAAAAGAGTTGGTGAATTATAATGATCTTTATTTTCTTTATATTATCAGAGTCCAAAGAGGCCCTAACAATGGGAGAAGAATTTTGACATGGGTAATGTCTTCATCTATATGTTACCGTCCTACCCCTTACCGGGGCATATACAGGAAGAGTTGGAGCTATCCCCTTGAACAGCAAAGTTATACATGCCAATCTGCTCTTCCCATCACAACCATTTTGGACTTTGTAAATCTGATTGTATCCGCAGCAAGTTAAGCCTTTGGTGGTTTCTTGTTGCCTTTATGATAAAGACCAAATACTTAACAAGAGTCAAAAGATGTTATACTCTGGCTTCCTGCAGACCCTTACTTTCTTAGTTTCTTTCCATATCATTCTGACCTTTGCTTTCTTGCTCTAGTCATGATTTCCTATTTCTGGAGTACACAGTGTTCCCTCCTACTGTGTGCTTCTCTTGGATCAGAGTGCCAACTCAGCACCTCCCTTCCTCTAAACAATTCCTACTCATTCCCCAGAATTTGGAGACTCAGTCATCACTTCCCATGGGACAATTTCCTCACCTGTTCGCCAAATCCGCCTTGCTCTTGCAAACATACATTCCCTGGATCCCACTTGCAATTTGGGGGTAATAATTTGGCTATTAAATTTCTGCTTTGCTAGACTTTCAGCTTCATGGAATCAGAGACTGTGCCTGTTCTCGCTATGTCCCCACCCCCAGCACAGTGTCTGGACACAGTAGTGCCCAGGAATTTGTTGAAGGAGAGAAGGAATAACACTCACATGTCTACATCCCGTGACTACACGCAGAATTCTGGTCCTCCAGAGACCAAGGTTTATGAACCCAGATGATTTTGCATTTTAATAACTATTGGGGTCATGTTGTTTCTAAACTAACATTTTCCTATTTTCTTCTTCTATTTTACTGTTTTGGGGGGAAGCTGTATGATCTTGAACAAGTAACTTATTCTCTATGAGTCTAATTCTTAATATATGCTAAAAATTCACCTCATGGTTTGAGTGAATTTAATGAATGTAAATGAGATAATGAGCATGGTTTAAAAGAACAGAACAATAATAATCTAGTAATATTAGCTCCCATATTTGTGAGATTTCTATGTACTCAACGTTGTACTAGGTAATTTATATAAATTATCTTATTTCATCCTTCTAAATATCTATTAACTAATATAATAATAGCTATAATTTATCGAGTACTTCCTATGTTCCAGGGCTTGCCTAAATTATTCCCTTTGGCCCTTTCAACTTTGAGAAGTAGATATTAATACTCTGACTTTGCTAGTGAGGGACCTGAGGCTTGGATATGTTAGGAAAGTTTCTGAGGTCACACTAGCTTCTCAGTTGCAAGATGGTTGGTGAAAGTAACTTGTACATCTTTATGTTCCTTTGTAAACAAGAAAAGAGAGAAACTAAGCAATAAGCAATGTTCAAGATTATGCAACTTGAATACTGGTAATATAAAGCTCAAAGTAACCCAGGGGATCATTAAATCTAACGTCATACCCCCATTTTACAAATCTTGGAAATGTGATTAATTTATTTGACCCACTACATCATGAATACTTTGAAGGTAGAAGGCATTTCTTTTTTTATTGTTAGTGCCACACATATTGCTCTACATAATGTAGGTGCTTAATAATATTTATGGCATTAAATTATTCAAGTCATCAATCAAGACAGAGCCGAATTAAACAAAATCTCCTACCTCTAATACAGGGCTAATATTCTGTTAAACATGATGTTGATAAGTGACTAAGCTCAGTTTGGTGCTTGCCTTATTAAGCAGCATCGTTATTAACAATAACAGTAGGGTTAGAACATTTCACAGGTGATATCACCACCACTACCATTATTGTAAGAGAATCTGCAGATCCCCTTTTGAACTTTACTGCCAGTCACCTCTTTTTGTCATTGGTTTCCTGACAGATGCATCCTACCAAGTTTCCTCTTTAGGTCTCAAAAGTAGCAAAAAGGAAACATAGTTATAAATCAGTGCAGAGAATGGCTCGGTATCCTTGGTGACAGCAGGTGCTGCCATTCATGGAATCTCAAAAGTTAAATGCCCCAGCAGGTAGCAAAATTAATGGATATGGGTAGGTGGGTGGTGATGGTGGTGGTTAATCCCCGCCGTGTAATTAGTTGCAAAGAGATTGAAATGTTTTCAGAGAGGGAAACATGCAAATAAGATTCCTGTGGAAAAGCTAAATGGATGAGTTTGTTCAAACATGGAAAGGTAAGGGTAGCGAGCAGGCTAATTAATAATCTTCAAGGGATGGCTTTGCTTTATGACCCAGATGGCAACATCCACTGCTTCTCAATTCTACCAACGAGAGAAGAATATGAAATATTAAGTATAGCAGAAGAGACTAAGGTATGAAAGAAGGAATTCCTATTGTTGAAAAAGTTTCCTCCCTGAACTTAAAGAAGAACAGCTGTTAAATATCTTCCTTTGGACACCTTAAAAGAAAGATACCCTCATATGTCCGGGATGATCAAAGTGCTGTCCTGTTCAAAGGAAGGTCTCAACTCACTTCACCTCAATAACCTGACAACATCCCTCCTAGATCTAAGATTATGCAATTCTAAGCCCTTTATTTGTTTAAATCCTTAGAGTATATCAGTTCAATCAAAGCAATAATCTACCAATTAAAAGACCACTTTACTCAAGAAATCCCAGAAAGATCATCAGAACTATTGAGTTTGGATTCATATAAATCCAGATCTGGTTTTATGTTTAAAAAAAAAAGTGGATGACTTGAATATCATATGACAATAGCATTAGGATATCTGGATTTGGGGCCCATATTATGCATCAATGACTAGGTGGTCCTCGAAATTTTCAAGTTACTGAGAAATTCGACCAGCCTAAAATATTTACCCACCACTCTGCTATGGTCCCTGACATTTCTACCATTAGTCATCCATTTATTTCAATTAAGAAATTACTATTCTCATGCATGTGTTAAGGCTATAAATTATTTTGGGATAGCTAATCTATTAAATAATTTTCAAACATAGCTATCACTCCAGGCAATGAAATAGTGGGACACTGTAGAGACCAATTTTGATGGGAGACAATGCAGACAGACAGGCCAACAGTATGCAGCACTGACTGGAACAGACTGAGAAGAAATGAGCCCAGAGAAGCCAAGAGTAGAATGAAGGCCCCAGAGTCGTGACTGGAGCTGTCTCATGCCAGCTCGTAAGTGCAAACTGTTCAATTTTCAGAAATTTTGAAAGCCATGCAAATAAATCACATTAAAAAGTTAACAAATACTCATAACTCATCACCTCCTAATTATTTTACTGCATTTTACTATTACCTATGCACCTTTGATTATCTACAAGGACATACTATACAATCATGAGCTAAGGAGAATCTCTTCCCTACTCCATGTTTAGTGATGTCACGTTGATAGCTTGAAATTAGCTGTGGCGGGACTATTTACACCCTGGAAACGGGTAAATGCTACAAATCAAGGAGCTCTTTTTAATTTTTTTTCCATAGAGTCCATTGTTAAGCATTTACCAGCACACCATGACTATAAAGGTTCATGAAAGTTATTAGCTTCCCACAGGAGTAAAAAAGTTTAGCTGGTGGACACAGAGAAAGACAAAACTCCAGGGCTGAAGCAGTTAATTCTAAAATATTTTAAATCTTCTAACACTAAACTTATTTGTGGATGACAAATAACAAACAGTTCACAATTTTTTCTGTCCACCAAGTCTTTGCTCCGTTGTTAACAACTTGTCTTCCACAAAAATGCTGTCTCATTAGCATCTGTCTTTTTGCATGTTTTCCTCATATTTTCAGTAATTCTCTCAAATGGGTTTGCTATAGCTCTCACAGATACACTTGCTTGAGAATATGTTTTCCTTAGGTAGAATATTTCATCAACTGTTCACCACAGAAACATGGGGAGTCAGAATGTTTGAGGCACTCCCAGCTGGGTTTGAATTTAGGGTCTGTCATTAACAAGATGTGTGACCTCAGATGAGTCACTTCAACGCTAACACTTAGCTTCCTCCATTTTAAACTAGAGTGAGTACAGCCCACCTGGCAGTGTTAGCATAAAGATTTCATGAGATGACGTATGTCAAAGGAAAAGCATGAGAGTGCCTGGCCTGGGAAGGGGTTCACGAAACGTCAATCCTTTTCACTATCAGTTTCTTTCCTTATCTTTTCCACTAAGATACAGAAGTTTTTCAGGGCTGTGACTATCCCAAGGGGAGGAAAACCACGAATTTCCCCAAACCAACCCACTGGAAAAGAGCATATGAATTTCAAAGTCCTGTTTGCACACCACAAGCTAAAAGTTATCTTTGATTTCACAAAGCCCCAGAGACAGCCTGAAGAAACATTTTGAGAAGAGCAGAAACTCTGAGGGAACTCTTTTTATAGTTGAAAGAGACTTCTGAATGTAATCTGGTCTTTCTACAATAGCTTGGGGCCTTGGACAGGGAGAAAGGAAAGAAAATTGAGTTCAAGTTTCTATGATTTACTCATCCAGAATCAGCAGCTTTTAAATATTTTGAACATTTACCTTAAAAGGTTATATCATGTCAGCAGGGCACAGTGATTTCCTTGATTGCTCTCATGATCTAGGTTCAGGCTTCCAATTAGCAGGGTGGGGTCTCCCAAGAGATACTGGTAAAAACAGCAGACTCATCTTCATTAAGCTCAGAACTTGGATGTGTCTCTCCTCTCTTCTTTCCTCAGCCCTACACTGACAAATATGCTGCTTTCTTTTTTTTTTTTTTTTTTAATTTTTTGTTTATTGCGGTAATGTTGGTTTATAACATTGTAAAAATTTCAGGTGTACATCATTGTACTTCTATTTCTGCATGGACTACATCATGTTCACCTTACCATGAGAAATGAGAGGAAAGGAGGTCACATTGAAGAGTTTTCCATGAGGTTCCCATAAGCCTTTGAGGTTTACAAGCTCAAGTGTTATTCTTTCTCCCAAATCATTAAAATCAGCTTTTGTTTTGAACAGTGGGTGACTTAAGTGCTCTGTAATTAATGGTGCCTATAGGAGGAAAAGGGGTAAAAGAAAGAAAGTGTGTGTGTGGGGACACACCGAAAAGGAAAAAAGAAAAACAAAGAGAAGAAGACATACAGGGAGGGAGGAGAGAGGAAGGTTGTGGTAAATAATCAGTCCTTGATACTTTTTCATTGATAAGTTGACTATGCACTTTCTAAAATGTACTTATACTCCAAAGTTCTATCTATTTTCTATTACTGCTATAACTCAAATTTATACATAGTTATCTCACTACAAAACGATTTGTGGTGGCAGCCAGAATATGCTAGTGATGACCAATCTTCATCTCTACATATAGTCCTCTCTCCTCAGCTCCAGCCACCTGTGTTCAAATAAGTGTGCTGGACATCTCTCCCTAGATATCCCAAAGTACCTCAAATTAGCCCATCTAACAATGAATTTACCATTTCTTTTCAACCTTCTTTGCCTCTGCTCAAACTAGTTTACCTTTCTAGGCTGGGGGGGGTGTGTGTGTGTATGAGAGAGAGACAGACTGATAGAGAGAAACAAACAGAGAGATAAAGAGACAGAGACAAAAAGACAGAGAGACAGAAAGAGACAGAGAAGTGCCCTAACATCTGCTCAGTCATCCAAGTCAGAACTCCAGAAGTCATGGCAGACTACACATACTCTCTTTTCCTCTACTAGTAAGAAGTCACTAAGATCTGTCCATTCTACTCCCTAAATACCCAAATTTACCCTCCAGGCACATACTACTGCTAACTCCCCCCATTGTTTTAGTCTAGGAATCATGTTTGCCTGTTTTACTGAAATAATCAGGTTCCCTGCAACAAGTCTCTTCTTCCTTAGAAGCTCTCCCCTTCTCTACCTGAGGATCCGGTCAGAATACAGTTCTGATTAGGCCTCTCTCCTGCTTAAGATCTTTCCCCATAAGATTAGATTTAGAACTTTTTATCAGGATGTACAAACCTATTTCTGATCTGGCCTTCCGCTTCACTGTTTCCCAAAATATGTTGCGGAATGAATAAAGCAATGAATATTTTAGTTCTGATATATCAAACTATTTTTAGTTTCCAAACTCTTCTACGTTCTCTCAGGCCTCTAAGAGTGTGGAAGCGCTACTCTGTCTGCCTGGAAGATGCTCTCCTTCACCTTCTCTGTCCGCTTTACTCTCTTCATTGCTATAGGTGGCTGAAGCATTACCTTTTCCATCATTCCTTTTTTAGCCAAATCTAAATTATGTGGTCATTTGCGTGTCTCTGCCATTAGACTGTCAGTTATTTCAACATAGAAATAATTTCTTAAGTTTGCCTTTTAATTTTTAACCAAAAAGTAGACGCCTGGCAAACAATGGATAATCAAAGATGTTTGCATATAAAGTGAATACGTGAAAACAATATTGTCACTGATATTTCAATTTATTTTTCTATACCATCTTTCATTGCTATTCATCTATCTGCACTTAACCAATGTTTTTATTTGCATTCAAAATAAAAAAATACATTAAATATCAACAGAATTTTCTATCCCATGAATACTCTTGATTTTGATATAGCCACTAGTAATCTCAATTTCTTACAGTAGAGAAACAACCAGAGCAAAATGCAGCACAAGCTTGCAAGGGAAAAGAAACAGAAGGACATGGAGGTTAATTGTTCTTTAAACTATTCACAGCTAAAGTTTTCAGATGCTACCATCATTCTCTAGAAAGACTCAACAGAAGGCAGAACAGCAATCACAAAGATCTGAAGTGGGAAAGAGCTAGAAACAGAACTGAACCGAAAAGCTACTGTGACAAGGAACTCAAAGGCTAGCTTGGCTGAAATCTGCTGAATTTCTCACTAATATTTAAATACATTTATCTGATGACAGAACTCAAAAGAAATCATACCCTGAGGTTGAAATGCTTGTTTAAGAAAATCAGATTTCAGCTTCTCCTCAAGTAAGGTCGTTTTTTTTCCCTTTTGTCTCAAACTCTAAAATATTTCAAAACGTTCTTAATTTGAATGTTAGACTTTACTCCTTCTCAATAATTATAATTTTCACGGTCTGTTTGCTATACACAGGCAAGTGCACGAGCCTTCAGGTTGGCAATCTTTCACGCCAAGTCATAAACAGTTCCTAATTCTGGCTCTTCTGAACCACGCTGGAAGTGGTGAGGTAGGGTGTAGTTGGTGAATAAAAACTGATCCTTTCATGACAGGAATATTTCCTGCAAGACCAAAAACCTCATTCAAACTAGCTTAAGCAAAAAAGGACATTTATTGGATACAGGGGCATTTCATGGAATGTAATAGCAGAAAGTGTATAGTCTAGATTCAGAATGAAGTGAACAAAATGGAGTAACCCCATCTCTCTGTGGCCATGTGGTCTCTCATCTCCGCACTTCTGAAATCTTTGTCATTCTTCCTTTTGTCTCTATACACCAGCTTTCTTTATTTCTAATTGTGCAAAGGCTATCTATAGGATCTACCAGTCCCAACATGCACTGTGGACTAACTAGACTTTTATAGCTCAATTCCAAATCTCTAGGGGAGAAAATCTGATTGGCTCATTTTGTGTCAGGTTAATCTTGCCAGATTTAGCCAATAAGTGTGTGCCACGCAATACACAGGACATACTTATACTAAAAAATTATACATTATCTGAAATTCAAACTTAACTGAGTGTCCTGTATTTTATCTGGCAATCCTAGGTCGAGTATTCTCTAGTGGTCCAATCAGCTGTTGCAGGCATGGGGACAGGGCAAAGGGAGCACAGGATGGACTTGCCCTTCAGCTAGTTAATTTGGTGACAGAAAATCCTCAGTAAGGGAGATATGAGCTCAATATATACATGAAGTCTTCTGCTGCATCCAGGAAAGAGTAAATGAGAGAGAGGACTTTGGTTCATAGAGGGGGCAGGAGCCAGAAATCATTACCATTCAGATAAGAGGTAAAAGATTTGCCAGATGACTAAGAGAGAACAAAATAGTTTCAACCAAGCAAACTTTTTAAATGATATATGTTTTTAATTATTTATACGATGGATTGAAAGGAAATATCATCAATATGGTTGATTTTGATTTCATTCCATAAACATTACTTGAGTGCCTATGTACCAGGCATTTTAAAACGCTATGTATTTTTTATTCTAATTTAGATAAACATCCTGAGAGGTGACATTATCATTACAGTTTTGCAGTTGGGGATATTGAAGCTCAAAGAGGCTAATTATCTACCTAAGGTAAGCTGGCTAGAAAGCAACAGAGGCAGAATTTGAAGTCAGAGATGCCTGAAGCCACAGCCTTTCACTGTACAGTGTTGCTTCTGAATATTGTTGCTTTATACCTCTAACATCAGCATTATTGCAAGCTGCCACTGAAGATTGCTATCGCTCCTCTGTTGGGATCTTAAATCAGCAGCTACATTTTATATGATGAAAAGCCTAGGGACCACGTCCACATGGAGCACAAGCAAGACTGCTTGGCTTCTGCCCAATATTTTCCCCAGAATTGCTTTCCCATATCCCCGTCTGTCTTCTAATCCTAAATGACTGTAGCACTGGTTGGGGCACCTTTTACGCTGCTGAGAATAACAACTGATGCATAACCTATGCATATTCATGAGTGGAATTATGGCAATGCATGAATGTTCTACATTAGTGCCTCATAATCAACATCTACTTCCTCTCTTGTTGTGGTTGTATAAAATAAAGAAATGGGGGTTAGTAAACTCAGTCACTAATCAAAGATAATTACACCACTGTCATTCCAAACATTTATCTGTGCCTCTGTGAAGCAAGCAGAAGTGAACATTTAATGTACTGTTTTAAGACAGGCCCTGTGAAAAGTGTAACAAGGGGATGGTGAAATCTCTTTGTAAAAGCAAAGAATCAGAGATACTCTACCTGGAAAGCATAGGCAAATTTAATTCAGTGGTTGGCAAAGTGTTTTGCAGTTATTAAGTGCTAAATAAATAATATGTAAACAAATAAATGAATGACTGCATGTTCTGAAAAAAGCAAGATCACAATAAAATTGAAACATTTGAATGAGATGAGGGCTGATCCTTCCCATGAAGGTTTTCCATGAAACCTACACTGTATACCGGTAGGCCAGTTCTTTTCAGGACACACTGAGCACTCAAACAACATTGTCAATACATAAAGGATAAACCAAATCATGGCTCTTAATTTTGGCATGAAATGGCGTTACTGTTGATCCTAAGACTGGTCATAACTTTTCAAGAACAACAATTTTTAACACCTTTCTATATGTTAGGCACTATTGTAGGCACTGATGATACAATGGTGAGCAAATGCAACCACAGTTCTTATCCACACGAAGCTTAGGTTTAGTGTGGGGAGACAATAACAGAAAAATCAAAACAGACACATGTATAATAGGAACAATGAAGGAAAGTTACATGGGGCAATGAGAGCACAAATAAGGAGGAGACTGATGAACCCCACTCATCAGGAGTTTGGGGGACAGCCTCCCTGGGAATTAACAATTGGATCAGATACCATTTTAAGTTGGTTGAGAAATATGATGTTGGTGAAAATTTTGGAGATACCAAGCACAACTACCTTTTCAGACACTTGGCTCTTAAGAGGAGGAGAGAGAGAAAATGCGAGTAAAGGGAAACAGGGTTAGGCAGGTTTGGTTTTGTTTAGTTTTGATAGAATTGACTTGAGCATTTTTAAATACCAACAGGAAAGAACACATTAAGAGAGATAAGCTAAAATTAGGGAAAATTCATACTGCAAATATCCAGAAATTTCCAGAGGACAGCCTCCCATAAGGGCAGAAAGGAGGAGGAAGAAGATAGACTTATTTTAATAGGAGAAACTAAGGAAATAATGGGTTTGGAAGTAGTTACATTTAAGGTTGTGATAGCAAGGAAGTGAGGGATCTCTTAGCTGATGACTTTGACTTTCCCCGTGGAGTAGGTAAGGAAATCTGCCGAGGATGAGTGACAAGTTAGGAAGGCTAGAGATTTGAGAAGGGAGAATTTGAAAAAGTCATGGCAATAAGAAAAATCTAGGCGGACCAGCAAAATGCAGTGGTATTGCCAGGGAGTGCTGAAAGGGCTTCTGCTGCTGCTGCTCGGGAAAATGCAGCGGTAATAAGGCGCAACGTTAAGCAACTTTCTCCGGCATCACTTTGATACTTTAGTTCAGACACAGAAAAAGTGGACAGTTGGCTTCATGGAGAGACATGCACAGATACAAGAGAGGTTTTAAGTTACTGGCAAGCATCTCACTAAAAAGCTGAGCTCTGGACTCTAATGTGGTTTAAATAACTGCTATTTTATCGCGGTGAAAAACTGTAAGATAGTCAATAACAAATTCATTTTATGCTGTGCAAAATTGTGATAGAAAATCTTCGTGTTGCTTTTGTTAGGCGTAAGTTTTATTGATAGATGACTCAAAGACTCAAATAAAATTTCTAGTTTGTTCTTTTACAAGGATATTTCCATGATCTTATATTCCAACCTTGTTGCTATTGGTCCCTCGGATCGACATTTCCCTGTCCTCTGGCTCCTGTTTCTAAGTGAATAGTCTCTGATTTTGCCCCATGCCAACCTGAAACAATAGCTTACCACCTCCTCCTATTTTGCAGAAAGATTCTTCTATCTTCCAATACGTTAACATCAGCATAGACTTCACGGAGATTCCTTTAGGGACATGAGGCAGGAAGATCACACAGCACACATCCCGCAGGAAACAACTTCAAAATCTCCTCGGTCATTTCTGTCTCCCTCCAAGTCTCTTTCAGCAGCCCCCTCCACCACCACCTCCATGGCATCTTTTCTCCTCTCATCATTTCTCCATGCGGATCCAAGCTCTTCCTTCCCACCTGCTCCTCTCTCTTAAGTGCAAGGGAAACCCCTCTGCCAGTCTCAGAGAGCCTTCTGACGTCTTTAAATCTAAGCACCAACAGGTGCACATTCAGACCTTGGAGGTTCAGCTCCTACGTGGAAGTAAGTGTATCAAAACATCTTAACAAAGATGAGTCTCTCTCTGCAAGGAGTTTTCATACCTGTTGCCTAAAGGAGTGGAATTTTCTCCCAATTGAGACTTCAGAGGGAGTGCAGCCTACCAAAACCTGATTTCAGACTTCTGGCCTTCAGAATTGTGAGAGAACAAATTTCTGTTGTTGTAAGCCACCAAGTTTGCAACCATTTGTTGCAGCAGCCCTGGGAAACTGATTCACATGTGGAAGAACGTCATTTAATGTTAATATCCAGGCTTTTCTCTGCCTCCTCATTTCCTCCTTTCTTGGGGAAGAGGGTAAAGTCGGACTGTTTATGTAGGGGTAGTGTCTCGGCACGCATGGCACCACTTCTTCCTCTCCCCTTTGTCTTCGGGAGCTAGCTGCCACCAGGAACCCTGTCTTTTGACATGCTCCTCCACGTTCTGTCATAGAGTAGACATGTGTGTGGGCGCATCATTTTTCCAGCAGAGCCTATGAATGGGCACGTAAATATGTTTAATTACTAAGTCTAGTATGAGGAAGCCAATCGTTGCCACACACACCTAAGCCAGCATCTCCTATTTCAGCATTCTCAGTAATAAAGATAACATATTTTTTCTACATCTGTTGTTCACTTCAGATTTTATTTCTACTTTAGTCAATTCTAAAATCTTTCAGAATTTATTCTCTACTTGACTAAAACTTTTCTACAGCTCCTGCATGAGCTCCACCCAACCAGAAATGATTGAGAAGAAAAGAGGATACAGATTTGTACTATCAGAAGCATATTTTATAGACTCACATGACCTCAAAGGAATAAGAATGATTTCTGACTTCTTAACAGAAGTTGAGTTAATAATGGAAATCTAAAGACAATAAGGCCACATATTAAAAATTTTGACAAAAAATTGTTTTTCACCTAGAATCCAAAAAAACAGCCAAAATATCCATCAAGTGTGAGGGTAGAATATCATCTTTCTATCAGGAGGATGGAGTAGTTGAGGACTTTATTCTTGGGTGAGCGACTATCTTAGATATCTGACAGATTTGATTCCATGAAATGTTGCAATGAAAGTTTTTTATTGAATTATTATTTTTATAAGAATTATTGGAAGGTGTAAAGATATTTGGCGAGAGGTATAAGAAAATTAAAAAATTATTAACTCCAGGAAATAAAATATATTCAAGAAAGGAAAATTGGTTCATCAGTAAAAAATAGTTATAATAATTAAAACACTGAATATTGACTTTAATAATTATGCTACAATTATACTGAATGGATGAGGAAGAGGAGTGAAAGGTATAAGAAAGGTAAAATATTTTTACCTTTTTATATCATAATACTGTGCTCATCAATACATTTGATAATTTAAGAGATGGATGTGTGTGGGTGTATATTCACAATTTAAAAAGTAAATAAGAGAGGAGGCCGTCCAAAAAAATTATTTGGAGGAGCATTTCCAAAGGCAGGAGTAGGGGAGTGATGGAACAGCTATATTTGTTATAAGCTTTGGTGTATTATTTAACTTTTTAAACCATCTGCATGTATTACTTTAAGAATAATAAAAGTTGATTTTAAATGGATAAAAACAAAAAACCATAAAATTCACCTTATAAACTTGATTTATTAATATAGATTCATGAAATAAATCTACTAACTATACAGTGAAAACAAAAAAACCTCACCCTGCAGTGATCCGTTGGTAGCATTTGTGTACAATCTGGTGATGAGAAACAAATAGGCATGAAATAAAAAGTGGAGCCTTGGGCTTCAATATAGGAGTGAAAATTAAATATACATATAAATAAAAATATAAAGGAGAATAAAATTGAACTAAAAGTCTAGGCAACCATAAAATGAAAGATGGAAGATTGGAAGGAAAGCCTTGGGTGCCTATATTTTCTGAGCAGGAGGGAAAAATATCAATGAACTTTACACTCTTTAAATATAACATGGCAAGTGGAAAATTCATTAGACTTATGTGTATTTTCAGGGCCTTCTGTAGTATGTGAATCTCTGCTATAGTTGCTGGGAACAGAACAAAGATCCCTTCCCTCATAGACATTGTCATATATACAAATACTTTTCAAGTACACATGGAACATTTGCAAAATTTACCACACATTAAGGTCTAATGATTAGTCTAAAAAGAAGTCTCAAGAAATACCAAAAAATCAGTACTATATTAATCAGGTGCCATGACGAAACTGCTATTTAAGTAAAATTAATTTAAAAAGAGAGACACAAAAGTTGTCATCATGTTTGAAAATGAAAAAGAAAAAAGTCACATACACTTCTAAATAATTCATAATCCTCAAAACATAATGGAAATTATACAAAATTTAGATAATTAAAACAATGAATGCATGATATACAAAAACTTTGGGGTGTAACCAAAGCAATATTTATAACAAAAATATATAATCCTAAATTCATATATTAGGAAACAATAAAGTTTCTAAGCTTTAAAATTAAAAAAGAACATTAAATTCAAAGAAATAGAAGGAAGGAAATAATAAATGCAAAAGCAGAATTTAACAAAACAGGAAACAAAGCAACTTTTTAGAAGATGATACAATCAAATACATTAGTACATTGGAAAAATACTAATGAGATTGGCAAAACTGATCAAAATATAATGAGTGGATGCATAAATTAACAATATTAGAAATGAAAAAAGGAATGTAATTTCATGTGCAGTCGAGGTTTGCTGTTAATCTTTCAAAGAATAATAAGTACAACTTTGATGTAAAAAAATTAAAATTGTGATACAGTGGTTATTTCTTAGAAAAATATAAATTACCAAAACTGACTTAAGATGAGTGAAAAGCTAAATGCATCAATAGTAACACCAGACTGGTTACCCTTTAGCTAGCTCTACATTAAAAGAGTACAATATATTTTTATTTGGTCTTCATTTGAATCCAACTTCATATTTAGGAAAGTTGCTATTTATATTTCAAAACCTGGATCAAATACCTTCCTTCCGGGGAGACTTCCATAGTAGTAGGAGAGAGAGTTATTTTTATAATGAATGCTGGTTCCAACAAATACAAGCAGTTTGACTTTAAGCAAATTACTCAACCTTGCTAAATTTACTTACTTTCAGTAGCTAATTTCGTGAGATTGTTGTACAGATTATCTGAGGTTAATTCAAGTAGAACATTTAGCCCTGATTTATAGTAAAAGTACACCAATTCATAAGTATTATTATTGCATCTAATAGGAGATTAATCAGTAACTATTAACATTCCCTCCTCTGTGCTCCCGTTGCACGTTGTCCATTTTGCATTTAACACAGCTAATTACATTTTATCTCTTTCCATGTCTACCTTTCCCACTATATTGGGAGTTCCTCAAAGGCAAGGCAGAGACTTACTCATGTTTAATCTCTCTGAGTCTAGGAATGGACATTCAGTATTGTTAAACTAATTACTAAATGAATAAAACAAGCAATCAGTCAATCACTCCATCCATCTATCCATTTGTTTATCTATCCACCAGGTGGAAAATCCTGCATCATTTAGCCTTGTTTTGCAGATTAATAAAAACATGGGTATGTTAATATTTTTGAAGTTTTAAGTGAAAAATTATTTGACGAAAACTTCTAATTCTTGCAAAGAACAGTCTTAGGGTAAGGCTTTAAACATTCTTCTATATTTAAGCCAAATTCTATTAATCTGAATGATCTATTTTAGAGAATAGATATACAGTCATGCATCGCTTAATAACGGGGTATGTTCTGAGAAATGTGTCATTAGGCAATTTCGTCATTGTGTGAACATCATAGAGTGTACTTACACAAACCTAGGTACACAGCCTACTACACACCTAGGATCTATGGTACCAATCTTATGGGACCACTGTCATACGTGCAGTGTATTATTGACCAAAAAGTTGTTATGCCGCGCATGTACACACACACACACACACAAACATATATTTGTGTAGTTTAACATTTATATATGTAAGTACATATATTAACTTTATAAATAATTATATTTACAAATAAATGTTTCGTATAAACGAATACAAATATAAAAATATACAACATATAAATATAAAACCACAAAGTTTTGTATACACAAATATACATGAGTATATTTATCTAATGTATATATAAAACTATGTAACTTACATATAAACATATATGTATTTAGAGAATATATATACATACAATTTTTTTTGTATTCATGTCCCACCTACATCAGAAGATTTGAAGTGATTAACAATAAAATGCAGATATTGATTGGTACCATTAAAAAGAATTATGTAGTGCCGGCCCCGGGCTGTAGCAGTTAAGTGCGTGCGCTCCACTGCTGGTGGCCCAGGTTTGGATCCCGGGCGGGCACTGATGCACTGCTTGTCAGACCATGCTGTGGCAGTGTCCCACATAAAGTGGAGGAAGATAGGCATGGATGTTAACTCAGGGCCAGTCTTCCTCAGCAAAAAAAAAAAAGAGGAGGATTGGCATGGATGTTGGCTCAGGGCTGATCTTCATCACAAAAAAAAAAAAAAGGACTATGTAGTGATGAGATCAGAATTCTAGTTGCATCAAAAACGTAGACTAAGTTGAGTTTTACTAAAAATTTACCTTTGAGCTTCCTGGCAACCAAGGCAAAAGGATAATATGCTTCTCTATGTCTGACAGTGAGAAGCCCCTCTGTTAGTCTGTCAGTAAACACAGTGGTAGCATTAAAATCAGTGTCTCTATGCATCTTAGGCTAAGATAATATTGAATACTAAGGTAAAATCTGTCTTCAGTAGCAAAGATATGAAAGGAGACCAGAGAATAATTTTTAAGGAATTTTTTGCTTTAAATTATATAAGCTATCCCACTGAAAACGTGACTAGTCAAGAAGTCCTGCTTTAGTGACTAGACTAGAAAGATGCACAATTTAGCACATCAATTTGTAATAAATCAGCCTCTAAAATGTTTGAAATCTTTGTAGAAAGACTTGATAATCTTCTGCACTACTGTTTAATAATTGTAACCCAGGTTTTCTAGGTCACTACCCTAGGCTCTGACACAGAATCTCCCTATAAATGACACCATCATTGAAATCCCAGTTTCTCTAACTTTTAAGATTTAAGCAGATCCCAGAAGAAGCTCAGCGCATCCTCGTCTCCCATCTTGATGCGATCCAGAGTTTACTGTGTGACCCTGTCGCCTTTGCCTCCTGTGAAGGATGCTAATGTTGTGGGCAACTTTCACAGCTTCCCTAGACCACCCATACGAGGGAGGCTCCGAGGAGTGAGTGACCAAGACTGTTTAATTTTGACACTGTCTCATGCTTGCTGCGATTGTACTTCCCAGAAGCCAACACAACGGAAGCAGACAGAGTAGTACGAGAATTCCAAGGTGCTCCGAGTCATGATCAGAAAGCCTGTTCCATATCTATAAGAGCAGGTGCTGCTGGTGCCCACCTGGCTCTGCTTTCCTGCTCCAGGGCACCCTACTCCAGCTGTTAATGACTCACAGCTGCACTAAGGCCAACAGGAGCCGCCTCACTCAGAAATAGCCCCGAGATTAAGCTGTCCCACGGGAGTGGCATTTAGTCAATGAACGATTGATAGGAGGGAGGAAAACTCAACCCCCTTACCTCAGTGTGAGACCTCTGCACACTGTTCATGCTCCAGTTTTCTCTGAAGGGGACCGACAGAAGCTAAATTTCAGCTCAACCCCCATTTTGCTCATCTTCTTTCCCCTTGACTTCCCCAAAGTTTTCTCCTGAAAGCACTCTCTTGTACAAGACAATCATTTACAACAGAATTCCCTTCTCAGGCTCCATTCTGGGAAACCTAACCTAAGACATCTATCTTATCTGAACTAGCTCGTGGGCGATCTGATTTGACCGAGTCTGGTCTCTGGCCACCAAAGAGTTTTCTTAGAATTCGTGTTTTAATGCCTCCCCTTTCTGACCTAGATATCTCTAATGGTTATCATTAAGTTCATTTTGTATTTCCTTTTTTCTATAATGTATCAGTAGGGCAACATTAGTAGTATATAGGTATATGTATAGCCACCTGGGGCCAGGGTGGGGTTGCTTTAAGCATCTCAATTTCTCTGGCCTCACCAAAGGACCCCTGGGCCCCTTAGCCTGGCACTACTCTAGTGTGGTTAAGAGACTACAGACTGAGGAGTAGGAAGTTGCTGCTCTTGATTTTTTTTATATATGCATAGGGCTTACGGTTAAAAGGGGGAAGTTACATTTAAAACTGTACTTGCACAGATAGAATGATGTTTTTTGCTTAGATTAGTTGTGTACTTGGAGTGACCGGCATGCCACATAATTTCTATGAACTAGTCCCTCCTCTCTCCATTCATCCTTTGGTGTATCAAAAGACTTAATTCTCTTTGTATTAAAACTCAAATATTCCCTATTCTTTATTATTTTATTCAAATAACCTAACTCAAACTGCTTCCTATTCTAGTAACTCATCTCTCATTTATCCAGAGTTGAGTCAGGTAACACCCTCTGGAGAGGACAACCAGTGTCCGAGACCAAGCTGGGCATCTTTTCTTCCCTTGGGGGGAGTTTCTTCCCCATTCTAAATGCTGTAAGTAGTTGATAACAGCTCTCATCCCTTGCTCATTCAACCCCCAGTCATGGAAGCCAGTCATCTGCCCAGTCCTTTGTAGTCACTCTTTCACACAGAAGGCACAGTGAGCTTCCATGGCTACAGAATAACTGTGCCCTCAATTCTCCTGAAACCCATTCTAATGGCCCTACATTGTCATGGCGGGCATGCACAAAAGGCTCTCACTGAGCACTTTCTACACAAAACAGCGTTCCCTTCCATTCCCAGCCTGAATCTGGCATATGTCTCCTCTGCCCTCAAATCCCTTATTGCTCTTGTCATTTTGGTCCTGAGTGATTTGGGCACATAATTCTCTCCTCTTAATTGAGAGCACCTTATGACAGGACGTATATCTTAGCCATATTTATATTCTCAACACTCAGCACACTTGGTTCTCAGCAGATGCTACATGTATAAATAACGGACATATGAATGCATGAATGAATGAGTTGACTTCTTGACCTTTTCTCCACAAATAGTTAAAAAAATAATTGATCGTTGCCTCTTCCAAATCATAACGTATTTAAAAATGAGAATTTCCAAATGAGTTGTTACTTTTCTTTCCCTAGCATGAAAATCTCAGCTATTTATGTGAAGTGTAAACCCCAATAGAATTGGCAACTTATTCTCTTTAAATGCACCCACTTATGCAGGCTCGTTAGCCTTCTCACTGCGTTCACCCTGGTAAGGGAGGGTAGGAGGAGCAAGCACTATGTTAAGGCTGGGGAAGCATCACTAAATTTTCAAGTAATAATCATAAATTACTGCAACTCTGGGATTTGGAAATTAATGGTGGTGGGGGGGCGGTTAAACATGGATTGCGTCCGTTAGTGCAGGGTAGGCTTTTTATTGCCATTTTCCACCCTTCTTCTGAGAATGCCTATCATTTAGGGGCATCATAATTAGATTCCACTGAAAATGAGGAGAATAAAAAAGAGTTTCAGAAACCAGAGCAGCATCCTCTGCGGACGACTGTTTATAATATTTTTCTACAGACAGTGCTTTTTCAGGATTATTTACATGATTTTTTCCTATGACATCAGATTCTGTCGCATTTGGGTTCTTGATGTAAGCCAAAAAGGGTTGGTGAAGCAATCTATTTTCCTTGACATTTCAGACCAATAATAAATTTACTGGATAAAATCCAAAAAATCGGAACAAAGATGTGCTTTGTTGCTCACAAATTGAAATGTGGTGTAAGTGGTTCCTGCTGAAGTGAAAGTAAGCCCAAAAGAGGAGCCTCTAATAGGCGCAACGTCTCTGGAGTTAGATTTTAAAGTCTCTCTCCTATACTGTGAGCTGGTATCTCAGCTGGGAGCTGGGGAAATGGAACCCTCCATCCTTATCACACACTCAGCAGCCTTTTTGTCCCACTTTTATTGTTCACTTCTTGTATTTTTTAATTTATAACATGTCTATCCCACCCACTAACTTGTTAGCTCCTTGGAGGGCAGAAGTCAAGCCTATTTTACATGTACGCACATTTTTGAGGCCTTGGTTTGTTAGCTGTATGAGAGATTCATCATGTTCTAATTTAAAATATACACAGTGCATACAAATGGTTAGTTATGCTACACTGGCCCCTACTCAGGTCCTGAAACACAGAGTGCAAGACAGCACATCTCCTCTTCTTTGTGGTGAGCTCTGTATTAATTTTCTCTTGCTGCATAACTCATTACCACCAACGTAGTGGCTTACAACAACACAAAATTATTACCCCACAGTTTCCGTGGCTCAGGAGTCTGGCACAGCGTCACTTTCCTGGGATATTTCATGAGGGCATGCTCTTTAGGAACTAACCCAGTTTTCTGTGCCTATCTATCACTGGCCTGAGCTCTGGAACATTTTAGACCCAGGCATTTCTTTTGACTGATGCTTCATGGTCAGAAATGCAAACCAAATTTCAACTTATACAAATTACTGAATTTAAAAAATAGCTAAAAGAACAATAATTTCCATTTTTTGAGCAAGTACTCTCTTCCAGGTTCTGTGCTAAGCATTTTATATACATTATACCTTTATGTAAGATGAGAAAACTGAGGAAGAAAGAGGTTTCATTATTTGCCTAAGTCACATAGCTAGAAATGATTAGAGTCCGAATTCAAGTCTGAGGCTCTCTAGAACCAAATTCTGCTCTAGTGCCATTCTTTATCTCTTCTGATGACTTTTCCATCTTGCTTAATATCAAGAGACCTATTCCATCCTTTTCCACAGTCATTCCTTAGATTCTTAGATATACAATCAGATTAGCTCCTGATAACTTGGCAAATCAAAGTTGGATGCATTGATTTATATCCTTTTCATTCATGAATAGTGTTATTTGGCAAGTTAAAAATATTTAAGTTTTTCATTAATTTTTTTGTGTGTGTGTGAGGAAGATTAACCCTGAGCTAACATCCATTGCCAATCCTCCTCTTTTGACTGAGGAAGATTGGCCCTGGGCTAACATCTGTGCCATTTTCCTCTACTTTATATGGGACGCCACCACAACATGGCTTGACAAGCGGTGCATCGGTCCGGGCCCAGGATCCGAACCCGTGAACCCTGGGCCTGCAAAGTGGACCATGCGAACTTAATCACTATGCCACGGGGCTGGGCCCGCTTTTCATTATTTTTATGCATAAGCATATTTAAATACTCAGAACTTGAAATTAGCTTTTAATTTGACATTGCCATTGAAAATGTATAGTATTCATTTTCTTATATATATATAAAGTAATGAAGATGATTTATTGCATATATATGTATACACTCACTACCATCATCATCACTAGCATGTGGAAGTTCTACTCTGTGTCTGATACAGTGCTAGCTTTTACATAAATTATCTCATTTAAGATTCCAATTTTCAAAATAAAAATAAATTTTCAAAATAAATATTAATGAGGCTCATTTTATTGATGAAGAAACTGAGACTCAGAAAGATTAAATAACTTGCTGAAAGTCCTATCACTAGTAAGTATTAGGGCTGGAATTTGAACTTTTTCTACTTCTTTCAAATACGTCATGCTATCTTCCCAAAAAACACACATTAGTGATCTGCAGAGCAGGGACAATGTTTTATACTTCAGTATTTTTCCCAGTGCTTAGCATGGTGTTCTGTAAAGCTTAGGTGACCAAGCAATACTTGTTGATTGAAGCTTAGAGGCTGAAACTTCATAGCAATTAATCTTGACGAGAAAGAAAACTAGAGACTACAGAATGTTCATATTTTATATTTCCACAAAGGGTGTCTTGAAAAAAGTTGCGGAATTCATCCCAGCAAAGATCATAAGCATTATGTTGGCAACACCAACTACCAGTGTTGTCTTTGAGGAATGATAATAAAAACTTGCATTTGTAAAACTCTTTAAAATTTCTGACATGTTTTCACAACTGTCTTCAATCAAGGAATGGTTCTCATCAATAAAATCATAACTTCGCCTCCCTACAATATCATGCTAATGAACAAGAAGAAACGATCACCTTAAACTGGAAAATATTAACATAAATACACTAGTTTAGAAAAATTCAACCAACAACAGAATATAGTTCACCTAGTTGCTGTAACGTTTTGAAAGAATCAACTTGGAAGTCCTCCAGCTTAGCTATGCAGGCATATTTGGGTGCAGTGAGCTGTTTCTAGCAAGCAATTTCAATAATGCAAGAGTATAAACTACTTCAGAATTACATTAAAAACAGCATTTTCAATCTTGTATTGCAATTATACATTGAATGCAGAATCAAATCAGAATGTAGAAATCCCAAAGATTGCTGGCAGGAATAAAAAAGGGACCTGATTCTCTAAACAAGGGCACAATTTCCCAGCAGCTGGCTTGGCTGCCCCAGCAGCCACTGAGTGAAGTTCTTGCCACACAGGCAAGTTCCACAGACATCAGCTGTGAGCAACCCATTCATAGAAAGACTCTGGCACTGAATATGTCCATTAGTTCTGCCTTTTTTTTCTTACTCTTAGAATTAACTCACAATGCAATGTAGTGGAGCATGGGCGGCAACAGTGATGATGTGGCCAATACCATGGGTATTAAAAGCGATCAGTCTGGATTCAAGTCAGAGATGTGGCACCTAAGGAGCTCAGGGAAATGACTTAACATCTGTGGGCTTGGCCTCCTCCTCTATACAAGGGGGAGAGTAGACCAGCTACCTCTTAGGATTATTGTGAGGACAAAAAGACATAATGGGTGGAAAGATCTTATATCAGTGCTTGGAAGCATAATTTCTCAGCAAATATTAATTGCTCTTAGAGCTGACTTCCAGAATGATGGTGTGAGGAGTTTCATAGAGCTCCCCAGAGAAACAATAATAACTGGTGAAAACTATTTTTAAAAAATTAAAATCTCCGGAAATAGTCCTAAAGGCATACAGAACGTGAAGAAACATTTGTTCATGTAAATCTACTAGATCAGAGTAAAAACAGCAAGAGTATGTCATTTGACCCACTACCAGCTTCTTCCTCCCCCACCCCTCCCCAGTTCAACATGATGAAAGCTCCACTCTGGACATGTCGAGCCAAGAACTCGAGGTTCTCCCTCACCCCAGTTCAGAATCCAGGGCTGTGGTTTCTCCATGGGAAAGGTAGGCTACCAGTATATCTCAGCTCCCTAGTTATGTGTGACAGAGGCTACATAAATGATAAGCAGCTGTAGCCAAGAGGTCAGAGACTCCCTTCCCACACCCAGCCCCAGTGCAGGGGGAGACTCTACTCCAGGCACAGCAGGGCAACAGTAGGCCTGAACCTGTCCACTTTGTTCAGAGCGTGGAGGTTCCACACCAGGAGCAGCAAGCCTAGAAGACCAGAGATGATGCCCCCACCCAGTGCTCTGCTCTTAAAACAGGGGTGTCATCCTGAGAGAAGCCACTGTCCCTGTGCCTGGCTACAGAGAGTGACACAGAAATTTTGCCCAAGGAAATGGGCAGTCTGTAAAAGCAGAGTGCTGTGAAGCTCGATTCAAGGACACTAACTTTATTTTTGCAAGACAGTAGTGACATTTAAGCCTAGGGACATTGTTAAAAAACATAGAGATTTTGGAGATCCAGCCCGGTGGCACAAGCGGTTAAGTGCGCGCGCTCTGCTGCGGCTGCCCAGGGTTTGCCGGTTCAGATCCTGGGCACGCACCGATGCACCACTTGGTAAGCCATGCTGTGGCGGCATCCCATATAAAGTGGAGGAAGATGGTCATGGATGTTAGCTCAGGGCCACTCTTCCTCAAGAAAAAACGGGAGGATTGGCATCGGACGTTAGCTCAGGGCTAGTCCTCCTCACAAAACAAACAAACAAACAAAAAAACACATACAGATTTTTAGTGATAAGCAATTGAGAGTAGGCTGGTAGCCCTATGAGAGCAACAAGCTAAACCACACACTAACTAGCAGTTTACTGGAAAGTACCAGAGAAAGAGACAGCCAAGTAGAGCTCTTCTGAAGTCAGAATAAACCTCAAAGACTGGCCTCAAAAACTACCTCCGCAAAATTATCCTGAGTTTAATTAGATTAGGTTGAGGAGCAAATTATGCCCCAGCACACTGCTGTAAACAGGAAAGCAAGTGGCCAGCGATTAGTGGAGGCTAAGAACTGGGTGTGATACCAACAGAGGCAGACAGTGTACGAGAAAGATGAGAGAAAGAGACAGTAAAAGGAATTCCTCTTACAACCTGTCACGCCAGGCTGCGCTCTCTAAGGAGTGACATTAGAGGTATCACCCTTCAGGGGAAAAGACCTCATTGAAAGAGTTTGGCCAAGTCAATAAAAAAAAAAATCAACCAAACAAGTAAACAACAGCAACATACTTTGGAGGAAGATCAGTATCTAGAGTTGTCACAATGTATTATCTAGCATTTTTAGTTTCCAGCAAAAATTTCTAAGATATGCAAAGAAACAGGAAAGTGTTCTTCATCCAAAGGAAAAAGAAGCAGGCAACATAAAATAGTTTTGAAAGGGCCCAGATGTCAGACATAGAACACAAGGACTTCAAAGACACCATACTAAATATGTTCAAAGGACTAAAGGAAACCAGACTTAAGAAAGTAAAGGACGAGCTCTCAAAAAACAGAGAATATCAATAAAGAGATAGATATTATAAAAAAGACCCAAATGGGAATTTTGGAGCTGAAAAGTACAATAATAAAATAAAGTAACAAGAGAGGATCCACAGTACATTTGACATGGCACCAAAAAAGGATCATTTATACATCCACCCAACAATAGGAACACGGTCCTCCCAAGTGCACATGGAATACTTTATGGGGTGGATCAGAACGTTAAGTCATAAAGCAAGCCCCAATAATACATCTATACTTGAAGAAAGTTTGATAGAGATTACGAAATCTGAAGAGCAGAGAAAAAAAATAAAGGAAAATTAACATAGATTCAAAAATATGGGACGCCATTAAGCAGAAAAACACACATGTAACGGAAGTGCCATAAAGACAAGAGAGGGGAGAAAAAGGAGCAGACACAATATCTTATGAAATAATGGCTGAATACTTCCTAAATTTGATGAAAAATATTAACCAACATATCCAAGTAGTTAATGAACTTCATGTAGTCTAAATGCAAAGAGATTACTACCTGGACACACCACAGTAAAAAATGTTGAAAATCAAGACAAAACAAATAAGCTTGAAAGCAGTAAGAGAAAACTGGTGCATCACACACAAGGAAACCCCCATCAGAAAAACTTCTGCCTTTCATTAGACATAATGGAGGCTAGAAGGTAGTGAAATAGCATATTTAATATCTGAGAGGAAAAAAACAAGAAAACAAAACCCTGTAACCAACCCTTATCCCCATCAAAACTATTCTCCAACAATAAAGGTCATATGAAAATATTCCCAGATAAATAAAAACTGATAGAATTTTTGCTGCCAGGCCCACCTTAGAGAAACCTCTCAGAATCCATCCTTTCTAGTTGTGAATAGATAACACCTCCACCACTTATCACTCTTTATAAATAACTTATAAAAGTTATTTAATATCTCCAAGTCTCGGTTTCCTCCTCTGCAAAGTGAGGGCAAAGAATGATAACAATCTTCAAGGTCATTCTAAGAATTAAAAGAGGAAGTACATGTGAAATCTTTAGCACAGTACTTTGCACACAGTAAGCCCTCAGAAGTGGATCTATATCTCTAGACTGAAACATACATTGGTTGTTCTAGTTAATGTAGAATATCTGAATAAATGAAAAGGCCATTTTCCTCTTTTCTTCCTTCTACTTTTTTCTATCTAACTATGAAAGAGCTAGAAAGGCTGGTGCTTAGAACAAAAAGGAGCTGTGGCTTAATCTTGGAGGTCAGCTCTTGTAAGTGGTAATCTAAGAAAAAAAAAAAATCTGGAAAGTAAGTGGAGATTGAAGGCCCACTCCATCATTTCTAACGGGGTGCTGACCATCTGTGGATCTCTGTGAAAGACTGGACATTAAAGGCTACTACCTTAGCAGCAGCATGAGGTCATACCACGGCTGAGCTTGTGATCAGAAGAGGACCCAGGTGAAGGATTTATCTGAGCACCTGTCCAAAGAAACAGGGCCCAACAGACAGTGGACAACCAGCAATTCACAGGAGTATTGTGTAGCAGGGAGAGCACAGTAACGATAGTGACTGCTAAGGACTAAAAACTGGCTCCTCTTCTATTTTTCCAGGATAGTATTCCCCAGAGGTTTTATGTAAACACATGGTTCAGGAAACCCTAAAATTGTCTCTACTGAATGAAGAAATATGATGTTTCCGTGTCTGGATTTCACCAAGCAAATTCCTACCTGATAATTAAGTGGTCTTCACTAGTGGCTTCCCTCTCTGTCCCATTGTCTGCATTGAAGATCTATCATGTCTGGTCCTGACCAGGGAATGTGTCAATTCCCCTCTCTTTGAAGAATGGATGTATATAGTTGTCCGCTAACATGAAACACCACCCCAATGAGAACAAGAGGTTTCAACATTCAGATCATCCTCTCCCTTTCTCACAATCATCCCTTTCCTCCCTCTCCATTTCCTACCCCCTAAAGCATCTACCTTTTTTCCTAGAATTACAGTATTTTTCTTAGTAATTATAAGCACACCTAAAAATTTCAGGACTTGTAATGTGGGTCAAAACTCATAGACATTCTCTCCCCTGTTTCAGAACAGGAAAGAGAAGGCAGCACACTGGTAGATTTCCACATTAGGTGGCAGTTAGTTTAGTAAACATTTCCTTAAGTCGACTCTGAGAAAAGACTCTCCTTCTTACCTTGAATTATTTTATAACATCCATTCTTTTAACTTCACCTTGACTTATGTCTTGCTAAATAGATTTTTCTCAATTCCTGAGACCTCAGCTGCAGCATTTAAGAGGAAAAACAGCCAATAAGCAATCTTTTACCTTGTCAACATTTTTCTTCTCATTATTCCCCTAACATGCCACACATATTTTATTCTTCATACTTCTGCTTATGTGATTTTTCTTGTTGGAAAGGCCCTCTCTTCCTTAGGCTTACACAAATCTTACCCAAAATAAAAAAATAATCTCACAAACCCTCCTTATACGACCACCCTAGAAGTCATGGGTTTCACGCTCTCTAAACACCTACTACTAGTGTAATATATTCTGTATTGTCTTTTACTAAAAGAACATAAACTGTCTCTAGTATATAGTACAACAAGATGGATTTTTTTCAAACTGAGGAGATTACTGTGAAATAAAGACAAAATTAAGAAAATTTGGTTTCCAAGTAGCATGGAATAATTTGTGGGAGATCAATACTATCACCAAAACCAACTAGTAAAGCTGAATAAAATATAAAAATCATATGGTTAAAGGCATCCAGAAATTGCTTAAGAAACTAAAGAGAGAAGCCAAGATTCTGATAGAGAACCATGGGAAGGTGACCAGAACTTGATGCTGCTTTTTCCCAGGACATGTATCAATTCTGGGCTCGTGGCAAGAGGATGAAAATCTGAGCCTTGCCCAGAAAGAGCTTTGAGAATCTCGAGTGACTGGAGAGACAAAATTGGAGACTAGAGGGAACCTAACCAGGTTTCTTTTCAAAATATTTTCCAAGTTTGAAGCTATGTGGTATGAAGTCTAAAAACCTTTGAAAAACAAAGTTGAAAATTGCACCATTGAAGAGAAAAGAAAGAATTCGGGACGTGCCACCAGAAAAGGCAGTGTGGACACACAAGGCTCAGCTGAAAGCCGTGGATGGCTCGCTCCAGGAGGGGGTTAGACCAGTAACAGATGGATCACATCACAACCTGAGTGAACTGTGGTCATTACCTCTCACTCTCTGCGCCTAGCAGAGAAGAGGGTGAACGTCTTCTGGAAGAAAGTAACATCACTTGTCACATCTTCAAAATTTATGCACAGTATTGAGCATTCAGTCAAAACATACTAAACACAGAGATTTAGAAAAGGGAAACTACTTGAAAATAGCATGAGACACTTGGGGCACAGTTAAAACATCTAACCTGTGAGTGTTGGACGTCCAGAGACATAGGAGAGAGAGAAGGGGGCAGAAGTAATATTAGAAGAGTTAATGGTGAAGAATTTCCAAAATTATTAAGGACAGCAAATCACAGATCTAGGAAGCTCTTTGAGCCCTAAAAATCAACAAAAAAATTATCTAAGCACGTGTTTAAAAATATTGCTGAAATTTAAAAAAATACACAAACAAATGCATACAGGAGAGAGAGAATCATAAAGGCACTCAGATAAAATAAACATATTACCTTCAAAGAAGTTATGTTAAAACTGACAGCAACAGAAACAATGGAAACTAGGGTATAATATTTTTAAAGAAATAATCCTGTTTAGTTGCTGTGAAAAAGCCCAGTATCACAGCTTAACACTATCATTTCACAGAACCTTCCAAGTTTCCTTGTGATTAAGGGTTCATGTTCCAAACCAGGTGTGAAAGCAAGGTAATAAAGGAAAAAATAGGTCTAAAAGTATGTTTTTTATTTAGCTGTTTCTTAAAATGAGTGATTCTATATATTTTTCCTGTTGCCATTCTTCCCACCCCCGCCTTATCTTAAATTACACAGAAAATTGAATTAAAATGCCATTTACTTTAATAAACGAGAACATAACATAGGTGTAATTAGTCAATTCCATGTACAAAAATGCCATTTTTCTCCGTTTTCTATTTCTGATTATGCCTAGCTCTGGAATTCTCTTTCTAGTTGATGAAAGGAGGTGTGGGACAACAAATTTGTCAGTTTCTTCCACTTTTAAAACTATGACTTTCCAACGAGCTTAATCTCTTCAGAAAATTCAAACTTCAAATGCGTTATTAGTGCTACTTCCTTTCTCTCAGGTTTTCTCTCCTCATCTGCATCTTTTCGGGGGTGGTATCTGTGTAAAAGTTACCTCTCTGGTATGTGCTCATGACTGCGGTGGGGAGGCATGCCTGGTTTCTGCTAATGTGGAGAGGTCTGGTCTTGTCCATGGATGCCTTTGTTGGTATTTGCCAAAGCATGGCTAGTCCCCTTATCTTTTGGAGCTGACAAGCACTGCCAAAATTCCTACCATGAACCCTACTCTGTGGCCAACTCACGCTGCTCTTCTTCCTCTGGTGAGCCCCACCCCCAGTCCTCTCAGCACCTCTGTACCCTCCTAGCAGGGCACACGGGACTCCTGAGGCTCCTGCACATGGCTTGATGGCCATAGCCAAGCAGGGAGTGCTCCCAGCCTTTCTGTGTAGACCCCTCCCTCCACCCTTGCTTCTCCACTGCTCCTGAGCTCTGCTGGATGTGTCGGGAGTAGCTGGATGTGTATCCAGCAGCAGTTGGATGTGACAGGATATTCTTAGACTTTCTCTTCCCTTAGAACGAGTTTTATCACCTCATTGTCCACTTTATTTATTTATTTATTTATTTTTTTGTGAAGAGATCAGCCCGGTGCTAACATCTGCCAATCCTCCTCTTTTTTTTTTTTTTTTTTGCTGAGGAAGACTGGCCCTGGACTAACATCTGTGCCCATTTTCCTCCACTTTATATGGGACACCACCACAGCATGGCTTTCCAAGCAGTGTGTCGGTACGTGCCCGGGATCTGAACCTGCGAACCCCGGGCCGCCGCAGCGGAGCGCAGGCACTTAACCGCTTGCGCCACTGGGCCGGTCCTCATTCTCCACTTTAGCTAAGACCCAGAGCATTGGAAATCATGGGTTCCTTTTACTATCTCATGTAGTATCCTCTCCAGAGCTTCCTCCCTTGTGAGTCATCTTTCTTCATCAGCTGTGGAAAGCTTTATACTTGTTCTTTCTATCTGGTGGGAGCTTCCTTTAGTTAATATGCTCTGCTCTCACTAAACAATGGTTCAGTGTAAAAATATATGATTCCAATTTTCCAGAAGCAGATTTATATTCCTGTAAAGAGATGATTTGGAAATTAATAAAATCCTTATCACTAAAGAGAAAAAGGTTGACTTTTAGTATGACGGCCTCACCACAAACTCCTCTGATCATCGACAGCCTCCACGTTTACCCCTATTTTAGCGTTTATCACATCATTTTATAATTGTGTATCTATCCCTCTCCCCCTCTAAACTATCTGCTCTGAAAGGCATGGACAGAGTCACGTATAAATGAACAAAAGAACTCTAGCAGAAGAAAAGGGACAGGTCTGAACCCCTCAGTCCTACAATTATAAATGCAACAAAATATTTATGAGTAAGTAAAACATATATGAAGCAATAAGATAGTTTCCATTTTGTTCCTAGAAATGTTGGCTATGCTTGTACCCACAGAAGCCTAAGAAAACTCTGGATTTTAGAAATAAGTTTCTATGACTCTCTGTAACACTATTTTTCATGTCTCTCAGGAGCCAAAGAAGGAAACTGATATACTTAAGAAATATTTGTATCAGTAAAATATTACTAGTTTTACACATCATTAGAAAAAATAGCATGGTGTGATGAAGCAGATTCTTGACTAGGAGGCAGATGTTCCGAGTTCTGCTAGTGCCTTTAGTTTCTCAATATGTGCCTGATACTGGGCAAGTCATGAAAAGCTAGATCCTCAGTTCTATAACCCGCACACATCAAAACATTCATAGCGAGTTGCTACTACATTTAAATTCTTTGAGCCTCACTTTCAAAATCATTTAAGTAGAATGAAAAAAATGCTGCTTTGTAAAATTAGTGTAAGAATTAAATGAGAATATACTTAGGAAAATGTGTCATACAGTGTAAAAAAAAGATAATAAAAGCTCACATTTATTAGGCACTTACTACGAGCCAGGCACTGTTCTAAGAATTTCACATGTATTACCTTAATTCTCACGACAACCCTCACAGCAATCCAAATACGATTAGTCCTTATTATAGTAACCCCTCCCTCTATTGGAAGTGTCGTATATAGCTTTTCAGGTCCTCTCAGCCTCTCAACTGTGTCTTGGACCACTGGCTGTTTGCCCCATCTCAGCTGCTACCATGCCTAGTTCCACCCATGCTCACGTGGTTCTGCTCCCTGCAGCTGATCAGCCACATGCCCTGCCAGACTCTGGATTCAGATGAAGGGCCAGACCACAGGTATGTGATCTGGCTGCCTAAGTGGTCAATTGCTCCCATCCCAGAGGAAACCACTCGTTGGTTTACTATCATGATATATTAATTTTGCCAGCTCTTTAATTTTATGTAGTGCTTTTTCGTCTGGCTTCTTTTTCTCAGAATAATATTTTGAAGATTCCCTTATAATATTTTGTGTTTTGGTAGTCTATTCCTTTTTAATGCTTAGTGCTATTTCATTGTACAAATGTACTACAATTAGTTTACCTCATCTCTTGTTTACTTTGAATAGCATTACTTATTCACTTCATTTTTATTAACAATCATCTGATTGGTTGGGCACTAGGCCAACTTGTCTCTCTATTAATTGGATCAAAAGTGGTGGTTAACAATGTACTCTAGAAAATAAATTTACAATGGAACTTACCAGCATGTGTTCTGCAGAAAACAAAGTCCTATGAATTGATTTTTTACAAAGAAGTTTTCATTATCAAATAAAGTTTGAAAACTGCAACTCTCTCTCTCTCACAAGCACATCAGCTTATTACAAGCATTGAAATATCCTGTAGTCAAAGAACCTTGTTTACCTGTCTGAACCCAGATTTCCAAACTTTATTAAACTTAGAATTCCCTCTTTTTTCAGGCTACATTAAAATTTTGGAAATGTGGGTCTACATATAATTCTGTATCTGTATATATTTATGCACACACCAACACACAATACTATACTAATACCAACACACAACTTCCACAGGTACACACTGAGTGGATTACGGGGGAAATTATCAGATTAATTTAATGGAACAATATTCTGCCTCAAGTCTAATGCTTCATGGGAAAGAGTTCTCCTGGACATGTGGAAAGGAAACTCACAGGAAATACGCATTGCGAAGTCACCTAATAATCTCATCTTTAGTATGAGGCACAGAGAGGGCAGAGATTTTTCCCAAAGCTACATAAAAATTAATGGCAGAAAGTTAGAATTTTTTCCAATGATCCACTCTATCTTATCTATTTATATGTAATTCTAAACACTTTTGGTAATAAATATACATGTGGATATAGGGGGATCATCTTAAGTAGGACAGGCTGCACATCCCTCAGAGGTACTGGTAGTACGTGTATAGCATTTCAATAAGAAAGACCCTAGCTTTCCCAGGTATGAGCATCTGTAATAATTTCAGTGTAATATTCTCCAGAAGCCCCCAGAAGCAAAGAGTTCAGATGTGGCAACGATTTAGTGTTGCCATTTACTGGAAATATGCAGCATAAACATAAAGGAGTCTGGAAACTGATGGCTTTGGTAAGAAAGTGATTCAGATGTTCCACTGTGAAGTCCAGGCCAGGTAGGGAGGAAAGTCTGACCAAGGGAGAGCTGGCAAGCTGAGAAAATATGGAATGGTTAACTATTAAAGGAATGAAGGAAATAGAGGACTGCATCAAGTGGAAGAAAAAGTCTGTTGGAGAGACCTAGAAGGACAGGGGGTTTTGTTCAACTTTAAAGTATAAAATCTTGAAATTTCGTAGGTGGAAGATGGCCCAAAGATGATCAAGTTTAGGATTTTTCTGGTTGAAATGGGATGGAGTCAGCGGTCAGTGGAGTGAGTTAGAGAAGAAACTGTGAGCTGGGGTGTTAAACAGGTTATCCACATAGAGTTTTAAGAACATTCAAGAAGATGGAAATACTTGAGTAAGAAAAAACCACATGTTAGGCAGCAAAGTATATCCATAGAAGAAGCAATACGGAGGAATAAAAGTAGTAGAACATGGCAGCACTGGCCTCACAGGAAGAGGGGAGGAGGAGTATCGTTCTGGAAGCCAGACTGAAGCAGAAGGCACGCGGACTGAGGGAGGATGAGTGGCTTCTCCTGAAATGTGTGCAAAGGGGAATATAGGATTTGCAGAGAGGGAGTCAGATTTTGGTTAGAGCAAAAGGGAAAGTAGACCTTCTATCACCAGATTAAAATAGGGGTGTTTGCCTCGTAGAGGGTTCCAGAGTAGAAACGGATGGGAAGGAGAGGAGGAGGGGGAGGTCCCTTAGACAAGAGGAAGTACAGAGAAGCACTGGGAGGGGCAGTTAGAGGAGGACAGATGGTCAGCAGGAGGCAGTACTGTGGCTATCAGCAGAGGCTCTGGAGTTAATCCATCTTGGTTTAGATCCTAGTTCCACCGAGTCACTAAGTGTGTGTCCTTGGGAAAATTGCTAAACTATCTAAGCCTGTTTCCTTATCTGTCAAATGGGAAAAATTGAATGAGATAATATATGTACAATTTTTCTACATATGCCTCAGACATAATAAGCACTCGATTAAGTTATGAATACATGTACTTTATAACTTCAGGAGACCAAGGTTGTCAGGCGTGTGAAGCACAGCAGAATTAGCTACTCTAAAGGTTCAAGGTTTCAGAAAGACTTCTGTTGTAGAGTTGTATAGGTCCAAGCTAAGACCCACTGAAGAAGAGTAAGAAGCCGGATGGAATTTTGCTTGGTGATACAGGCACTTTGCTTATTACACTAACGATGTAATCACAATTTCAGTGTAGGGTGTTAGAGAGTGTGGTATAACAGAGACTGCAGACACATTAGCTGCGGTAGGTCTATTAGAGAGGAGATAGGGAAGTATAGGAGCAAAGAGAAGGAATGACCGATTCTACCTAGGTAAGAAGTCAGAGAATGCTCTGCAGAGAGCACATTACTGAAGCTGAGTCAGTTATAAAGATGGAGTAGGCAGAGAGAGGGAAAAGCATGTGCAAAGGCATTCAGTCGTGAAAGGCATAGAGTATTCCATTGAGAACAGCAAGAAGGTCAATATGGTGAAACCCTGAGGCAGAGGAGCATGAAATGAAGCTGGGAAAGTGGGCTGATTCTAAAGAGCAAGTAACAAGAAACCAAACAAGTTGAATGAGTAGTTTCGGATCAGTAAGAGACATAAGCTGCGTAGGAAAGACATTACACACTAGGTTCTCCAGAGGAAGGATGTTCCTGAAGGAAGAAACAAGGAATTCTGAGCAGACAAAAGCCATAGATATAATAGATGCGATCACTGTGTAATAGATACAATGTCCATAAGCATTCAAAGAAGGCTATCTCTAGAGAGGAACATAACTTGCAAATCACTCTCTCACTCAGATCAGGGCCTGAATTTCATGGACAATTCATTTCTCAATCTGATTCTTCTTTAACTTTTAACAATTCACTAAATTAATTCACACTAAAGTGTCAATAACATATAAAAATTTACCAAGCCCAATCCTTCATTTAAAGATAAGAAGAATGAAGTTCAGAAAAGCTTAAGTGAGTGCCTGGAACAAGATTCAATACTGGTTAGTGGCAGAGTTAGAACTTGAATTCTGGCATTCTGAATGTTAGTGCAGGGAGCTTTCCACAAGACCACATTGACACTCAGTAAAACCCTTCCTCCTGAGATCTGTGATGTGGTATGTATGTGTATAAGGGCTGGCATGCAGATAAGGCTGGGTGGAGAAAGGGGATAAAGGAGAGCAACTGAAGAGCCAGGAAGAGGAGGACAGACATGGCAGAGTAGGGGATGTATTGAAAGCCAGTGTCATATCCTGGAGTAGAGCGTACCTCTATGTGCTGTGACTATGGCTCCTGGTAAAGGTACCCTAGACTTTTCAGTTCAAACAATTATGACTGAGACTCTCACGAGAATTTTCCTTTCTTTTGTTTTCTTTTTAGATTTTTATATGAAAATATTTAACATAGGTCAATAGTAAGATTCTCCTACAAGGAGTTGTGAAAAGTTATGAACCTGAGAGTTAAAATGTAGAATCAATGTATAATGTCAGAGATCTGAGACAGGCAGAAACATCTTAAACAGATAGAAAGACTCAAAGGACTTGACCCATGGGATTATTTCTCTCTAGAAGAATGTGTCAATTAGGAAGCAGCTCACCCCCAAGGAAGGGCAGAGAAGAAGAGCTGGAGAGGCAAACCTTGGAGGAACCTGTCCTCTCCCATCCACCGTGAAGGAGTGTGTTGATACAAACCCCCAATATGCCAGTCCCTGTGGCAAACTGATCTCTGTTGTGGAGAGGGTTTCATGAAGACGTTGGAAGTTATGCCTGGTGCTACTGAACACAAAACAGTATAACTCGTTCACTGACCTGACCGTCTACCATGCTTAGCAGGCAAGCTAAGGTTGTAATTTGGCTTCCCATGAAGATTTGCTTAGTTGGAAACTGAACTGGCCATACTGATGCAAACGTGCCCAGCTTTTTGACAGTTATATTTCTCATGGTAAATCGATAAGATAGCCTTTGCGTTTTACATCACTCACCCTGAGCTTGATTTGTGGGAATTTATTCCAAAAAGACAGACATGTTCTCAATATGCTAACAAAATTGTGTCTCTGAGCTGCCAAGGCTGAAGGCCAGCCTGTGGACCATGGCGAATTCTCCAAGCCAAGGACATCTTGTGTGCCCCTTGGCAGCAGCCAGCTTTTTCCTTGAGGCCCTTGAGCTTTCTGTGTCCTTAGCTTCAAACCTTTACTATCTCCTATCCAGAAATATATGCTTAAAGCAATCAAAAAATTTCATTCACCTTCCCAGGCAAAGGCAAAATTCTCTTAGTAGGGTTCTTTTTTTCCCCAAGCCCAGGAAAATGCTAAATAATGATCATTATCAATTTATTTAGTAAACACTGTATCTAAAAGTTTTCCTCTGTGTTTCAAAGCAGATAAAATAAGCTCATCTATGCTAATATCCACCTTCTTGACACTCAGTAAATTTTTCCTAATGCATTAATTATGACTCCAGATAGACCAATGATTATTTCATATATTCTAATTAGGAATCACTTTAGTCAGTCAGCCACACACATCAGTAAACAAGTGGAATGAAATCCCCAGGGAGGCGATAAAAAGACAATGATTTCCTTTCCGCTACAGCTTGGAGAATTCACCCCACAATCAAGGTAATTAGAGAAGAAAATGAAGAATTAGAAAACATAGTTGCAAGTGTGAACACTTGGCAAGGCATGTTTCTTTGCAAGGATGAAATGAAAATGGGCCTCTTCATTGCTAATCATATATGGGCAAATATATTAGCTAGCATGGTCTCCTTTCAGAAGTATGCAAAAATACAACCAAATTAGTTGCATTTGTAGGAGGACAAATTGGAATCTAATCATCTCGTTTCAATGCTAGATTCCCAGAAGGGAGAAAGATGAAAACTACTCAGCACGTTTCTAATTATTTATTCTTTTATTATAGAGATTTATCCCCTCAAGATCAAGCTAACTGATATTAATTTTTGATGCTACAATTTGCAATAGGAGCCCTCATTCCAACTTTTGGTCCATGATCCAGTGATTAAAATAAGGAGCAGAGGTGGCAATGGGAAGAGGGAGAGTCATTAAGCTGGTTGATTTAACTACTGTCTGTATTTGGACCTCTCATTTATCATCCTATTTTAGCTGTCAAAGACATCGTCCAAAATTATTGTGTAGAGGGAAGAGGTATGCCTTTAAAATACATGTATTTGTTATATATATATTTTTCTTATCAAGTCGGAGTCACAAATGCAAGCTACATTCTTCCAGTACAGCTTTTAGACTTGTTTTGAGTTAATTTGCTCACTTGCCAGCTATAGTTACACAGCACCAGTAAACACAATCTCATAACTAACAAGGATCCACATTACTTAAGGTGAAATGCTCAGAGGTCCTTTAGTTCATATTAGGGGCTTGGAAGTAGAACATTTTAATTATCTGGAAAGTAGTCAAACAGCAAATCAAACATTAAAAAACCAAAAGCTTCTTTATAAAATCACAATTCAGCTTCTGGGCTTTCATAATAATTTGTTTCTCTGACCATGGAAAGCCTTTAGAAAAAGTCAGCTAGTCATGCTATTAGCCTTGATGGAGGAATAAAGTCTTGTACTCATGAACAACTGGCTGAAATAAGGGAGAAAGTTCCCAGCTTATTCAAATTAGTGTCAATCAGTTTAGACAGCTAATCAATAACTGCCCACTTATGTTGTTCAGCCAGCCATAAGACTCAGAAATAAGCCTTGTATCTATTTTAGTTTCACCGACACTTTACTAGGAATAAATTGTGGGTGGGGAAGTTGGGTTCTACTGGAAAACACCCCGGAAAAAAATTTGCCAGAAATTTTGTAAGCCTCGTGCATTTAGCTGTGGTTCTCCTGTTATGCTAACCTGGACTCATCATGAGAAGTTATGAAAAAAGAATTCAGGAGAATAATGTTTAAGGACATAAACTTTGATAATATATTTTGAAGGCTGAAAGACTTTTTTGTTTAAATATGTTTGCTAATGGATTATGGGTTTATGATACCATAATAAAATATGTTTCAAAAGCAGAGATCATTTCAAAAAGATCATAATCTTATTTTTAAAAATGGTGCATATTTAGACATAGGCCAATAATTTAATATTTAATTCAATAAAGTTATGAATATAAAAGTTATGGTAGCTCATGGATGATGTATTAAATGGTTATGACAAATGATAGTCTCCATATGGCAGTTAGACTGTTGTATGGTTCACTTCCTGCCCAATACTCAGTCCTGATTTTCAGATGTATGTTCCTCAAAAACCATTAGAGGAAACCATCTGGAAACTGAAATTCTCATTTACTCTTGAAAGGTCTATAGACATATGAGATTCCCAAAAAAAAGAAAGAGAGAGACAGCAACAGATATATTTACTGTACACTGAGTATCAGTGAAAAGGAAATACTAGAATAGATGTTGGAAAGGACAGGGAGCATCTAACTCAAGAACTTTTCTTTTATAAAAGAGGACACAGATTTTTTCCCAAGAACATCAGCTACTTAAAGGCAAAGCACGAATTTGAAGGAATGTTTTGGAGCTTCCAATTGAGCATTCATTCCACTGAATCCAGAAACCATATAATTTTTTCTGGCCCTATAATAGATAATTTCATTTTCCCTTAAACATTTTTGATATGCAAATAAATTAATGAAATAGGGAAGCACTGAAGCCTGGAATTAGGTTATCTCAAGCTTTGGGTCACTTGGAAACAACTGTTCACTTCGGGTGTGTAGATCTCTCTTCTCAGATTACTTATGTCATAATAACAGATATTGTAACATACCTTCATAGGACAAAATGCTGCCTGTATTCAACGAAATCCCATCACAACCACACTTAAGGAATTGCCCCAGCAAGCTTTCAGCTCAAATCTTCCAACAACCCCACTAGAAAGAAATAATTAACCACCGCCTTCAAGGGTGGAAGTCACTATCAGAAACATAATCTCTGATTGATTCCTTTCTTATCTGGTTAGACAAGAGACAGCCTTATATTCATCCAGCACATGTAGAAGTCTCCTTGGAAATAAAACAAAGCAGTCATAAAAATAAACTTTATTATATGCCCAAGGCCTTTTAAAAATAAAGACACGAGATGCTAAACAGGAAGAAATGGGTCCACTGCCACCTGGAAACAAGATGGAGGCCATTCCCATTTCAAAGCGGCAGCAGTGGACAGTGGCAAAGCATTCAGATCTGGGTGGAAACTGTGGCCACACTAATCTTACTACTTGAGCTTGCGTCTTGCCTGCCCCCTTACCAGCTGTGAGACTTAGCACAGGTGACATAATCTCAACCTCAGTTTTCTAATCTGTATAATGGAACCAATAACGGCACCTCTCGCTATTAGGGTTGCTGTGAGAGTTAAATGTGTTTAAAAAATAAATTACGGCGGCCGGCCCCATGGCCTAGTGGTTAAGTACAGCGCACCCCGCTTTGGTGGCCTGGGTTTGGTTCGGGTGAGGACCTACACCACTCGTTGGTGACCATGCTGTGGCGGCAACCACATACAAAAGAGAGGAAGATTGGCACAGATGGTAGTTCAGGGGAAATCTTCTTCAGCAAAAAAAAAGAAAGAAAGCAAAAGAAAAGAAAAAAATAAAAAGAAATAATGTAAATTGCGCACAGTAAACATTCAATAAATATATGCTGCTGTGACAATTATTATTATTAACTTCCTTTCTTCTCCGTACTGTCCCATCTTTAATCACTTAGAGAGGTCTGATCTTAGCAACAGCAGACTGAGACGTTGGCCAAAATTAATCTTCATATTTCAAAAAGAATTTAGGGATTGCAAAGATGCTGGTAAAAAATAGCAAGGCACTGGATTCAGCCGAAAGTACAGTTTTAGTTTTTCATTTTCAAATAACATTTGCACCCTTTAATTACATATTACAGTGAATCATGGAAAAGTTAAAAATATTATGGTACAAGACACAATTGTAAACCCAAATATAAAATTCCTTGGCTAAAATATCAATTCCAGGGTTAAAACTATAGGTTTGCTTTGGGCTTAAATAGAAAAACAACAGTTTATGGGGCGTCTTGCATTAAACAGAATCTGGTTTAAATCTTGCAACAATTTAATTCTAGTGCTACATTCATCTACAGACTCAAAAACCATTTGTGAACATGTACTATATCATTATCCTTGTTTTACGGACACTCCAAAGCATAGGCGGAGATTAATGTTTTCAGGCAACTAACCAAGCATTTCTTGGCCTGCTGCTGGGTACTGATTGAGTGTCCTAAGAGTGAAGGTATATCTTAAAATGTCTCATTTACTGCCATTTTCTAGAAAAATGCTGATTGAAGTAGAAAATGAGTGAGTCATACAAATTCAATTTAACAAACATTTGTAATACTATGCTAGTTGCACAGGGGGATACCAACATGATTGAAACAGGATGTCTTTCCTCAAAGAGAGTACAATTTTTCCAGAAAGATAATCATAATGATAAAGGGTAATGTATTTTGAGTGCTTACTAGGTGTCAAGCGTTATAGTAAGTTTTTTATATGTGTTGTCTCTATTTTTATAACCAGCTTATAGGTAGGTACAAATTTACCCCATTCATAGTAAGAAAACTGAGGATTAGGGAGGTTGAGAGGATTTCCCAAGGTGGTATTACGGAGCTTGGGGGGAGGCTATAACCCATCTGCCTCACCAAAGGTGGGCCTTCCTGGTTCTCTCTGTCGGTGGGGTTCTGAAATCCCCAATAGAATAGCCTTGACCCTCTGGGGACCAGACACTGGATTCCTTCAAGAGCTTAGCACTTACCCCCTCATATCCCCCTCTCCTTCCTTAGAGATCAGTATCTTGGTTCTCAACGGTCTCAATAACCTGCTCTCCTCCAGTGACCTCATCCTCCACTCTCTATTCAGCAACCACTGAACTTGAATCACTAACTGCTTGCTTTCCTAAGGGCTATTTCAAGCATCACATTCTCCAACCACCACCTCCTATCCTTCTCACCTACTGCCTCTACTCCAGACTCACAACAATTTTTCAACCCTATCTAAACACAATCCATTGACCCCCACCTTCTTCCTCCCTCCTTACCCAGCTTCAATTCCACTGTCCAGCCAAATCACCTTGTTCCCTCTCTCACTGATGTAGTTGCTTGGCAAAGCCTAAGCCTGGATATGTTCAGAGTTCCAGCTACATTGTGCCAGTGCCAAGGCATCTGAATTTGATGAAAGGAAAACGTAAAAATATTGACTGGCTTTATTTTATTTTTCCCAGTTTTGAGATATAATTGACATATAACTTTGTATTAGTTTAAGGTGTACAACATAATGATTTGGTATATGTATATATTGCAAAATGATTACCACAATCAGTTTAGTTAACATCCATCACCTCACATAGTTATAATTATTTTTCTTGTGATGAGATCCTTTAAGATCTACTCTCTTAGCAGCTTTGAAACATACAATACAGTATTGTCAACCACAGGCATCGTGCTGTACATTACATCCCTAGAACTTATTTATCTTATAGCTGGAAGTTTGTGCCTTTTGATCACCTTCACCCATCTCCCCCCTTCCCAACTCTGCCCTCCCCCTGCCTCTGGCAACCACCAATTTATTCTCTGTTTCTATGAGTTCAGTTTTTTTAGATTTCACATATAAGTGAAACCATACAGCATTTGTCTTTTTCTGTCTGACTTATTTCAGCATAATGCTCTCAAAGTTCATCCGTGTTACTGCAAGTGGCAGAACTTCCTTCTTTTTATGGCTGAATAATATTCCATAGCATATATATACCACATTTTCTTTATTCATTCATCCGTCGATAGACACTTAGGATATTTCCATGTCTTGGCTATGGTAAATAATGCTGCAATGAATATGGGGGTGCAGATATTTCTTCAAGATAGTGATTTCATCCCCTTCAGACATATAGCAAGTGAAGTGGAATTGCTGGATCACATGGTAGTTCTGTTTTTAGTTTTTTGAGGAACCTCCATACTGTTTTCCATAGTGGCTGCATCAACTTACATTCCCACCAACAGTGTACAAGGGTTTACTTTTCTCCACATTCTCTCTAACACTTTTTATCATTTTCTTTTTGATGATAGCAATTCTAACAGATGTGAGTTTATATCTCACTTCACCTTGTGTTTTTATTTGCATTTCCCTGATGATCAGTGATACTGAGCAAATTTTCAGGTACCTGTTGGCCATTCATGTATCTTCTTTGGAAAAATGCCTATTCAGTTCCTTTGCCCCTTTTTTAATTGAATTGTTTGGGGTTTTTGCTATTGAGTTCTTTATGTACTTTGGATATTAACCCCTTATCAGATATATGATTTGCAAATATTTTCTCTCATTCTGTAGGTTGCCTTTTCATTTTATTTTGTTTTTTTTCCTGTGCAGAAGCTTTTTAGTTTCATGTAGTCACGCTTGTTTATTTTCCTTTTGTTGTCTTTGCTTTTGGTGTCAAATCCAAAAAATCATTGCCAAGATCAAAGTCAAGGAGTTTACCATCTACGTTTTCTTCTAGGAGTTTTATAGTTTCAGGTCTTATATTCAATTCTTTAATCCACTTTGAGTTAATTTTTGTGTATGGTATAAGATAGGGGTCCAGTTTCATTCTTTTTGCATATCTGCCCAGTTTTCCCAACACCATTTATTGAAGAGACTATCATTTTCCCCCATGGTATATTCTTGTTTTCTTTCTTGTAAATTAATTGACCATATATGTGCAGGTTATTTGTAGGTTCTCTATTTGCTTTTCTTTCTCAAGATTGTTTTGGCCATTTCAGTCTTTTGTGGTTCCATACAAATTTTAGGATTGTTTTTCTGGCTTTATTTTAAATGCATAATCACTAATCTTTAAATGCAGTACCCTTAGTGCTGTGCAGGAATCAAACCAGAATTCCCTGGTTCAACAGTTTTCAAAATTTTCTGTCTCAAGACTCTTTTCTACTTCTAAAAATTATAAAATTAAGAATTTCTGTTTATGTGGGTTATATCCGTCAATATTTGTCAGATTAGAAATTAAAGCAGAGAAAGTTTAAAACATTTCTTAATATAGTTAAAAAATAAGTTCATTATGCTAACATAAATATTTTATGAGTAATAACATTATTTTGCAAAAGCAAAAAAAAATTGATGAGAAGAGTATCATTTTATATTTTTCAAATCTCTGCAATGTCTGGCTTAATAGAAGACAGCTGGATTCCCATGTCTGCTTCTGCACTGATCTGTTTCAATACTACATGTCATGTAGTCTTTGAAATATTCCAATGTATGGTCATAAGAGAATGAGAGTGGAAAAAGTAAATAACATTTTAGCATTATGATGAAAATAGTTCTGACCTCTCAGATCCACTTAACAGCTCTTGGGGCCTCCAGGAGCCCCCTAATCACAATTTGAAAACTGCTTCTGTAATCTATTCATTTCTTTACTCAGCTAGATAAATAAATTCCACTGTATTCTTTTCTCCTCAAACCTTCAAAACCTACTTTCCTCTCCTTGCGCATAATTGACATAACTGTAACATATTTCCTTGAAAGGTAGAAGCAATCAGAAGAGAATTTTTAGGCATTCCCACCACTTATCTACTAGTGTACCTTCATCTGTAGCTGTGTACTTTACCCAACCTCTATACCCTATCTTACCTCTGAAGGAGGTATTTCCCATGCTAATGCCAATTCCTCTCTTGTGCTCAATATTTCTCCCCTTTTACCTCCTCAAGGATATTGCTTCAGCTTCTGCATCACTTTTTCCTTCTCTATTGCATCATTTCCAACAACATTCTAACTTGTTTCAGAAGATTCCAATATAAAAAAAATATTTTCCTTAATTCCACTGCCCGCTCCAGCTACAGCCCCATTTTTCTTTTCCCCTCGAAAGCAAAACTCCTGACATAGCTGTCTATACTCCCTGTCTCAACTTCCTCTACTTCTAATCTCTCTTGAAGGCAATGTTTTCCAACTTTTCTCCCACTATTCTTAAAAGACTTTCTTTACTTAGCTTCTGGATCATCATTTTCCCTTATATTTCCTTCTGCCTTACTGGAGGCCCTTCTTAGACTCCGATTCCTTGCTGAGTCCTTCTCATCTCCCTAACCACTCATTATGGAAATAATTCAGGACTCAGTCCTTGGATGTCTTCTCTCTCTATGCTCCCTCCTTATGTAATCTCATTCAGGCTCATCATTTTTAACACCATCCAAATTTACATCTACTCTAAAATTTACTTCTCCACTTGGCCCTCTCTACTGAACTCCACACACTTATGGCCTACATAATATCTCCACTTAGATATCTAACATGCCTTTCAAACCTTAAGACTGAATTCCTCATTCCTTGTTCCTATCTACCCAAACTATTTTTCCACAATCTTCCCTGACTTTGCAAGTGGCAATTAATCCTTCAACTTAATCTGGCCAAATAAAATCTTGGAGGCTTCTAAATATAAGTTATATTTTGCCACTTCTCTCCCCAAATCGCTTCATTGGCTTATCTTACTCAGGAAGAGACAACATCCTTCCATTAGCTGACAAAGTCCTACACAACCTGGTCCTGTGCTGACTCTCTGGCCTTATCTTCTGCCACTCTTTCCCTCACTCACCCAGCCCCAGCCACCATGGACTTCTTTCTGGTCCTTGAATGCCATGCTACATGTCGAGGGGTCTGGATATATTTTATAGGCAATGGGAAGTTACTGCAAAATTTTTGCTTCATAACATTTCTTCAAAGAGGGTACTCCTCATTCTTTCGGAGTCTGATCAAACCTGGGAAACTGAGGCACCATCCAAAGATTGGCACAGTGGTTCCAATGATCTGAAACTTCTAATTCCCTTCAAAACACGTTTTTATCTTTCACTAGATTTCAATACTAATTAGAATCGCTGAGCTGAATTTTGGATGGTCAAAGTTACAGTGAGACAATTTGATTGCATACACTAAAAATACATATGTGTTTGATGAGTGGTACAAAAAATGAAGGCTGTAGAAATTCATGAGAAATGATAAATGAATATGTGGTCAGAAAAATTTTTATGGGTAATATAATTTTTTAGCTGTATCTTGAAAAGTGAGTAGCATCTGGATAAGTGAAAATAGACATAGGGATAGTAACAGGAGGCAAGATTCTTGAACAGATCAAGGAGGCAAGATTTAAAAGCAGGATATCATGAAGAATCAAAATGACTGAAAAAATGAGCTGACATTAGAAGGTCAAGTGCTTGAGATGTTTACACTCGGCTCCTCTAAATTTAATGAGCTTAATTCTTCTGCATTCTATGGGGTCTGTAAATTCAAATCCAAATAGATTCCATGATAAGATTGTGGCAATCTGTGTGTATTTACGGCATCTTGGCCTGACTGTATTTTCTAGAGTGGAGTATATTTATTCTCAAAATATGCAAACATCAAGTTTAATCATCATTTTTTTTCTTTTTAAGTGAAATAGCATTGACAGTCATGTTGTTGAGCTTAAAAATCAAGCAAGTCTTCAGGCAGTACTTTTCCTACAATGTATCTGATTTGATTTTGAAACATAAATCAAATCATATCTAATTACCATTTGACTTGTGGACAGCACCATTGTAGGATAAGGTGCCAGCAGAGAGATATGTACAAAGTCTCAGCCTCTTCTCTAATGCTCTCAAAAATTCACTTTCCAATTCATTGTCTGACTGAAAAATAAACAAGCATTCACACTCAGAAACCTTATGTGTATGCCTCAGTATCAGCCTCCTTCTCCACCATCCATCAATTCTTTGCTCTATGTCTGTTTCCAAAATCAATCTTTGGCTGTTTGTGTTTGGGACTAAGCACTTTTTGTGCTTCCAAGATCTTGCGAGTGAGTACAAACCAAGGAGAAAACAGATGATCCAGGCACAAGTTTTATTTATGCTCTGATACCAGTACCGTTGCCTCCATCTTTTTCCATGCACAGCCTGATTTCCCAATATCTACTCAAAAAATAAAATCTCACTATCTCACGTTTTCAACAGCACAGTGAAAATTGGTTTCAGGAAGCACATTTGGCCTATTCTTTGCTAAATTATTACATTTTAAGCCATATTTGCTAAAAAGAAAAGAAAAATTTCACTTCAGATCCATTTAGAACGTGTAGATTTGGTTTTCTACTTTCTTTTTTAAGCATTGAAGGAAAAGATCAACTTTAGAGACAACAGGTTTTTTTTTTTTCTTTTTTTTAATTCTTTTGAAATAAAAATTTCACTCTCTGGACAAGAACAATATGAATTAACAGAGAAATTTTAGAAAATTATACCCAACAGATGATAATTACTTAACTACATAATTTCCAAGCTCCTATTACCAGTCATGATTGTGTTCCTTTTCAACAGTATGAGGCACCTACAAATTGAACATTTGGAGATAACTGGTTACTTAGGATATATTTGAAAAATGATCCTGCATACTATCTGATTTTTTTTAGTAATAAAATATATTTTCATATATTTAACCATTACTTGCTTTTAAAAACTATTATCCTTACTCTTGTCCCATATCTATTTCCCTCAGTTTTCATGAAGCCGTTTTTCCAGTGTTAATGGAATTTTGAGCTTTCTTGCTTTCTTTCAGAATTTAAATAACTCCTAACTTTAAAACTTTGGGTAAATAATTATAAAGGAGGGAACTGGGATTGCAAAGGAGACCTGAAAAGCAGATTTATGGATGCTTTTTATAATTCAGTCTTGGGGCTGGCCCGGTGGCTTAGTGGTTAAGTGCGTGCGCTCTGCTGCTGGCGGCCCGGGTTCGGATCCCGGGCGCGCACCCACGCACGGCTTCTCCGGCCATGCTGAGGCCGCGTCCCACATACAGCAACTAGAAGGATGTGCAGCTATGACATACAACTATCTACTGGGGCTTTGGGGAAGAAAAAAAAAAAGGAGGAGGATGGGCAATAGATGTTAGCTCAGAGCCTGTCTCCCTCGGCAAAAAGAGGAGGATTAGCACGAATGTTAGCTCAGGGCTGATCTCCCTCACAGGAAAAAGAAAATAATAATAAAATAAAATATAATTCAGTCTTGGAAGAAATACAGAAAACTGAAGAGAAGTATCTTTGAACTGGAACTCCATTCCTTCTGTGAGGAAAGAGAAGAACCTCAAACTTGTGGAAGAGAGTGGCTGAAAACAAGCTCATGGTGTTTTCCTATGTTCTCTGAGTTTCTGACAAAAAGTGAATTGAGGAAAATCTGAGTGAATATAACCCAGCATGTTGGGAAAGATCTTTGGGAAAGACTCCTTAGATTCACACTGACTGTCCCCTAGCTTTGCTAAACTGAGTCGGTCAGACAAAGATAACCAAAACCTGAGAACTTGTTGCTTCAGAGGAGGCAGGGGTCAGCAAAATCATTCACAAATTTAATAAATGTAAAATGCTTATGTTTATCATGTATGCTTGTTTATAACTGGTAAGGAGACACTGGGTTATATAAGCCTATGATAAGCCATCTTTCCAAGCTAACACAAAAACAAAAACAACAGTCAATATCTTTTTGGAAGTGATCTTCAAGTTGGTTGTTGAAATGTTTAATATTTGCAGGAACAACATAATGAAAAAACAGGAAGAAACTTAACCCTGAAAATCAGGTAGTCTTGTAACAAAAAGATTTCTGTCAGAGACAATATGTAGGGGTACACAAATTCATTAACTCAGTAAATTGACCAGCCATTTTATGCTTACATTTTGAAGAAACACGTTTGATTTTTTGCTAGCTAATTTTTTCTCTTTTAACATCCGTGGCCACATGCTCAGTTACTTCCTACTGAAAGATACATGATAGGGAGGGTCAGGGGACGTGACTACTTGTCCTGTCTGTGCTAATGTAGCCAGGGTGGAGTTGGCTGAGCATCTAGGAGGAAATGGGCTTTGGAGGTCTACTGCAACTCCCCTCCACCACCCAGGGCACAGTTACACTAATTAATCGCATAAGAATTTTGGGAGAAATTAGTGTTTGGAAGGTTTTCAGAAATGAGAAACTGGGCTCTTCATTATTGCTGCTATTATTTGGGCTTTAGAGAGATAAAGAGGTGATTTGGTGCACAGAGAGCTGGCAGAGATAAGAAACCAGTACGGCCCTGACACGTGCAAGACTGAAAAGAAACATTAAAGCATCTGACAGCTTTGTGGCAGGAAAGCAGTCATTTAAATAAAAGCACCAACAGAACTGGCAGCACTGACAAAGGGCAAAGGGCTCTGAATAAAGGGTTTGTGGGACTAGCCTTGATAAGATGGCCGGAGTAGAAAAGGATCTCTTGTTTTTCCTACCTCAGCACCCATCCACCCCTTCTTCTGGAAACAGCACTTTGAATTTCCTTCGTAAGCATCCCACTGTCAGCTCATGTTGAGACTTCCCTTATCCCGCAGGAGTGGGGATTTAACCCAGGCTTGACCAAACAGAGCATAAAAATTGAGAAATAACATACATAGCATAAAATTCACTCTTTTAAATATGAAATCAACAATTTAAAATGATTTATGCACCTATATTTTCAATGAAGCACATTCACAATAGCCAAGAATTGGAAGCAACCCAAGTGCCCATCAACAGATGAACGGGTAAAGAAGATGTGGTACCTATGTACAACGGAATACTACTCAGCCAGAAAAAAGACAGAACTGTGTCATTTATGACAACATGGATGGACCTTGAGGGTATATTATGCTAAGTGAAATAAGTCAGACAGAGAAAGACAAATACAGTAAAATTGCACTCACATGTGGAAGATAAACAAACACATAGATAAGGAGAATAGATTAGCAGTCACCAGAGAAATAGGGGTGGGGGGAGAGCAAAAGGGGTAAAGGGGCACATATGTCTGGTGACAGATAAAAACTAGACTATTGGTGGTGAACATGATGCAGTCTATACAGAAAATGAAATATAATAACAAATACCTGAAATTTACACAATGTTAAAAGCCAATATGACCTCAACAAAATTTAAAAAAAAAAGAAAAACTCAAAAAAACATTTCACTCTTTTAAAGTGTGTAGTTCATTGATCTTCAGCTTATTTACAGAATTGTGCAACCATCACCAATATCTACTTCCAGAACAATTTTATCATCCCCAAAAGAAACCCTGTACCCATTAACAGTCATAGCTGTCATTCCCACCAACCATCAGCCCTTTTCAACCACTAATCTACTTTCTGTCTCCATGGATCTTCCTGTGTGGACATTTCATACAAATGGAATCATACAACATGTAGCCTTTTATGTATGTCTTCCTTTACTTAGTATATTGTTTTCAAGGTTTATCATGTTGCAGTATGAATCAGAATTTCATTCCTTTTTATGGCTGAATAATATTCCACTGTGTGATTATACCACATTTTGTTCATTCATTCATCAGTTTTTGGACATTTGGGTTGTTTCCACTATTTGACTATTATGACTAATGGTGCTATGAACATTCATGTGTAAGTTTTCATGGTAACAATCGTCTTGGGTATATACTATGAGTGGAATCCCTGGGTCACACAGTAACCCCATGTTTAACTTTATGTGTAATAGGTAAAATAATAACAATTCTCTGGGATGGCCTTGAATGAGCTTCAGTCTCATTCTTTCCCCTCCAGTGGTTTCCAGACTGCGGGCTCTCCCAGTGATTGTGGAGGGTTAGTTTTCTAGGTTGCTGTTGAACTCAGAGGAAGGGAAATAGGATAAGTTAAAAATGATAAATCTTATTTTTCTTATTAATATGGAGATGTTTTTCTGAATAAACACTCCCCAGATGACTGAAAACTTTTAGTTAATATCCAAAGTTCTCAAAACGTTGCCAGTGACGATTTCTGCCAGTGTTCTCACTGCTTTTATGAAAGATAGGACTTTTGCAAGTACTTACTCTGCCATTTATAGCTGACATCACTATGCCCCTAGTTTTTGCAGTGATTGATTCTCTCAAGGCATGTGACTTAATCTGGTCCTAAGAAAAATAATTTTACTTTCGTACAAGGTTTGGGGTCAGAGTAGCAGTTATTTCAGGAGCACGGCCCATATCCCCGGGGCCTCTGACTCACTGCGTGCCTGCCAACTCCTAGTGGTGGATGTTTGCATACGGTTGCTGCCTAGGGACATTCACTAAAGCCATGTAGGTCTGCTCTAACCAGGTACATCAGCCTGGACATGCTTCCCACAAAGAATGACGAAGTAGTTGGTATGCAAGTGTCCAATCTTCCTTGCCCTTTAGGTGGTATAACTTTGAGACATACGTTTTATACTGTTGCCCAAAGTCTCCCTTCAGGGTCAAGCTTCAGTTGCCCACAGTGGCAGCTGATTTATAACACACTCCTTATTGGCTTCTTTACCTTCCCTCCCCTGCTTCCCCCACTTTCCTACTGACATATCTTGCACCTCTGATAAATTACTTGGATTTGAATCTTTTTCTCAAGTTCTGCTTCTGGGGGAATCCGACTTAGAGAGGAGGTAAGCCTGGAGTCAGTTGCAAACAACATGGTCTACAATTAGAAAGCTAACCTGGGAAGAAGCCACCTGGGGGTGAATCTGAGAGAGCAGAGCTGAATTCCAGCGACAATGTTTAAACCTCTCCATTAAGTTCTCACTTTTTCTGTGGACCTTCAGTTACCTGAGCCAAAATATTCCCTTTTTGGTTTTAAAGGAATTTGAGTTGAGTTTTCTACTTTTTGCCTCTGAAAGAATTCTAATAATATGATATTGCTGACAGTGGATTTAAAAACACCACCACCACCATAATAACCTTAAATAAGCAAAGCTAAGTTTATGAAACAGACAGCACCTTGATGGAGCCTTAGTTGTCTCTCACAAGGAGAGATCAAAGATATTTATAAGGTTTAGGATCTAAGCCCCTGAAGCTTAGTGGTTTAAATGAGGTTTTTCAGAGTAGGTACCTGACTGGGATTGGGACAAAAAACATGACATAATTGCTGAAGATTGGTGGACACAGCATGGTGAGCACCTTGAAGCAAGTTTTGATAAGCAAACTGTTTGTTTGACAAGCAAGTTATTTGCCCAGTTGAGCAATCCATTGTCCTATGAGAACTCTCTGCCCAGCTGAGCAAACTATTTGTTCAAATAAATTGATACGCAGGAATATCCTGAAGCAAACAGTGAAGTTATTTATTGGTTTAAAAATCTTCCTGGAATAAATACTTGTCTTTATTGACACAGATGTTCTCAGTTCTCAATCCTGATACTTAAGCAATGTGATAGGTGTGGTCTTAGTTCTCACAAAGAGGAGTAGGATTTGTTTTTATGGGGGGAAAAGTCAGTGCCATGGAAGGAATTCCGGGCAAGAGAAAAAAACAACATAAAGACGATAAAAGTGGATAAAATATTAAGAACAATGCTGGAGAAGAGTGAATAGAAAATTAGCTAAGAAAAGGAATTTCGGTGCGATGGTAGAGAACCAGGAACCAGAACCTTGTCTTCTCAGCAATGGGGAGCCTTTGAAGGTTACAAAATACCTCACTCTTGGAAATGTTTGTGTTTAGATTTTTTTGTTTATTTTGTTTTGTTTTGCTAGGAAATCTTGTTTTTTAAGTGGTCACACAATATAATGTACCATAAAGTGAGGAACTTGTTACTTCAAACTTCATCTGAGTATTTAAATATTTTTCATAGTTTAATACCAAGCTCTATGCTTTGAAGCTTGATTGGAAAATGAGAGTTAAATTACTAGCTGCAAAGAATGATGGCAGGAGAGTGAGACTGTGAGCATCCTGGCTTCCATTTCTGCATATATTATGGAGGCCAGAGAAAGGACATTGCTTGTTCATTATGGAGCTGAGCAAGGGACAGTCCAAAGTTTGACTTAATATTTGTCAAACAACACTGCTAAGATTTACAGCCAAGAGCTCTTATAGTGACCGATCTCTTTTGATTTCAGATTCTGAGAAAACCCAGCAAGAACACAACAGCAATCTAGTATTCTTAGACTAGCAATGAAACTCACATTTAGACCAATCTAGATTCTACCCTGATTCAGATACTTAGTAGAAAGATCACTTTGGGCAAGTTATTTAACACTCTCGTCCCTCGGTTACTTATGCAAATTGTGGGAAAAGGTACTACTACCTCACGAATGTGATGTGAAAATCAAATGGGGGGACAAAAGAGACACTAATAGAATTTGGCACAAAATTGGAAAACATTAAAGATTGGTTTTGTGGGTTTTTTTTTTTTTTTTGCTTTTTGCCTTTTTCCTTAAGTAGACATCTATGAAAATAGCATGAGGAAAAGGAAATAAAAGTCTAGGCCAATTTGTGATGGAGACAACTGCTGACTTCCAAGCCTTCCAAGCTCTGCTGCCCATGCTCATGTATTTGTTACACCTGTAAGTCTGCGCTCAGACTCTTCATATTAGCACCACAAGGAAAGCTCGGAATTTAGGATTACTTCTCCAGGGAGATCTGCCCTTTAACCAAGCTTTATCTGAAAGTGAATAACTGTAATTTGACATTTGAGCGCTTGGCTGAGGAAGCCCACTAGGAAATCACTCCGTGGACGTAACTCTTGCATTATGGGTGAGTGTGAGGAGTCTGGGGGCTAAAATGAAGGGGAAAGGCAGCAAACTAGGAGTTATGAGATGCAGGCCCTGCTAGTTTCCATAGACATTTAGCCGTATCACAACTTCTTGAAATCTGAATTTGTTCATCTATGAATGCAAGACTTTACAAGTCCATCATGAGGATTGCATGAAGCTGAATGTAGTACTTTAAAAATTATAAAAAGATATACAAATGTAAACTTCAATAATTTTTGATATTGCTTCCTTCTAGCTACTCGAAGAGATGTAAAACAAGAGCAATGAAGATATGAGGCAGCAGCAGCCAGGCTAGCGGCTGATCTCAGAGCAGGTTGTTGCAGAGTCCTTTCTACCATGTGCATTATGAAACTAACCCAAGGTCAGCAATGGTGTCACAGACAATCTTCCTGGAGGTTTGTAAGTGCTCAGTGCATGAGATTGCAGCAATGGGAACACCAAGCAAGCAGAAGTCCTCTAGATATTTTTTCATATATTCTGTACAATGTGAAAAGACAAATTTGAAAATTTGCTGTCAGCCTTTGTTTCTTAGGAAAGGTATTCTATTCTATCATTAAACAGGTCTTTATTGAGCACCTACTGTGTGTCGGGATGTTAGTTGTCCTTTATGGAGAGCCAGCTATATGCCAGGGATCATATAACACACTTAGCATCTTTAAATAATTATCTCAGTTAATCCTTATAACAATGTATAAGTTTGGCATTAATATACCCTTTTAAACATATCAGGAAACTGAGACTCAGAGAAATAAAGTAACTTACTTAAGATAGATACTAGCAGCTTTTGGCGGAAGTGAGGTTTAATCTAGGTCTGCACCACTCTAGAGGCTGTGCACTCAACCACAATGCTCTACTGACAATCAGTTAAGTCCTTGGAAGTCTTTATTCTTCTTCAGATGATTTAATTAAATTCCGTAAATTTCTCTAAGACAAACACAGAATGAAATTTACTTCACTCCAATTTTTAAAATGAACTTGCTTATTCCAGCAATTTATGGACCAGGATAGAAATGAAAATGGGGTAAACAGACAATTGAAAATTCCCAACCAGAAAGTTTGTAAGCATTTTTGTTTTACATTAAACCTAAACAATAGGAATTTAAACAGTCTGCTTTATATCCAAAAATGTTGGAGTCAGACATCAGGTATTCACAATGTTTTCTTTGTGCTTCAAGACAGAGAATCTTTGTCAGGTAATATAGCTGTATTTCTTGCAGTCCAGTCTATTCCACTGAAGTATAATAAAATATATCTACCATTTAGAGTTACAAAAAATGTCATTTCTGCTATTCCAAGTTTACACGGGATGGAATGACTGAGAATACCAAAGAGTTGCTGGGAGTGTGCAAGTGACAGGGAAAGAAATAGAAACAAGTAAATGGGGGACAGAGAGCAGGTCTCTCTGTTCAAAACTCTCTCATCAGTAATACTGATGCACTCAGATGTTGAAATGAAAAACCCATAAACTAAAATATTTAAGTCCAGAAACTGCAACTTGCAATATCGTCAAAAGACTTTATTGTGAGTGCCATTACACATAGAAAGAAAGCCTACAAGTCACTTCAAAACGAATAACTATAGATCTTAAACTTGGTTCCTGAAAACTCTTCTTCAAAATGAGTAGTATGAGGGAAAAGATTTTGTATCTTGGACCAAAAGATAGTTTTGGAGGCCTACAAGTGTTTCACATTGATATCAACATATCACACAGGCAGGCAGCCATACCACAATCTGGCCTTCCATTTATCTGACAACATTTTTGTCACAGCGGAGGATCTGAGATGGTGCAGAACTGTTTGTATCCCAGCAGTAGGCAAAAGCCAGAGGTTGTCTGCCGAAGTTGTAAACGGATATATTCTGCAGTGTAGCTGAGAGACAGCTGCCTCAAGGAGTATGTCACAGGAAATTCTACGGATGATGAGGCCAGACTTCACTCTGAGTGGATCCACAGCAGGTAAGCACGGGAATAAATGTGGCTGGCTGCCATCAGTAAGAGAGCTTTTGCATTTGAAACTGAGCTTTTTAATAGTATTGCAGGTGAAGAAGTGAGATTGAAAGAGGTTATGCATCACATCCATAGCAGGAGAGGAACAAAAGTCAATAAGTCTAATTGGGATGGCCGGTTTTCACTAGCATGTGACTACAAACACCAGAAACTATTTGTAATCTATCAAATTAGCCAGGTTGAAAGGATTTTCAGGCAACAAAGCTGATGCAATCATTTTATAGGATAATTTAGCAATACGTATCAAAAGCCTTAAAATGTCCATATGCTTTCTCCAGACAATTTTAATGCTAGGAATTAAATTTAAGGAGGATATGTTCAAATATGGACCTAAAAAATGGTTGTTCATGACAACATTAGTCATAAGAGTAACAATTAGAACTAACCTAGTTCCTATATAAAGAACTGATTAAATAAATTACCATGTCAATAAAAGGAAATACCATTCAGTTATTTTAGTGATCCCTATACATTATGATTCTTAGATTTGAGGGTCATAGACAATTTTTAAAATCAGATGAACACCACGGAGACTCTCTCATTCTAAAATGTACATGAACTTACCTAAATTCATACCCAGAATTTGGTACAAACAGCCAAAAATTTCATGATCTCCCAACATGCATTTAGGGATACTAAGTTAAAAATTCAACATTAATGACCACTAAATTATAAAATGTTCACAATGTATTAACTTTTAAAAATTAGAATATGTAACATATATGTAGCATTATTCTTTTTTAATTTAAATATATATGTTTATACATGAATATTATATTTTTGTGTTCCCAAAAAATGTCTGTTCAACAGCATAGGCCTCCTGCCCACTATTAAAGAATAAAAATTACATCTTAATATGTGACATTTCCTCAGAAGTTCAATTTTTTCTTTTTATAAGTTTGCTAAAACAAATAACACTCAACTACCTACCAATTCAGAAAAAGAACTTTATTACTCTTAAACAAAGAGTATATATTTCAACAGAAACACCTTATACATAAAGTAATGATGAATCTCAGTTTGAGAATTTTCTGAGTTTCTATGTGTATGTGTGTGTGTGTATAATTTAAAGTTGTTAGCTGAGACCAACAGAAACCAACTCTAGCTAATTTAAGCAGAAGGGGCATTTATTATATGGAAACAAGCTGGATGACAGCTTCCAGAATGGCAGTGTGAAGAACTCTATGAAACCTCTCTGTAGCAAAAAAATTATAACTAATTAAAATTATAAAAACAACAGTAACAATAACCACTTAATCTTTGGAACTTTTCCTAAGGATATACAGAAAATGAATAAACATTTATTCAAGAAAATCTACTAAGTTTCATAAAAATAGTAAGAGTCTATGGTTCTTGAGCCATGATTCACTCTTTCCACCCCAATTCAGCATGATGGAAGTTCCACTCAGATAGGTGAGGCCAAGAAAATAGGGCTCCCACTCCTTCCAGTTTTCATTCAAAGACTACAGTACCTCCCCAGGAGAGGCAAGTTGCCATCATTTCTCATCACCCCAAGCTCCATGTAGCAAAGGCTAAATTCAATATTTGTGCAGCTGAGAAGTCAGGGACTCCCTTCTTCTACACAGCCCTCATTCATAGGGCAGAGGCTCTATGCCAGGTGCAACAGGCTGAGAATACTGGGTCTCCAATTGCACTTACCCCATCTCACTTGTAGGGTGGAGGTTTCAGGCGGGGAAAGGGAAAATGAGAAGACCAGAGTCTACCACCCTGCCCAGTCCCTGCTCACAAAGAAGGAGTGTCACTCTGAGAGAAGCAGTCAATTGGCCTCACCCAAACTCTAGAATAAAGGTTCTGAGATATTGCCTTAGGGAGAAAGGCAGGTCATAAGCACAGAGTGCTCCAAAGTTCTCCCAATGACTATAATTGAAACAGGCGGTGGGGAAGTTCAAACCTAAAGGCACATTCAGAAACAGAGGTTTTGGTGGTAAATAATCAAGAGGATTCTGGAAGCTCAAGGAGAGCAACAAGCTAAACCACAGGCCAGTTAGTTTATCAGAAATAATTATGGAAAGAGATGGCTGAAAAGAACATTCCTTGGGTCAGAACAAACGTCAAACAAACTGGCCTCAAAAACTACCCCTGCAAATTGGTCTGAAATTAATTAGACAGACTATGGAGAAATTTATGCCCCAGGGCACTGTTTAAAACAATAGAGCACTAAGCAATAAATTGAGCCTAACAGCTGGGTGTAATACCAATGGAAGCAGACAGCTTAACAGAGAGATCAGGAAAAGAAATAATCAAAGAGAACACTGGTAATGCAACTGTAATCCCAGGAAGATTGTGCATATGCCCCAAACTGCAGAAGCTACACACTGGGGATATAGACTTTAAAATAGCCCAACCAAAGCACTAACCAAGTAAATAAGCAAACAACAACGAGCCCCGAGTGAGGTCAATATCAAAAGTTACCACAATACGTTACCTAAAATTTCCATATTAAACAAAAAATTATGAGACATGAGTAGGCAGCAGAAACTATCTGTGAGAAGGTCCCAATGTGAGACTTAGCAGATAAAATCTTCAGAGGAGCCATTATAAATATATTCAAAGAAATACAGATACAAAGGTAAACCATGGTTAGAACAAGAAAAGGAAAGTATGGTAAAAATTTATCAACAAATACAAAATATAAATAAAAAGATTAAAAAAAAAACTAAATGGAAATTCTGTATGTGAAAAGTAAAAATCACTGAAATGACAGATTCAATAGAGGGCCCCAACAGTAGATCTGAAATGTCAGAAGAAAGAATCAGCCTACTTGGAGATAGTTCAATAGCAATTATGCAGTTCAAAGAAAAGAGATGGAAAAAAGATATAAGAGAAATAAACATAGCTTCAAAGAAATATGGGCCACAGGCCACATTAAGGACATAAACATATGCGTAATGGAAATACCAGAAGGAGAAAAGAGAGAAAGGAGAAGAAAAAAATATTCCATGAAATAATGTCTGAAAATGTCCCAAATTTGATGAAATCATGAAGCTAAACATCAAACATTAAAGAAATTCAAGTAAAATAAACCTAAAGAGATTCATACTTAGTCACTTCATAGTAACAATGTTAAAACACAAGACAAGGAAAATCTTAAGAGTATCAAGAGAACAAGATACAAAGGAACCCCAATAAGGATAAAACTGACTTCTCATCAGAAACAAAGGAGGCCAGAGGCGCTGGGGCAACATATTCAAAGTATTGGGGACAAAACACACTTTCAAGCAAGAATATTATACCCAGAAAAACAATCTTTCAGCAATTAAGGTGAAATAAGACATTCCCAGATAAACACTGAGAGAATTTGTTGCTCAAAGACCCACCTTACAAGAAACATTAAGGAAAGTTATTCAGACAGCAAATGATCCCAGAGTATTTTGAATCCATACACACACAAACATACACACAAAAGAGTGCTGGTAAAGGTAATTACGTAAACAATTATAAAAGACTGTATAATTACATTTCTTCTCCTCTCTTCTCTTAATTGATTTAAAAATCAATCATTGAAAACGTATATATAACTGTATTGTTGAGCCAATAACATATAGAAATGCAATATATTTGGTAATAAAAGCAAAAGGAGGTGGATGAGAGCAAAGCTGTACTGGAAAAAGAAATGACACCAGATGGTAACTAGCATTCACAAGAACAAATGAAGAAAACCAGAAACTGCAAACAAGAAAGTTATTGTTACAAACTCCATAAATATGTTTGCTCTCATTTCTTCTTTCAACTTTTTAAAATAATTAAAATTATATAAAATAATAATCATAATAATGTAATGTTGGTGTGTAGCATGTATAACTGTGATGTATGGCAGTAATAGCATGCAGAGGAGGTAGAGGAAATAGAACTAAATAGTAGCCATACTTCAATATCTCACTGGAATTAAATTAGTATAAATTTGAAGATGATTAGGATAAAAAAAAGGATGTATATGGTAAACCCTAAAGCAAACACTAAGAAAATAATTTTTTTAAGTAGTGAAAGAAATCATTAAAGAAATAAAAATATTACACTAAAAAATATTCACTTATCACAAAAGAAAGCAGTAAAGAAGGAATAGTGGGAGAAAAAAAGAACAATACAAAAACAAAGTTAAAAAGGTATAGTAAATCCTAATTTATCAGAAATTATGTTGAATGTGAATGGATTAAACAATACAAGCAAAAGGTACAAATCGGCAGAGTGGATAAAAAAGTGTCCTAGCTATATACAGTCTAGAAAAGACACACTTTAGATTGAAAGACACAAATAGGTTGAAACTAAAAGACAGAAAAAGATACACCATGCATGCAGTAACAAAAGAGAGTTGGTGAGGCTATATTAATATCAGACAAATAGACTTTAGGACAAAAATTACTGCTAGTGACTGAGAAGGGCATTTTATAGAAATACACAGAGTCAATCCATTAGGAAGATAGAGCAGTTATAAACATATATGCATCTAACAACAGAACCCCAAAATACGTGAAGCAAACTCTGACAGAATTGAAGGGAGAAATGGGCAATGCAACAATAATTGTTGGAGAATTCAATACTCTAACTTTAATTACGGATAGAACAAGTATGCAGAAGACCAACAAGAAAACAGATGACTTGAACAACATTATAAACCTACTGACCTAACAGACATATATTAAACACTTCAATCAAGAACAGCAGAATACACATTCTTCTCAAGAACACGTGGAACATTCTCTAGGATATAACATTTTCTAGGCCATAAAATAAGCTTCAACAAAATTAAAAAGGTTGAAATCATACAAAGTATTTTCTCCAACAAAGATGGAATGAAATTAGAAATAATAGAAATATCTAAGAAGTTCACAAATATGTGGAAACTAAGCAACGTACTCCTAAATAACCAATGAGTCAAATAAAAAATCACAAGATAAATTAGAAAATACTTCAAAATAAATGAAAATTAATACACAGCACAGAAAAACTCACGGGATGCAGTGAAAGCAGCCATGCTTGGAAGAAAATATATAGCTACAATAGGCTATAATGAATAAAATATAAGATATCAAATAAAAAACTTAATCTTTCATATTAAGACACAGAAGAAAAGAGCAAATTAAAACTAGAGCAAGCAGATGGAAAGGAATAATAAAGATTGGAGCGAAATTAGTGAAATAGAGAATAGAAAACAGTAGAAAAAATCAACTATTGAAAGTTGGTTTTTTAAAAATGTCAAAACTTTAGCTATACTGACCAAGAAGAAAAGAAAGAAGACCCAAATTACTTAGTTAAGAATCAAAGCGGTGTACCACTGCTGAACTTTCAGAAATAAAAAGGATCATAAGCGAATTATAAACCATTGTATGCCAACAAACTAGATAACTTATATGAAATGGACAAATTCTTAAAAAGACAAAACAACTGAAATTTAGTCAACAATAATGGAAAGTGTGAAAAGACCTATAGAAAATAAAGAGATTAAATTAGTACTTAAACACTTCCCAGAAAGAAAATGACAGGCTCAAATGGCTTACTTAGTGATTTTTACCAAATATTTAAAGAAAAATTAATAGCAATTCTCAAAAATTCTTCCAAAAATATAGAAGAGGAGAGAATACATTCCAAATCATTCTATGAGGCCAGTATTATTCTGATACCAAAACCAGATACAGACTACAAGAAAACTACATACCAATATTTCTTATAAATATAGATGTAAAAATCCTCAAAGAAATAGCAAACTAGGGGCCGGCCTGGTGGCACAGTGGTTAAATGCATGCGCTCTGCTTCAGTGGCCCGGGGTTCTCAGTTTTGGATCCTGGGCACACACCAATGCACCACTTGTCAAGCCATGCTGTGGCAGCGTCCCATATAAAGTAGAGGAAGATGGGCACGGATGTTAGTCCAGGGCCAATCTTCCTCAACAAAAAGAGGAGGATTGGCATCAGATGTTAGCTCAGGGCTTATCTTCCTCACCAAAAAAAGAAATAACAAACTAAATCTAACAACATATAAATAGAATTATACCCCATGACCATGTGGGATTTACCCTAGGACTGCAGGGTTGTTTTCACATCTGAAAATGAATTAGTATAATACACCATATCATGGGACAAAAACCACGAGTGTCTCAATAGATTCAGAAAAAGCATATGACAAAATCCAATATACTTTCTTGATAAAAACACTCAACAACCTAGAAATTGAAAGAAATTTCCTCAACCTCATAAAGGGCATCTACAGAAAACCCAGGGCTAAAATCATAGTTAATGGTGAATTACCGAATGGTCATGAAAAAGACAAAGATGTCCACTTTTGCCACTTCTTTTCAACACTGGAATAGAAGTTCTAGGCAGGATAATTAAGCAAGAAAGAGAAATAAAAGGCTTTCAGATTAGAAGGAAAAAAGTAAAACTATCTCTGTTTTCATATGACATGCTCTTCAAAGGAATCTACTAAAAAAATACTATTAGAATAAATGAGTTATACAAGGTTGCAGGATACAAGACTGATATACGAAAATCAATCTTATGTGTATATACTAGCAAAGAACAATCTGAAACAATTTCATGTATAATAGCATCCAAAAGAATGAAATATTTCAGAATAAATTTTAAAAAAATCAGTGAAAAATTATATGCTGAATCTACAAAACAAGGTTGAAAGATATTACAGCAGAACTATACAAAAGAAACAACATTCTTGTTCCTGGGTCAGAAAGCATAATATAGCTAAAATATTCTTCAAATTGATCTACAAACTCAACACAATCACTACCAAAACACCAAGTGATATTTTTTGCGGGAAAAAAGCTGATCCTAAAATTCATACCGAAATGTAAGTCTCAGAACAGCCAAAGCAATCTTGAAAAAGAAAAACAAGGTTGGAAGTCTCTTGCATCCTGATTTTAAAACTTTCTACAAAGCTAGAGTAATCAACGAGGTCCCAGCATAAGGACACACATATAGATCAATAGAATAGAATTGCATGTCCAAAAATGAACCCTCATATTTATGAACAGTTGATTTTTGACAAAGGTATCATATAATTCAAAGAGAAAAAAAAAAACAACAACACTCTTTTCAATAATGGTCCTGGAAGAATTGAATGGCCATATACAAAATAATGAATTTAGACCCCTACCTCACACCATACACAAAAATTAACTTGAAATGGACAGAAGACCTAAGTGTAAGACTAAAACTCAAAGAAGAAAACATAAGGGTAAATCTTCATGACCACGAATTTGGCAATGGATTCTTAGATATGACACCAAAAGCACAAGCAACAAAAGGAACAATAGATAAATTGGATTTCAACAAAATTCAAAATTTTGTGCTTCAAAAGATACCTACAAAATGAGAAAGAATATTTGCACATCATATATCTGAGAAGGCCCTTGTCTCTAGAATATATGAAGAATTCTTATCATTCAATAAAAAACAAGATAGACAATCCAAGTAAAAATGAGTGAAGGATCTGAATAGACATTTCTCCAAAGAACGTATACAAATGATCAATACGCACATGAAATATGCTCAACATCATTAGTCATCAGGAAAATGAAAATCAATAGTACAATGAGAGAACACTTCACACTCACTAGGATGGCCAACAGCCGTTGCTGAAACAGTTCATCAACACTGGAAACTGTAGTTTGCATTGTCATGATAATCAGTGGAAAGTGGCACTGCTGCTTCCACTGTTGTTGCCAGAAAGATTGGTCTCTTTTGTCAGTGTCTCCAGATGAACTGTATGGAGTGGGTGCATCTGATTAGCCGAGGTTAGGTTACCTCCCTACATACTTGCTGCCAGAGAATCAGGGAAAGAGAGAAAGCGTCTCCAGCCTAATAATCAGAGGCAAGTTCAGCTTTTCACCAAGACTTGAAAGATACAGAATTCCTCAAATACAGAAAAAGTGTACTGATACTCAACAGTCAGAAAATGAAAAATGTCCACCCTGGTGTGGATTGTGGATGTGGGTACTTGCATGTAAAAGAAGCTATTCAGACCCCGACATATATTTTCATTAAAATGTTTAGAAGGTTTTAATACCAAAATCGTATCAACTGGAATTTTGGTTTTTTTCCCCTTCTTCTACTAACCAGTATTTTGTAAATATTTTAAACAATGAAATAGTACTTTTAATAGTAAAACAATTTTCATTATTTTTTAAATCATTACTAAAGTAATCTCGAATCATTGGTTTATTTTTTGTAACTTTTAAATCTTCCACCTGGTTGGTAGAAATACCCTACTTGAATATTATAGACATTCCTCCAACAGCTTGTTTTCATTTTAATTAAATTTCTGATATCATTCATGGCACTTTGAAAATGATTGTCTTTTCACCTATGCATTTGTGAAAGCCTCACATCTTATCATATCTGTCACTCCTGGTTCAATCATATACTCATAAATCTTCCGTGGACAGTGTGGTCTATTTCTAATGAAAGCCTTCAGCTTAGAATAAGAAGCATTTAACTGAGGCGCTTTTCAAGTCTACTTTCATTCAAATTGCCAAGGAAGCTTTAAGTACCGTGCTGTCCAAATGACTTAGTGAAATTAATGATCCAAAATAAAAGTTAAAACCTCTATAGTCCTTTCTGGAAACAAAATCAGGGCATGGAAAGCTGAGGGACAGCGTGCCACGGAGGTCTCACTATTAAGTGAGAGGCACCAGCGCTTTTCTAAGGGGCCAGTAAATCAACATAATTTCAGATTCCCAGGGTTCATTGAAAAGAGCAATTATGTTAGTCAAAATAATAAGGTTGAGGCTGGGATCTGAATCATATGCCAAGTGTGATGAGAATGTATATATTGAGGATCCAGGGCAACAGAATACTTTTTTTTCAAATGCAATGTGATTTTGTGATAAGGTTAAAAGCACTCTTTAACAAACGTGGGTTCATAGCTAGACTCTGAATAGTTGTTCGACCTTGGAAATTGTTACACACGGAAACCATTACATGAAAACAGGATGCATTAAAACAATTAGACTATTTTCTGCCCATACCAGAAAGATAAATGATTGTGTGTATCCATAACTTTACTCCACTGGCAAATGGAACAATGAATTCACAAAATTTAATAAATATAATTAACTTTCAAGAGGCTCCTTCCTCTGAGTTATTCATGTATTAACTAATTCAGGAAGTATTTATTGAGCACCTACCATGTGCCTGGCCCTCTAGAGACGTTTGTATGAGTGTGGCAGCACAATGAGAAACAGTGAAGGGGAGAATGTGCGTGAAGACACTTGTTTTCAAGCAGCTCATATTGGGGGGAGGGAAAGTGGAGAGCAGCTCAGAAGATGCACATGAAAATATCACACACACACACATACACCCACACACACACACAACTTACTCACTAAGGTATAAGGTGCTCCATCATTATAATTAAGGTTTTGGGGAGCCTAGAAGAGAGTGTGATTCAGCTCTGAATTGATTTCACAGATTAAAACTTCTAGTATTTTAGCCAATGATCATTAAGGTCTTTCCTAACCTGAAGATTTTAAAATAATATGACTTAATATATCAGTCATATCAATAAAAGTGAAAGGGCTTAAGCCATCTCTTAAAAGAAAAATTATGTTCAATTCAGCTAGGAAAGAAAGACCCAACTATAATCTGTATCCAAGAGAAACACCTAAAAAATACTTCAGAAAGGCTAAAACACAAAAGGATGGACAAATATATACTAGGGAAATGGAAACAATAAAACAGGCATTGCTCTGCTGATTTCAAAGTAGAATTTACATTAAAAAGTATCAAATTCACTAAAGGACACTTTATTAATGCTAAAAGCTACAATTCAGAATGACTTTATAAGCTATGAATATCTGTACAAAAAAATGACAACAACCATCTTTATAAAGCAAAAACTGTAGGAGATACAAGAGTACATAGATAAAAATATACTAATAATGGAACAATTTTAGCCTCACTCTTTGTACAAGACAGATCAAGTGACCAGAAGGTAAATAAGAATATAGAGAACCTGAATAACATAGTCAATAAGGACAATCGTACGGCTAGAGTATATTGAACTGTGTCCTGATGATAGAGAATGTACCTTCATCTCTAGAGCATAGTCACAAAAATTAGTCACATGTAGGGCACAAAAAGCGTTAGAAAGTTATGTAAAGTAGAAATAACACATATTGATCACAATGTAATGACGAATAAATGACAAGCAATAGGATACATTGGAGTATATGAGGAAGCCATTTGGTTTCAAACTAATTCGACCTGACCATGTTTTTCCAAAAAGGCCTGAAGTGGCCTGTTGAGCATGCACGGTACATCTTCTTTAAACATTTACTGTGTCCAAAAGACAAGAATGATGCCCTTAAAGATAGAGATGTATTTTCCCCCCTCTCTGGGCATTTCTTTACAGATAAGCACCTCCTCCTAGAAACTAAGGATTAATTACTGACCTGTTGCACTCACCTTGTGACCACGGACCTGCTGGGCTAGCTCAGCATCTCATGACAGTAGTAAAAGAGATATTCCTGCCATACCTGATGTGTGCTCTTTGTTCCAAGATGGTATATAACCACTCTGTACACCCCACTTCTTTGGTGTGATTCCTTCCTTGGGGAAGGAAGGCCCCAGGCTATAGTCCTCAGACCTGGCTCATAATAAACTCACCCCAATTTTGATTTAATAGATTGATTATGCATTATTTGCATCGACAGCAATAGAACTAGAAACTAACAACAATATGAAAAACAAAGCCCTCAACCTGAAAATTAAAAATGCATGTAATAAACACTCATGGCTGAAAAAAGAAAAATATCAAAGTTATAGAATTTCCAAAAATTAATAATAATAAAACACCATATATCAGAATCAATGAGACATATTTAAAGAATGATCAGAGGAGTATTAAAATAAACATAAATATACAAAACCAATAACCATAAAAGAATGAATATAGTGAACTAAGTTCCCAACTAAAATGCTAGGAAAAGAAAAGAGAATAATGTAATTCAAAAAAAGCAAGTGATTAAATTAAAAGCAAAAATAATTAAGGTAGAGCATAGGAAAAACAATAGACATAATTTAACTAATCAAAATCCTGTCTTTTGATTAACAAAGTGAACAAATTACTAGTTAATCAAGAGAAAAAGAAAGCACAAATATACAACATAAGAAATGACAAAAGGAAAACAACCACTGAAACAAGAAATTTTTTCAAATCATGAGACTGCTTTATAAATCATTGAAACCACAGTAGGGACGGGAAGCTTAACTACACCAATTTCCATTGAAGAAACAGAGAACGTTACTGAGGAACCACTAATAAACACTGGCCTAAATAGTGTTGCAGAGGGGTTCTACCAATTCCCCAAACACTGGATGGTCCCAATGATACGCAAATTGCTCCAGAGCCTAGAAAATGAACGACATTTTCAAATTCCTTTTTAATATTAAGACCTAAACATGATAAAGATTGCAGAAAGAAAATTACATACCAATATCACTTATATGAAAATACAAAATAAAATATTTTTTTATAACGGAACCCAATATCACAAGAAGAAAATAATACCCCATGATCAAGTAAGATTTATTAGAAGAATGCAATATTTGTTCACTATTAGGAAATTTATTAATATGATATACCATATTGATAGATCTAAGCAGAAAAACTACATGATTATCTCCATAGATGCTGAAAAATGTTTTGACCATCACAACACCCGTTTGTTTTGTTTTGTTTTTTTGGTGAGGAAGATTCACCCTAAGCTAACACCTATTGCCAATTTTTCTTTTCTTGCTTGAGGAATATTGTTGCTGAGCTAACATCTGTGCCAATCTTCCTCTATTTTTTGTATGTGGAATGCTGCCACAGCATAGCCTGATGAGCAGTGTGTAGATCCACACCCGGGATCTGAACCCATGAACTCCAGGCTGCTGAAATGAAGCAAGCAAACTTAACCACTACACCACCAGGCCAACCCCCCATTTGTAATTTTAGAAAACCCAGCCTATTGGAACTGGCTACTTTAAGGACATTGGATGCTATTCTGAATACAATGGGAAACCAATGGGGAATATTTAAGCAAAGCAGTAACGTGATCAGATCATGTTTCAAAAATCTCGCTCTGGTTTTTGCGTAGAATACAGAAGGGGCAAGTTTAGAAGCAAGAAGGTCAGTAGCAGCTACTTCAGTAACTTCTTGAAGTCTTGACCTGAACCGTGAGGGAATCCACATTCCAGGGAAGGAGAAGAAACAGGTGGCCCTTCAGGAAACAGCCTTAGAAAAGGTCTTAACCCGTTTTCAGGCCACCAGTTGCCAGGAGGAGCCACCTCAACTCCAAGGAGAGTCAGTTAAACATTATGAAATATTTTATACACAGTTTCTTTTCTATGTAAGTAATTCTTGTATGAGTCTTCCATCGGACAGTTCAATTCGATGTTTAAATTATTATAGCTCTTCTAGGAGAGAATCCTCACAGTCGTGTTAAATATCAACACACAAAAAAATGGCTCTTCTCATTCAATTGCTATGAAATTGTTTTTAAAAGTGTTAATGTAGCCAGCCACAACTGCATTTTATTGATTTACATTTTTAGTTACACATTGCATGACTGAAAGTTAATCTGATGATGATTATCCATTGAGGAAATATTGGGGACTAATGAGAAGGTTAGAGATTCTCTTGAGTGGTGGCAGGCAGGGAAAGGGGATCATTCTCCATTATAAGTAGTATAATTGCCATATGAGACTACATAGACTGTAGAATTTGTTAGTGAGCATACAGATCAGGCCTTGTCTGTCTTTCCATCATAAACCCTAACCTTAAGGCTGGGACTTGACATGCAAGTGAATCTGGGAGAGAAGATTTGACGAACTAGACGTGGGTACCAAGCTAAGTTAACCTAGAAAAATATGGCTCCTACTTGCCTTTATGTCAGAAGATCCTTTTAATTAGAGACATCATTTTCCTTACCCTTTTTACTGGTAATTATTATGCCATCTGAACTTATTGTTTCATTCATATTTTTAAGCTGACTGTATGTATGTTCATAAAAATAATAGTGCAAATAGCTCTAAACCCTGCTTCAAAAGGACATTTTCCCTTAATTGAAACTCTGTTCCTCTTCCCTCAGAAGAGACTGAGATCCATTCTCTTGTTCTCTCGGCTGCTATCCATGCAATTAAAAAAATTGTTTTAAGTCTTTTTTTTTTTTTTTTGCTAAGGAATATTCACCCTGAGCTAACATCTGTGGAATCTTCCTCTGTTTCGTATGTGGGTTGCCACCACAGCATGGCTGCCGATGAGTGGTATAGGTCTGTGCCCAGGAACCGAACCCAGGCTGCCAAAGCAGAGCAAGCCAAACTTAACCACTAGGCCAAGAGGTCTGCCATCCCCGCAAATTTTTTATCCAAAGATGCAATCATGTTGCTTCTTCACTTAAAATCCTTCAAAATTCCTCAGCCGTCAGAGAATAAAGTCCATGGTTTCTAGCATCGTTTCCAAATCCTAAACCTCATAGCTGCCTTACCTCCCCGAGACACTCCCTACAATCTGTCCTCACTCTGTATTTGAGACACGTTTTCCCCTTCACGTGGAATAGCATTCTCTTATTCCCCTGTTTGGTGACCTTCTATTCATCCATCAAAATGCGCAGCTCAAATGTTATTGCCTTTGCCCAGGATTCTCTGGCATAGACACATTACTTCTCCTGTGTTTCCAACAGCAGCTGGGCCCGCATCCTCATTAGAGGATTTAAAATAATATTTAATTATTATTTATAAGTTTGTCTCTACCCAATATAGTGAGCTCTTGGTGATAGGAACTGAATCTTCATTTTTATTTATGTTCTTTTTTTTAATCAAGAAATATTTGTTGAGTGTCTAGTGTATGGCAAGTCATGAAGTGATAGAGAGTGATGGAGATGGAAAGAAGAAACTTAGAAAGGGTGAGCACGGAAAGACCCTTTAAGAAGATAACACTTGAAACAAGATCTGGCGGATGAAAAGAGCCAGCCAGTGAGGATCAGCAAGAAGAAAGAGCAAGTGGAGATAATCTGATACAGAAACAGGGTTGGCATGTTTGAGAACAGAAAGTGGCCCTTGAGACTGGGGCAGAGTGTGGGACGGGAAAACGTGGCGTGAACCAAATCCATGTCTGTTTCATAGCCCTCATACCGAGCCTAACAAACAGAAGGATTTATCAAAAATTAATTTCCTGAATCAATATTGTGTTAAAAAGATAAATTTTAACTAGTTAACTAAACAAGTTGTTTAGAATAACATAATTTAAGAAATTATGGGGTGCTTAGAATCTATCAAATCATACCTTTCACCACGAATCAGAAAAATAAGGCTTAGCCAGACACTGAGACTTATTCTCTAAAAGAGATTATCCCATGAAACCTTTCCAAGAAAGTAAGCAAGAAAGTGGACAATATTTTCAATTGCAATTCTACTGAATAAAGAAATGCTTTTCATAGCTGCTTCTTATGGTGATCCTTGATTAAAACTTAAGGCATATTAAATTATTATTCAGTGATATACTAGGAATCAATTTAATAAAGTCCAAATATATAGCTTTCTGTTTATCTGATTTGATCTAATGAAAAGTCTTAGAAAATCTAGAAGGGTAGTTTTCAAACCGTACAAGCCCTAATATTCAGGGAAGTTGCCCAGGGGATCCAAAGGGCTGAGGGCATAGCTGGATAGCCGGGTGGCACAACCCTGAATTCTACCTTTACCTAAATCAGATCAATTTTCCTTTTATCTACTTATTTATTGGATTTCTGCACAAGAATCCTTTGAAAAGGAGGTTATGCTACTCAAAAAAAAAAAAAGTTAGAAAACTATTGATCTAAAGAAAGAGGGAGTTACTGCCTGAACCACGTCTTTTCAAGCCACTTTAACGTCCACCGCATAAGTACTTCTCCAGGGCAAACTATAAAAGGCCAGTGCAGGCACACACTCACCTCGAAAGCCTCATTTCTGAACCTTGTTTCTTCACTTTTCATCACATGTGATTCCAACCTGTTACTGACGCTCTTGATGCATCCTTCATATTTAATGTCTCCTTTCGTCTTGTCTTGCCCTTTGGACTTTGTGTTCCTCACCATTTTTCTGCCTATCACCTTGGACTTGGACACCTCTCCAAGCTATCCTGCCTTTCTCCAATTATACTGCTTTGGCTTACCGCTTCTATTCACTCTATTCTTTCCATTTAGCAGTGCTACCCTCCTAACCCTGGCATGACTCTCAGAAATGGTGCTCCCACCACGCCCAGCCCAAACCTTCACTGAGAATGGCCAGGAAGAGTCACTCTGCGGTAGCTAGAACGTTCTACAATACCAATTTTCTACCCGACCCTCACTAGAGTCTACTCTCGACCTGACCCCTTCTTTATCTTTTTTTCTGCTCTTGTTTCTGTTTTTCTTCTCTCATCTCTTACTGTGAGACCAGGAGTGGCCACTCCACAGCAGAGGAAAGAGCACAGTCGTTTAGTTGTAGAAGGCAGGAGTTTCCATCTGTGAGATCTTGAACGATCACCAAATATATCACAGAAGCTCTCTAATCACCCCTATTTCATGTTTCTGGATGAACGACATGGCGTCATGTATGTGAAAACAACTTAGAATGTACAAATTGCCACATAAATGTCAGTTATGATTATGCTTTCAGCTATAGACAAATTTCAAATGATTCCCTTTAATAAGTGCATTTTATAGCTCTTAGCTCTTTTCCTCCTGAAGACACAGATCAAATTCTTAAGTCCATCTTCCTTTTGAAGGTTGGAGCAAATGGCCTGAGTATTTATTCCATTCTTCAGTCACCAACTTTAGCCATCCCACTGCAGAATCAGGCAGAAGGTTTACCAAGACAATTCCTGCATTTGTCTGAACAGGTCAAGCGTTTCAACACTGTTAATGAGATAAATTCAGTCAACATGCCTATACCCAGTGTGCATACAGCACTGTCTAAGAGGAAAGCCACTTGAGGAAAAAGTATTGGAGAGACAAATTTGTAATCCACGATTGGAGTCAAAGTATCTTTATCATTTTCTTTTATCTAGATGTCTGATATTCAGGAAATCACTCTAATTTTGTCTTTGTGTGCTAGTTCATTTTTTGAATGAATGTTTACTTGACTAACCTACTTCAACTATAAGTGAAAACCCTTATTTAAAATGCTACCATTTAATAGAATAATAACTACGATAATAGCAATAGTGACAAAAACAATGAAAAGTTACCCTTATTTGGGACCTCCTATGTGATATATGCAATTGGATACCAATTTTACAAATAAAGGAATTGAGACTTAAAGAAGTTAAGCCACAGCAAAGTTTAGAGAGTTGGTTAGTGGTAACTGTATAGGCAAACAAATGAAAGCAAACATTCCATGTCAATATAAAATATATAATCATCATAAAATAGCACGGGATATTAGAGAGTTGTTTTGACCTTCTATAAAAGGTGTTCTTTGGGCTAACAAAGTGGAACAGCTTGGAGTAAATCAAGATTTTGAAAGGCCTAAAGCTTATCAGATTTGGAGGTTCTATTTAAGAAAAAGAATATAAAATTATGAATTCAAAAGTAAGTAGGAGGGCCGGCCCCGTGGCTTATCGGTTAAGTGCCTGCGCTCTGCTACTGGCGGCCCGGGTTCGGATCCTGGGCGCGCCCAATGCACGGCTTCTCCGGCCATGCTGAGGCCACATCCCACATACAGCAACTAAAAGGATGTGCAACTATGACATACAACTATCTACTGGGGCTTTGGGGGAAAAAAATAAATAAATAAAATTATAAAAAAAAAAGAAAGTAAGTAGGAAAGTAAATATTTATTTAGAATGAGTAAAGAAATTAATTTTTTAAGAATCTGACAACACAAAGATTATAGAAATAAAAATAACAATATTTTGTATTTCTTAACAATATTCGTATCTAACATACTTCTATAATTTTTTTCATTCATTATTCGACTCTACATTCGATGATTGCCCCTTGATATAACAGTGGTTTTATACTATTTTCTACAGAGAGAACTAAACAGAGAATTGCTACAGATTAGCCTTTCCTTAAGCATGGTTGATCACAAAAATTTTTAATAATAGCTTATGAATTTTTCTTTCAGCTTTATGACTTGTTTTTGGTAATGTTGTGTAAATGTTTGGAAATTTTGTCAAATTTGGGAATTATCAGTCAAGTTTCTTTCATAAATGAGCTGACATATTTCAAAGCATATCAAGTTTTCTTTCACTGTGACAGATCTTAAACATTCTTTTAGTTGTTGACCGTCATTAACAAGTTTATTGACAAAGTCTTGATGTTATACTTCTAGGTGAGTTAGCAGACTGGGTGGTAAGAATATATCTGGAAGCTATTGTTACACTGGGGTGGTTTGTAATAACTATGTCCAGACGTTACCGTAAGCCACATAAATACATCACACTGAATCCCAAATAAATGGGTGCGGAATTCAACTTGCACTTCACTGTATCCAAAAATGCTCATAGGTCCTCCAATGCCGCCTAACTCAAGGCTAAATATACCAGAGGGGAAGTTAGAGCGAAAAGAGACACTAGTCTTAACTTATTACATGAAAATATCTCATTTTAAAAATTTTACGCGGGCCGGCCTGGTGGCGCAGCAGTTAAGTGCACGCACTCCGCTTCAGTGACCCGGAGTTCGCAGGTTCGGATCCTGGGCGTGCCCCGATGTACCACTTGTCAAGCCATGCTGTGGTGGCATCCTATATAAAGTAGAGGAAGATGGGCACGGATGTTAGCTCAGGCCAATCTTCCTCAGCAAAAAGAGGAGGATTGGCATCGGGTGTTAGCTCAGGGCTGATCTTCCTCACAAAAAAATAAATAAATAAATAAATAGAAATTTTATGAAAATTGATGATGTGTGAACATATCACGAAGGCCTCTAGGACCTTGGAAGGGGCAAGTGAGAGGCCCTGATGTTTACACTTCTTTAGCTTCCTAGTAAATCCGCTTCTGGGGAGAAGAATGAAAGCCAGGGCAGATATGAAATAGCTGTGTACTGCTGACCTTTGAACTTTGAGACAAGTGCAGCTCACCATATTCTAACTGAGTGTTGCTCTGCCCTCATCACAATTCAGCCTCTTTGTATTTAAAAAAATTCATGATGAACAATTGTGTTTTTCAACGGCAGCCAAAAGAGAAGAGACCATATCATTTAGTAAATCCATCTGCCCACTTTCATAGTCTGAGCTGGTATAAAAATGTCAGTCTATGATCTGTATCCCATTTTCTTATGATTATCTCTAGAGCTTGTAAAAATTTCTGTACTTTTTCCAGTTTAATCCTATCTAGGTTCCATTACACATTGATTTAGTTGAACAAAATCTATCACAGAATAATGCTTGGTGATTACTGCTTTTATAAACCCAATTTTAACCTACTCTATTCAGCTCAGTGCCTTCCTACGTGAACTGAACGAAATAAATTAAATGTTCTCCTCTTACTTTCACCTTGCCCCAAGTTAAAGTAAAGGATAAGATGGTGTTAGAAAAGTAATTGACTCTGTGTGATAGAAAAAATTCTAAACTGACCCCCAAGATTCCTGCCCCCTTGTGTACATGCAATATGTAATCCCCTCTCCTTGAATGTGGGCAGAACCTGTGAATATGATGGCATACCACTCCTCTGATAGGCTATGCTATGTGGCAATGGTGAACTGTTTTGGTAGATGCATTTAAAGCCCCTAATCTGTTAATATTAAATTAATCAAAAGAGAGATTATATTTAGTGGGCCTGACCTAATCAGGATAGCCCATTAAAGAATGTTGTAGAAGTCAGAGATAGAGAAAGTCAAAATGATTAGAACTATCAAAGTCTCTCTCCTGCCAGCCTTGAAAAGCTATTTTCCTTGTTGTAGAGACAGCCACATTTCAGGGAACAGTGGGCAGGTCTAGAAGCCAAAGACCTCAGTCCTATAACCACCAGGAACTAAATTCTGCCAACAAGCAGTGAATTTCTAAGAGAATCCAGGTGATATCACAGCCTCAAACAACACCTTCAGCCTGGTGAGACCATGAGCAGAGATTCAGTGCCAAGACTCCTGACCTGCAGAAACTGTGAGATAATAGGGTTTGTCATAGTTTGTCATGCAGCAATAGGAAACTGATACAATCTAGTCTAACCTAAAAGGTAACAAGGTAAGCCAATATACTAGGAAATTAAACTCCATAAAAATAATGTCAATATGTATTACTCATAATTTATTAATAAAATATCTCTTTGGGTCTCAATATCTTCCCATCTGTGAAATGGTAATGTAAGGAAGAATATTATGCTTCATCAATGGCTTCTGGACTTTTGGCTTTTATGGCTCAGTAAAAATTTCAGAAAATTATTTTTAAAACCAATTTAGAATTTTCAACTTTTTATTTTGCTAAGAAATTATGTAATTCTCTATTTTTATTGAACTAGTATGAAAAATAAAGAATGTTGTAACACAAATAGTGATGGCCAGTTTTATGTGTCAACTTTGCTAGGTGACACTCCTGTTATTCAATCAAGGTATTGCTGTAACGGTACTGTGTAGATGTGACTCAGGTCCATAATCAGTTAACTTTAAGTAAGGGAGATTATCCTGGATAATCAGGGTGTTACTTATTTGATCAGTGGAAAGGCCTTGAGAGAAGATCTGAAGTTTCCCTAAGCAAGAAGAAATTCCACCTATGGCTAGCGACTTCAGCTCATCCCAGAGAGTCCAGCCAGCCCTTCGTGACAGCCTGCCTGTAGATTTCAGACTTGCCTTGACAGTCTCGACAATTCTGTAAACCAATATCTTGCAATAAACCTTTTAATATATACCTCCTACTGATTGTTTATCTGGTGGAACCAAGACTGATATACAAATATAAAGAGTAATAAATTTAAAGTTAGGATGACCTCCTACATCACGATTATTTTCATTCATTTCTTCATGAATTGACATTGAGATGGGGTTAGCCTCAGCATTCAATGATTTCATAACACTGCTTTGAACTTTATTCTTATCATTTCAAGCATCCATAAGCATCAGAATAAAAAACATTTAAAAAACTCCCACTGTTATTTACTTTGTCTAGCTGGCAAATAGATAAACTGGGTAGGAAAAGTTATATGGATACTCAAGGTTCTATATCATAGAGAAAAGAAAGATGAAGGATAAAGAAGGGAAGAAAAGAAGAAAGAGAGGCATTATCCAGCTGCCTGATTCCACCATCTTCTGAATTAATCTTACCAACACTTTAAAGACTGCGTCAAGTAGATATTTCATCTTATGAGTCACAGTCATATCAAACTCTACTCCTGGTTTAAACATAGAAGAGCAAGATTCACAATAATTGGGATAATCATTTTCTAAGGTGAAGCTTGGCAGAATAGCTATTAGAATTGCAATAAGCAATAACATTCTCTACTTTCGGGGAGTGTCTGTCCCACTGATTGCTTACATTACACACATTACTCTCAGAAGCTGGGGTTGACTTTTGCAGAATCTGCATCACAAAAATAGTGTTATTCAGAGGAAGTGTTGTGTTTTCTTAACGATTACATTAGTCATCTATAGTACTTTATAGAATACATGAGAGAGGAACATCTTGTTTAAAAGCATAACATTTTATTGACACCTCTGTATTCCTAGAACACTTTGTTGAAGACTTGGTAAGCTAGATTTCCTGGTCACTACCTTGGCAATAGTTTAGAGCTACAAGGCAGTTCTTAAACTGCACTAAAATCCTTCAGGCCATGAAAGCTCCATTCTGCTCAAGTAATTTTTATCGGTCATCTTACAATCCAGAGAGGCAACTTGTAAACAAATAAAGGCAAATAAGGGTGATGGGTGCAACAATATGGGGACCTAGATGTCATGAACTCCTGAGAATCCTGGGAGAACAACAACAACAAAAATCCAAGTCCGTGTCCATTCATTGAAACTTGGAAATTGTTTTTATACATCTGAAGTCAAAAGAAATTACAGAAGGCTTTATCAAGCTCTTTTCAAAATTGTTCTTTTTGATGGAATTTAATACAGATCACAGGAATCCTATCTCATCAATGTCCAGCAAGAGGGAGGGGTTTTAATGTGTATACATTCCAGAATCATATTCTTTATTATATTTGTGGAAAATAGCAACCTCAGACATTTTATCACCATCTTGATCTTCTGGAGCTCAAACCTCACTTTTATAGATCTGAATTTGTTGGACTATTGCAATTTTTTTTTTTTTGAGAGGAAGATTGGCCCTGAGCTAACATCTGCCAATCCTCCTCTTTTTGCTGAGGAAGACTGGCCCTGGGCTAACATCCATGCCCATCTTCTTCCTCTTTATATGGGATGCTGCCACAGCATGGCTTGCCAAGTGGTGCGTCGGTGCGCACCTGGGATCCGAACCGGTGAACCCCGGGCCTCCGCAGCAGAGGGCACGCACTTAACTGCTTGCGCCACCAGGCCGGCCCCAGGACTACTGCAATTTTAAAATGGGCTATTTAATTTTTTTTAATGGGATATAAATTCATATCCAGCCCATAAAAAACTACAGCCAAGAAGGATATACAAAATTAGCTGGAATTCCCTAAAACAATTAGCTAGACTAATGGGAGATGCAAAAGGAAGGTCTCTAAGCAGATACCCTCCCATCAAAAACAACCCCAAAAAGTGGAAAAAACTAGATGAAGTAACAGTTTCAAGGTGTTGGACAACAGCACAGGGATGCTTGAGAGAAGGAAACTCACCAAATTAGATCTACTTTCCAAGTTAATGAAGAGGGCAGTGGAGACCACCCAGAGAGCATGGTAGCCTCATTTAATCGTGCAAACTGAGATCATAGTTTAGGGGTCCACACAGTCAGGCAGCCAGAATTTGCAAGACTAGATAAACAGAAGAGAATTTTGTGCATAAAATAAGTTCCATAAATCTGTATGGCAGTGACTTTGAGGCACAGGCCAAATATTAAGCTGTGTATTCATAGAGTGAAACTCTGCATGGCTTGGCAGAGAACAGCTACTGGGGGCTATGAACCTAATAAAGATTGTGGAATAGTGCTGGAATCAGCCAGAGTGGAGAGAGTGGAGAGACCTAATTTAACGCCCCAGGCATTATTCAGTTGAGACCCTAGCAAGACCACACTTGAGTAGTCGTGCTATACTAGCATTAGAATAACGGCTGTTCTAGATCAATCCTAACAAAGATTCAGACCAGGCCTCAGCAGTATAAAGCTAAGCCTCTACTAAATTAACAGGTGGTCAGAGCAAAACTCAACATTCTCTAAAGGAAGAAAATAAAGTCCCCTCTTTCAACAATGTAGTACTCATTATGTCCATTATAGAATTAAATATTTCCAGATACAATAAGAAAAAGGAAAATGTGGCCCATAACAAGAATAAACAGTCAACACAAACAGATGTAGCAATAAGACAGCTGTTGAAATTAGCAGATAAGAATTTTAAAATATCGAATATCTATATATATATATATATATAAGTACCTAATATAAGTATACATATAAGTGTTTTAAGCACTTTATCCTCTAATCACAGCTTCTCCTGACCGTAACTGAACCTGTCAGTGTGATAGCTGGGGTGGGAGTGGGCCATGAGCTGGGTAGTCTCTGCGGCAGATGCTGGCTGTATGACAATTGGCATGCCTGTGGCCTCTCAAGTGTCCACATTCGCACCTGAGCAGTCCCAGCTGCGACCCCAAACACTCCCTACACTGTATGAGTACCCTCCCCTCTCATGAGACTGCAGTCAGCATGGTCAATGTCCAGATGTCTGTGGAGTGGTCATCGGAGTCTGAGTCAAAGGCAAGGGCCAAAATGAGGTTTAGTAGAATCAAAGAACTGATAATAAATAGATCTGCAGGAAAAAAACCATGATGTCAAAAACCTTAATTGCAGGGCCAGCCCCGTGGGTCAGCGGTTAAGTGTGTGCGCTCTGCTACTGGCGGCCCGGGTTTGGATCCCGGGCGCGCACTGATGCACCACTTCTCTGGCCATGCTGACGCCGCGTCCCACATACAGCAACTAGAAGGATGTGAAACTATGACATACAACTATCTACTGGGGCTTTGGGGAAAAAAAGAAGGAGGATTGGCAATAGATGTTAGCTCAGAGCCGGTCTTCCTCAGCAAAAAGAGGAGGATTAGCACGGATGTTAGCTCAGGATTGATCTTCATCACAAAAACAAAAAAAAAAAATTAAAAAAAAAAACCTTAATTGCAGCCGATGATGTCTTGGCCTAAAGGAGCCATTTTCAATACACTTTCATGTATTGGACAAGTTGGCCCCAGATCTGACTTGAACTTGTATGTACTGATCTTTGATACTGATAAGCCGAGAAAAGCTAAATGCAAAGCCAGGCCTTTGCCGCATGAGTGGAGTAGCTAAAAATCAAGCCAGAGGCTGCGGAAATTGAGAAAATAGACCCTACGTCACATGAAGTCCTGAGAAGAAAACCAGAGTTAAGAGTATATTTTCTGAGAATCACACACAAAATGATGGCAAATGAGATGCAGGGTCTGGGTAGGAAAGTTGAGGTGAGTTTTCTGAACTCAAAGTCAAGTACAAATTCCAGCTCAGGAGTCAGCCAAATAGCGACCAGAGACCCAGGCCATGGAGAGCTGAACAGCCTGAGTGCGTGGACAAGGATCTAGGCTGAGGCTCTGTTTGGCTACGAGCAGGAATAAGGAATAGAGTTTGAAACAGAACAGTGACTTTTCAACGTTCCTTTTTTGTAGGCAATAAAACCTTTTTATTCAAATGAAATCTCAGTGTAAGAGATGAAGGTTCTGGCCGAAGTAAGGGCCATGTTCCGGGAGACACAGAAGCTCTGCCCGCTTAGCTTCCGCTCTACATTTTGTGGTAGAACTTGAATCATTCCCCCAGAAACCTAGTGCTTCAAGGAACAGTTTTGTAATCCACTGGACCAGGAGACTGAGGCACCATCTCAAAATCTGGAATTTGCATGGAGAGAAAGTCAACAACCTTAGTGTGGCAGAAAGGGCAAAGATTTTGGAGTCGGATAGACAGTTTTTAAATTTAATTCTCAAAGTCTGCGACCTTTGGAAAGAGGCTGCTCCCTGGGCTACAGGTCTCCGCACTTTAGCTTGTGGTAAAGAGCCCAGAGAGGTACTCTTAAGTGCTCTTCTAGATATAAAAGGAGGCCTTCATCAAATTTCTCCCAACTGCCTTTTCCAATTTTATTCCCTTCTGCTTCCTATTACTTGGAGCTGATATTCAGCCAGTACAACTTAGCAGAGTTGTCTCAGTTGTTTAAGGTTGGCACTTATATTGATTGGATGTGCCTGCATCATACTGATTTTAAATATTTTGAATGTCATTCCAGCCAACAGTAGATTAATGACTGCCATATGCTGAGTACATATGCCATGTCAGGCTTTGTGCTAATACGATACACACCTGAACTCCGATTATCCTCACACTCCTCCTCTGAAGGAAGTAGGGATATTATCACCATTCTATACATGAAGAAACTCTAGTTAGAGCCTTCCCCAAATTCTTATCACTAAGAAGTGACAGTGCTAGAATTTAAACCCAAATCTTTCATATTCCAAATTCTTTGATCTTTTCATTAAACCATATTCTGTCTCTTAGCATAGTTATTCCATAATGAAGAAGCCCTGAAACAAATTAAAATAAAATAAGATGGCCTAATATATAGTATTCAGGAAAAATTGGCTGCCAAATGTATCTGCTGATGCTGAATTTCAAGGGCTTTATAGGCTGGTATCCAAGAAAATTGGAAAAAGATAAGCAAAAACAGACTGTATAAGTATGGTAAGATTTGGGTTTTTTTGCATTAATTCAAATAGGCTTAAAATATAAACATGTCAAACCCTTAACCAGAGCAGTAAGAAAAGGGTCTGGGTAATTTGTTGATTTAACTAGCTTTTGCAGCATTAAGTCAAATGAAGGTACAGACCTTATCTAAAATGGCAAGGGAGTCTAAGAAACATCTATTAATAGTTTTAAATATTAGCTTAGTGAGTAGGATATAATTATTTTTTGTGTCTGTGGGTTAACAGAGCATTGGTTTTATGGTTAGTAGCTTATCTGCCTTTGAGCTAAAAAGACTTTTTATTTTTAATTGTGTGTCCAAATAACATTTTATGGTGAAATGGATCTCCCATCAAAACGTCTACAAGCTATTTTCTTGCTCCTGATGGCTAAGGATAAGGATGAGCATGATCTGGAGCAAAGCAGAGCATTAACTATGATAGATTTCCTGCTTAGCAGAAGAGACAATCTTTAATTTTTGTTTGTTTATTTGTTTTTATTGAAAGAAATGCAGCCATCCTTCTATAACTAGAGTTTTTAGAAGAAATCCAATTCCTGGCTACATTTTCTGATTCCTTCAAGCTAACATGAACATCTTAAAGGACTAAAAATATTTGACTTGGAGATATGAGATAATCTACTCCCATTTAATTTAATCCCTGAAGTTTTTGGTACAGATAAGAGAAGGCTAGCACCATTTTATACAAGAAATAGGATCAGTGTATTTGGTCAAATGCACTGAGTTTGGTAAACTGGATTAAAGTTCTTTATAATTGACAAAGGTCTTGTTAAATCAGCACAATCACAGATATTGTTAGTTTTCTTCTCTTTTTTTTTTTTTTTTTTTGGTGAGGAGATTGGCGCTGTGCTAACATCTGCCAATCCTCCTCTTTTTTTGCTGAGGAAGACTGGCCCTGGGCTAACATCCATGACCATCTTCCTCCACTCTATATGGGACGCTGCTACAGCATGGCTTGCCACGCAGTGCGTTGGTGTGCACCCTGCATCCGAACCAGCGAGCCCCGGGCCGCCACAGTGGAGCACGTGCACCTAACTCCTTGTGCCACCGGGCCTGCCCCAATTTTCTTTCTTCAATTAGTAACTACCCACCCCCAGACTTGCAGACATCTGTGTCGGCTTTCCTCTCAACTAAAATCTTAATTCCAAACCCACAAAATCTTCTCTGGATTTTGGAGGTCTCAAAGATGGCAGATGTAATCCTCTTAGCTCACACATGGGCCTAATTCCTCCTGCTTATCCAGTTTATTTTGGGCCCCACCTCCAGATTCTTTTTTGTGGTCTTGCAGCATTCAGAAAGAAAAAGAAATCCTCTTTGGAAAAATATATGAGTTCCTATATAATGGCAGAGATAAACACTTGTTAGGTTATCACACACAGTAGCAAGACATCCTAGGGAAGTAGAGATTAAAGAGCTTTCTCATCCCACCCATTGAGCTATTCAAAGGAATCCTGCCATGTTATTTGCAATGGAAAGAACATCCTCATGACTTAGCATGTTTCAACATAGACTTGGGCAAAATCTGCAAGCCATGTGTCTTTGTTTATCTAAGATAACAAGAATGGCTTTCTTGTTTATTTCTAACTGTCTCTAGTCCTGAAATCCTTTGCTCAGCTCTTTTAGTTCAGGCAACTAACTAATACAGGGAAATGCTAACACACTTAGCTTCCAAAGAGTGTTCCAGTGATGACCTTTATTTTTTTATGCTGATTGATTTTTCATGTGTGTAATTTAAAAAATCTGGAATGTTCTTGATGAATCTACATTCCTAAACAAATTAAAATTGACATTCCCCTAATAAGAGGTCTCTATTAGTGAAACTCTTCTTGTCACAGAAATAACTGATGTTCAAAATGATGACTTAGAGGCTTTCAAAGATTCCCAAGTGGCATCTGAATCATTAAAAAATTAAATTATGCTCAAATGAGATTCACCTGTCCATTATTAAACTTTTAATCTGTTATCTCTTTATACTATGTGATTACACTTTATTAAATCTGATATTTAATTCACTAGGAAATTCCCTTCCAGTCATTTCGTACAACAGCAGAGTACTGAATTGAATGTAGGCTATATATGACATAGTCTATATAGTAAAGAGGAACTAACATTTCTTGAAAACCTACTATATTTGAAAACTCAGATTTTTAAAAAAATAAACATTGTAACTTAGAATAGCTTTAGATTTATAGAAAAGTTGTGAAGATAGTACAGAGAGTTCCCACATACCCCACACCCAGTTTCTTCTATTATTAACATCTTACTTTAGTATGGGACATTTGTCACAGTTAATGAACAAATATTGATACATTATTATTAACTAGAGTCCATGGTTTACATTAGGGTTCGCCTGCTGTACAGTCCTATAGGTTTTGATAAACATATAATGTCATGCACCCATCATTACAGAATCATACACAATAGTTTCACTGTCCTAAAAATCCCTTATGCTCCACCTCTTCGTCCTTCTTTCCCTCCCTCTAAACCCCTGATAACCATTGATCTTTTTACTGTCTTTATAGTTTTTTATTTTCCATAATTTCATATAAGGGGAATCAAGCAATATGTAGCCTTTTCAGACTGGCTTCTTTCACTTAGCAATACGCATTTAAATTTCCTCCATGTCTTTTTGTGGGTTTATAGCTCATTTCTTTTTATCACTGAATAATATTCCATTGTATGTATGTACCACAGTTTATCCATTCACCAACTGAAGAACATCTTGGTTGCTCCCAAGTTTTGGAAATTATAAATAAAGCTGTTGTTTTTTTTCTATTGAGGTCACATTGGTTTATAACATTATGTAAATTTAAGATGCACATCATTATATTTCAACTTCTGCATAGACTGCGTCATGTTCACCACCAAAAGTCTAGTTGCTATCCATCATTGTACACATGTGCCCCTTCAGCCCTTTCACCCTCCCACCTTCCCCTTTGGTAACCACCAATCTATTCTCTATATTTATGTGTTTATTTTTTTGTTTATCTTCCACATATGAGTGAAGTCAAACAGTAATTGTCTTTCTCTGTCTGACTTATTTCGCTTAGCAAAATACTCTCAAGATCCATCCATATTGTTGCAAATGGCAAAATTTTGTGTTTTTACATGGCTGAGTAGTATTCCACTGTGTGTGTACATATATATACCACATCCTTTTCATCCACTCATCCATTGATGGGCTCTTAGGTTGCTTCCAAGTCTTGGCTATTGTAAAGAATACCGCAATGAACATAGGGATGCAGTGAATAAAGCTGCTTTAGAACTTTTTGGTCCATATACACAAAATAACTTGCTGAGATTTTGATCAGGATTGTGCTGAATCTATAGAGCAAATTGGGAAGAACAGGTGTGTTAACAATATTGAGTTTTCCTATCCATGTACATGAAATATCTTTCCATTTATTTAGACCTTTGATTTTTTTTATCAGAGTTTCACAGTTTTACTCATATACAACTTGATTATATTTTGTCAGATTTATACCTAAGTATTTCATTTTGGAGGGCTAATGTAAATGATGTTGTGTTTTTAATATTAAATTCCAATTGTTCATTGCTGGTATATAGGAAAGCAACTGACTGTTATATATTAACCTTGTATCCTACTATGTTACTATAATAGCTTACTAGTTCCAGGAGTTTTTTGTTGATTCTTTAGGATTTTCTACATAAACAATCATGTCATGTGCAATAAAAGACAGTTTTATTTCTTACTTCCCAATCAGTATATGTTTTATTTCCTTTTCTTGTCTTATTGCATTAGCTAAGACTTCCAGTATGATAGAAGTGGTGAGACAGGACACCTTTGTCTTTTTCCTGATTCCTGAGGGGAAGCTTCAAGTTTCTTATAATGAACTATGATATTAGCTACAGGTTTTATTGTAGATGTTCTTTATTAGGTTGAGAACGTTCCTATCTCTGGTTTGCTAAGATTTTTAAATCACAAATAGGTGTTAAAGTTTATCAAATTCTTTTGCTGCATCTGTTAATATGATCATATTATTTTTCTTCTTTAGCCTATTAATTTAATGGATTACATTAATTGACTTTCAAATGTTGCACCAGCATTACATACTTGGGATAAATCATACTAGGTTGTGGTGTATAATTAACTTTATACATTGTTGGATTCAATTTGCTAATGTTTTGTTGAGGATTTTTGCATCTATGTTCATGAGAATTATTAATCAAGAACTTGTTTTAAATATCTTGCAAGGGAGGTCTGCTAGTGATGAATTCCCTCAGTTTTTGTCTGAGAAAGTCTTTATTTAACTTTTGAAAGATAATTTCACTGGATATGGAATGCTAGTTTAGATAAGATTTCTTTTCCTTCAATAATTTAAATATCTCACTCCACTCTATTTGCTCACACGGTTTCTGATGAGAAGTCCACTGAAATTCTTATCCTTGTTCCTTTATAGATAAGATGTTTTTTTTCCCATCTGATTGCTTTCTAAATTTTCCATTTTTCCTTAGTTTTCTGCAGTTTGAATGATATGCCTAGCAGTGTGTGTGTGTGTGTGTGTGTGTGTGTGTGTGTGTGTGTTGGTATTTATCTTGCCTGGTGTTCTCTGAATTTCCTGGATCTGTAGTTTGGTGTCTGTCATTAGTTTTCTAAAGTCTCATCCATTACTACTTCAAATATTTCTTCTGTTCACTTTCTCTTTCTTCTCCTTCTGGTATTCCAATTATGCATATGCTACACCCTTTGATATTGCCCCACAGTTCTTGGATGTTCTATTGTGTTTTTTTATTTTTATGTTTTCTCTTTACATTTCAGTTTGGGAAGTTTCTATTGACCTATCTTCAAGCTCAATGATTCTTTCCTAGGCTGTGATGAGTCTACTGAGGAACCCATCAAAGGATCGTTTATTTCTGGTATAATGTTTTGATTTTTAGCATTTCCTGTTGGTTCTTTCTCTGAATTTTCATCTCTCTGCTTACATTACTCATCTATTCTTACATGTTGCCTACTTTTCCATGAGAATTCTTACCATATTAATCATGGTTATTTAAAATTCCCTGCCTACTAATTCCAATATCTGTGTCATATCTGCATTTGGTTCTAATGATTGCTTTGTCTCTTCAGACTTTTTTTTTCTTCTTCTTCTTGCCTTTTGGCATGCCTTGAAGTTTTTAGGGAAAAGGCCGACATACTGTATCGGGTAATAAGAACTGAGGTAAACAGATTTTCAGTGTAAGAGTTTAGCTAATCTGGCAAGGTGTGAGGCTGAGCTCAATGCTTCCTGTAGCCATAGATGCCAGAGGCTTCAAAGTCCTCTAGTGTTTTGTTTTGTTTTGTCTTTCCTCCTGACTTTGGGCTTCCCTAAGTATTCCTCCTCAGAGACATTTTATGCCATGCAACTTTTCCACTGAAGTCAACTGCTACTTTATGGAGACCCTTGGCATGGTACTAAAATGTGGGGGAGAGGGAATTTTCTATAATCTTGCAATTAAATCTTGGTCTTTTAGTAGGCCTGTATCTTGGCACTGTGACCTTCACAGATGTTCTTCCAGTGACATAGTTTTTTTCCCTCTGCTGCCTACTCCCTTCCTTGGCTGCAGTATTACCATTTTATTTCAAGGAAGCCCTGATCCTTATTGAAAATGTATTTTCCCTCTCTTAGCTGAAACAGGAAGGCTAGAGAGGGCTAGAGTAAGAGGAATTCCCTTCCCTCACTGAGATAAGGCTCTGGCAAAGTCCTTTCTGCTAGAGAGTAAGTAGTTGCTATGCAAAAGGCTCTGGATGTATTTCACAATTACTCTTCCTTTCTCCCTGACAGAACCACTTGGGGATCTCTCTTGCTTTCTTAGATCTTCCCCATGGAAACCTAATGGGGTTCATGGAGGTAAAGGCCACCAAAGTGCGGGGACTTCTGTAAGGCTGCAGCCACCAGGAAATTCTCATTCTCATACTAGTTCACACTCAACCTCAAGAAATTCATCAGAATTACTATTTCAGTGTTCCTACCAGTTTATGGCCCCAGTGAGTTGTGCTCCAGTAACCAGATCTCAGCTGTGTCTCTCTGGATGTACATATCTCTCTAGATTTGGGGGTGAAGTTTTGTTCAGCAACCACAGTTCTCAGTCAAGTCCAAGAAAAGTCATTGATTTTCACTTTGTACAAATTCTTTTTGTTGCAAAGACTTGGAGTGATGACTTCCGAGCTCTTTACAGGTTGGAACTGAAACTGAACAACAGTATTTTTTAAATATATCATTTCACTTTAACCTTGACATTAGTACTATGATATAGGAAAGTAATTTGACAGACACCATCCAATTAGTAAGCTAGAAAAGGATCCAGAGTTTAAATGCAGATCATCTGAATCCAAAACCGTCTGTCACACCATTACTGCATGCTGCTTTTGCCCGTTTCATGTGCTGCCCCTTGGGATTACCAATAATGGCAACAGGAGCATGAAGCATTGGTGTAAATTCAGAAGGCAATGGCTTCAATGGGCATCTGAGATCTGCAATTATTTTCAAGATGAAACATAATTTGATCCAGTAACTACTCTTCAAGGAAAGGTCAAATTATTTCCCACTGGACTTAGTGATGGATATTACCATTCAATAGCCTTCACATGGGGAGTTTGTAATGTGGTCATTGACCTTGCACACTAGCACCTGCATTACAAAGGAGTAAATTTATTCTATAACTGAAAACTCACAAACATTGCAATAGGTGAACACCATAGACTGAACATCCATTCAAAGGCCAATAAAAGCAAATGCTGTAGCATTTGAGTGCTAGAGAAACAGAGCAAAATAGCAATTAAAATAACATACTGATTCTCCAGGTAATTTTTTAAAACATTAGTTCCCATATATATGAACATATACACTACACTTATTATT